>NC_136914.1:28103022-28732795 GCF_949752795.1 Hyperoodon ampullatus | reverse complement strand
CTATAGCTTTGTTGTATAGTCTGAAGTCAGGGAGTGTGACACCTCCAGCTCTGTTCTCTTTTCTCAAAATTGTTTTGGCAATTTGGTGTCTTTTATAGTTCCATGTAAATTTTAGCATTGTTTGTTTTAGTTCTGTGAAAAATGTCATGGGTATTTTGATAGGGATTGCATTAAATCTGTAGATGGCTTTGGGCAGTTTGGTCATTTTAACAATGTAATTTTTCCAATCCAAGAACATTGGATATCTTTCCATGTCGTTGTATCATTTTCTTTTTTTTTCTTTCTTTTTTTTTTTTTGCGGTACGCGGGCCTCTCACTGTTGTGGCCTCTCCCGTTGCAGAGCACAGGCTCTGGACGCGCAGGCTCAGTGGCCATGGCTCACGGGCCTAGCCGCTCCGTGGCATGTGGGATCTTCCCAGACTGGGGCATGAACCCGTGTCCCCTGCATCGGCAGGTGGACTCTCAACCACTGCGCCACCAGGGAAGCCCGTTGTATGATTTTCAAATGCCTCCATCAGTGTTTTGTAATTTTCAAAGTATAAGCTTCTTGGTTAAGCTTATTTCTAGGTATTTTACCTTTTTGATATGACTTTAAATAAGATTTTTTTCACTTTCTTTTTCTGATAGTTCATTATTAGTGTATAGAAAAACAACAGATTTCTGAATATTAATCTTGTATCCTGCAATTTTACAGAATTCATTTATAACACACATGACATTTATTGATTCAGTTTGCCATCTTACATGAGCACGGTTCATGGCACCCCAAAACAATTGTAACATGGAAGATCATCATAACAAATATAATAATAATGAAAAAGCTTGAAATATTGCAAGAATAACCAAAATGCAACGCGGAGACTGAAGTGAGTAAAGGCTGTTGGAAAAATGGCACTGACAAACCTGCTTAACACAGGGTTGCTGCAAACCTTCAATTTGTAAAAGATGCAATATCTGGGAAGCACAATAAAACAAGGTATGCCTGTATAGAAGTGCAATCTTGTTAAATCTTCACATTATGTTGTTTAGGTCTTTTTTAGCTTTATTGTTTTCTACCTTCATCTATCATTTACTAATAGAGTATGTTAAAATATTTCCCTTATGGTGATGATTTATCAACTATTTCATGTAATTCTGTCAAGTTATGAAGAATATTTAACATCTGTAAATTTATAGTTATCATGTTCTCCTATGAAATTGAAACTTTTATCAACTGTAGCCAGGCTTTATCTCTAGCAATAAATTTGACTTAAAGTTTAGTTTGTCTGATATTACTACTGCCACACCAGTTTTTGTTTTTGTTTTAGCCAGGAGCAGAGAAAGGTTAAAGGGGTGATGTTTAGCTTTACATCCACCTTGCTATCTTTTGTCTTTTCCGTGTCAAGTTTTAGGTGAATCTCTTAAAAATAGTACATCATTATGTTTATGTATGTTTTAATATAGTCTGACATTTTTTCTCTTTTAATTAGTGAGTATATTTCATTTATAGCTATTTTGATATTTATTCCCACCATTTTTCTGGACTTATTTTGGATTACTCCTCATTCTATTCTTTTCTCTTCACTCTTTGGTAATTACATTCTTTGCTCTTATTTTTTTTATTAGTTATACAGCTTTTAACCTTCCTACTTAATAAAGTATGAAGTATAAGAACACATTTACTTTCCTCCTAAACAATAAATGGCCTAAGAATGTTTTGAATCTGACCACATCTCACACCTTTATGCTAGTCTTATCTAATTCCTTCTATTTAGGATTATTTTTTAATGTCAGAGGCATACCAGTGAATTTCCTTTTATAATGGTCTATTGGTAGCAAACTCTTTTATTTCTCATCTTTATTTCACCCCATTCTTGAAATGTAGTTCATATTTGCTGAGTTTATTTTTTTCCTCCAGATATATTGAGGATATTTTTCTACTGCCTGAAGCTTCCATTCTTGCTGTCAGGAAGTCTGTGGTCCTTTCTAAGGGGTCTATCTCTTCTCTGTGGATGCTCTTTAAGCTCTGTCTGTCTTTGGTATTATGCAGCTTCACTGTGATATGGTGTGTGTGTGTGTGTGTGTGTGTGTGTGTGTGTGTGTGTGTGTGTATTCCATTTAAGATTATTTGGGCTTCCTGATCTGGGATTAGTGTTTTTCAACAACTCTTGAAGTTGCCAAATTTATCTCTTCAAATATTGCCACATACCATTTCTCTCTATTTCCTTTCAGAACTCAAGATGGATATATATTAGACATTAGATATATATTAGATATATATAGATATATATTAGACAATAGTCCCACTTTTGATTAAAATCTCTTTTATAATTTGCATTTATTTCTCTCTGTGCTGCATTTTGGGTATTTGGTTTGATACTCCACTAATTTCTTGAGCTACATTTAATCTGTTTCTAACTTGTCCATTGAGTTTTTAGTCTTAATTATATTTTTAAAATTTTAATTATATTTTTAAATTTATACAGTTTCATTTGACTCTTTTCTAATTCTGTTGATTTTTAAAATAATCTCTCCTTTCTTACACATAATTTTCAGTTTCTCTTTTACTTTTTTTAACATAGGTATTTAATATTCTGTGCCTGGTCATTTCAACTTCTAAATTTTCTGGGCCTTATTCTGTGGTCCTTGTTGCTTCTTGCACGCATTCTTGTGAGAGTTTGTAAGTTTGTGGCTGTGTGTGATTTTAATCTCAAAGCTCACGTTTCTTGGAACTTTTGGAAGTTCTTGGAAGCCTCAGGTGAAGGTGTATTCTTTAAGAGTGGATATGTATTTGCACTTGGGAGCATTACAAATGTAATATCACTTTACATTTGATTCTCATTTTAAGGGGGTATTTGGACCCCTACATTACATGAGGTCTGGGAGATGGTTACATGTTATCAGGGCAGACTTATTTCCCTGCACTCAATGCCAAATTCTAATCAAGCAAGTTCATTTCCAGGTCATATTTATACTCAGGATAGAGCATTTTGGGAAAGAGAAGTAATTGTTGAGTAGCCTTTCCCGTCACGAAGGGAAGGAGAAAACAAAAGAGTAGATAAGTAGAAATAAAAGTAAAATGGACTGTTTAGTTAAACAAGAGAGAATTTTAGGGGAACATAAAGAGAGAACAGGGAACAAACTATAAAAATAGTAGAAAAGTCAACAAATCTCAAGGATCAGCAGTACAGGTTAAGTATTGAATTACAAAAGGAAAGGAAGGAAAGTGACTTAAGTACAACATCTAGTATGGACCAGGCACTATGTATGCACCTCACCATTTTAGGTCATTTAATTTTCTCAGTTATAGCATCAGGTAGTACTGCTATCTTCATGGAAGCCCTCTGCTTGATTTTTTATATCTAAAGCTGAACTGTCCAATGCAATAGCAACCAGCCACATGATATTTAAATTTAAATTAAATAAAATGAAGTATCTGTTTTCCTATTTGTATTAGGCACATTGCATGTGCTTGATAGCTACATGTGGCTAGCAGCTATCTTTTTGTGTAGTAGAGACGGAACATTTCCATCATCACAGAAGTTCTGTGAGATCACACTCATCTAAGTCCCTTCAAAGAGATGCTTAGTGAATGACTGTCTGATGATTCTGACAAAACATTGTCTCTGGGCACTCCTTAATTTCTAAGCTCTACTGATGAAAGAATGTACATTTTCTAGCATGTTTGAAAAAATGTTGTATACCCTTCTAAAAGTGAATATAATGTCTAAGAATATTCAGAAAGGCACAAATAAAATAATACATTTAATTATTTGTTAAATCAGGCACGTATGAACCAGCATGTATAAAGGTATATAAGCCTAAGTCAACTGAAGCTTAATAATAAAAAAATAAATGTCCACACCTACTAGTATTTGATGTTTCTTCACTGGATTCTAAGAAAAAAAATTCTTCACTATCTTTATAGAGCTTAAAAATGAGGCTCTAACCATTATTTGATTTTTAGTCATGAAGAATTAAACTAAAAACTGTAACAGTCTTAATTTTAATTATTTTAAATTATGTTATTAATTATAAACCAGTATTTATTATTTTATTGGCTGTCTGACATATGCTGTCTTTTCAACATCATTTTCCTTTGGTACTCTATTTTATTAAAACATGCAACATATAATTCCTTTTCTGGTAACAATAAAAAATATATATAAACATAATTCTAGGCTATATTCTACGATAAAATATATTTGACTTCCTTTTCCTTACATTTAAGCAAGAAACAACAAAGTATCATCTGATATTGAGACTTTAGATAATTATTCTGACATGATTTACTTTTAAAACTGATTTTTCAAAGATGAAGTTTTCTGACTCTGCCGAACATCAAGAATCATTGCAAAAAGAAGTTGAAAACTTTAAAAATGATAATACCATTGTAGATGTTCCATCAGGGAAAAGTCCTTCAGTAAGATGTCTTCAACTTCTCCAAACTCCAGGGAACAAGGCCAGATTGCACATCAGCAAACAAACAGATAATAACTGAGAAGCTCAAGGTGGCTCTGAAATCAGTGATCTTCCTCTTAAGTTCTGTAGACGAGCCCAGTGCCATGAACTGAAATATTCATGGGAAGAATACCACCTCAGCTATAACTGGCGCTCACAGAACACACTCACTAACGCTCCCATCTTTCCACTGGAAATCTTAAAGAATCTGTAATACCATCGCCATATCACTTGTGAATTAGAGAGAGAACAAAGGTTATACTTTGCTTTTGAAACAAAGCCAATAAATAAATAAATAAATAAACCAAGCCACCTATACATTCTGGCTAATCTTTTACCCAGAAATTATAAACAATAAATCCTTTTTTTTTGTTTGTTTTTAGTTACAGACAATCCATGAATTTTTGATCATGGAAGGATTTCAAATGGACTGTTAGGAATCATCCAAAAGTCAACACAGAGACGGGCTGTAATATTTGAGGCACCAGTTTCTGAAGAAAATGTCCCTGGGTATCTACCTACCTACCAGTTTCCTGAAAATCTCTAAATAAACTCTGATTTTTGTTCTATTTTCATGATGCTATGTTTAAATATTTTGAGTTGTGTCACTGAAATAACTTGAATTTCCTACAGTGACTTGTTTTCACTTTATTTTTTATTAAGGTATAACATAAATTTGGCAAGATGTACTAATCTTAAGTATACAGCACAATGAAGTGTTACATTTGTACACACCAACATGTGTAGCCAGATCAAAATACACATCTTCAGCAACCCATGCTTGCTCTTTCCTCTGCCCAGTCAATTCCTCTTCCTAAGAGGTGACTATTTGTTGTACTTCTATAACATTCCATTAATTTTGCCTGTTCTCTAACTTCATACAAATAGAATAACAATGAATACACTTTTTGTGTCTGTTTTCTTTCACTCAACACAAGATCTTGAGAGTCATCCATGGTGTTCATGTGTATGTTTTTCATTCCTAGTTTTAATTGCTATATTCAGAATATAGTTTCTCAGTTTCAGGATTTTTTACAGGAGTATTTTTAAGAGGATTTCTTTGTAATGGAGAGAAAGTATTTGAAATTGAAAAGCAAAAGTAATTTTGAACATACAATAGATACATTCAATTCTTGAGAGGAAACCATTGACCAAAATTTCCCTTGATTTGCCCAGGGTCTGTACTCTGTAACTTTGAACATAATACTAACAGGATCTTATTTGATTTATAAAAAAGATAAATTATTCTCTTTCCTCTGGTGAGAATAATAAGATGAATCAGTTAAAGAAATCTAGGTGCTTTGCTCCAATCACAGGGAATGCAATGTTAATATAAAGTCATTGTCCTGATGATCCTAATGCTAATTTAGAACTTCACTTTCATGTACAAAAATGACTTCTTGCCTCACATTCAAGTGGTAAAGGAAACACTCATTTACTACCTGATTCACCCCATTAAGCCTCATTTTAAGGTGTTTCCTCTGACTCTAGACTTTCATGTCTGTTGAATTCTTGCTAAAACTCCAGTTGGAATTTCTGAGAGAAGTGGTCTTCATAGGTATGCAACATTGGGAAGTAAATCTATTTTGAATATTTTAAAATAATGTTTTCTTAATGTAAAACATGTATTCGAAGAGTCTCCTGAATTCAGAGGTGTCTCTAAACTTTGCATTTTAATTAGATCCTCCAAGTGTTAAATAGCTCTTAACTTTGCAATCACACTCTCCTTAATGTAATACTTTGCATACAGCTCAAGCACAGTGCCCACTTGAGACTATTATATTGTTAGTAAAAGGTGGTAGGCATCTCTACTTGAAGCCTAAGTCAGTCTTTCTCCGAATGTAATGGTCTTTGTATCTTTTCGTTTCAATTCCATGTGGATTGGGGGAGAATATTAAATTCAGTCTTTAATTCCCATTGCAAAGTCATGAATGTATTTTACCAAAATATTTCTATATAAGTATATTCTTATACTTACACAAATATAAGAGATTATCTTGGAAGAGTTGTTTGAAATCACTTGTAAACCAAGCATTGGATTTCTCATTTCTGCAGCTGAAACAGTAGCTTCTTAAGACATGCAGCATGGCAGGCATGATTTTATTTAGTTACTTCCAGTATGACCTTACTTTTCATATTAATGCTTAAAGTGTACTCTGATTGAGACAAAATCATCTTTGAGAAGCAGCTCTTGAGCCAAACTAAGATCATAGTGGGACAATCTGTTTAAAGAACTGCCATTATGGAACCACAACGGCACTACTCATAACATCGTCACTCACTCATAAAATTGTATTCCTGTGGGTCTCACAAATTTCCAACTCTAAGCAGCCAACATCCAGAGATACAGTTGACTTTAAAACCAAGAACCGAAATATCCGAAAAGTAACCACATCAAGGACCTTTATTTTTGAGTCACAATCAGTTTTCTGCAGCACTGGCTCTCTAGGTGCAGTCCTCAGATCTGCACTGTCAACATCATCTTGAGAACTTGAGAGGTACCACCCAGACCTACTCAATCAGAGACTCTAGGGTTGTGGGACAAGTTCTCCAGGAGATTCGGAAGCACATCAAAGTTTGCAAACCACCGTTTAATAGAAATATGCAATGGAATATTACTTAGCCATAAAAAAGAAAGAATGCCATTTGCAGCAACATGGATGGACCTAGAGATTATCATACTGAGTGAAGTAAGTCAGACAGAGAAAGACACATATCATGTGACATCACTTATATGTGAAATCTAAAAAAAAAATGATACAAACGAACTTATTTACAAAACAGAAACAGATTCACAGACATAGAAAACAAACTTATGATTACCAAAGGGGAGGGGAGTGATAAATTAGAAGGTTGAGATTAACATATACACACTACTATATGTAAAATAGGTAACCAACAAGAACCTACTCTAACAAGAACTATACTCAATATTTTGTAATAAGCTATAAGGGAAAAGATCTGAAAGGTATATAATATATATATATATATATATATATATATATATATATATATATATATGCGCATGTATAACTGAATCACTGTGGAGTACACCTGAAACTAACACAGTATTGTAAATCAACCATACTCCAATAAAAAAGAAAGTAGAAAAAATGTGTTAAAAAATCAAGTTGTATATAGTTTGCAAAACAAAATTCTCTGTTGTCTATTACTTTGAATTGAATGAAAACTTTTCTATGAAACCTAAAGAAAAAGAAATACTGAACTAAAAGAATATGAGAAGCTCTAAAAGAAAAATTAGAGGTCAGTAATTAAACTTTCAATTAAATTAAGCAAAAAAATCACCAGACTAAATCAACGTAATTAAAACTTTCCTGTTTTCCCACCTCTTGTGAGAAAATAGAAGAGTTTTTATCTCCCAGAGATCTATGACTATAATAAAATAACAGTCCATGCAAAGGTGAATGAGTCATTCACAGAGTAGGAATCCAAAGTTTGTACTAATGCCCACTAGCTGGTGCATTAGAACAATAAAAATGTAGACATGACTTATTTGCACCTCTATTTTTCTTTGAAGGATTCCTGTCTGATCTGTTCCCTGTCCTGTCTTCATTCTTAGCTGCATGTCTGTCATTGCCTCTTCGTGCTTTGTATTTCAAATCACTCACTTTAATGATAGAACACAACTCTTTTGGAAATTTCAATGATTCCAATATTGAAATGACTGTAATAAAGTTATGCATTCCGAAGGAGGCTTTGAAAAGCTTATTTTTTCACCTTTGGATAATGGCCCAGAAAACTGGTTACCTGCATTATCCATGAAGGCAAGATGGAAATCTGTGAAGACACACACACACACACACACACACACACACGCACTCTTTCTTCAAGATTCAGCAAGTTGGCAAGTTGGTAATTAGTAAACCTAAAAATATGGTTTCTAAAAGACATAAGATCAGACATTCTTAGACTCAAAAGCAGCTACTGCCAAGCAAACTTTGGCATGGCACTTTTGAACCCCCAAAATTATATTTAGCTTTTCTTACTGCAGGACAGAGGCAACATGAAAAAAAGTGTTCAATAGCAAATTTCAGTTAGATTTTCCTAATTGAAATATGTGAGGACATGAAGTTCAAGAGATAAGACATAAGGCTCCCAACTTTCTTTATGTTGGTGAGCACGCATGTCTGACAGCTTTGGAGCACACGGCTGCATTCAGAATTCTGGCCTTAGGGCATTCCATGCCAGCATGTCAGTTGCTGTGGACGGACAGAGTGATTGGTGGTTTAAAGTCACAGCACCAACACAAACTCAGGGTTCACCCGTAGAAGCCCTCCTTCCTTGTCTTTCTCTTATCTTGTTAAAATTCTTTACCCCCATTTTTTGAAGACTCTTTTAGGATTCTTCGTCACCAACCCCTTAAATAATGTGATTCTCCAGAGATCCCCCTAATTCTAGTTTCGTTTTATTCACTTTCTTGGGAACAATCTGCAAACTCGTAAGTGCCTGTCCTAGGGGAGATGCTTGGATTCTCTGCTTATTCATGCGCTAAGCTTACGAGGGGGCTCTGCCCTTACTAGTGGCAGGCCGGTAGCAGGAAAGAATGGGTTCAGTTTAGGAGTTACACGTAAAACCCAACTGTAGGGCAAATAGGCACGTAGTTTTCTCCGATCCACTTTATAGGCAATGGATTAACGTGTTAATTGCCATCTATGTGACATCCTCCTTTCTTTCTCAGTTGGCTTCACATTCTGGGAGAGTGGAAAGAATAGGAGGGATGACAGCATGATTAGCAACCCCCTAAACCCCAAGGAGGGAAACAAACTGAAACAGAATGTTGAAGGGAACGTCTCAGTCCCACTTCTGAGCTCCAGTCCCTTCCCATCCATCTAGCACCTTCTCGTTTCCTGTTAATTGTAGCATCCTCTTTTTTTTTTTTGGTAACTACTGCTGTTCCACTCCAGCCAAGGGCTCCAGTGGGGACCACTAACCCTAGGGCCCTGGTTCTCTGGCCACTGGGGTAGACACATAACCCATGATGTGACAATTGACGTTCTTTCTTAAGAAAGCTTTAGCAGGGAGGGACTAATTCTCTGGTGGCAAAGCTCTGAAGGTATAAATAGATGGGCACCATTTCCCCACTGCAAAGAGAAAATGAAACCAGTATACACAGAGGAGGAGAGATGGGAGACAGCATCCTGTCTGATTCCAACTGCTCTTATTCCCAGGTACAATGTTTCCCTTCCCAATTTTATAGAATGAATCTGCCCACTTTAGTCCAAAACAGCGTGATCACTCACAATAAAAAAATTCCAGACTAATAAAACATTACTCAACCAACTAAATTTCAGATAGGTTAAGGAGATAAATGTAAAAAAAAATACCATAAAATCTAAAAGAAAGCAAAAAAGTATGTCTCATAAATATCAGATGAAAAATTTTTCTCCAAGCTTGAAAATGAAAGATGATACAAAGGAAATGTCAGATAAAATGGAAAAACAAAAATAATAAGCACTGCTGTTTGTCACAATCCTAAACAAAAAACATAATTGGACAGAAGAAACATAGCACAATATTTACTAAAAATTTCAAAAACTGATTACTCTGTAAAATGGTTATATAAATTGATAAAGGATGGCAACAATGTTCCCAGTATTAAAATGGGTCAGATATATAAACAGACAAGTCACAAAGAGAAAGCATAAATGGCTAATAAACATTTAAAAATGTATCACTGATACAAAGAAATGTAAGGTAAATTACAGCTTTCAGTCAAATGTTATATGCTGTGTGTGTGTGTGTGTGTGTTATAATTTAGAGACACACACATATGCATGCTTATATGTGAAATGAGCATTTTTATACACAATTTATGGATATGTAGACTGCTGTTTTGGAAGCAATTCAGTACTTTTTCCAAGCAGCCTTTACAATTTCATTCCAATTATCATCTTACAACTTCATTTCTAGGAATCTATTACAAGAAAATAATTCAAAATTACTCAAAGAATTCTTATGCCTAAAGATGATTGTGGAAGTGACAAACTAGAAGTAATCCAAGTGTATTATAAAAGGGGCACTTTAAATAAAATTTCACATATCCATTTATTATTATTTCACTATTGAAATAATGCTAATGGAGAATTTATAGTAAGATTATAAAAATGGTTCTGCTTCAATGTAAAGAAGAAAGGTATGGTATTATACACATGGAATTATTTCAATTACATTAAACACAGATATAGAACAAATAGTGGAAATAAATATACCCCAAATTTAATATTCCTTAACTCTGAGTAGTGAAATCATAGGTAATTTTTATTTGCTTCTTTACGATTTTCTGTATTTTACCCAATAAGTATTTACTATTTTTGTTATAAAATTGTTATATGAAAAGGTTTAACACTTTTCTAGCAGTATTTTTAAAACATTGCTTCTGAATTACAGAATCGACTCTGACGTGATTATTCAGTCTCAGGTAATCATAGTAAACTTCGGCCTCTTCCCTGGGATTCTCTCCCCTCAGTCCTACACACATTTCCTGAACTGCTAGCTTCCTGTTGTGCTAGTTTGTGACACAGTATTTTGAGAGAGAGAAAAAAAAATTACTTATATGCAGATACTGAGTGACATTAGCTTCTTCTAACTAGGCAATGTAATTGCAACAAAAACCACAGCTAACCAAAACCCAGTTATAACTCCTGCTCACATAAAATAAAACATCCCTTTCACTAATCACATCCTGACTGGACCGTCCTTTCTCCATGGCTTCTCTATATAAGCTTTTCTGATTCAAGTACATAATCGGCAAGTCCGCTCCAGCTTGATTGACCTAGTTTAGCAGAAGTTCTGCAGACTGAATTGGAAATCCTACAGCTGAAAGGAAATTTCAAATATAAGTATCAATTAAAACATCTTTTCAATTTAATTTTGGAAATTAAAAACTGGTTAACAGATGTGTTTTTTTTTAACTTTTTATTTTTTATTGGAGTACAGTTGATTAACAAGGTTTTGTTAGTTTCAGGTGTACAACAAAGTGATTCAGTTATACACATACTAGTATCTATTCTTTTTCAAATTCTTTTCTCAATTAGGTTGTTATAGAATATTGAGCAGAGTTCCCTGTGCTACAGCTACACAGTAGGTCCTGCTGGTTATCCTTTTTTTTTTTTTTTAAGATATTTTTGATGTAGACCATTTTTTAAAGTCTTTATTGAATTTGTTACAATATTGCTTCTGTTTTATGGTTTTTTGGCCGCAAGGCATGTGGGACCTTAGCTCCCCAACCAGGGATTGAATCTGCATCCCCTGTATTGGAAGGCTAAGTTTTAACCACTGGACTGCCAGGGAAGTCCCTGGTTATCCATTTAAAATATAGCAGTGAGTACATTAGAGTCAGAGAGGTCACTGATATCCCTTGAATGAGGCCTAGGAGATGTGAAAACGAGGGACAGGTCACACGGAAATGCACTGAAATCCACTTTTGAATTTAAGGAGAAAATGAGGTACGTTGGTTGGGTGGAGGCCAGATTAGACTGACTCATTCATTTCACACAGAGCCAGTACCTCAAAGGTCCACACCATCGCTGCCACTGCATCCCAAATACAGCAAGTCCTCCCTCCTTCTGCCTGTCCCCTTCCCTTCTTATATCTTTGCAACTGACTCCCAGCTTTCACTCACCATCCCTCCCTGACTTTAATCCTATAAATGATAATTAACACATGATTTAAAATTTAAAAATGCTTTGTTACTGTTAAGCCAATTAAGACCTATTCTATGCGAAACCTTAAAAAGGGGTCATGATATGTGTAAGACTAGACTAGCTATGGGTTATATAGAGTAGTTTACTAACCGCAAAAAGAAAAACTTTTTACCAGTGTTTATAAAGTAATAGGTTCAAGAAAAATCCAGCTGAGATCTCAATGTCTAAATCCACTCTGCAGTGATATTTGCATTTTATAATGACATCTATAATATTTCACTCTTGTATTTATTTCAAAATAGCACTTTAGTAATAAATACCAGTTCTGCCCATCTCTTTGGTACGAAAAAATTTCCCCAAGAACTGAAAATGTTAAATTGTTTGGTTCACTCTCTTTATCATAAAGTCCTCCGTGATTTCAGAATAAGTCAGAGGAAAGGTCACAATTATATTGAAAACCAGGACTGCATGAGGCACATAGCATCTGCAGATATTATTATGTGAAAAAGATATATATTTTTTTCTTTTCTTTCGTTTCCATTACTTTTATACATGTGTGGATATACATATGTTATATAAAAATCAAACACACACATATATATGACACATGTGATAAGTTTTTGGTCAAAATAAAAATATTTTAAAATAAGAATATAATTTAAAAATGTTAAGGACTCCTATTGTATAAATAATGGAGTGATGGAAAGAAGAAAGGCTATGGATTTTCACTGAGTTCAGTAACTTCTATAAAGCTTCACTTCTTTTTCTGTCTTTGGTAAGGTTTCTTGTAAATGATACCATTTTAAAAGCTCTGAGCAAAAACTCTCAGATTGGGAGACACCTTTAGTTTGAATGCCAGACCCCCAAGACAACCAGGAAAGACTGACATGGAGCCTGGCAGCCCACAATTAAACCATTTACAGTGACTCTCCAGGACTGCCCTCCGAAGTGTGGACTCCACCTTTGATGTGGACAAACTGAGGTTGCCAAGGTTGTATAAAGTGAAGGAAAAAGAGGGGGGTAATGAGAAGAGTCAGTGTATCGGTCTGAGGAAGCCCCCACTCTGGGCTGACTAAAGATCTTTAGCAATGTTAAACTGAGAACCATCATGGTGCTTTCCACTATCTGTAATTCAATAGTATTTTTAAAAATTGTTAATAATTTTAAAATGATGATAAATACATTTAAGAATACCCAACAATATTTTGAACTTTCCCGTGAGGTCTTCTTTTTGCATTCAATGTTCTTTTACAAGGTAGTAAATACAAACTTTAACTCAAAAATGATCAGGTTCTGGGTAAAATGTTAGACGAGCAAGTGCCAGAAATCTGCTGTACACCCTAGTGCCTGTAATTAACAGTCAGGCACTGTGCACTTAAAAATGTGTTCAGATCTCAGATTAAGTGTTCTTTATTTTTATTTATCTATCTATCTATCTATCTATCTATCTATCTATTTATTTATTTATTTTTGTGGTATGTGGACCTCTCACTGTTGTGGCCTCTACCGTTGCAGAGCACAGGCTCCGGACGCGCAGGCTCAGCGGCCATGGCTCACGGGCCTAGCCACTCCGCGGCATGTGGGAGCTTCTCAGACCGGGGCATGAACCCGTGTCCCCTGAATCGGCAGGAGGACTCTCAACCACTATGCCACCAGGGAAGCCCAGATTAAGTGTTCTTACCGTGAAAAAGAAAAAGAAGAAAAGAAAGCCAGAGGGATACTGGAAACTTTTAGAGGTGGAGGATATATTTCTTACCTTGATTATGGTAAAGGTAACACAAGTGTATACATATGTCCAAACTCACCAAACTTTATATATATATTAATCATGTGCAGTATTTTGTATACCAATTCTATCTCAATAAATCTTTTAAAAAATCAGGTTCTACTGCTTCTCTGGAGCCTGAGCATGTAAAGTCGACAGGTAAATCCATCTCTGCCTCTGTGGCCCACAGTTTTCTGGGTTTATCATGTCCATGTGGTCTCAAATCGTTCAGCATATTTTTCATACGACAATAATTTCCATGATGGTATGAACATTTTTTCTAGGTTAAAATTAAAATTGAAGTTCTTATCCTTAAAAAAAGTTCATTCACAGACCAAAATACTGCTTGAATTTAAAATTAAAATTAGCTAAGTATATTTTTGATTGTTTCATTATTTTTATAAATCTGAAATGTTAATATTTTTAAGAAATGTCTTTGAATTCTTACCACTAATTAAGTGAATATAAATATGACCTATTGACAATTATAAAGTAATTTCACCCACGGTTAAGAAATCACTTTGAAGCCATCCTCCTTCACCTCATTTCAAAAAATACCCACAAAACCACTGAACTTGCTTGAGTAAATCTTTAAGCAATAGTGACTCAGGCACTTCTGTCAATGTCAAGGAGTGGTAGTATCACTGCTTTTGTGTTTTATCGGTTGCATCTGTGTTAGCGCAAAGAAGTTTCACTGCAGTAAAGGGCTATCTTATTGGAAATCTGTCAGTTTGCCTGTTTTTCTTCTCCAGGACACAACAGATGAGACCTTAAGTCTTTCATCTAGTCAAATCTGGAGTCGTTCCTTTCTTGACTTTTTCAAACTCTCAGAATGTGGTTTGTCTAATTTTCAAACTTTGTTCCTTTGCAAAATTATATTAATATTTATACATCAGACAGGCCCAAGTTCTAAGCTTTCAATCCACTCAACAGACTACTTTGGAGGGTCCCTGATTGCCAAAATAAATTTCCTAAATACCTTTAGCCTTCAGAAAACCAAAATGGAGAGGGAGAGGTGTAAATAGCAGAATCAAATTTCTGATGCCTTGGTGGCAATTGTATGTGGGCAGGAAAGAAGAATATAATTCAATTGTAGGTAAAGGTCAAACCTAGAAAATTTATTAGAAAAGAGCTGACAATCTGAGGCATTGGGGAAACTCTAGTATAATTATCATGACTCCTACTTATTCAGTACTTAACAATGGACCAGGCGCTGTGCTTCACTTGGTTCACGCCATTTAATCTCCACGACGACTTAGTAACTCAGCTGTGGTTTTCACCCTCATTCACAGATGAAGAAGCTGAGGCTTAGAGATATTAGACCTAGGTCCACAGTGTCGGATTAAAACCTTTTGGAACTAAATGATCTTGAAATTCAGAAATGTTATCATTTATTATTGTTTTTAGAAGGCAACATCATACATGAACCATAAATCGTACAACCTCACAATAACATATAGGGTGATACCAGCAAACATAGACTTCACACACTAAGTGGGATAAGTAAACATTATAAATAGCTCATGTCAGCTCAGGACGGCTGGTACTGTAGTCAGAGCTATAAAAATAATTGGAATTTCAGAGCTTTGTGGATTTAAGAATTGTGGACTTATTACATGCTGGAAGTTACATGACTGGTCATTGATAGATTTGAGTCTTAAACAGTCAGGCTGATTTCTAAGCCCAGGCACTTGCCCCTAAGGCACTTTCAGTGGCTTCCAAGAAGAGGAATCCAAGGACCAGAGTGTTTAAGTAACCCTGGAATCCAAACCCATATTTGTCCAATCCCAACATACAGACTCTGCTTTCAGACTCTTGGGTCAGTTTTTTTGCATGTTAGTTGATATCTTGTTTCGATTCTGCTAACGTACTTTATTACCATGGTTAGTCACCTGTAAATAAGCATTATTATTCATGGGACTATTCTGTCCTCAGATTTCCTCAGGACAATACACAACATGCATTAGTGCTAACCCAACCAAAACGCTATACTAGGATATTACGTGGATGTGACTTCTACGAAGCTTGTGTAGTCAACTATATTTTTAAAAAGAAATTAAGGAACAAAAGCTGAAATTGCATCACATATGCCCATATTTTAATACATAAATTACTTTCACTCAATTTTGTTATGTACAAGATTCTGATTATTTTGTTAAGCAGTTTCATTCTAAAATAAACCTATAAAATGACTAAATTAGTTGCAAATACCACACATCCTAGAAGCCAATAAGTAACATATTTGAAAAAAATTACTTTCATATGACTAGAAAATTATTTGCTGTAACCACACTTTTTGGGGGGGAAGAGAACTTTGCAGTACAATGTAATGTAAATTGAGATGGACTACAAGTCAGAAAACTTATTATTTCTGGTTCAAAAGCATCTTTGTCATGGGACTTTGGGCAAGTCATATATTTTCTTTCTATTTCAGTTTTCTGGTCTGTGCAAAAAACTATCAACAAATACTAAAGGAGTGTGAGATGTTGAAATTATATAAACAAGTTAAAATAATTTAAAAATTCTATAATGCCAAAAAAATGTAAGTATCTCTTTTTAGAAACTCATGATTTATTGTAAAAAAAAAATACATTAGTACAAGTTTGAAAGTTTGAAGATTCCTTTCTACTGGTTTTGAAATTAAGTTTATCTATGCTAGAAAATGGTCAACATCATTTTTTAAAAGTTAAGATGGAATGAAAAGGCCACAGTGGTTAACCAGATATATTCACGAACAAAGATTTTTCTTTATTATGTTTGGCTTGTTTGTCCAGAACATAGAGTAGTAAGGGCAATATTATCATAATAAAGTTCAAGTTGGCATTCTACCTTAAATCTTACATGAACATGTTAAACAAGAGGAAGTTTGTATACTTTACTTTTACTATAACATGTTCTCACAAGTTTTCCCTGTAAGCCAAGATTTTTAGGGCTTCCCTGGTGGCGCAGTGGTTGAGAGTCCACCTGCCGATGCAGGGGACACGGGTTCGTGCCCCGGTCCAGGAAGATCCCACATGCCGCAGAGCGGCTGGGCCCGTGAGCCATGGCCGCTGAGCCTGCGCGTCCGGAGCCTGTGCTCCACAACGGGAGAGGCCACAGCAGTGAGAGGCCCGTGTACAGCAAAAAAAAAAAAAAAAAAAAAGTAAACGAAATTCAGGACTTTAATTTTCACATGATGAACAGTTTACACAGGGTCATGGAATGCCCCTTCTCGTCCCTCCTTACCACCATCCTCTTCATATCTCCAACTTTCAGTGTCTACAGGGAACTTGAACTCCCACAGCTGGACCAGCGTCACCTAAGGGGTCTTCTAACACCCTATGTTTACTCCCTCTCCTATCCTACCTTTGATTTACTCATTTATTTGTTTTCTTCCCTAGATTCTTGAGGATAAGGACTGTCTTTTTTTTCAGTACTGTATATCTATTGCATAGTGCAGGGCTTCACACAAAGCTAACTATCAATACAGAGTAGTTAAATGCATAAATGAAGACACGTTATAAGCTGGGTGATAACTGTGATTCAGATAGCTCTGAATCACTCGATTTCCCCCGAGACTTACTGACCCCTATTTTGTTCCACGACAACAGACAGCTCTGGAGTCCCAAACTGAAACTCAACAATGGACAGCCCTGGATGTCAAACAATTCATTCATCAGGCCTTTCAATGACCATAGTGATGAATTAGTAGGGTAGTTACTCTAGGTGAAGCACCATCATATTAAATGATGTGACTATCAAATATTTCAATGAACAAAATACACTCTATGAAGTAGCACAGAACTCTGGATTCCTGTTCTGCCACTTTTCTAATCTTCCTGCATCTTCATTTCTCTGTAGGTGTCATTAGCACAGCAGTACTTGCTTTCAGGGTTACCAGGACGTTTTGAGATACACATCTAAACTCGTCAGCATAGAACAGGCATTAAAAATAATCTTATTATGTTATTGGTAATTGTGTTTTGAGATATAAATGTATCTGAGCTATAAATGAACTCTATCCTATTTGAGTAAGAAGACTGAGTAAGAAGATTGTTGCACAGAAATAGCTTGGATTCTTCAGGACCACTCTGACATGTCCCACTTATTTCCAGGTACAATTTTTTTTTTTTTCTTTGCGGTACGCGGGCCTCTCACTGCTGTGGCCTCTCCCGTTGCGGAGCACAGGCTCCGGACGCACAGCCCCAGCGGCCATGGCTCACGGGCCCAGCCGCTCTGTGGCATGTGGGATCTTCCTGGACCGGGGCACGAACCCGTGTCCCCTGCATCGGCAGGCGGACTCTCAACCACTGCACCACCAGGGAAGCCCCCCAGGTACAATTTTTTATTCTAAGGCCAAAACAAGCTGACTTGACAAATATCACGTCAATGTGTCCTGCCTGGTCCCTTGCTATAAAACATGATGACACTCCCACAAAAACCAATACAAAGAATTGGTAGGGTAATTGGTAGGTAGACAGCAAAGACAACTTTGCTGTCTATATCACTTGTGAGTGGAGAGAAAGAAGGCAGCTCAACTCCACACTTGTCTATCTGGGTACACACAAAAATGACCATTGGGTCTCAGAAAATTAAATCAGTATATTGGAAAATCAGTACATTCTAAATACTATACAGACAGTAGAATTAAACAACTATTGAGAATTAAACATTTTTTTGAGGAGCTCACAATTTAATTTATATCTAAATGAAACAGAAAGACATGACACGTTTTGAAAAAGAACAGCTCTGAATATGATCTCGTGACTTGCTCTGTAGAGGAAAAGATCTCTTCCTCTGAGGAGCATTTTTAGATCAATCATTACTATTGTGAATAATCATGTTTTGACATTGTTCAGTAACTATACAATTAAAGTTAATGCATTGCTTTAAGCTGCATGGCGAATGTAACCTTTCTTTGTGATGTGATGTTTGAGGCACCAGTCTCCCCCCCTTTGCATTCTTCAGTTCAATCTGTTTTCATAAAAACCACTGGGGTATATTTTTAATGATTTACTTCCTTACAAAAATCAAAGCTCTTGAAAGGCATAATGTCTTTTATGCCATTTCCCTCCTTTGTTTTTTATAGTTATTCTAATAAAAATTTAGATTTCATTCACTATTGCCTTTGGCAGTACTTAGTAAAGGCTTTGTAATAGCAATTAAACGTAATAACTGATAAATGATCAAATAAGAAAGAATCCAAGGGAGGAAGAAAATGAGGTTAAAAAAACCTTGCAAACTCTATCTGCCCTGACTTATTTATTTTCAGAATGTATAAAGGCCATCACACAATGAGAAGCTGGCCCACTTGCTCAGAGACTGAAAGAAATAAGGGTGAACCTATTGAAAATAAGTCAATATGTTTAATGAGAAATTTAATATACTCAAACTCCTCTTTTTATTTACCATTTATTTGGTTCCTAAGAGAGATTATGTTTGTGGGGCAATACCAGTCCATTTGCTGTAGGCAGATATATGATTTCCTTCAGCCTGCTAAGACTAAAAATTGAGTAAGGGGATAATTGGAAAGAAAGAGAGTAAGGAAGATGACTCTGGTAAACCGTAATCGGTAAATGTGTTTTCTTAATAAGGACGCATTTACATTTCATTGTCTCACGCACTGGGGAAGCTATCTGCAATATTTTAAATTCTTACCAAAGGGGAGCCTTATTCCAACAGAATGTAGCTTTTATAATCATGATTTCAGTTTCCAAAACTTTATGTATTTTTGTCATAGAAACCATCTCAGAATTGTTTGATCTTTCAGACTAGTTCTTCCATATTTTAAGGCATAGGCATTTCTAGTAAGAAGGGATTTGATATGAGATATCGTACTGAATAGAATTTTATAAACAAAAAATAATTTCGCTTTCTCTCAGTTCATGCTGTCTGCTCAAGCTGTTTATCCATTCTACAAATTTTATTCAGTTCCTATTCTGTTCAAAACACCAGGGATATAGAGGTAAACAGGACAGATCTTCCCTTTTCATCTTATATCCTAGTGTAGAAAACAAAAAATAAAACAACATGCATTCATATTTATGTAACTATTTTCAGATTAGGATGAATCTATTAAAAAGAAAAAAGAAAATCAGAATTGGTATAGAGAGGGAATGGGTGAGGCACAGTTGGATGAAAATCAGGAGTAGCTCCAGTCAAAGTTGCTATGGTAGATGTGCCAAGTCTTGAAGGAAGAAGCTAGCCATGCAAGGATCTAGGAGAAGAAGCTTTTCAGCATATAATCTAGATCTATTAGGAATACACATATACTCCCTGTTCCCATCTCCTTCATTTGCATAACAAACATCATCTCCATATTACTAATTTATGAAGCAGATTCCTTTTTCCCTCAGTTTTATTTGTTACCATTCTTGCATAAAGATAGTTGACTTGGATCAAATATTATGGTCATTGATCAAAAGGATGTATTTCTTCACTCCAATTTAATGATTAAATATTATATATTACATTCAATACACCATACTCTAATCAATTCAAACAACACCATTGCTGAAAGTTACACATAGAAGGCAAATAATTTAAAACATTTTGTTAATTTTTTTTTTTTTTTATGGTATGTGGGCCTCTCACTGTTGTGGCCTCTCCCCTTGTGGAGCACAGGCTCCGGACGCGCAGGCTCAGCGGCCATGGCTCACGGGCCCAGCCGCTCTGCGGCATGTGGGATCTTCCCGCACCAGGGCACGAACCCGCGTCCCCTGCATTGGCAGGCGGACTCTCAACTCTCACTGCGCCACCAGGGAAGCCCCATTTTGTTAATTTTGAATACAAAATACTTCAACCTACTAGACTTGGATAATATGGCTATTTCCAGTAGCAAATGATATCAACATTACAAATTTTGGCATAGACTGAGGAAAAAGATGTTATATCCATCTGTCTAGAGCAAAAGCTCTACTTGACTTTCTTTTATGTTTTCATCTAATTTTGCTCTTTTGTGATATTATCTTTGAAATGGTAGGATCACTTGTAATTAATTAAAGTTACATAAATTCTAGGCATGCATTCATTTTCTGTATGATATCCAGTCATTGTTCACTAAATCATAAAGAATGGGATCCCAGATGAAGAAGTCTCAAGTTCAGGGGCTGATTTCATCTATATTACGCAAATGTGCAAGTGGGCTGGTTTAATATAAACCAAAGAAAATACTAGTAAAGTCTATGAGCAACAAGAACAACAAAAAAGCTGATGATGGCATGGCTTTTCAATTAAAACATACAAAAAGAAGTAAAAATAAAAGTGCATCATTTTAATTTCTGATTTTTCATAAGCTCAATAACTATGGAACTTTAACCTTCAACACAACTGTTCTATTTTGAAAATAAGGTTATGACGTAATTAAACATGAATCTTTTTAGCTGCTTGTTTCATTAATAAATACTAATCAGGCTATGTAAGGAGGTACTTGGTCGTCCAGTAGCTGAAAATTTGATTTCTAAAATGTGTATTATTAAGTTATATTATTCCTAGAAAGAGTTTACAGCAAGTTGGAAAAATCTTGGGATTTAAAATTAGACAGAAATCAGAATCACAAATTCTGATTTGCCACCGGGGTGAATTACTTCACCTTTTCTGAGTTACACTATTTTCACTTATATTATGCCAAAAACACTATCAACTTCTCATAATGGGTGTGGTATATAAATAACCTGGAAATTAGAAGTTCTGAGTCCTTATGATTTGGAGTGAATTACTTAAACTCTTAACAGCATCTCCGTTTCATTATGTATTTGAATAATTAAATTGTATTGTGTACATTTCAGCAATGTTCCCCAACCTTTTTGGAACCTGGGATCGGTTTCATGGACGGCAATTTTTCCACAGACCAGGGGGTGGGATGGTTTTGGGATGATTCAAGGGCACTGATTGATTATGGTCCCTGTGCAGTCAAACCTCTCTGCTAATGACAATCTGTATCTGCAGTCGCTCCCCAGCGCTTGCATCACTGCCTCAGCTCCATCTCAGATCATCAGGCATAAGATTCTCGTAAGGAGGGCGCAAGCTCGAGCCCTCTCATGCACACTTCACAGCAGGGTTCGCGCTCCTATGAGAATCTAATGCTGCCGCTGATCTGACAAGTGGCAGAGCTCAAGTGGTAATGCAAGCGATGGGGAGCGGCTGTAAATACAGATGAAGCTTCGCTTGCTTGCCCTCCGCCCACCTCCTGCTATGCGGTCTGGTTCCTAACAGGCCATCGACCGGTGCCGGTCCGTGGCCCGGAGGTTGGGGACTCCTGCATTTCAGAATGGTTGTGAGCTATGATGACACAATGGATATAAAGACTGCTTGAAAATTATAAAGCTTTATAAATATATGTCTTATTATAAATAATTATATACATATATGTGTGTATATATATATATATATATAACATACTTCTCCTTGAAAGCTTTCTTATCTAGTATCTTCAGTCTTTTCTAGAGCAGCAAGTACCTCATCCCAGACCATGTACACAGAAGCCTGGAAAATGTGCCCTGAGCTGATGCATACATGATTGAAAGTGGCAAATCACCTCACCTAACACATAGAGTGACACGTTGTTCTTCTTTTCTACCTAACCATATTCTATTTATAGCCTTAAAGAACCATCACTGATTAGAGGAAAGTAATTTTTTCTGGAGTCATTGATGACTACCTAAAATGGCATTTTTCGATCTCCCTATTTTGACTTCCATAGATTTTTTTTAAACTCCATTCCTCATAAAATCTTTCACCTTCTTATTTCTATTTCTTATGATATCCTTTGCTCTCATTTTGAATCGAATGTTGAACTCCGATTTGATTCAAGAAATTGCTTAAGGTTATAGTCAGTATAACGTATTTTTTTGTTTTGTTTTTAACATGTAAACTTGCGTTACAATAAATTTGAAAGGTTTCTTCTCTGCCTGTCATACAAAGGGCTCCCTCACCCCATAGGTTACAACTATGAAGATGGTTGCTTAATAAGTATCTCTCAAACCCTTCAATGTTCTTAATCAACTTAAGGGATTTTAGGCTAAGTAAGCACTTTCTGAATTTAAAAAGCAGATAGTTTGAACTGCATTACAGATAAAAAAAAGTGCTATTTTTTTTTCAATTAGGTCAGTTATTGAGGATGCAACAGTGATACTGGCCATATTTATATGTCAATCAATGCAGAGCAGAGAGTAATCTAACAGACACATGTAATCAAGAGATTATAAAGAAAAGGTCCTATTTGTTTTTATGTCACACACTGTAATGTATTATTATCTCCTTTACAATCTTTGTGTTTAACCAAATGTGTACAATTCAAATAATGAATTTTCCCCCCAACCTGAAAGACTGGAGAGCAGCCCTCTGGTTTTAGACTGCTTGGACTGTTGGAATCTCAGCTTCACCAGTCATTACCTAAGTCACTTTCAGCAGGTTTTACATTTCTCTATAGTTCAGTTTCTTAATCCACAAAACAGGGATAATGATCATGCCTACCTCAGCGGATCCTTGTAGTATTACAAACGGGAATGTGTGTGAAATGCTTAGAAAAGTTCCTGGCAAATATACATCATCCATATCCTCCTCATCCTCCTTTATCTCCTCCCCCCGCTTATCATCATTAGATGGGGTATGATTTGTACAGAAAAGCCTCAAATGCTCTGGGTGACAGCAGAGAGTTATAGTTAAATCCTGGGGATATAAAATGGAAAGGCAGGACAAGACTGCTACCACTCAAAGAATGAACGCATTTGTGGTAGGGGCTGGCCACATGCTCTCAATTTCCCTATTCTGGTCATATAGGAAGACCTTATTTCCCATTATTCTGACAGATACACTGGGATGTGTCATTGGTTCCAGCCAACGGCATCAGGGTAGTGATGCTTAGCACTTCCAAACCTAAACTGATATCTACATAGTCACCCATTCATACTCCACCCCTTAACTGATAAATTCAATACTAGGAGGCCTGTGTTTAAGACAGCAGCCCTGGGAGATGGGAGGAGCAGAGATCTCTGCATTCACTGTCTGAGGATCCAATGTCCTGTATCAGACTGAGCCATGAGTGAAAACAAACCTTTATTATGTTAAGCCTATGACATTCCTGAGTTCCTTAAAGCTTCCATTCTTAATTTTCCATACTGATTACTAAGCTAATATCACTCAGCCCTAAATCCGCTCTCCTGTATTCTACACTGAGATGCTGGAGCTGGGAGCCTTCAAACCAGATGTCTCCTTTGACATTTACTTCTTGGTCAGGTTCTGCCAATGCTGGTGCTAAAAGAAACCATCAGACAAGAGGAGAGAGAGGACTCTGTTTCTGTTAGCATTATCCCACAAGACTTAAGTTGGCAGTGGAAGGTGGGTCCAGTTCCTAAGCTTTTTTCACACTCCCTGAACTACCTTTATTGCACCAGCCCCTTCCCCCTACTTGAATATATAAGGATTGAGAAGTGCATCCCCTTCAGGGGTCTGGGTCCTAGATCTTCAGGGTCCTTCCTCTGAGCTCCAAGGTTCCTGCATCAGCTGAGAAGCATCCTTCCTCAGAGCTGGGGTGCAGTTCTGAGGAGTCCCTCCGTCAACCTTTTAGGTTTGAGTAGCTCTAGTCTCCTCCCTGTGTGACTCCTCTGGATGGGTGGTTGCTACTTCTTGCAGTTACCAAACTTGTGTACCTTTCTGACATTTTCAATCTTCCAATAGCAGATTAAATAATTTTTCACATTCTATATTCTGTTAAAATTGACTGTTTCTGTTTTCTTGACTGTACCCCAACTTTTATAAATACCCAAATACAGAAATCAATTAGCCAAAGTCTGTGCTACCATAAGAAAAGTCTAAAATATGTGGCATTTGTTTAATGTTTAAGCAATGGGGAGGGAGGAAACTGATTACAAAGGTAGAAAGCTATTTATCTGCATGATGTTTGGGCAAAACTATTGGCAAAATCTCTATTTGAATTAACTCAAAAGGCAGACCCTGGGCCTGCTGGGCTGGCAACACTCAAAACAGATTGAAAAACAGAACTTAATAATGTATGTTAATTATTATCAGCTACATTCAGCGAGGTGTTACAGGAGAAATGTGAGCTCAGGAACTAAGTGGTTTGTGTGAAAGCAGATCTGACCAGGAATAGAGAGAATCCGAAAGTTTCAAGGTTTGTTGGACCCAACGCCTGACTACTTGTAAACCCCAACTGGTAGACGTGCCATTGAAGTGAGTGTTCAGTAACAAAGGTCTGATGAAAAGTTACATTTGAATAAAGTGACTCAAGGCTAATATGATTTTTAGAGCTGATACCAAGTGGACCCTCTCAGTTGAACAAAGCATCTCTGGACAAAGAGGTTAAGGATGTGGTCCTCCTGCCTGTTTTTCAAGATTCAATCATCTTGAGATAGAGACATGGAGAACTGGAAATCAAGGGCAACCAAGACAGAACTCTGCTAGGCACATGGGCTATCAGAAAGCAAAGAGATCAGAACCCTATCAGATTGCAGAGGATCGTCGTACTGAAATACCATGATTCCAGCAGTATGAGCCTTGAGATTCTTAAGACAACTCTTGGGTCCATAATTTTCCCCAAACAGGAAAATAAAATATTTTAAGGCTATACAAGTTTCATTAGGCACTTTAAATGTGGACAAGGAGAATAATAGAAAAGGAAGAACTTCCCAGAGGGCGTATCCAGAGGCTAGAGAAAAGCATGGACAAGGGAGATCTCCCAGGGAGCAGGGTCAAAGCCAATTCAAGGATCCTCCCTGACCTAGAGGTCAGGGAGACTTGACAATGTCTGTCCAGCAGGAATACACCACTGACTTCCACATACACTTAATTCTTTCTCTTTCCAAATGTGAGTGTTTATTGTGGTTTCCCTTTTCCTACACCTCTCCTTCATACTGGGTATATATGTATGCTGGGAGCTGGTTGCAAAATATAAATCATTTATTTATAGGTGATTCACCATCATCATCATTAGATGAGGACAATGAATAACCAGACTCTATGAATTTGAACTGAATCCAGTGACTGAAAGAATTTGTAGTTATCTCTCTTGGAAAATAATAACCCTTCTTAATGAAAGAGTGGAAACATGACATGAATGTTTGGCGACCAGAAAAGTGGACTTTGGCAGAGATGTCCTTATCTGCTTTTCCTGCCCACATGGCTTCCTGATATTCACCAGCCTCCCCTGCAGTTCAGATGGGGCTATGAGACTCGGTTTTGGCAAATGGAAGGATGTCTACACATTTCAGGTTGCTCCATAATGGCTCATGCACAATGGACAGCATAGCCTTTTCCTTTCCTCAGTGACCTAAGAGGCCATGTACTTAAGAAGGCAGCATAAAAAGATGGATGGAGTCTTTGAATAATTAGTGAACCTTTGACAGTGAACCTCCAAGGAGAGCTGCCCTAGACACATGAGCTATGACATAAGAAATATTTTATTTTTCTGAGATTTGGGGGTTAGGTTACAGTGACTGAAGACTATTGCCCTCATACAGCATGCCTTACCTTCAGAAGCCAGGCTTCTAGTAATCCTAGAAGTGACATTTACTAGCTAAGTGACCCTGGGAAAGTCACTTAATTTCTCTGGGCCGCTACACATTTGTAAAATGAAGCTAATATTAGGTTACCCAAAATTATAAGAGAAAGTCAGGCCAAATGTTTGCTCAAGATTTTTTTAATGGTTTCATCTATGGTTCTATGAAATAGGAATTAAGCACTAAAGCCACTCTAATGAGATCACCGAAGTAATATTTTTATTTAAAAAATTTTAGTTATTGCATGGTACCTACAAAATCCGGCTTTATGTATAAATATTGTGCAACACGTGTATTTAAGTGGTGTTAACTCATGCCAAGCAGTATTATTGAAAACAGTAATTTACAAAAGAGCATATGAGTGAGATGAAACACTGCAGATAATAATTTCAAAGAATCTATTCCCTAGAACTTTGTCCAATCACATTGCATACTTTCTTCACACCCTCAGCCCTCTCCCTACAGTCTAAGATGATGGAATTAAACAGAATTCCCATTTCTATGTTTTGTCAATTGAAAGCCTATTCCTTTCGATGGTTTCTCTTGAAATTCACTCAATAATGTTTGCTCAGTACCATTGTTTTTATGTAAAATGATAGAAATTATCAAATAACTCAAAAGTAAAAAAAAATAAACCTAAAACCTTTGCTTATAGTTAATTATATGTTCATCAACAAATAAATCAGGCTAATGAAAATATGTGTTCTTATAAAATGGTAAAATAGCAATTAAAATACAACTAACATGTCAATTTAAAACTTAGAGACTGAATGGAATTTTCCTTCCTTAAATCAAAATGAAGTATGTTGCAGCAAAATCTAAACAAAGTACTTATAAAACTCCTTTTGCTAATGAGTTCTCTTTTCCTAATCACCGGGAAATAAAAACTAGCTAAAGACGAACATGTAAACTTAAAGCAGAAAACAAAACAAGAAAGAGTATATTATTGACTTGGTCTTCAAATCATTTTAGCAATTCACGATTTTATATCAAAATTATAATTTTTTGAATCCTATATATTCTTAAAAATGCCTTTAAAAAGGATTCAATATAGGAAAATACAGGAGGTAGGATTCTGATTTTTCATTATTTTTGGATAACGGTAATTGTTTTCCTCCACTGACTCCATTACCGAAGTGTAGAATGCAAGGTATAAACTTTAAATGTCTCTGTAAGGTCCCTGACATAATGGACGGGCGATGTCCAAAGAAACAGAAAGAAAAAAATTGTTAATCTGAATTAAACTCTAGATTCTATGAAATTAAGATGTTTTTATTACTACCCGTTAATTAATCGACGTCTATATGAGCAATATAATACATTGCAAAGCAGAGAACTGTTGAGGAAGCCCTCCCCGGCCCCCTCCCCATTCCCTCCGCATCCGTTCACACAAGCCATTGGAGCTGCCACGGCTGCACTCACCAGTGTGGAGGTTTGCGAGGCGTCAGCCCATTCCTCTGAGCCCTCGGGGGTCCGCGTGTTGTTAGGGATCCTGCGAGGGTTACGCGCTATCGCTTCACACCAGCCCAGCATTTTCTCCTTCCTCTTATCCCTTTTCAATTTCTGAAATTCTGAAAATAATTTACATTCCCTGAAACAGGTCACTTGTTTTAGATGTCTGTTTTTGGAAAATGTACATCATTGAAATGAAATAAGCAATTTAATGTAATACCAGTGGAGGCACTTTATTTTAGCCAGGTGTTATAGGGAGGAAAAGAAGAATACCCTGATCATTAATAACCTCAGAACCACAGGCAATGAAAACAGTACACGTCTACTCAAAGAGCTTAACGTTTTACACCTCAATTTGTGACACTTTTGGATGGTGGGAATTCCTTGCATCAGGTTCTAAGCTATTTTCAAAGATCAGTTTCTAACAAGAAGTTCTTACCTTGAGAGCTAAGAACAGACTCAGCTCCTGATATATCTACATATTTCAATATCTTAAATTTGGCATAGCTTTTCAGCTGAATGTCCTACAGATGCAGAATGAATTGAACACAGGCCAGTGATGAACATTACTCATTCTGGCAGTGGCATGATTATCTCTCTCATAAAATTCTGCCAACTAAAGAAGGAGAAATTTTAGTGCAAGCATGGTAAAATTAGTATATGACACCCATCATCAATCTATTAAAATAATAATTTTTAAAATCTCCTTACTATATCATGAATAAAAATATTCCACAACTCTTTCTAGCTTTCCAGAACTTCCCATTTAAGGAATTTTTTTGTCTCTGAAAAAGTTATATCAACAATAACTTTTAATGTAATGAAGAAAACATTGTTTCCTTGTAAAGTTTTACAGCCTAGTTTTTCCACTTCACCACCCTCAGTAATTAGAAATAGTTCATTGCAGATCTTTAGTTAAATGCATTACACTGTCAATTAACTATAAAAAATAATGTGGAGTAATTATTTTTCACAGCATCCAAAGCAATTAGCAATCTGGTGGTTTATAACATTTCGGAGGTTCAAAATAGAACATTTCATAGGACTAAACAAAAGTAACATTAAGAAAGGTTGCATTAATGGATTGATGAGTTATTACTCTAAATGACAAAATACTCAAGTGAAATGGATCTGAACAATGTAAATAGGAAATTATTTTTTTTAAACTTTCATAAAAATTAAGTCTAAGATACTCAATGGAATGGCCTTTTAAATAAGACTGGCAATCTTATATGAGTGAATCATTCATCTGAGGTGCAGGAAAATGGGGAGGGGAGCTTCAAAACAATTGTGTGAATGAGCAACAAATTATTAATGCTTGCCCTTTCAAACACATTGCTTGAGATTTTATTTGAAAACTCTGATCTATGTAATGCAAAATCTGCATATCCAACTAATTTGCATTCCACAGAAAGTAAATATTTCCACATGCCTGGTACACAGTATCTTAGTTAGTCATCAGTTTTTAACTACATTTCTTGAAGTATACTAACAGTAAATGAAAATGAGTATCTTTATTCAAAAGCAGGGAGTGAAATGATACATAATGACCAAAACAGTTTAATCAAGTACAAACAAATGTTCTACGTGTAAGTCATTTGGCAATTTAAAAAAAATTTAACTCCATAATTAAATATATCACTTTAGTGCTTATAATAAAATGTTGAATTGATGCATGAATAAAAAGCATAATAAAGTGGCCCACAAAAATTAGATCATCAGTACCCATTCTGGGATATGTTTTTAAAAGTAGTCGACTTCTTATTTCCTATTCAGTTTCTGAGATTAAATAAAGCAGTGTAATTTCATTGGTAGCCTTCTCTTGTGACGGTGCTGGTCATAGCTATATTCCTCCTTATTCAGTCAATATTAATCCTTAAGTATTTCTTGAGCCTCTACTATACTGTAGGTACTGAAGTAGGCATGGAAAAGCCATACGAGGAAGATTACTTTCTTTCTTCCTTTTTTTTTTTTTTTTGTGGTACGCGGGCCTCTCACTGTTGTGGCCTCTTCCGTTGCGGAGCACAGGCTCCGGACGTGCAGGTTCAGCGGCCATGGCTCACGGGCCCAGCCGCTCTGCTGCATGTGGGATCTTCCCGCACCGGGGCATGAACCCGCATCCCCTGCATCAGCAGGCGGACTCTCAACCACTGCGCCACCAGGGAAGCCCCAAAATTTTTATTTTATTTATTTATTTTTGGCTGCGTTGGGTCTTCATTGCTGCGGGGGGCTTCTCGTTGTGGAGCACGGGCTCTAGGCATGCCACTTCAGTAGTTGTGGTACATGGGCTCAGTAGTTGTGGCTCTCGGGCTCTAGAGCTCAGGCTCAGTAGTTGTGGCACACGAGCTTAGTTGCTCTGCAGCATGTGGGATCTTCCCAGACCAGGGATCGAACCCGTGTCCCCTGCATTGGCAGGCGGATTCTTAACCACTGCACCACCAGGGAGGTCCTCTACTTTCATTTTTTATTTGAGTCAGATTCAATGCAATATTCTCAAGAATTTTAAAATCCAAGCATAACTAGGATCTTCCTGACTCCCTAATTTTTGAATTTGTGAACTTATATGCTCAACTTCAAGGCAACTGCCTGCCCCTTTTGATCTCAGACATCCCCCCTGAAGTCTGCTTGTGCAAACCATCTTTCTGAACTGTTTTGTTGAACAAGTCATCATGACAGGGCTATTAAACTTTGGACTACACCTGCTGATGTAGTATAATAAAACGTCAGCTGCGTTTTAGTTTTTTTTGTTTGCATGTAACAGACATTATCTTAATTCTAGGATGATTAAGTAGGTTAAATAATTCAACCAGTTAAAATACACACTCTTTTTCCCTAAATAATGTGTTAATAATCATCATCAAATATTTACCATGGACACTGTCCTGTCTGTTGTGGGAAAACAGAAAAGAAACAGGATACATGGCTATGGCCTGGAAGACTGGAAAGCTTCTCTTTGAACTTGGACATATTCATAGGAATATTCACAAAGAAAGTGAAATGTGTGAAATGACCAGAGCAATCTAACTAGACAGCATCACTTCACCTTTTATCATATGAATGAAGAATGTGTGAGATTATAATAAAGGCCTCTGATGTTTACATTACTACATCTGGACATTCACATCACCTTATAAGAGAAAAGCTTTGTCTAATGACGTGCTCAGTATAATATGCATCCACCCACTTTACTAGCTACTTTTGAGTCGAAGAATCATATCTGAAAGAAACCAATGTTTCAGTGGCCTCCAAGGAAGCAGCACAGGTGTAGGTGAGTTGAAAGAGAGGGAGACAGGGAAGAAAGGAGAGCTCCACTGCCTCATCCTGTAAATTCCTGTGGGGAAGAGACTGTGATAGTTGCTAAAGATAATATCTTCTTCTCTATTATCACAAAACACTCAGACTTTAGGTTACACTTCACAACGATCTTTTTGGCAACATGGATGACAAAGTAGAAATTCCAGAAATAGTTTAGGTTATAGATTTGAGTTTAGGTTATAGATTTGAGGTAACTGAAGGGTTAATAATGGTGATTGCTGAGCCTCTGAAGACCAGTATTCTTCCTACACAGGTCTGGAGTGCTCATGATATTCTGAGGTGTAAGAATATACTGTCAGTCAGAAGGGTGGGCAAATTATGAGCATTTGTAATTAACCCTAATGCAGTTTAAACTGTAAGTATCACTAATAATATATCAGAATGGAAAAGTGGTCATTAAGTATTCATGTCAACTACCATCTAACCATTGAACCAAGCTAATATGAGATGCAGCAATGAGCGGCTTATATAATGATCACAGGACACTGAGATTTAACTAAGCTTAATTTTTAATATGCTACCCCTAGGAGATATTTAATTTAATAAATAGAAACACAGTGCATTCTCTGTGAGCTAAATTGACAACAAATTAAAATTAGGAAGAAAAAAATGCAGGGCACTTGGGTGTATGTCATAGAGAATAATTACTTTTAATTCAGAAACATTTAGCAAACCCTTCCTTTGTGCCAGACAGTGTGCTTGGAACTATTGGTAAAGGCATTAAAGCGATCTGGAGTTCCAGGTAGAGGGGAAACTGGCAAGTCAATCAACTTCTGATAGCAGTGCAATAAGTACTATGAAGACCTTGAGAACAGATGTTTGACTTAATATCAGCTGAAGGAGACCCTTGATTTTGGACAACTCTCCAAAGAAAATACAATTCCAAACAACTTACATGAAAATTAAAATTCTTACTACTCCAAAGGCTGCCACAACTAGCTTTGCTACACAACACTAGGGGGCCTCCTTCCCATTGGAATCCATGTAAATTGCACTGCGCTCCAAGGGGTATGCTCCACATAACCACCATGTGAGCGGTGCTCCTGCAGCTATGCTGCCTGGTGGAAAGGAAGCCCAGCCGATTTCTCTAGGTGAGCTTTTTTAAATTACCTTACTGTATCCCAAAACTAATGTAATTCAGCTAGTGGGAAGCAGCCGCATGGCACAGGGTGATCAGCTCAGTGCTTTGGATGGGATAAGGAGGGTGGGAGGGAGATGGGGATATATGTATATGTATAGCTGGTTCACTTTGTTACACAGCAGCAACTAACACACCATTGTAAAGCAATTATACTCCAATAAAGACATTAAGAAAAAAAGGAACATTTTTTTCTCACAGAAAAAAAAACACATTTGCCTGTCTCTACTTTGCCTGTCTAACTTCTCAACTCTCTCCTTCCTAAAACACCGCCCACTCCCTGCCACATCCAGTAGAGTATAGTTAAGGGCCTAGTCAAGTCCTTCCCTCTTCACCACATACATGTAACTGAGAAAGTCTCCCCTACCTCCTCAAGTACACAACCATCCTCAAATTGGTAACTTGAGGATAGTCCTTGTCTAAGAATTTGAAAGGATTTTTCAAATGAAAATTTTAGAGATTTGACTATATATTTCCTTAGCTAAGTGTCCTTAAGAAATATGTCTCAAAAACTGAACACTTTTCTCACCCCACCAGAATAAACTTGAAGATCAATCTCCATTATGAAAGAAACAACTTGCAAATAAGAGAAGGAAGGGACAGTTAAGAACATGCTTCCTTTCCTCAGTAGGCTGCAATATCTCTGAGAATTAATGTTTGTTTTTTGAAAAGGTATGTGTATGTGTGTGTGTGTGTGTGTGTGTGCTCCAAGAGTACTCCCTAGACCCTCAGAAGACTATAACATACATGCCTAAAAGTCACACCAACTGCTACACTGGATGCCTGTGTGGATGTTCTGAAGTGCTCACACACAACTGTGAATTGTCCTTGAAGACATGGAGTTCTAACAACTATCAAGAACTGCCTGCTGGGAAGTCGTCAGACCAGATAGTCTTTACACTAGGTAACTATTTATTAAATGTACTGCTATGAAATGGAAGTATGTCCTGAGGGCCTTCTGATTTCTATGAGAAGGGTGTGAGGTTTCTCAAATGGACAGAGAGGTTCATAGCTGCCTTCTAAGATGTGGAACACTAACTGATATAGAGCCCAATAAATAATTGTTGATAATAAAATAAATGAGAAAATAAAGAACAGCTCTCCCCTTTTCAGTAAAGTGAAGAAATGGGAACAACCATAACGTGACTCATAAAGAAGGTTTAAATTCTTAAATGCTTTTTTGCTTGGACTATAGGAAAGATATATTTAGTACACAGTTTTCTTTTTAAAAACTCTCCCTCTACCTTTCAATCCCTTTCAGAAGCACCCATCTTTCTGTGAAGTCTTATAAGTTACTCTAGCCTTGTGAGGAAGCCTGGGGGGTGAATGAAGAAATGGCACAGGAAAGGCAGGGGGCTCCTATTCCCCCTCTGTTGGGAAGAGAGAAGGGTTTTGAAGAGACAGTCTTGGTAGCAGTATGAGCTGTAACACTGAGGTCATTAGGAAAGGAGGAAGGGCAGCTTCCAGGTCAGCAACATTGGGAAAACGATAATAGCAGGGACTACTCCAGTCTTAATACAGACGCAGATGAAGGGAGGGCCACACACATATTTCCACACCAGAGATGGAGGAGCTGTGCTTCAGTGATGGCTAAGAAGCCTCTTCATGAGAGGGTGGTAGTCACTCAACCCTTAGCACATAGGTTGGGCCAATCTTCGAGACATCAAAAGTGAAGCGTGAGGGACTTCTAGCTTAAACACTGACATGTAAAGAGTGTGGAAATCATCACTCCCATCCTGACAAAAAGATAAACCTGAACACACTGAAAATTAATGATATTTCTTGGAACCATCAGAGAATGAAGTTGTAATAAAAAACTACTACCCCCAAATATGGAGAGACAGATGCCTACAGAGATGCATGGCCAATTTCAGAATACATGCAGAGAAGCTGCTAGAACCATAAACTGGTGTTAGCACACAGTAATTGTGATGTATTATTGGAGGCACAATATGGCCTAGCTTGAGAAGAAGAACTTCCTGGAGGCTGCATTCTTAGTGGAGGCCCCAGAGTTTCCTGGGTCTCACCACCAGGAAGCTTACCTAGATCTCATGATGAACAGCTGAGAAAGGTGCCACTGTGGCACTACTAGGGAGAAGGGAAGAGTAACCATCATGAAATGCCCTAGAACACTCCTATACAAAGACCTGTTCTGGGCTTCCTTGGTGGTGCAGTGGTTGAGAGTCCGCCTGCCGATGCTGGAGACGCAGGTTCGTGCCCCGGTCCGAGAAGATCCCACATGCCACAGGGCAGCTGGGCCCGTGAGCCATGGCCGCTGAGCCTGCGCGTCCAGAGCCTGTGCTCCGTAACGGGAGAGGCCACAACAGTGAGAGGCCCGTGTACCGCAAAAAAACAAAACAAAATGAAAAACGAAAAAAATAAAGACCTATTCTTCAGGGAAAATATCTTAGCAGAGTCATATTAACCTACCTGAATGAAGGGCACTGTTCCCACTCCAGGTATTTCTAGGCTTCCTGCCTCACCTAAGGTGGGGAGGGAAGCTAAGAAACACCTGTGAAGGCCACAGCCCAGGAACACAGGCCCACTAAAAGACTTGGAGATTTAATCATACAGTTGTAGAATACTTTCCTTCTACTCTATTTTCCCACCATACCAAAAGGGCTTCCGGATAATAATAGCAGATTATAACTGAAAGCACTGCAAGATACAAACTCTCTTGGAGGAGGAGGACTTAGGGAAGGCTCAAAGTCAACAGAACAGACAAACACAAGGATGCTAGAAGGATTTGAAGCATCTGGTAGTGATAGCAAACATTAAATACAGCCCTATTTCTAGCCAGAAAAATAGAAACTCAAAGTGTGTTTACTTCAGTTTCTATTACTTAATACAACATATGTGACTTTCAACAAAAAATATTTAGAAAACATACTAAAAAGCAAGAAAAAAGTCTGAAAAGACATAAAAAAGCATCAGAACCAGATTCAGATATAAAAGATACTGGAATTATCAGATAAGGAAATTTAAATATCTATAATTAATGTATTAAGGGTTGTAATGGAAAAAGTAGACAACAGACAAGAACAGATGGGTGGGGTAAGCAGAAAGATGGAAACTCCAAGAAAGAGAAAAAGGGAAATGATAGGAATCAAAACACTGTAATAGAAATGAAGAATGTGTCTGACAGGCTCATCAATAGACTGGAAATGGCCAAGAGAAGTATCAATGAACTTGACGATAGAACAGTAGAAACTTCCCAAGAGAAATGCAAAGAGCATGAAGAATGGGGAAGAAAAAAAAAAGACCAAAACATCCAAGAACTGTGGGATTATTTCAAAAGATGTAACATATGCAAAATTGGAATACCAGAAGAAGAAATAAAGATAACAAAGAAGCAGAGGAAATATTTGCAGGATACAAGGTTGATATACAAAAGTCAACTGCTTTCCTATATACCTGAAGGCCTATATACTGTCAGTGAACAACTGGAATTTGTGAAAATCAATACCATTTTCAATAGCACCAAAAGAAATATTTAGGTATAAATCTAACATAATACTTAAAGAATCTTTGTGGAAAACTACAATATCTTGATTGTAAAAATCAGAGAACATCTAAATAAATGCCAATAAATTCTGTGTTCATGGATGGGAAGACTCAATATTGTTAAGATGTCAATTCTTCCTAACTTGAGCTATAGGCACAATCCCAATCAAAATTCCAATAAGCTGTTTTGTAGATATTGACAAACTTATTCTGAAGATTATATGGAGAGGCAAAACACCTAAAGTAGCCAAGGCAATAGTGAAGAAGAACAAAGCTGAAGGATTCACACTACCCAGCTTCAAAACTTACCATAAAGTTACAGTAATCAGGTCAGAGTGATATTGGCAAAAGAATGAACATATAAAACAATGGAACAGAATAGAGAGTCCAAAAACAAACTCAAACAAACTCATAATTATTATTAATTCATCTATGAAAAAGAGCAAAGGCAACGCAATGGAGAAAAAATAGTTTTTTCAATGAATGGTTCTGGAAGAACTGGACATCCACATGAAAAAAATCAAATCTAGACACAGAACCTTACACATTTCACAAAAAATAATTCAAAATGGATCACAGACCTAATTTAAATAAAAACTATAAAACTTCTAGAAGAAAACAAAGGTGAAAATGTGAGTGACTTTGGTTTCAGCAATGAAGTGTTAGATAAAACACTAAAATCATGATCCATGAAAGAAAAACTGATGTTAGAATTTATTAAAATTATAAACTTCTATTCTCTGAAAGACTTAAGAGAATGAAAACTCAAGTCATAAACTTGGAGAAAATATTTGAAAACTGCCTATCAGATAAAGGACTTGTATCCAAAATATACAAAGAGCTCTTAAAAATTAATAATAAGAAAACAAACAACCCAGTAAAAAATGGCCAAATTATCTGAACAGACACCTCACCAAGAGGATATACAGATGGCAGATAAGCCTATGAAACATGCTCACCATCATATGCATTAGAGAATTGCAAATTAAAACAATGAGATACCACTACATATCTATTAGGATGGCTCTGAACCCAAGTGATAACACCAAATGCTGGCCAAGGATGCAAAGCAACAGCAACTCTCATTCATTGTTGGTGGGAATGCAAAATGGTGCAGCCGCTTTGGTACTTTCTTGCAAAACTAAATATTACCATACAATCAAACAATTGCACTTGTAGCTATTTATCCAACTGATTTGAGAATTTATGTTTCCACAAAAACCTATACACAAGTTTTTCTAGTAGCTTCATTCATAATTGCTAAAAGCTGGAAGCAACTAATATATCCTTCAGTCAGTGAATAGATAAACAAATTGTGGTACATTCATATAATGGTGCATTATTCAGAAATAAAAGGAAATGAGCTATCAAGCCATAAAAAGATTCATAAATGAATCTTAAAAGCATATTGCCATGTTTAAAGAAGCCAGTCTGAAAAGGGCTACTTTATGTGTGATTCCAGTTATATGACATTCTGGAAAAGACAAAACTGTAGGAACAGTAAAATAATCAGTGATAGGGCACTGAAACTATTCTGTATGACACGGTAATAGACTGTGGGATTCTGACAGTCTATAGAATTTCACAGCACAAAGTGTAAACCTGAAAATGGATGCAAATTAAAACATGTCATTTAAAAGGCTGGGAGATCCCAAGATAGAATGTGAAAAATACAGTCTAAATACGTGACAAATGTACGAAAGGACCTCATCGAAAAGCATGAGGGAGAATGTGCTGACCTAAGAACTTTAGAAATAGTGGAATCTGTTAGATTAAAGCAAAAAATATTGTACATCAGCACTGTGCTCTAGTTCATATAATATTCCCCACGGAAGTACGGGTTGACAATTCTGACACAGCTTGACAGGTATGCTGGGATTGAACAGCTAAGTAAGTGGTTGGCAAGTAAGGAGGGCCAGGTTTCTCAGTGTTGGAGTGGGAGGTTACAGATAAAACAGGGGGAGAGCCCGTGCCCGGCAACAAGAGAAGCCACTGCAATGAGAAGGCGGCACACCGCAGTGAAGAGGAGCCCCTGCTCGACGCAACTCAAGAAAGCTCGTGTGCAGCAATGAAGCAACCAAAAATAAATAAATAAATATTTTAAAATGAAGAAAAAAGGCCATAGGGTTCTAATATTTCATTGTTTAAACTTGCCATCTTCATTTCTTTAAGTTCTTAAATAACCAGTAATAATCATGGTAAGTATAAGATTTGCAAGCAAAAATTTTTAATATTAAACATATGGAAGCCTCTTTGTGGATTCCCTTTCATATATGAGGTTAATTGAACATACAGTGTCCATAATACAGTAGAATTTATTTATTTTTAACATTAAAATTATTGCATATGACCTAATCAGAATTACATTTCAGTGTCAAAAATACAATGAGTATGCTGTTGTATACTCAGTCTTATTTTTATCTTGGACACTTGACCTAACTAATAATTCACATGTCGACTACCAAGATTTTTTTTAATAGTATAATTATTTGCCACAAACTGATCTTTGCCACTCCCAGAAATTACTTGTCCTTAAATATTCAGTAATATCTGGGTTTTAAATATCACAGTTTAATTGATTATAAATCGATATCCAAAATTCAAAGTGTGAAAAGGTATGCCACATGGTGTTAGAGATGCAAACATCCATATGATTTCATGTTTACCTTAATTGCACATAGAAATATTTACAAACATGTGCATATACACGGATTAGTACATATACATGTATCTCCCTGCTATGTCAGTTGAGAGGGCCTAGAAGCAATGACAGCCCAGTAGCAGTGAATATCCCTAGTGCCCAGATTTTGGTTTCTAATACTATTCTCCAATAAAAGGGGCAGGGCTGCTTTGGGAGCAATGGCTGATTCTAGGACGGACACAGGAAATATACAAGATAAGCCTGGAGCCATATGCAGTGCCAGAAAGTAAGGAAATACTGAGAAACAAAACAAAACCAACCAACCGACCAACCAAACACAATTATGGGTTTGCCAAAGGGACACAGGAGCCAAACAAAATACCTCCCAATGGCCAAAGCTAGAATCAGATTATAACCCAAAGCATACGTTAACCATCTGTGAGTTTTTATTGATATTAATAAATGATTGAATAAAGAAATACATGAAGAAAAGACAAATCTCTCATGTGGAATTCTAAATAATTTATGTAGCTAGTCCACCCTCAAAGGCTGAGGAGGAACAAAATTCCCCACTCCATTGCAGACTGTATATAGTAACTTCCTTCCAAAGAGTACAATATGGAAAGATAGAAAAGATGAGTAACTTCACAGGGGAGAAAACTGATGGACCGCACCTTAGCAGGGTTAGTAAGGGCAACATCAATGGTGATGTCATATTGATAGTATGTATCCTTTTAAGATATGATGACAATGGTACTTTACCTCTGGGGTCTTCCTCTCCAAAACCTATAACCCCAGTCTAACAGTCAGAAAAATTATCAGAAAAATCTCAATTAAGGAATATTCTACATAATATCTGACCAGTAATCCTCAGGACTGTTAGGTCATCAAACAAGGCAAGTCTGGGAAACTGTCACAGCCAAGAGGAGCCTAAGGAGACATGAGGATTAAATGTAATGTATCTTGAATGGGATGCTGGAAAAGTGACATTAGGAAGAAATGAAGGGAATCCGAATAACGTAGAGACTTTAATTCGTTTTAATGTATTAGTATTGGTTCATAAATTGGAACAAATGTGCCATTCTAATACAGGATGTTAATAGGTAAAACTGCACACAGGGTATATGGGAAGTCTTTGCATTATGTCACAGTTTTTCTGTAAATCTAAAAGTGATATAAAATTGAAAAGTTTATTTAAAAAAATAAAATGTGGATTCTATTTTTCAGGTCTGTGCAAACTACAATTTATTTCACCATACAGTTCTAATCAATAACCAGTAGAAAAGTGCACATTTCCAAAGACTAATGATTTAATTAGTCCAACAAATTGTTCTAAATTACACGGTTCGGATGCTTATTACAGAGAAAGGCTGTAGATGAAGTTAGAAATTTTGACAGGAGTTATTTTTACCTTCTTAGGAGAAATAAATAAATAACTACAAGAGAATGGCAGAAGAGTATGTACTACTTGTTTGGGATTCAAAAGTGACCACATTGATTTTACCCCAATTTCGAAACAAAATAATCACCACTGGGTTGAAAATAGGCTAACTTCCAGCCTCATCTCTCTAGAAATGAGGGAATTTGGTGAAAGAGTGAAATTCATAAAATTGAGGGCAATGCCTTTGAAGGATACATTTTCCTATGTGCATCAGACATGTCCATTTCTACCAAGAGCATGAAAGTAAGATCGTATAAGAATGAAAAACAAAACAACAAAAAAGGAACTTTGGGTTTCTTGAGTAGCTTTCTGAACACATTTAAAGGTGTTTGAATAAAATATGGGTTTCCAAAGTTTTCCAGTGTGAAAACATTTTTTAATCTATCATTTTATCATAAAAATTTAGCAAACCATTGACTTAATACTATTAATATATCTGAAAGGCATATGCATTTGTAACAAGTAGCTGGTACTGAATATTTCACATCAAATATTTTAAACACTGTCTCCCTTAAAACCAAAATATGTCATTTAATGTCAATGAAATTCTGCATGGCTAAAATATGAAAAATATATGAGAATACAAATACAGGGATGCCTGGATTTCTAGGTTTATTTTGGGGACTTTTATCATTTATGTAAATGTAGTAAAAGTTTCATAAACAGTTTCCTTGTTTTGTCCACGCTGTGGGACTGTGGATCTCTGTTCCTTCCCTTTCCTACATTACCAGCTGAAATTTCTATTCAATTTTTATAATCAAAGAGAGAGTTTATCTTTTTGACACTGTAACTCTTTGAAAAGAGCTTCATGTTTCTCTCTTTACATGGGCAATTAAGGAACTAGAAGACAACTAACAGTATAATTTAATATTTTCTGATGTTTCTAGTATATATTTTATGTACTTAGTGTAACCCTGATCATTTGTTAATGTTTGAACCTCATCAATGCTCAGGGTTACACTAAGTATGTAAAATGTATACTAGAAACATCAGAAAATATTAAATTATATTGTTAGTTGTCTTCTAGTTCCCTAAATGCCTACATTTTTACCTGATGTTCCAAATATATCTTTGCAGCTCACTCAAACTTCTTTTGCAAGTTATAAAGGTACATTCAGAAAAACAGATTTTTAGTTGCAGGTATATACCAAGAATCGGTAAACTTAGTGCTCACTCACAATGAACCTCCTTCTTCCCTTTCTATCTAGTCTCCAATTTTGATACTTATGTAAAATGAAGAGGGACTTCCCTGGTAGTGCAGTGGTAAAGAATCCGCCTGCCAGTGCAGGGGACACGGGTTTGATCCCTGGTCGGGGAAGATCCCACATGCCGCAGAGCAACTAAGCCCATGCGCCGAAACTACTGAGCCTGCGCTCTAGAGCCTGCGAGCCACAACTACTGAGCCCACGTGCCACAGCTGTTGAAGCCCACGCACCTACAGCCCGTGCTCCACACAAGAGAAGCCACTGCAAGGAGAAGATGGCACACTGCGATGAAGAGGAGCCCCTGCTTGACGCAACTTGAGAAAGCCCGTGTGCAGCAATGAAGCAACCAAAAATAAATAAACAAATAATTTTTTTTAAATGAAGAAAAAAGGCCATACGGTTCTAATATTTTATTGTTTAAATTTGCCATCTTCATTTCTTTAAGTTCTTAAATAACCAGTAATAATCATGGTAAGTATAAGATTTGCAAGCAAAAATTTTTAATATTAAACATATGGAAGCCTCTTTGTGGATTCCCTTTCATATATGAGGTTAATTGAACATACAGTGTCCATAATACAGTAGAATTTATTTATTTTTAACATTAAAATTATTGCATATGACCTAATCAGAATTACATTTCAGTGTCAAAAATACGATGAGTATGCTATTGTATACTCAGTCTTATTTTTATCTTGGACACTCGACTTGACTAATAATTCACATATCGACTACCAAGTTTTTTTTTATAGTACACTTATTTGCCACAAACTAATCTTTGCCATTCCCAGAAATGACTTGTCCTTATATATTCAGTAATATCTGGGTTTTAAATATCACAGTTTAATTGATTATAAACCTATATCCAAAATTCAAAGTGTGAAAAGGTATATTAACTTTTAATAAATCACTTTTGATTTTTTTTTCTGAGAAGCTGATCCTTGTAAGCCTCCTTGTATCCTCCTTTTCTGTATTCATCTCCCTGCAATGTCTCTTCTCAGCTCTCCTAGTTTTGTCATCAGTCTACACTAGACTACGTCAGCAGTAACCCTGTGATATCTTGCCTGGTTCCTTACCTGCTTCCCTATCTATAAGAACTTGGTGGTTTATTTACTCCACCATCAGAGAGTCTTGCATTTCATAATTATCTGTTCATTGTCTGCCTCCCTACCTATGTTGAGGGTAGTCTGAGAAAGGGGTGAGGGTGTCTTCAAATAAGTCTCTTATATCGTTAGGACCAAAACCAAATCATAGCACAAAGCAGATACTCAGTAATGTTAGATGAATATTGAAATAGGAAGAAGAAATGCAGGTTGTCAAAATAAAGAAAATATTTTCCATATGTTAATGAAAAGCAAAAACATTACTCAATGCTGAGCCATCTTTTAATACTGTCCACATACATCATGTATAAGAATGCCATAGGGACTTCCCAGCTGGCACAGTGGTTAAGAATCCACCTGCCAATGCAGGGGACACTGGTTTGAGCCCTGGTCCGGGAAGATCCACATGCCACGGAGCAACTAAGCCTGTGCACCACAACTACTGAGCCTGTGCTCTAGAGCCCGCAAGCCACAACTACTGAAGCCCGCGCACCTAGAGCCCGTGCTCCACAGCAAGAGAAGCCACCGCAATGAGAAGCCCACACACTGCAAGGAAGAGTAGCCCCCGCTCGCCGCAACTAGAGGAAGCCGGTGCACAGCAATGAAGACCCAATGCAGCCAAAAGTAAAAAAAAAAAAAAAAAAAAAAAAGAATGCCATAAAAATATGTTAGAATTAAAGTCATAAAGAGAGGTCATTTTGTAAGGATATGACAAAAACTACAAATGACTTTTATGACAAATAGGAAGTTGACACCAAACCAGAGAATATAAGATAGAGAAAACTATTCAACAGTTCATTCTCAAAGGGAAAAATTAAAACTTCATTTGAATGCATCAAAAAATTATGTCTATTAAATACAGAATGGATAAACAACAAGGTCTTACTGTATAGCACAGGGAACTATATTCAATATCCTGTGATAAAGCATAATAGAAAAGAATATGAAGAAGAAGGTATGTATATGTATAGCTGAATCACTTTGCTGTACAGAAGAAATTAACACAACACTGTAAATAAAGTATACTTGAATAAAATACATTTAAAAAGATATGAGCTTCTGCAGAGTTCTAATGCCACTAATTTCACCACAAAAGAGAAAAGAACATGCATGTATATACATAAGCAAATGTGTAATTTGGAACTGATTCCATGAGAGCTAAATTTGGGTATGTGAATAGTAAGCCTTAAAACAGAATCTGTGAAGATCCATCTGAAGATGAATTTGACATTTAAAATGTATCCTCCTCCATTGTGGAAAAAAAATGTTGAACTGATGATAAAAGAAGAAGGAAACTTTGTTTTTGACACAATAAAATAAAAAGGGACTTTGGTGGACTTCATAACCCTCCATAGATTGCTTGTGTGGTGACAAGCAAGGAGTATTGACCCTAAGAGCCTTTTTCTTTTTTCCAGAATAGGAAATAGAAAGTTCTAATATGACACTATGTCCTGCTGCCAGATTCCTGACCACACATTTTTCTGTAACATTTAATAGATCCTCTACAACATGCTAAATAGTTTCTTAAAATTTAATTCACAATGCACAAAATGTCTGAAGTTTTAAACAATAGCTTAAAAGGAACAAGGTCACTGTAGCCAAAGAAAAAAGGATATCTACAGAAAAACCCGGGAAGGAATTACATGATTGAGCTGAGGTATCATGCCTTATTTCCCAATCATAATCTAGATCCATGATAGCTTGATTTATGCAGGCCTAACTAGGGCTTCTGAGCAGCCAGGTGTAAATAGCAGATATTCTTTAGGGAATTTCCTGTAAAGATGCTTCATGACCTTTGTCGATGGTAAATCCCAATAACAAGAACCACCCAATGGACTTGCTCGGACAAGTTGCAGGCAGACTCAATGTGCTCATTCAGTAGGTTGAGAAACGAAACCCTGACCAGAGATACTGCAGTTCCAGAAAAGGCATAAGGTCTGCCTCGGGGCCATTCATCTCTTGCTTTCTTTGATCCCAGAATTCGCCACCAAATAAAAACACAAGTTACACATTATATGTTGCTACTGTTGAAAACTCTCCCCATATAGTTTCTGTCTGACAGCCCAAGGGGAATAGAATAATCCTGAAATAAGAGAGCATTTTCCAGCAGTTTATCTATTAAAGAACATTATAAAAGTCTATTTTGTTCAGATAAGAAAACACCAGGGCTATTAAGTAATATGAAACCAACAATTACTCTATATTACACAACATTATGTAGCTATATTTATTAATTGCCTCATGATTTAGGTGAGTTAATACAACACCTTGTCCAGATTTTATACTGTTAAAGTCAAGGCTCTCTTGTCATTACTATATATTGTCCATGCACCAAAATTTCAAGCTGGATTTTAGTCATCATGCAAGAAGATTGGTGGAAATAATATTGGAAATAGGCATCTTGCAAAATAGTGAACTCTCCCAAGACTGTCTTTGAATATTAGAGAGATCTTAAGCCTAAGAAATGTATTCAATACATACTCAAATACTGGTCTTGTTCTAGGAATCTGAAACTCAATTTAGTTACTGAGTCAAAGGTCCAACATATAACACTTCAGACTGTTTAACAGTCAATTTTCTGGCTAAACAGAATTTCTATGTGACTCAAGTACAATAATATAAGGGGGAAAATTCATAATAGAAAGAATTATTTTTCAATTATGTATAGAGAATTTTTCTAAATTTCTGTATTATATTTAAAATGTCTTGTGGTTCCAAATGACTATTGTCATTAAGATGCATCACAAACATTTTCCACTTGAAAAGCTTTGTCATTCAAACCAATCCTATTTTCTATTACTCCTGTCATTATCCAAATATATTTATGATATGGACAAAACAGAGCAGAGATGTTGCATTTCTGCCTAGTACCCAAGTTTTTTGTTTGGCTTGGTTTCGTTTGTTGGCATATTATGAAGAGTGTTTTACGTACTGCAGAAAAGGGAAATCTTTTTTCAATTAATTAACTTACATGACAAAGAATCTGAAGTGCACACTTCTTCCTGATTGCTGTCACATTTACCCAACACTACAGTGAAGCAAAGTGGAATGAATTTAAAGAAAATGTCAGTCTAGAGACGTTGCCTTTCTCATCACAGCTCAGAGGAAGACTAAGGTGACTTAAAAATTTTTTAAATCAATGAAACATAAATCATGGGTTTTCATATGTGAGAAACAAAGTACTTTTTTCCCCTTATGTATTACGGTAAGATTCTTATCCCCAGTCATATTTGAAGAGTCAGTACAAAACAGCATTATTTTTTACATGGTATGGCACAATTGGAGGTGTTTAGTGAAAGATCTAATAGGGGGAAAACTTGTTTGGGTAGAGGATAATAACAGGATTAGTATTTGACTGGTGTTATGACTAATACTATCTATCCCAACATCAAAACTGCACTCCTTAAGTTCCTTCTTGCCCGTGGTGCTGTGTAGGGCTCATTCAGAGAACTTTAAACACAGTCTTTGCTCTCTAGAGGGCTTCACAGTAAAAGGTGTAGGAAAGTGAAAGGCAGAATAGAAGAATGAATTGACATGAAAGACACATTTTAAATTCGGTTAATTACATTAAAGTATATGTATGTGACTCTAAGAAACCACACATAGAAGGTAATAGTCACAGGATGTGCATTTGATATCTCCATTTGAATTATATGAAAACTGTATGCGTCTTCCTTTATTATGTAGTTCTCTACAATACATCTTCATTTGTCAGTATTTGAGACCAGGAATTCCCAGTTAATGAGTAATCCAGAATTAAAGGTAGGAAAAGTTTATTTTAAGACAGCTTATTAAAATGACTAATTTCATGACCTATAATGTCCAAAACAATTGAGTTTTATTAGCCAAGAAGGATAGTTGATACTGGAGTTCGTTATTAATTAATTTGGTCAAAAAGCAGCCTAAAGTATTCGAAATGAAGATGCTTAAGAGAAAAAATTTAAGAGAAGTAATCCAATAAAACCAACCATTACATGGAGTTGGATGTTTTACTATACACAGCAGAACTAAGTTCTAAATATGTCGGTGTAAGCGGTATTTAATTCTAATTCAAAATAACCTTAGGTATCCTGCATTCTTCTAGCCAATACTTATGTCATATGTAAAGTGAATAAAACATTCACTGAGCTGTCTGAGCAAGTCTATCACCTTGAACTGAAACTAAGTTAATCGCCTTCCCAAAGGGAAGACCAAAACAACACTTGATTAGAGTGAAATGCCAAAGAACACTTAACTTTTCATTTACATCTACACAAGTAGACCCTTGAAGAATGGTAAGTCTGTATCCACAATAGAAGATGAAAGCAGAATCTTTGCAGAGTTGATTGGAAGCTAAAAGCTCTCAGCAAAGAATATACCTGATGTAAGAAATACTTGATAATCATGCTTTCCTTTTCTGCAATAAGACACGTTTCGGGTTTCCCTGGTGGCGCAGTGGTTGAGAGTCTGCCTGCCGATGCAGGGGACGTGGGTTCGTGCCCCGGTCCGGGAAGATCCCACATGCCACGGAGCGGCTGGGCCCGTGAGCCATGGCCGCTGAGCCTGCGCGTCCGGAGCCTGTGCTCCGCAATGGGAGAGGACACAACAGTGAGAGGCCCGCGTACCGCAGGGAAAAAAAAAAAAAAAAAAAGACACGTTTCTTGCTTATACATCAGAAGAGATATCACAATAATGCTATATCTTTAAGTAAAAAGATAAACATGGTCAACTACAAGTTACCTGCATTCAAAAAGTATTTTGGCCAAAACAAATAATTCATATTTTACTTTCAAAATACTTTCAAGAAAAAAATGTGGAACTCACAGAGACAGAGTAGAATGGTGTTGCCAGGGATTGGGGGCAGGGAAGTGCAGATGTTGGTCAAAGGGCACATATTTTCAGTTACAAGATGAATTAGTCATGAGGATGTAATGACATATTTTCAGTTATAAGATGAATTAGTCATGAGGATGTAATGTAACACACAGTGACTAGAACTAGTAACACTGTATCATACACCTGCCAAGAGACATGTAACCATCTGCAGTAATGGACTGTGGTAACCATTTTACAATGCATATGTATATCAAGTTGTCATCTCATCTACTTTAAATATATATAATTTTGTTTGTCTATTGTACTTCAATAAAGCTGGAAAAAAAAGTTGTTTAAAAAAAGATACATTCAAGATATTCTGTACCAGAATACCAGAAATGTGTATATATAGGGCCATATGTTGTGATATTTCTCAGCATTTATTTAAAAATAAGAGTCATACTGGGAAGACCCAATTCACTGGAAATTTTTTAAAAAATCAACTTCTTAAGGTTCTTTTTCAGGTAGTAGACAATCTTCCTCTTTCTATCAGACTGACAAAATTGAAGCCTAAGTCAAGTTTCCCTTTAAGCTTCCTATCTACCAAGTCCACAACTCACGGAGTGGTCATGGGGATTAGGCTGGGGTAGAGGTGACCGAGTTTAAGTGTTCAAATGAAAAGCCTCTTAGAAATTGCTCTGGTCCTTAATTATGTGTCAACCCAGGCTCCCTTGATCCCTGGGACTTGGGGGCCACATCAGAGCCCCTTGGCCTCTGCTGCTATTGCCTCATTCCTTGATATCTCTGGTTGATCTCAGCTCCTTTCAAGACTGAGGCAGTGGTCAGGGCTGGACTTGGGCTTGGCGTCCACCAGGCTCCTTGTGATGGAAGCTGCAGCTGCTCTGACAGCCCCGGTCCCTGGTGCTCTGGATCCCCAGCATCTGCCTTTACTGGCCTGGTGACACCATCCAAAAGTGTGTGGGAATTAATGCCCAGTAGGGAAACTAAGATTAGTGAGAGATAACGTGACAAGAATTCCTTGCCCTTCCTCCCTGCTCAGGGACTGTTCTAAGGCACACTGGTTCTACGTGTTCTACCTGGACACTTCCTCTGTGCAAGCCGACTGGTCACATTTTCTTGTTCAGCTAGGGGAAGAGATAATGCAGTATCTTTCTGTGTTTTCCCTCCCCTGTGCTGTTCTGCAATTGCACCCCTACTAAAGCATTAGTGTGTAAACCTTGCTTCAGCCTCTTTTTTCTAGACTACCTGGGCTAACACAGGAATTGAAACCTGAATTTTGATGTCAACTCTCATTTTTAAAGAATTTAAAAGAATTAAATTCAATTTAACAAATATTCCCTTCTATATACCAGGCATTGGAAGGCTATACACATGAATATAGTCCAGGCTGAGTCGTTATGGAGATCTTAGTCTAGCAAAAGAGATAAATAGAGGGAATAGAGCAAGAGTCACCAACTGAGTGACATTCAAAATATTGAACGACCAGTATGGCATGAGGACTACCAATTACAGCAGATATTATCCTTTTGGATGTTGGATCACCAGAGATGCTAGGGCATCCAGGTGGCAAGAGTTCACTCAGAAGGCTGAGGTCTGCGTTATTTATCACCTGGAACAGAGGTATTGCACATTTTAATAGCTGGTCTGGTCGTCTGGTGTGTAGTATCAGTCTGCGCACCAAATACTATAAGTCCCGAAGACACATAAGTAAATGGATATCCATGTGACTGAGATTTTATTGTGTAGAAGCACTGGATTACTTAAATTCTCAGGAAACTTCTGCACTTTATATAATCGGCTTTATGTTGTCCTCCGTTAAGGAAAGTTTTCTACCCAATCTTCCGGAAATGGATCCAAATGTATAGAAAAAAGAAAAAGAACAACATTTTGCACACACCTTGAGGTATGCACTTCAACCACAGAGATATAAAATATCTTTATATGCAGTAAGATTTATGAATCTCTTCGGAAGTTTTGACTTTGTGTCTACCTGATATCTCAATAATCTGCCTTCTGCTGTGATTTTTGTCAGTCCAGGATAATTCATAATGGTGGACTGAGCTCTATTTTATCGGTCTTACCTGAAAACATGCATTGGATTTGATTTTGAATGCCTGCACTTCTTTTTAACACATCACTGATGCTTTTTTGGAAATTTTTCTTCAGTTAAATGTGCTCATACACATGTTGTTACAAACAGGAGTGACACACTGGGAGGTCCCCCAGTTTTGAGTCTCTTGAAACTCTTTAATTCCAAAGTCATTGATGTGATAAAAAGCAACTCGGCAAGACTCAGCAGTGAAATATGCCAAATTTCAATAAGCTGTCACAATTTCTTCCAAAATTGCCTTAAAGTGGTGAAGATTAAAATCACAATCTGAAAGAAAATTCACTCCCTTAATTACATTCCCCAACACAGCAAGCAACGAGAACTGCTCACATATTCCACAGCATGACCTGTCCCGCTCAATGACACGATGAAAATTGGGCTCATGAACTTTCTCTTTTGCTTTGAATAAAATATCGAAACTTTTATTTGTCCTCCTTGTATGGCAGGTACCAACGTGTGAAAACTGAACTCAGTTTTTCCATGTTTAAACCAAACCACAAAATCTACTGAACTGCTTTATTAGGGTTTTTATAAATTGTGAAGACTTGTGCAAACAATACTACAGAGTCAGGTTAATTCCTCTCATTCAATAGGCTGCCTGGGGGATGTTGCTTGTTCCCCATCCAGAGCAAGGAGTATGTGACTCTGACCAGGCGAACTAGAGGCAATTTAGCACACCTTGGAAGGCTGAGTAACCAGTTGGTATTTGGAAGAGGGAAGAAAGTAGATTTCAGGCAGAGATAATGGTAGAAAGTTAGGGAACACAGAACCATAAAGATATGTGTAGATAAGGAAAAGCAAACAATTAGAATTGAAATTTTAAAAGCCCTTATTAGATAAATTACTGATTAGATGTTATTACTGCTTATTAGCCCTTACTAGACACATTCTTCTCATTTTAGATGAAGAGATTCCTAGAGAAACTGTCTTGACAATCTCTAGACAGCATAAATTGACACGACACTGGAATACCAAATTTTACAATGTAGCTCTAACCTGTTTCCCCAAATCCAGACTCAACAGCTGACTGCAAATGTATCCACATCAATGTCCTGTGTGGATATATTTGATACATACAATGTCCTGTATATATATATATATATATATATACACACACACACACACACACACACACACACACACACACACACACAAATGGAATATTACCCAGCCATAAAAAGAATGAAATAATGCCATTTGCAGCAACATGGATGGACCTGGAGATTATCATACTAAGTGAAGTAAGTCAGACAGATATGGCTTATATGTGGAATCTAAAAAAGATACAAATGAACTTATTTACAAAACAGAAACACACTCACAGACTTAGAGAACAAATTTATGGTTACCAAAGGGGAAAGGTTGGGGGCAGAGGTAGATTGGAAGTTTGGGGCTGACACGTACACACTGCTATATTTAAAATAGATAACCAACAAACACTTACTGTATAGCACAGGGAACTCTGCTCAGTATTCCGTAATAACCTAAATGGGAAAAGAATTTGAAAAAGAATAGATATATGTATAACTGAATCACTTTGCTGTATACCTGAAACTAACACAACATTGTAAATCAACTACAGTCCAATATAAAATCAAAATTAAAAAAATATATTGAATGTAATATGTGAAACTACCTGACTTGTAAAAAAAAAAAAAAAGGAATGGCAGGATTACTATGTCTAAAATGGATTTACCTTCTCCTCAAAACTGTTCTGTCACCTAAAACTTGCATTTTTGTTAAGACTTCCCATCCCCTCAGGCTCCTAACTAGAAATGTGGATGCCACCCACGGTTACTATCCTCCCCATATGTCTAGTCAGCCCCCAGATTATAAAGACTGATTTCAGAAAGCATCTCAAATCCAGTTTCTTCTCTCCGTTTCCTGCTACCGCTGGCTTGATTCCAATTCCTCAGCTCTCCTTTGGGTTATGAAACAGTCTCCTCACTGGTCCCCCTTTTCCGCACATGGGGTGTGAGATGCCAGAAGAGCCTCCAGCTCAGTGGCAGTTTGAAGGGTGTGAAGTATTCTTGTGAAACAGGATGGGGATCAGGGCTAGGACTGTACTTACTGGTATAGAAATAATGGTAGTTATTGGTATAGGAGTAATTGGTATAGAAGTAATATTAGAAACCATAGAAATACATGGGATTGCCCCAAAACAGGATGGTGAAAAAGGAAGAGGTGAGGATAGAAATACAAAGTGATATCTTCTGCTTTTTTGCAGTCTACTGCTGATTACATTCTCCCATCTCCCATGTGGATGTGGAATATTCTTTCATCAATTCACTAGTTAAATCAGAAAATGAACCAGCCAGACTATCCAAATAATTACAAGAAGAAATATTGATAGCTGAAAAGACTACATAGAGCAAAATGTTAAGCTAATGGTGTTTGATGATTAATCAGATACTTTAAAATAACTTTATGGATTCAATCATAAATTTAATTGTTTCAAATCATTCTTTAATTAACATCAATTCTTTGAAGTTTTAGGGAGCAGAAAATAGCCCCAAATTATATTTTAAAAACTCTACAGGTTTTGGAATAATAGCTATTATCCGTGCTTAACTCGATGGAGACTGTATTAAGAACTGTACTGTATAAATGATAATGACAGCCTTATATTATAAGCCCCTTTCATCTGTCATCACTTGTGATCTCAAGATCAGTTATTTTCATCGCTACAGAAATGGTTTTGATTAAATGTCTAAGTGACAGAAGCATCAGTGATTTAATCCCAATACGTTCACCACTTATCTTTCTCTTCCTACATGTCCAGGGTTTAGTCCTCTTCTCTCTCTTTAACAATGTTTTTTAACCCTCGTTGCACATCAGAGTCAGTCATAGAGTTTTGAAAAAATTACCGTTGCCTCAGTCCCATCCCAGTCGTTTCTATTCAATTAATGTGTATTTGGATGTGGGCACTGGTTTTTTGTTGTTTTTTTTATTCTAATGAAAACAGGGCTGAGAATCACTGCTTTACATTCTCTCCCATTTTCTGGAAAATAATCTATTACATTCTCAAATTTTATCTCACCTCAACGTCTTACTTTCCTCGTGTATAGATTAATAGATTAATAAATCCAAGTTCCTCTTCAGTATCTCAACTTAACATGTGCGAAAATAAACTCTTGACCACTCCTCTCCGAAATTTGCACTGTCCACCTTCTTACACGCACAATAGATAAAAAGTATGGGATTTGGATTTTAGTTACACTGCTATCACCCTGATATCATTGCTTATATTCTTGTCCTCTGATAGCATAGTCTTTACAGAGCAGGCAGAGCAAGCTTTTAAAAATGTAAATGATCCAGGTGAACTTATTTACAAAACAGAAATGGACTCACAGACATAGAAAACAACCTTATGGTTAGGGGAGGGGGCGGGGATAAATTAGGAGTTTGGGATTAACATAAACACACTATATATAGAACAGATAACAAGGACCTATGGTATTGCACAGGGAACTATACTCAATATTTTGTAATAACTTATAAGGGAAAAGTATCTGAAAAAAATATGTATAACTGAATCACTTTGCTGTACACTTGAAACTAATACAACATTGTAAATCAACTCTACTGCGATTTTAAAAACAATAAATAAAAAGTGTAAATTGGATAATGTCTGCTTACAACCCTCCAACCATCTGCTTATACTGAGAATGAAGCCCAGGCTCTTCCCGTGGCCTTCATATATGTCCATGCAAGTATGTGTGCACATCTAGATGTACATATACACACAGGCATGAAAGTGCAGCGTAGGGAGAGGAGGGGATGCAGAGGTACTTTGAGATATGGAGTCACAGGAAGTTTCTCAAGCTGTCTGAAGATGTTCTCTCCTATGTTTCTCACTTTTCTCTTCCAGCCCCTTTGTCGGAAGCAAAGAGCCTTCTGCTTCCTTCGCATTCTCCCTTTCTCCTTGACCTCATCTGGCAAACGTTTGCAGGAATTCTGCCAAATGCCGTGTGGTCACATACATTTTTGGCAGACGCTTTCCAAGAACAAGTTTGATTCTGCATAGCACCAGCTTCTTTACTCTGGTGAGCATTAAAGAGGAGGATGTAAGCAGCAGATGTGGGAGGTATTGGTATGAAAAAAAGGATATTTGCTCACCCACTAGAATCTGTAATTGCTCTGACTTTGATCTGTGCTCGGACAGTGAGTTGATGGAAACTGTGACCTGCTAGTCAATCAAGGAGGCACAGCTTTGGGGCTTCCTGGGTTTTAGGGTATCATCTTGGCCTTCACAAGTCTTTCCTAACTCGGGATCTGGGAGGCCCTCAGTGCCTTTTTGGATTCATTCCGCCCCATGACTTTGTTGTGAAGTTTAGGCAGGACTGGGACACTTGAGTCCATTTCTCTGGTGGGTGCTGAGGAGGACTGTAGAGCTTCTTTGTTCATATAACTGAAGGACTCTTTCCCTAAGCCATAAAATAGTCTCCTTAGCAGTTTTTGCCTTAGGTAGAATTAAAAAATAAATTATAGATACCATTACCTGTGCACCAACTGCAGCTGGCCTTTTGTACCAGCCATTGCAGGCTCACTAGGTAAATTTATTCTGGCTGCTACCTGATGCCCCTTTCCACCATGCGACGTTCAGGACTGGACTCAGATGGGGATGTGGGCACCTTCACTGCAGTGGCACCACATAATAAAGAGACTCCCAACACATCTGTGCCCTAAGATATTACAGTGAACAAAGGACAACCTGGCTCCACAGTAAAACAAGATGAAGCATTTGACTATTAACAGAAAGACATTTCAGACTCTCACCAAGGAAGAATTTGAGAAGGGGAACTCATTTTTCAGGTGACCTTGAAAGGGCTGTTAGGATTTGGTATAACTTGAGCACATCGTAGCAGAGTCCTGGAGGCTGCCTGTGGGTCACACATTGCCTCTGTAGTTTCTCCATCAGAGGGAAGAGGGCAGGGTCCTGGGGCGACTGAGGTGATGAGATGGGATCCCTGCTGGGGACGAGGGTGCCTAAGACACCAGCATGGTTGTCAGGTAGCACAAGTGTACCCATATACCAGCTACATTTATATAACATTTATATAAATATAACTTTGATGGAAGCATTATTTATAGGTATAGAAAAGTAGAAACAATCTAAATGTCCTTCACGGGATACAATTAATTTTACATTATAAACAAAGAAAGAGGCTGACACTCATGATGCATCATTTAAAGTAAAAAAGCGAGTTTCAGGCTAAAGATACTACCATCCCCTCCATTTAAGAAAAGCATGTGTATGTGTGTGTGTTATATACACATGCAAATATCTAGGATGTTTTATATCAAACTTCAACAATAGTTCCTGGAAAAGTGAACTATGGAGGGAGTGGAGTAACCGAAAAGGACTTCAGATTTTATGTTATCTGCTAAATATTGTTTGAATTTTACAAGGAGTATATGTCATTTTGGTAATTCAAAACTAATCTATTAGACAAAGGAGTTGGAATGTTGTGTGTGTGTGTGTGTGTGTGTGTGTGTGTGTGTGTGTGTGTGTGTATAGTTTTTAAGATCAAAAGTTTGAGGATAAAAGCTAGTGGATATAGTTCGAGGGGCACTTGGAAATTTCGCTTGTCCTAAGGTTCCCACACACAGTGTTTGAGGCAATGACCATGGGCAGGGCATTTGCAATGGTCGCCCACATGGATAAGGAAAAATTTGCAATACTAAACAATTTATAATCTTCTTAAATGTTATAACAGTACATCTATAGTACTAAAGTAAATACTATAAATACTTAATCAACCAATATTATATGCATGTAGTATGTGTATATATAAATATGTGTGGATTGAGTTATATATGAAATCTGATGCTGATCAATACATTAGCAAAGAGGTTGATATAGAATTGAAAATACTTTTATTTTTATAAAATTATTTAATAAAATGCCAGAAACTTTTCAGAAAATAAATTAAAAATTTTTACCTTTCAAATAATTTTGCTTTCAGATTTTGAAGTTTATAAATAAAATTTATAATTTACCTTTTAATTATAACAGGTAACTTTGAATATTTAGAAAAATAATTCTTAAGTAATATGAAAATAATTTAAATTTTATATTTTACATTTACATTAAAGGACATTGTTATTATAATATATTTGAATTTTCTATATTTTGAAGACAGTTACATTTTACTCTTTTAATCATTTAGATTATTCTTTTTGCTGAAACCCAAATTACATAAAAAATATGGTAACAACATAATTATTTTGCTGAAAGCAAGAAAATAACTTTTTGTGAATAAATACATAATAATATATGAATTAAGAAAGTTTTACCACATTATTCCACCAAACGTTGCTGATCCATTAATGAAGAACATGTAGATGTGAGCAGAAATAGTTAAATTAATATGTCTGTGAATTTTTGTCAATTCATCGTTGTATAAAAATATAGCTTTATATTTCTTAAAAGCAATTTATTGCATAAAGTTGTATTTTTTAATGTAGGGGAAAGAGGGTATATTTAATTTAAATGCATTCACTTGATCTCAAACTGTTAAATATTCCACATATATCCTGAGTTTCCATTTGAGCTCGTGCTCCAAGTATCCCATTCATGCCCTTGTGAGCGAGCCTCCAGGCTTCCACACTGACAGATTCACTTGAGGAGGAGGGAAGTATTTGACTGCAGAATGAATTAGACATAAATAGAGATAAAGAAAGGATTGAGGAGACAGGCACACTGACATTATCAGGACAACAGCGCAGAGCAGACATGGGGGAGCTGGAAATCTGCACAGCCTCACGCCCTCATCACGCATCACATCCGAGTGCACATTTACACTCAGAACATATCTGACTCACTCTGTGAAGTACGAGGAAGAAGACCATCCAGCAAACACATAATTGGTGCCCACTCTGTGCCTCTGCTGGGCTCTGGGGGAGAAAACACATGACAGGCTTCCTGCCCTCAGGGTGTCTCATCTACGAAATAACTGAATGTATAACAAGGGGAGGGGGAAGAGAAATAATAAACCAGTCAACCTGCCTGGGATCAGGGGGAGAAAAGATAAGGAATATGGGAAATATAGGAGCTACTCTACAGGAATCAATGAAAAAGATTTAAGAACAGAAACATATCTATGAACTTTACTTGGGCACATAACACCATTAATAACAGTCAAAGCCATGTAGATAGACACGATTTATTAAATCTGAACACTACCTCTTGTACACAAGGAAACAAGGCAGTCTAATGTTTCTCTACTGTCATCCCCTCAAGGGAGTGTCATGAAAATAAAATAACTTGATTATGAGTCTACTCCAGTGAAAACATCTATAAATAAAATCATAAGTTCTTTGTCACTTCATGAAGAAAGCTACATAAACAATGAATTGTGGGTACTGTCTGCAGTATCAGATCCTATTTACTGATTTCTTTCTGTTTTCAACAGGTCAAGAGATTTCCTTCTTTTTCAAATTTGCAGAAATATAGTACTTCACAGGGCAGAGATGAAAGAGGAAGTTTTTGGATGTCTGGTTTTGAAACTGATTTTAAAAGAGTCAACCATTAGGGGAAGACTCTGTCACTGAAATAAACATAGGATCGCATCTCTGGGACTTGCTGGTAATATTAAGCCAGTGCACTCACTTAACCTGTTTTTGCCAGTGCTAAGGTGACACAGTAATGCTTACCTGCACCATGGAGGATGATCAGAAAGTCAGGACCCAACCAAAGGGGAGAGGTTGGGGGGGAGAGATAAATTAAGAGGTTGGGATTAACACATTGCTATATAAAAAATAGATAATCTGTTGCTGGACATTTAGGTTGGCTCCATGTCCTGGCCATTGTAAATAGTGTTGCAATGAACATTGTGGTACATGTCTCACAGATGAATGGATAAAGAAGACGTGGCACATCTATACAATGGAATATTACTCAGCCATAAAAAGAAACGAAATTGAGTTATGTGTAGTGAGGTGGATGGACCTAGAGTCTGTCATACAGAGTGAAGTAAGTCAGAAAGAGAAAAACAAATACTGTATGCTAACACATATATATGGAATCTAAAAAAAAAAATGGTACTGATGAACCTAGTTGCAGGGCAGGAATAAAGAGGTAGATATAGAGAATGGACTTGAGGACACAGGAGGGGGAAGTTGGGGCAAAGTGAGAGAGTGGCATGGACATATATACACTACCAAATGTAAAATAGATAGCTACTGGGAAGCAGCCGCATAGCACAGGGAGATCAGCTCGGTGCTGTGTGACCACCTAGAGGGGTGGGATAGGGAGGGTGGAGGGAGACGCAAGAGGGAGGGGATATGGGGATATATGTATACATATAGCTGATTCACTTTGTTGTACAACAGAAACTAAAACAGTATTGTGAAGCAATTATACTCCAATAAAGATTTATTAAAAAAATAGATAATCAACAAGGACCTACTATATAGCAAAGGGAACTCTACTCAATACTTTGTAATAACCTATATGGGAAAATGATCTGAAAAAGAATAGATATGTGAATATGTATAACTAAATCACTTTGCTGTATACCTGAGGCTAACCCAACACTGTAAATCAACTAGACTTTGATATAAAATAAATAATTTTTTAAAAAGTCAGAACCCAAACAGCCTGAGAGCTCCTGGGTCCCAGGGAAACTCTTATCTTCAGGAGGAAACATGCCCTTTTAGTCAGCTAAGCAGCTACAGCATATTAAAGGGATTATGAATGTATAAACAAATCTCTTCAATTTCATCGTCTATAGAAATTGTCTAAATTATTGTCTTTCTGTTTTGACTTCTGCCTCTTAAGACATAGCCTGTTGAAGACCATTGTTAGCTCACTTTTTTTGGTAAGTTTTCTTTTTCCTCTCACTATTATATTAGATGTTCAATGTTGAAATCACATAAAAATATTAAAAAATAATTTCATGAACACATAGTTTACATTCCAGAGGAGGTGAAATATACATAATTCAGCACCTGGGAGCCAGCTGTGCAGGAAGCAAGCCCATTGCGCTCACCTCATACCGTAACTTCTGGTCGTCCTAGAGGCTTGGGAGTAGCTCCCTTTTCTATCGCTGCGCCCTGCCTGTACAGCTCCCCACCACTGGAAATAGACACATATACCTAATGATTAGAAAATAACTTTATTAAAAGGAGACTCAATCAACCACACATCATTCATGCAAACTAAGATGCCTGGAGATGCTGGCATCCGGTTTGACTTTGGTCATGTTGTATCTGCTAGATTCCACTCTGACATGTGGACATTGGCACCTTTCTGCCTGATCTGCTGATTTCACGTGAGAATTTGATGCCTGGTGAAGTCTGGTGGGTCAGATCTATTGCTTTCCTCCAAATAATTCATTTTCTTACCATGGCATACATACCTAATAATCTCTGAAATGCATTTTTATACTTATACTTGAACACGCATAGGTCTGACTTTATAGAAATTTACGGTGTTTTAAACACACCCAAAGTCAAAAGTAAAACACATTCAAGATGCTTTGGAAGGATATCTAGCTAAAAATGGGTGATTGCCATATCACAGATAAAAGGTTGGAAATTCGATTAAGAATTTGACTCTATTTTTTAATGTTAAGCCTTGTTTTTGAACTGAGATTGGAAAAGGAAAGCAGATGTTAACATCTCTTTCCTTCCACTTTCCATCACTGAGTATGAACAATGGTAATACGTTCCATTCCACTGATAAAGACAAATAAATTCCATTTAATTAACTTATTATTGATACTTATTAAAAAACTGAGAATTACATACAGAGGTATTTTTTCCATTTTACGTATGAAGATTTGAGGGCTCATAATCACCTAGTCATTAAGGTTTCTTAACCACATTCTTTATTGTTTCTTGACTTGATGAAAGGTTCCAGTAAGCGATCCAACTCTTAATTAAGGAGTCTTAAGATTTGTTATAAAAAATGATCAGATATTGTACTATCTGGTAACAGAGTACTGACTGCCAATATTGGAAATTTTAGAAGGATATTACGGTTGATATTTTTCCCTGAGGCTTTAAGATAGGGTTGCCAGATAAAATATAAGATGCCTGCTTTAATTTAAATTTTAGATAAACAATGAATATTTTTAGTATAAGCATGCCCTAAATTTTGTGGGGGACATGCTTGTACTAAAAAATTATTTGTTTTCATCAGCTATTCATATTTAACTGACGTATTATGTTTTCATTTGCTAAATCTAGCAACTCTATTTACCAAGCACTGCTAGTAAATATCCAACTTATATACTGCCATACTGAGCTCTTTGCCTGCCCCTGTCTGTGTCTAATCTAGGGACATCTAACAGATTTGGCAGAAAATAGCGAATTGATGTTCATTGATGTTTGGTGTTTTTGAATTGCAAATACCATGATTACTAACCATTTCCTCTGGTAATTACTGTACTGAAATAAAAAACAGCTCCTTATTTATTCAATGAGGGAGAAATACCTGATCTACTAAGTTTCATAAATAGTGTCTGACAACTGGTTTCTGAATAAAGAGATTGATGGTTGATTGTCACATGTGCCAAGTCACCTAGTAGTCCAGGGAAACGTAACTTTGTAGAGTGATCCAGCCTAAGTGGTACCCTGAGAGGCCCCCATAACGTCCCCTGGAACCTGGGGCCCAAATCCCTGCTTAAAGTATTTCTAGAAAGAAAGGAGAAAGCAGTCATATTAAGAAAACTCAATAATTACCAAATAAAGGTAGCTCGTGTCACCTGAATATAGAATGTTTTCTTTTCTGTCTTAAAATGAACTTCATTTTATGACCACATTTGAGTATTCCTTCATTTTTCTTAATATTCTAAATAAATAAAATTTTAAAATGGAGGGTCTGAGCCTCTCTTCCCTGTGAGAGGTCATGGGTACAAATGTGATAAAGTAGCACTGGGGCTGCACCTCTGTCCTATTCCCCTTGTCTCCATGTTTACTGAGAGACACCGGTTCCAAGACCTCTTGGTACTGAGAAGGTCACAGGTGTTGCTGGTGTCACCAGGGTTTTGAAACATCAACATCAGAAAGCCGACCGATTTCAAATTACCCTGAACACATTTAAAGAGGCCTCTTTTATCTTTGTTCCAAAATTGCAATCCTTAAGCTTGCAAACTTACATAAACATAGTTATTTGCCAGGAGACAGACCAAGCCAGAAGACAGACATGGTATAAATATACATTTTAGAAAATGGTTAATTATTGAAAAGACACTTTATCTAAAAATCAATATGATGATGAATGCTAAAGCTATTTTACTTGTAAGGACTTTTAAAGATATAATGAGAAAACTTCAAAAAAATTTAGTGACTGTCATTTTAAAGCTAATGCCCACATTTCCAGGAGTGTGAATTACTTTCCTCTGCAGTTGGTGACCTTTGGGGATAATTTTGGAAAAGTATTCCATTTAAATCAGTGGGAGTCCACAGTAGAACAAATGAGGCAGTGAGTAGGGCTTAGGATGAAAAAATAGGTATGTACACACATGTAACAACAAAGAAAACTAAGCTCTACTAAGCTGTACTAGTCAGTGACTGGCTACACACATGCTGGTAACACACATCACATCACCCAAGTCCCGGAGGAGAGAGCATCCCTCCTGAGGAGGAATGGACAGTGGCTGCCTCACTCAGCCATTTAATTGCAGCATATTTCAGCCTCCCTTAGTTTAGACATGCCCTGTTAAATGGATTTCAAGGTTATTTAATCTGGTTTAGTAAATTAACCTTCATTCATTGGACAAGTGGCTTACAGCTACCTTAAAAGAAACCATAGATTGAAAATAAACAATAAAGTAACACAAGCAAAAAATAATTGTAAAAAGGGATAGCAAGCCCTTCATCAGGCACATTACAGTTGCAAAGTAGGGATGATTTAATCAGAGCTTAGAGTCACAAAAACAACAAACTTTAGGATTATGATTTGAAACTTGCTTCCCGTCCTCTATCACCGGAGGTGTGCCCGACTATCTCTGTGCTTTGGACTTTGAAATATGGACTAAATAGTTGTATGACATCATCATCATCATAGATAACGTTTAAAATATAATAATATAATACATTTTAAATGTATAATTTTTTCACCATCTCACTTTTTTAATTTCTATTTTTCTGTGTTTTATAGTCTACCGAATGTAATGATCCACCATATAGCTTATTGTATATAGCTTATTAACAAATATAGCAAAATAAAATATATTTGGAAATGTGTGATAATATTTTTTTTATAGTGTTTATTTTTACTTGTTGACAGTTTGCTTTATCTATTTATTTATTTTTGGCTGTGTTGGGTCTTCGTTTCTGTGCGAGGGCTTTCTCTAGTTGTGGAGAGCGGGGGCCACTCTTCATCGCGGTGCGCGGGCCTCTCACTATCGCGGCCTGTCCTGTTGCGGAGCACAGGCTCCAGACGCACAGGCTCAGTAATTTTGGCTCACGGGCCCAGTTGCTCCGCGGCATGCGGGACCTTCCCAGACCGGGGCACGAACCCGTGTCCCCTGCATCGGCAGGCAGACTCTCAACCGCTGCGCCACCAGGGAAGCCCGTGATAATATTTTTAAAGAATAAAGAGACTCAATAAAAAAAAAAAAAATTTGGAGACCCCTAGTTTAAGCTATGGTGAGGCAGTTTGTAAAGAAAATAGATGCTAGGTAGGCATTACCAAAAATTACCCAAATCTTGAGATTAAGTAAGGTCAGTATAGTAAGCAAAGAAGAGGTTGGAGGTTGGAGATTTTTCTGTTCATATAGAGAAAAAATGTAGAAAATGTAAATGTAATTGAAGGAAGAAAAACCTTTTGTGACTGGAGAGAACCTACATAGGATTTCTCACTTCCAAAGTGAAAGGCAAGTTTCATTTTCCTTGATGAGGGTTTTGAAAGAAGGGGCGTTTAGCAGGAGAAAATCTGAAAGATCCTTGATGCTAAAAAGTTCAAAGCCCATATCAGGTTTCAGACACAAGGAACCCTCCCCCTGTAAGATGAAGAGGTATTTTTGAAAGATAAGATGAAAAAGTCAAGGATTACCTAAACTTTTGCTCTGAATCCTCTTTTCACCCAGCCCCAAATTCTCATGCCTAAAAGACTTTTCCATTTCGACACCTTCAAATACCACACTTTCCAACCCAAAATTCTCCCTTGAGTACTTCTACCTGAATTCATTCTTTATCAACATGTATTTATTGAAGATCCTCCCAAACGTCTGTTCTTAGCAAGAAAACACACTTATCTTTGCACTTTGAGTATTCCTGTCTGTGTGAGAGTCATTTCTCACAACTAATTGATACACTGCAGTCTGGTTTCATTTATCTGATTAATTAGGTCAGAGTCCACCCCTGAGAAATGAATAAAGTATTGGTGTGCATTCTAGTTCATTTTCTAAGCTCTTACGGCTGAGGATCAGGCAGACAGTGGAAATTCATCAAGACACAAGACTTCTGCAGGTTTCCTGGGAGGTAGCCTGAGGCCCTCTTCTTGGAGAGCATAATATCACTCCAATATCCTCACTGTTTTGTGTTCAGCAAGCTCTGTTTTGTTTTTCCTGCTTAACTCCTGCACTACACGCCAGACATTGTGCTAGATGCTGAGGATGCAAGATCATTCATTATGGTCCCTGTGAGCTAGAAAAATGTATCTAAGTCAATCAACATCCACAGTAAATTGTATCAACTATTACATTGCTATGATAAATGCTATTGGAGCTCTGAGTTGATGCTTTACCTGAGTTTCCATAACAAGCTGGAGTTAATGAGGCATCAGGGAATGACATGTGTGAGAAAATAGAAAATCTATATATTGGTCTTTGGCTCCCTGGTTCCAGGCACAGGACTCCAAAAACCCTTGTAACTTCCTAAGTGATAAGAGCATTAGAAGCATCTTTGGTCTGATGAGGCAACTCAGGGTGGGCTCCTGGATGGCTCCTGGAAGGGGGCTGGTCACCAGAAAGACCAAGCCATGATTAGAAGCTTGGAATTTTCAGCCCCATCCTCCATCCTCCAGGGAGGGGAGAGGGGTTGGGACAGAGTTCGTGATCCATCGTGGCTATGTGAAGAAGCGGCCCTAAAAATCCCCTCAGTGCAGGTTTCTAGGTGCTTCCAAGTGGCTCAAAACATCCACATACTGGGAGGGTGATGCACCCCAAGTACACGGGGACAGAAACTCCTAGGCACAGGACTCTCTCAGACCTGGTCTTATGTGTCTCTTCATATGGCCCTTCATCTGTATCCTTTATCATATCCTTTAATAAACTGGTAAACGTATGTGTTTCCCCGAGTTCTGTGAGCTGTTCTAGCAAATTATTTGAACCAGAAAAGGGGGCTGTAGCCAAGTCAGACAGAAGCTATGGGGAGCCTAGGGACCTACTACTTGTAGTCGGCATCTGAAGTGGGACGGGAGCAGTCTTGTGGGACAGAGCCCTCAGCCTGTGGGATCTGACGCTGTCTCCAGGTAGAAAGCGTCAGAATTGAGTTAAATTGTAGCACACCCAGCGGGTACCACAGAGACCTGATTGTTGGAGGGAAAACTCCCATACATCTGGCATCGGAAGCGTCGTACATGTGACAGCAGTGTGACAATAAAGCTAAGACCCAAAAAGAGAACTGTAGGCTTTTGCAATACAAAACGTTCGGAGAAGGAAAAGAATGGAGAAAATAGAGCTATCAGGAATGAAATGCCGTGTTCTGGGAACACAAGTGGTTTATCGTAATTTAGTGTAATATTATGTATATTGCATTAAAATAACAAGTAACATTTATAGAGTCTTTACCATGTGCCACGCACTGTTCTAAGTGCTTTATAAATATTAAACCATTTAATTCTTTAATAATCCTATGAGGTAGATATTCTTTTCATCTCTACTTTAAGGTTAAAGAACTGAGGTACAGAAAGGTTAAATATCTTGCTCAGATTATAGTCTTAGAACCAGGACTGAAACCCAGGGTGTGGGAGTCCAGAGGCTTCACTTTTAACAAAGAGGCTACATAATATGGTGATTTCTTATGTGTTCCTACTTAATTACAAATGTAATTAGAGCAGGAATTGTGTCTCACCACCATATAGTACAGTCAAACACATTTGACAAATGTATGTTACATGGTGGAAGAGGTTAAGATAATAGATAAAAGATTGACAAAAGAGATCCTGATTAAATTTCTCAGACCTTAGTCCCAGGACTGCCTGAGTATCTCCTGAGTAACATTTGTTCTTCCCTCACGTGCAATGAGAATCATGTCCTGATCCTATTTCCCTTTTATACTCTATTTTATAGACTGGAAGTCCTGCATTCCCAGGGTGGTGACTCTGAAAACTGTATCACCTTCTTATTACACTTCTGCACATGCCCTTATAAAAAATCCACCTTTTAAGTTATTACTTCCAGACCACTATCTACAGATCAAAAAGAAATCTTAATAATAAATACCATATACTATTTTTGTGACAGTTTAAATGTAGGAATGTATGCTGTAAGTTCTGATGTTTTTGTGTCAGAATTAGTAAGTAAAAATAATTTTCTATGTTTATATTACAAAATATTCAGGGTGTTTTGAAATTTAAAAATGAGTCCCCTCCCCATTTTTTTTTTTCTTTTTTTTTTGCAGTATGTGGGCCTCTCACTGTTGTGGCCTCTCCCATTGCGAAGCACAGGCTCTGGACGCGCAGGCTCAACGGCCATGGCTCACGGGCCCAGCTGCTCCGCAGCATGTGGGATCTTCTCGGACTGGGGCATGAACCCGTGTCCCCTGCATTGGCAGGCGGACTCTCAACCACTGCGCCACCAGGGAAGCCCCTCTCTCCATTTTTATTCTTTATTGTTTCTTTCTTTATTTTTTGAGTCCCAATAAAATGCCAGACATAAGGCTTTAGAGCCAGACTGACTGTGATGAAACCCTGACCCTTGACCTCCATTAACTGTGTGACTTTGGGCAAATCACTTGATCTACATGTGCCTCGGTTTCCTCACCTGTAAAACGGAGTGAAAATGACTTCTTCATTGTGTTGCTGGAAGGATTAAATGAATTAATATTATATAAAGCCCTTACAACGGTTTCTGGCAAATAGCAAACGCTATTTAAACATTAGTTAGTGTTATGTTCATTTTTAAAGTACAACCAGATTTATTCCTTCTTTCACTCAACAAATATGTATTAGGAATCTACTATATGCTGGACCTGCTTCTGGCAATGAGAATGTAGCATTGAATTAAAGAGAAATCATCCCTGCCTTAAGAAGCCTACTTTGTATTGTGGGGACACAGACACTAAACAAATGAGTCAATATAAGTGTGTCAGCTGGTAATAAGTGCTGTGGAGATAAACCAATGCCTAGAAAGCAGGAAAGGGGGTTGGAGAGTGGGGGTGTTATTTAATACAGAGTAGGGAGTAGATATCTGAAGGAAATGAAGAAGGCTATAGCTTCAAGAGGAAGATCATTTCCCTGCAGAGCGTATGTCAGATTCACTCAGGAAAACAGAAGCCATTCTTTGTATTCCAAGTATGCAGCGCTTTCGTGTAAGTCACTAGAGACTTGCATAAGCTTTGGAAAGGCTGGGGAGGGCAGCTCAGGGAATCTGTTGCCAAAGATCGTGGCCATCAGTACTGAAGAGCTTTTTACGACTTGAATCTCAAGAACTCCAGAAGCTCCACTGGTAGACTCCAATCCAGAGCCATCTAAGATAAGAGGTTTTAAGAAATGTGATGCTGAGGAATCCTCAGGAGGGGATAGAAATGATGTGAAGGTAACAACAGACATCCCGGCATACAGAAGGAAGGGAAAATGCAAAAAGAACATGTCTGATAATGTTCCAGGAAGAGCAAGAAAACCAGTGTGGCCAGAGCAGAGGGAGACTGAGCATGGAATGGACAAGGCTTGGAAAGTAGTGGGAAATGAGCCAAGGAGCAGACATTTAACTTGGCAATAAAAGTTTTGCTCTAGTTACTTTGTTGTGATGAGGGAAGAAGGGCAATTTGGTAAAACCAATGAAGAGGCGCTTGCAGTAATCTGGTAGAAAGATCACAATGGTTTGGGTAAGCAGTGAAGAGAGGTAGCCAGATTCTGGATTTGTTTTTTAACGGTTTGGATGTAGTTTGAGGGAGGGGAATAGAGGATGACCCTGAGGTTTTGGATCAGAGCAATTAGGACAATGGAGTGGTCATTTCATGAGAATGGGAGCAATATAAAACAGTAGGATTTTGGGACTTCCTGGTGGTCCAGTGGTTAAGACTCTGCACTTCCACTGCAGGGGGAGCAGGTTCGATCCCTGGTCAGGGAGCTAAGATCCCGCATGCCACTGATGCAGCCAAAAACAAAAACATTAGGTTTTTGAGAAGGGGGAGATTAGACATTTTTTTTAACCATATGTAAATTTGCAGTGTTTATTAGACTCCATGAGGGGTGTCAAGAAGAGAGTTAGATACATGAGTATAGATTTCAGGAGAGAGATCTGGGATGCAGGTATACATTTGGGAGTAATGAGCATGTAGCTGAGTTTTAAAGCCAAGAGATGGATGAAATCGCTTAGGGAGTAAGTAAAAATAGAGAAGAGGTTTAAGGATTCAGCCCCAGAGGAGTCCACAGTTGATAAATAAGGAGAATGTGCAGGGCCAGTAAAGAAGTCTGAGGAAAAACAGCAGCTAATGAAGTGAGGAGGAGGTTAACCATGGGAGAGTGGGGTGTCCTGGGAGTCAACTCGGGGGACAGTTCTAAGGAGGAAGAATTAACCACATAGATCAAATGCTCTGTCAGAAGACAACTGAGACTTGACCATTAAATTAGCAAGGTGAAGGTCACTGGTGACCATGACAGTGCAGTTTTGATGAAGAAGGAGAAAGCTTGCTTGAGTGGGCTCAAGAGAGAAAGGAAAGGGCTTCCCTGGTGGCACAGTGGTTGAGAATCTGCCTGCCAATGCAGGGGACACGGGTTCGAGCCCTGGTCTGGGAGGATCCCACATGCCGCGGAGCAACTAGCCCTGTGAGCCACAATTACTGAGCCTGCGCTCCGCAACAAGAGAGGTCGCGACAGTGAGAGGCCTGCACACCGCAATGAGGAGTGGCCCCCACTTGCCGCAACTAGAGAAAGCCCTCGCACAGAAACGAAGAGCCAACACAGCCATAAATAAATAAATAAATAAAGTTTTTTTAAAAAAAGAGAGAGAAAGGGAAGGCATTAACTGAATGCAGAAAATATGGACAATTTTTGAGGATTTTTTTTTTCTGTAAATGGGAATAGAGAAATGGGCTTAGCAGGAATGGTATGTTGGGTTATGAGGTCTTTTGTTGTTGTTTAAGATGGGATTAATGGCATATGCTTGAATGCTGATGGGAATGATGGAGTACAAGGGAAATACTGATGATTTCTGGAAGAATTTCTCCAGTGACGTTGAGTAAGATGGAGGAAATTGTATCTAACACACAAGTTGAGGCACTGCCTCAGCTGAGATCGTGGACTCTTAACTACTCAGCCAAAAGAGGGAAGTGTCAAGTGTATGGGCATGGATCAGTGGATGGGTAGGTGATGGTGGAAGGGCTTGTGGATTCATGGAAGTTCTCTTCTGGTTGCTTCTATTCTGGTGAGAAACAAAGCAAGGAATCACTTGAGAGGGAGGATGAGAGAGGAGGCCTCAGGGGTCTCAGGGTGAAGGCATAAAATAGCTGATTAGGTTAGTGAGAGAGTGAGTGAGCTAGAGAAATAGGGACTGATGAGTAGCTCGATGGGTCTGCTTGTGGTAAGTGGCCAGGAAGTTAAAGGGAGGCGTGGGAGGCTTGTTTTTCTTCAGTCGCATTCAGGGCACAGCTAAGTGTCCAGAATAGGCAAAGAATTAGATTTAACAAGACTTAGAAGTTTTCCAACCGAATACTAGAAGAAGAAGGGCAAGTAAGATGAATGGTACATACAAGGGAGTGATTACAATGATGGATCGAGGAATCTAAGTTATGTAAGAAGGACACTGAGAAGCTCACTGGGCTAAAGACAGTGAAAAGTGGTAAGATCAATAGATTCAAGGTCTAAGGGGAGGATATCTAAAGATTATTGGAGATGGATTCTAGAGAGAGTGAGCCAGAAATACAGGCAGGGTGGTCAGAGAGAGATGTACATGGCAATGAGATTAAGAAGTGGGTATAGTTATTGTTAATGACAAGGTCTAAGCTACAATGTATAAGACAGTAGCCACGTGTGCCTATTTAAGTTCATTAAAATTCAGTTCCTTAGTCATACTAGCTACATGTCAGTGCTCAATAGCCACATGTGGCTTCTGGTTACGTGTCTTACTCTGTTCCAGCTGCAATAATAGAGTACCATTCTCTGGGGAACTTAAACAACAGCCATTTATCTCTCACAGTTTTGGAGGCTGGGAAGTCCAAGATCAAGTGCCACTGTCTGGTGAGAAATTGCTTCCTGGCTCATGGATGGTCATCTCTTTGCTTTATCCTCACATGGCAAAAGGGATGAGGAAGCTGTCTGAGAGCTCCTTTAGGGTACTAATTCCATTCCTGAGGGCTTCACCCTCATGATCCAATCACCTTCCAAAGGCTCCGCCTCCAAATACCATCACGTTGGAGATTAGGTTCTAACATATAAGTTTTAGGAGACAAACATTCCATCTATAGCATAGGTACAGAACATTCTCACCACTGCAGAAGGTACTATTGAACAGAACTGGTGTAAGATATAGCCATAAGAAGGGATGGCTTAGTTAGGATGGAGGCTAGGATATTGAAGGACAAGGAAATGATACACAAGATCATTGGAAGGATCAATTATTACAGGAACAAATTTTAAGAGTGATACCAATTCTATACAGAATCGAGAACAATTTTGAAGATCGCTATCCAGGAGCTAACATGTTCAAGGAATAAGGGGGATAGATCAGTGGCCTGTAGGTGATTATAACAAAGAGAGTTATTAGGTAGTACATTGTGACAGAGTGAGCTTTGATGCTAGCGTTTTTTTAGGGAAGAAGGAGGCATGGTGATCTGAAAGGAATTAGCAATTATATCATGTAACAGAGAGAGGAGTGAAGAACGGCTTATCAGCGATTCTCTTACCTGCAGCACCAGCTCCCTGCATTACACTCCCTCTGTTTAAATACTCAGAGCATTTCCTACTTTCCTAATTAGACAGATGCACATTCTTAATTATATATTACATGCTTATTATTTACTTTTTAATTTTTTACTGCAGTTTTGGTTGATACATCATGTGATAGAGTAGGCTTGCTTTTTAATTATATTTTAAATTTTATTATTTTTTTGAATAAAGCAGGTTCTTATTAGTTACCTATTTTATACACATTAGTGTAAATATGTTAATCCCAGTCTCCCAATTCATCCCACCACCACCACTACCAACCTCCCCTGTTTCCCCCCATGGTGTCCATATGTTTGATCTCTACGTCTGTGTCTCTATTTCTGCCTTGCAAACTGGTTCATCTGTACCATTTTTCTAGATTCCACATATATGCATTAATATACGATATTTGTTTTTCTCTTTCTGAATTTCCTTCACTCTGTATGACCATCTCTAGGTCCATCCATGTCTCTACAAATGACCCAATTTCATTCCTTTTTTATGGCTGAGTAATACTCCATTGTATATATGTACTGCATCTTCTTTATCCATTCATCTGTCAGTGGGCTTTTAGGTTGCTTCCATGACCTGGCTATTGTAAATAGTGTTGCAATGAACATTGGGGTGTGTGTGTCTTTTTGAATTATGGTTTTCTCTGCGAATATGCCCAATAGTGGGATTGCTAGGTCATATGGTAATTCTATTTTTAGTTTTTTAAGGAATATCCATACTGTTCTCCATAGTGGCTGTATCAACTTACATTCCTACCAAAAGTGCAAGAGGGTTCCCTTTCCTCCACACCCTGTCCAGCATGTGTTGTTGGTAGATTTTCTGATGATGTCCATTCTAACCAGTGTGAGGTGATACCTCATTGTAGTTTTGATTTGCATTTCTCTAATAATTAGTGATGTAGAGCAGTTTTTAATGTGCCTCTTGTCCATCTGTATGCCTTCTTTGGAGAAATGTCTATTTAGGTCTTCTACCCATTTTTTGATAGGGTTGTTGTTTTTTTAATATTGAGCTGCATGAGCTGATTATATATTTTGGAGATTAGTCTTTTGTCTGTTGATTCATTTGCAAATATTGTCTGCCATTCTGAGGGTTATCTTTACATCTTGTTTATGGTTTCCTTTGTTGTGCAAAAGTTTTTGTTTCATTAGGTCCCATTTGTTTATTTTTGTTTTTATTTTCATTATTCTAGGAGGTGGGTCAAAAAAGATCTTGCTGTGATTTATGTCAAAGAGTTTTCTTCCTATGTTTTCCTCTAAGAGTTTTATAGTGTCCAGTCTTATAATCCATTTTGAGTTTATTTTTGTGTATGGTGTTAGGGAGTGTTCTAATTTCATTCTTTTACATGTAGCTGTCCAGTTTTCCCAGCACCACTTACTGAAGAGACTATCTTTTCTCCATTGTTTATCCTTGCTTCCTTTGTCATAGATTAGTGGAACACAGGTGTGTGGGTTTATCTCTGGGCTTTCTATCCTTTTCCATTGATCTATATTTCTGTTTTTGTGCCAGTACCATATTGTCTTCATTACTGTAGCTTAGTAGTATACTCTGAAGTCAGGGTGTCTGATTCTTCCAGCTCTCTTTTTTTCCCTCAAGATTGCTTTGGCAATTTGGGGATTTCTGTGTCTCCATACAAATTTTAAGATTTTTTGTTCTGGTTCTGTAAAAAACGCCACTGGTAATTTGATAAGGATTGCACTGAATCTGTAGATCGCTTTGGGTAATATAGTCGTTTTCACAATATTGCTTCTTCCAATACAAGAACATGGTATATCTCCACATCTGTTTGGGTCATCTTTGATATCTTTCATCAGTGTCTTATAGTTTTCTGAGTAGAGGTATTTTACCTCCTAGGTAGGTTTATTCCTAGGTATTTTATTCTTTTTGTTTCAATGGTAAAAGGGATTGTTTCCATAATTTCTCTTTCTGATCTTTCGTTGTTACTGTATAGGAATGCAAAAGATTTCTGTGCATTAAGTTTGTATCCTGAAACTCTACCAGATTCATTGATTAGCTCTAATAGTTTTCTGGTGGCATCTTTAGGATTATCTATGTATAGTATCATGTTATCTGCAAACAGTGACTGTTTCACTTCTTCTTTTCCAATTTGTATTCCTTTTATTTCTTTTTCTTCTCTGATTGCCATGGCTAGGACTTCTAAAACTAAGTTGAATAATAGTGGTGAAAGCGGACATCCTTGTGTTGTTCCTGATCTTAGAGGAAATGCTTTCAGTTTTGCACCACTGAGAATGATGTTGGCTGTGGGTTTGTCACACATGGCCTTTATTATGTTGAGGTAAGTTCCCCCTATGCCCACTTTCTGGAGAGTTTTTATCATAACTGGTGTTGAATTTTGTCTAAAGCTTTTTCTGCATCTGTTGAGATGATCATATGGTGTTTCTTCTTCCATTTGTTAATATGGTGTATCACATATATTGATTTGCATATATTGAAAAATCCTTGCATCACTGGGATAAATCCCAGTTGATCATGGTGCATGATCCTTTTAATGTGTTGTTGGATTCTGTTTGCTAGTGTTTTGTTGAGGATTTTTGCATCTATATTCATCAGTGATAATGGTCTGTAATTTTCTTTTTTTGTAGTATCTTTGTCTGGTTTTGGTATCAGGGTGATGGTGGCCTCGAAGATGAGTTTGGGGCTGTTCCTTCCCCTGTAATTTCTTAGAAGAGCTTGATAAGGATGGGTGTTAGCTCTTCTCTAAATGTTTGATAGAATTCACCTGTCAAGCCATCTGGTTCTGGACCTCTGTTTGTTGGAAGATTTTTAATCACAGTTTCAATTTCATTACTTGTGATTGGTCTGTTCATATTTTCTATTTCTTCCTTGTTCATTCTTTCTAAGAATTTCAAATTCTTTCTAAGAATTTGTCCATTTCTTCTAGGTTGTCCCGTTTACTGGCATAGAGTTGCTTGTAGTAGTCTCTTAGGATGCTTTGTATTTCTGTGGTGTCTGTTGTAACTTCTCCTTTTTCATTTCTAATTTTATTGATTTGAGTCCTCTCCCTCTTTTTCTTGATCAGTCTGGCTAAAGGTTTATCAATTTTGTTTATCTTCTCAAAGAACCAGCTTTTAGTTTTATTGATCTTTGCTACTGTTTTGTTTCTATTTCATTTATTTCTGCTCTGATCTTTATGATGTCTTTCCTTCTACTAACTTTGGGTTTGGTTTGTTCTTCTTTTTCTAGTTCCTTTAGGTGTATTGTTAGATTGTTTATTTGACATTTTTCTTGTTTCTTGAGGAAGGATTGTATTGCTATAAACTTCCCTCTTAGAAATGCTTTTGCTGCATCCCACAGGTTTTAGATCATTGTGTTTTCGTTGTCATTTGTGTCTAGGTATTTTTTGATTTCCTCTTTGATTTCTTCAGTGATCTGCTGGTTATTTAGTAATGTACTGTTTAGCCTCCATGTCTTTGTGTTTTTTACGTGTTTTTTCCCTGTAATTTATTTCTAATCTCATAGTGCTGTGGTTGGAAAAGATGCTTGATATGATTTCAATTTTCTTAAATTTACCAAGGCTTGATTTGTGACCCAAGATGTGATCCTTCCTGGAGAATGTTCCATCTGCACTTGAGAAGAAAGTGTAATATGCTGTTTTCAGATGGAATGTCCTATAAATATCAGTGAAATCTATCTGGTCTATTTTGTCACTTAAAGCTTGTGTTTCCTTGTTAATTTTCTGTCTGGATGATCTGTCCATTGGTGTGAGGTGTTAAAGTCCCCCACTATTATTGTGTTACTGTCGATTTCCTCTTTTATAGCTGTTAGCATCTGCCTTATGTATTGAGGTGTTCCTATGCTGGGTGCATACATATTTATAATTGTTATGTCTTCTTCTTGGATTGATCCCTTGATCATTATGTACTGTCATTCCTTGTCTCTTGTAACATTCTTTATTTTAAAGTTTAATTTAGCTGATATGAGTATTGCTACTTCAGCTTTCTTTTGATTTCTATTTGCATGGAATCTCTTTTTCCATCCCCTCACTTTCAGTCTGTATGTGTCCCTAGGTCTGAAGTGGGTCTCTTGTAGACAGCATATATATGGGTCTTGTTTGGGTATCCATTCAGCGAGCCTGTGTCTTTTGGTTGGAGCATTTAATACATTCACATTTAAGGTAATTATCAATATGTATGTTCCTATTACCATTTTCTTAATTGTTTTGAGGTTTTTTTTGTAGGTCCTTTTCTTCTCTTCTGTTTCCCACTTAGAGAAGATCCTTTAGCATTTGTAGTAGAGCTGGTTTGGTGGTGCTGAATTCTCTTAGCTTTTGCTTGTCTGTAAAGCTTTTGATTTCTCTGTCGCATCTGAATGAGATCCTTGCCAGCTAGAGTAATCTTGGTTGTAGGTTCTTCCCTTTCATCACTTTAAATATATCATGTCACTCCCTTCTGGCTTGTAGAGTTTCTGCTGAGAAATCAGCTGTTAACCTTATGGGCGTTACCTTGTAAGTTATTTGTGATTTTTCCCTTGTTGCTTGTGATAATTTTTCCGTGTCTTTAATTTTTGTCAATTTGATTCCTATGTGTCTCAGTGTGTTTCTCCTAGCATTTATCCTGCCTGGGACTCTCTGTGCTTCCTGGACTTGGGTGGCTATTTCCTTTTCCATGTTAGGGAAGTTTTCAACTATAATCTCTTCAAATATTTTCTCAGGCCCTTTCTCTTTCTCTTCTCCTTTTGGGACCCCTGTAATGTGAATGTTGGTGTGTTTAATGCTGTCCCAGAGGTCTCTTAGGCTGTCCTCATTTCTTTTCATTCTTTTTTCTTTATTCTGTTCCATGGCAGTGAATTCCACCATTCTGTCTTCTAGGTCACTTATCCGTTCTTCTGCCTCAGTTATTCTGCTATTCATTCCTTCTAGTGTACTTTTCACTTCATTTATTTTATTGTTCATCTCTGTTTGTTTGTTCTTTAATTCTTCTAGATCTTTGTTAAACATTTCTTGCATCTTCTTGATCTTGCCTCCATTCTTTTTCCACGGTCCTGGATCATCTTCACTATCATTGTTCTGAATTCTTTTTCTGGAAGGTTGCCTATCTCCACTTCATGTAGTTGTTTTTCTGGGGTTTTATCTTGTTCCTTCATCTGGTACATAGTCCTCTGCCTTTTCATTTTGTCTATCTTTCTGTGAATGTGGTTTTCATTCCACTGGCTGCAGGATTGTAGTTCTTCTTGCTTCTGCTGTCTGCCCTCTGGTGGATGAGGCTATCTACGAGGCTTGTGCAAGCTTCCTGATGGGAGGGACTCATGGTTGGTAGAGCTGGCTGTTGCTCTGGTGGGCAGAGCTCAGTAAAATTTTAATCCCCTTGACTGCTGATGGGTGGGGCTGAGTTCCTTCCCTGTTGGTTGTTTGGCCTGAGGCGACCCAGCACTGGATCCTATGGGCTCTAGGGTGGGGCTAATGGTGGACTCTGGGAGGGCTCACACCAAGGAGTTCTTCCCAGAACTTCTGCTGCCAGTGTCCTTGTCCCCATGGTGAGGCACAGCCACCCTTGGCCTCTGCAGGAGACCCTCCAACACTAGCAGGTAGGTTTGGTTCAGTCTTCTGTGGGGTCACTGCTCCTTCCCCCTGGGTCCCGATGCACACACTACTTTGTGTGTGGCCTCCAAGAATGGAATCTCTGTTTCCCCCAGTCCTGTCGAAATCCTGAAATCAAATCCCACTAGCCTTCAAAGTCTGACTCTCTAAGAATTCCTCCTCCCATTGCCGGACGCCCAGGTTGGGAAGCCTGACGTGGAGCTCAGAACCTTCATTCCAGTAGTTGGACTTCTGTGGTATAATTGTTCTCCAGTTTGTGAGTCACCCACCCAGCGGTTATGGGATTTGATTTTATTGTGATTGTGCCCCTTCTACCATTTTACTGCAGCTTCTCCTTTGTCTTTGGATGTGGTGTATATTTTTTGGTGAGTTCCAGGGTCTTCCTGTCGATGATCAGCAGCTAGTTGTGATTCCAATGCTTTCGCAAGAGGGAGTGAGTGCACGTCCTTCTACTCTGCCAGCTTTAACCAATCCTTGCTTTTTACAATAATTGTGTATTTTTGGATTCATAATATTTAAATTCTGGAAATGTCATTAACCTGGGACAAGCCAGCTCTCTGTTATCACTAGTAAAATTTCTGCTGGATCTCAAACCTGGCCTCTTTTTTTTTTTTCTTTGCTTCCTAGTTCAACACCAGGAACAGACTTGTGCCTAATAAATGAATAAATATTCAGAGAATTTTGTCAGGCAAGTTTGAAATATGCTACTCTTGCTTATATTCATTTTATTTTTCTGATTTCATACTACTTAGTATAATTAACCTATATCTCAAACACCAGAGACAATACCAAGCTTCAGAGCCCAGGGGACACCATGTGAGGAAAGAAAAGGTCACCAAAATCTTGTCAGGTCACAATTTTGATCACTCTGTTGTATATGTTTTAGTAATAATTATTTCCATGCTTTATCTTGGCAGCATACAAACAGTAATTAAATTTTCACCCTAAGAAAGTGAGTAATTGTCTTCCCAATTTCTTGCCTAGGTCCCATGAAGATAAAAGGCTTCACTAGCTCATATGCTGAATAGTTTTAACACCTGATTGTCTAAGAGGAAAATCTAGAATAAAAGGTGTTAACTAAAGAACACAAAACTGAGATTCCCAATTAAATTACTTCCACATTGTTCCTGCTTTGTGCTTTGTTTTCTCATTTTTAAAGTTTAAAATAAATTTCCAGTGGATTTATATCCAAAGCATTTATTCCAAAATATGTTTCACAAAGGAGTACTTTTGCCTGTGGAAATTTATGAACTCTCTCAACTCACAAAAATGAAACAAAAAACTGGAAAAGCAGTCATCATCACACAGGACAAGCAGAGGCTGTCCATTGCTCCCCTGAAATGTGTGCCCCGCTCCCTCAGGATGGGACCTCTGCCACCTGAGGACTGGACCTGCTCCCCACTGGGAATTAGGGGAGCTTTGATTCCCTTCGCCTTCTCAGGGCTAATCCAACCAAAGCCAAAGCAGGCTATGGCAGAAAGAACAGCAAACTGCCTTGCACTTTGTTTCTTCTCCTCTGACATGTATGACTTGATAATCATCCTCCAAGTGGTGATTAATAACACACACAATGGCAAATAATTATTGTACAAGATCGTGTCCTGCTTTCTACTTCACCATTATCAAATGAGACTGGACGCTATTAACCTGACCCTGTTCAATGAAGCAGTAAAGGGTCTCCACAGATTAAAAAAAACAGAAACTAAAAAAAAAAGAACCCTCAGCCCATTGTCATCTTAACAAGTTAATTTTGAACGTGTAGAAATTTTTTTTTTTTTAATGTCGGATGGGGGCTTCCCTGGTGGCGCAGTGGTTGAGAGTCCGCCTGCCGATGCAGGGGACACGGGTTCGTGCCCCGGTCTGGGAAAATCCCACATGCCACGGAGCGGCTGGGCCCGTGAGCCATGGCCGCTGAGCCTGCGCGTCCAGAGCCTGTGCTCCGCAACGGGAGAGACCACAACAGGGAGAGGCCCACATACCGCAAAAAAAAAAAAGAAAAAAAAAAAATGTCAGATGGCCTCATCTACTCACTGGATTTCACATTTTTAAGTTAACAAGGGAAATAAGGTGAGAAAAGCATGAGCACCAGTTCCTAAGCAGCTCTCTCCCAGACTAGAAACCTTTTACATGCATCATTTAGAACAGTGATTTAAAACATTTCCTTGTTATATATTCCTTTATTCATTCTTTCTTCCTTTCTTTTATTCATTTACAGCCTGAAACATTAGACAGACATGTAACACATCGAACATATAAGAGTGGAACTGCCATGTTTGAAATGGGACAGATCCTTCAAGTTGCTCACAATCCAACCACAAGGCCCAGTGAGGCTCTGTACAGCTTAATTTTAAAAATACTCCTTAAGAAATATGCTGCTTGAGTTGGGAAGGTACAAGCTGCTATAGCTGTTATCATCTAGCAAATATTTGTCATAAAGACTACAGGTACAAGGAAAAAAGATATATTAAGTGAGTTTTTTAAAAAAGAATTATTGACCTGATATTCCATATAGAAAACCCTAAAGATTCCACACAAAAACTATTAGAACTAATAAACGAATTCAGCAAGATAGCAGGATATAAGATTAATATATAGAAATCTGTTGCACTTCCTTACATTAACAATTAAATATCAGAAAGAGAAAGTAAAAAATAATCCCATTTAAAATTGTGTCAAAAAAATAAAATACCTAGGAATAAACCTAACCAAGGAAGTGGAAGAGCTATATGCTGAAAACTATAAAACTATATAGGAAATGAAAGATGATGCAAAAAAATGGAAAAATATCCCATGCTCTTGAATTGAAATAATTAATATTGTTAAAATGGATATACTACCCAAAGCAATTTACAGATTTATTGTAATCCCTACAAATCACCCATGACATTTTTCACAGAACTAGAACAAATAACCCTAAAATTTATATGGAATCAGTAAATATCCAGAATTGCCAGAGCAATGCTGAGGAAAAAGAACAAAGCTGGAGGCATAACCCTCCCAAACGTCAGACTATACTACAAAGCACAGTAAACAAAACAGCATGGTATTGGCACGCGTGCACGCGCACGTGCACACGCACACGCGCACACACACACACACACACACAAAAGACACATAGATCAATGGAGAAGAATAGAGAGCCCAGAAATAAACCCACACACCTATGGTCAATTAATCAGCAACAAAGGAGTCAAGAATATACAATGGAGAAAAAACAGTCTTTTCAGCAAGTGGTGTTGGGAAAGCTGGACAGCTTCATGTAAATCAATGAACTTAGAACACTCCCTCACACCATATACAAAAATAAACACAAAATGGTTTAAAGATCTAAATATAAGACATGATACCATAAAAATCCTGGAGAGAACATAGGCAAAATATTTTCAGACATAAATCATAGCAATATTTTCTTAGATCAGTATCTGAAGGCAAAAGAAATAAAAGCAAAAAGTAAACAAATGGGATCTAATAAAATGTAAAAGCTTTTTCACAGCAAAGAAAACCATCAACAGAACAAAAACACAACCTACATAATGGAATGAAATATTTGTGAGCAATGCAACCGAGAAGGGCTTAATTTCCAAAACAGGCAAAGTGTTCATACAACTCAATGTCAGAAAAACAAACAACCCAATCAAAAAATAGGCAGAAGACCTAAATAGATATTTCTCCAAAGAAGACATATAGACAGCCAACAGGCACATGAAAAAATGCTCAACATCAGGGCTTCCCTGGTGGCGCAGTGGTTGAGAGTCCGCCTGCCAATGCAGGGGACACAGATTCGTGCCCCGGTCCGGGAAGATCCCACATGCCGCGGAGTGGCTCGGCCCATGAGCCATGGCCACTGAGCCTGCACGTCCAGAGCCTGTGCTCCACAACGGGAGAGGCCACAACAGGGAGAGGCCCACATGCTGCAAAAAAAAAAAAAGCTCAACATCACTAATTATTACAGAAATGCAAATCAAAACTGCAAAGAGGTATCATCTCATGCTGGTCAGAATGGCCATCATCCAAAAGTCTACAAATAATAAATGCTGGAGAGGGTGTGGAGAAAAGGGAACCTTCCTACACTTTTGATAGGAGTGTAAATTGGTGCAGTCACTATGGAGAACAGTATGGAGGTTCCTTAAAAAACTGAAAATGGAGCTACCACGTGACCAAGTAATCCCAGTCCTAGGCATATATCTGGAGAACACCATAATTTGAAAAGATACATGCACCCCAGTGTTCATAGCAGCACTATTCACAATAGCCAAAACATGGAAGCAACCTAAAGGTCCATCAACAGATGAAGGGATAAAGAAGATGTGGTATATTATATATATATATATATATATATATATATATATATATATATATAAGATGATGGTAGAAAAGAGGTAATTTAAGAGAACATTATGTCAAGAACCGTGAAGGGTGTATTTGCAAGCTAATTAGTTAGCCACTAATTTCATGGATGCTGGCATAAGACATGAGATTCCAGGATCAGAGGCAAGCGACTTTGTTACTCACAGCAACAGCCATAGCCAGAGGATTAATACTTGTGCCAGTTCCTTGAACCCAAATTTCCACACACTAATGCAAAGAGGATTTGATGATATCTGTACACACAGTGGGTTGCCCAGCAGGAGAGGAACCCTGAACTAGGGTACCCAGATATTTTACAAAAGGCAGTAAGCCCTGGAGGGAGACATTATCTTTATTATAATGGTCAGTAAACAAACCTTTATACTTTTCAAGGCTGTTTGCTATACAAACATCTTTGAAAAGATAGTTTGGAACAAAGACAGTTGATACATCCACTTGCAAAATGTGCAGAAATGCAAGACACCCATGGATAATTGTCTTCCAACTCATTAAGCACACAAATGGATAGGGAACCTGGGTAAATAATTATCAAACATTTACATAATATTCTCTTCACTTGTTTGAATAGCTAATTGCTATTTCTAAAATTTATATGAGAAAACATTAGGAAACTGTACTGAGCCTTTCAAACATAGTTTAACAAGTATGTTTTGAATAAAAGTATGAATAAATAGCAATGATTTTTCTTTTAGGTTAAGATGAAGGGATACTTAGTAGCTTCCCTAAAACATTCACTGAAGTCTCATTACAGAGTGTAAGAGTGAACCAGGGAGCCACCAGATGTCAGGCAGCCAGGAGCCAACATCATCAAAGAAGTGTTCACAGGCAGTGTGGATGATTCAGCCAGAAAAGAAACTGAGTACCTACTCGAAGTTTGATCACTGGTCAAATGGCACAGGAACACTTGTGATGTTCCTCAGTAACTTGGATTAAGGCTGACTTTAATCAAAGTACCTCAAATAAATTGTTTCACCCACTTCCTCATTTTTCTTGCATAATCCCAGAAAATAGCGCAGTGCAAGATGGTGACTCAGTATATATTCATTGAACTGTACACTTTAAATGGGGGAATTATATAATATGTGAAGTATGTCTCAATAAAGCTGCTTTTAAAAAAAGATGGTGATTCAGAATGACAAGACCACTGACTCTCCAGTACAAATTAATATTATTTCCTGTTAGGGACAGTGGGTTGAAGTCTGTCATCCTTTAGGACTCAGCTAACTGCAAGAGTAAACCTTCCTTCCAGGCTGGATTGGTTTGGCAATTTTCCTCTATGTTATTATGGTACCCTAATTGTAGCATTTGGCATTTTATATTGTAGTTGTCTATTGTCTAAATCTCCATGTAGTTATATAAGAAAATTTAAAGCAAGAATTGAACCATAATCTTGGCTAAATACCCCAAACATTCAGTACAAAGCTATTTGGATTTATAGTAAATATATGCAGAATCAATGAATGAATGATCAGTTAATGAGGAGATAAGCTTCATTGCCAGCCTTTGTAAGAATGAAGATAAGTACATACTGAAGGCACTTTAAAATCATCTTGCTGAAAGATAAGTACACTCATTTACATATGCACACAAATATGTAGTTTTACCTACAAACAAGCATGGATAACAACGCATTTGCAATAGCTAGAAAGTCTGCAGCACCAACGTTTTCAGCAATTGAAATGACTAAGTTGTGTTGTGTACTTCTACAATTAGGGTAACAATTACTTGGAATTGTTTAGCTTCATTATTGCCCCCACTACCTCATTTCTTTAGAAGTGCCAATTAAACTCTCCACGAGAAAGGAATAAATCATTTCAGGACAAGCTTCTCTCCTGAGACAGCTGCACTTCCTGGGTGCTCGATGAACTGGCTCAAACAGTGATGCCTGGCCAAGGACAAGCACCGTGTTTGCTGCGTAAAAGAAATACCTCAACCTAAACCTGACGCCTGCCACCTGGCCCAGAAGAGGGGCTGGATGTATTTCTCCGGTTCCTTGCTCATGTGGTCAGCCCCTGCCCTTCCGAAGTCCAAGGTGCACGGCGCACAGCGCAGATGGGGGCAGGATGGACAGCTGATGAGTTTGAGGGTTTCCATCTCCAAGCCTGTTGTCCCGCAAACTGAGGGAAGTCTCCTGATCGATGCTCTTCTGTTCTGACCAGGCTGCCCATGGAGGGTGGGTGTAGCGAATTTTGCTTTTTATTTTCTGGTTTACTGATTATAAGTAGAGGCTTTGACTGCATACACTGCTGGGGGGATACTCAGGGAGCGCTGAGCTACCACCTGGATGCAGGGAGTGGAGGGACAATGGCCCTCTCCCCCCCAGAACTAATCCTTGACTCTCCCTTTGGCCATCACTGTTCAGTCATGCAGTACGCACGACACCACCACCCGACAATAAACACACATGCAACTGCAAACAGGGAAAGAAAAGTTCCCAGCAAAAGTGGCTCAATTACCTCACTGATAAGACACTTTGAAATCACTGTTTTGTGAAGTAAAAATGATTTTCTATAACCAATTATAAAAGATAGTGTGCAAACATTTCCCTCTGATTATACTTTTATATTTTCTTTTGATTGTATCTTGTTTTCTGTTGAATTTATGTTAAATATACATTATGCTAAAAAAGAATCAAGAAAAATTTTCTGTTCAAGTTAGGGTTTATTAGCATGCGATTAATTATAACGGCAATTATAGCGATGATAAAGCCAAGAACAGAAACTACAGGATTCAGCTGGGACTTGGTTGTTTTGTTTGTTCTATGGCACTAATAGTCAGGAAGGCTGAACTCTGGTTTCAGCTCTACCAGGTTGGAATCGGTCATGCAATTCAGATTAATCATTTATTTCTTTGTGCTTCAGTTTTCAGATCTGGAAATGGTCAATATAAGGCATTCCACCCCTTATTGTGTTTAGGATTTCTGAGAATCTAAGGATGGCTGTTCTCTTCTTGGAATTCCTTCCTTATACAGTGTCTTTCTTGGTTTTCCTCCAACTGTCCTGCTATGTCATCCCTTCTTCCAATATGCCTGTAACTTCTCACTAGCAGTTGTATAATAAATAGCCTTATTCTTGATCTCTCTCTTCTCCTCTGTCTCTAATCTATTTTAACTACAGTTGGCATATCAGTCCTCTGGTTACCTATCTCTGATCCTGATACTATCCTAATAAAAATAGTTAATTTTCTCAAGTGCATCAAAAAGTATTGAACAAAATACAAAATTATTATCTTACCTGTACAATGGTGACTTCCCACGCTCCCACCACAGCCCTGGCACCACAGGACTGGGAGATGGGTGCCACCCACGTTTCTAGATAATTGTCCTGCTTTCCTCTCTGAATCTCCTCAGTCATCAAATGCATATCACCAAACCACACCATCCATATTAATTCAGGTACAACCAATTCACCCTTGGTCTACTCCCCTTCATTTCTTGAATATCTGAGCTTTTATCTCATTGCTCATTCTCTCCACAACTCCTGAACGTTGATAAGTTCAATATCCATGGAGATAACCATTCAACACAGTGGCCTCTAAGTCCCTTTATCTTATCTTCACCCTCCCAAGGCCAATCGCTACTGAGTCACCATATATGCATACATACCTTGTCATTACATTACATCCTTAATCTCAAGGTCAGACATCTTACTCTTTTCCCAATAATTCATATCTTTCAACTCTCTACCTCAAGTATCTGACCCTAACAATTCTTTAACCCCAGTGGGATATATAATTTATTGAACCCACCATCTGGGTGATCTTTGCTAAGTAAATTTGCCTCTTCAAATCTTACTTTTCACAGTCAAATGGTCTTTGACAAGGGACCAAAGGTAATATAATGGAGCAAAAGCTGGCTTTTCAACAAATGGTTCTATAGCAACTGGACATCCACATGCAAACAAATGAATCGCAACACAGACCTTACACCATTCACAGAAATTAACTCAAAATGGAACATAGACCTAAATGTAAAAATAAAACTATAAACTCCTACATGATAACACATGAGAAAACCTAGTATGCTGATGAATTTTAGATACAACACAAAGCATGATCCATAAAAGAACAGATTGATAATCTGGATGGACTTCATTAAAATTTAAAACTTTCTCTCTGTGAAAGACAATGTCAAGAGAATGACAGGATAAGCCACAGGCTGGGAGAAAATATTTGCAAAAATCACATCTGGTAAAGGACTGTTACCCCAAATAAACAAAGAACTCTCAAAACTCAACAATAAGAAAACAAAAAACCTGATTAAAAAAATAGGCCAGCACTTCCCTGGTGGTGCAGTGGTTAAGAATCCGCCTGCTGGGCTTCCCTGGTGGCGCAGTGGTTGAGAATCCACCTGCCGATTCAGGGGACACGGGTTCATACCCCGGTCTGGGAGGATCCCACATGCCAAGGAGCGGCTGGGCCCGTGAGCCATGGCCGCTGAGCCTGCGCGTCCGGAGCCTGTGCTCCACAACGGGAGAGGCCACAACAGTGAGAGGCCCACGTACCGCAAAAAAAAAAAAAAAGAATCCGCACACGGGTTCGATCCCTGGTTGGGGAAGATCCCATATGCTGCAAAGCAACTAAGCCCCTGCACCACAACTACTGAGCCCACGTGCCAGAACTACTGAAGTCGCACACCTAGAGCCCATGCTCTGCAACGAGAGAAGTCACCACAATGAGAAGACCATGCACCCCAAAGAAGAGTAGCCCCTGCTCACTGCAACTAGGGAAAGCCCGCACGCTGAAACAAAGCAGTCAAAAATAATTAATTAATTAATTTAAAAAAACAGTCTCCTATTTCTAAAAAAAATAATAAAGGCCAAAATCCTAAGCAGACACTCACCAGAGAAGATCTACAGATGTCAATGAAGCATATAAAAAAAAATGCTCCACATCATGTGTCATCAGGGAAATGCAAAGTAAAACAAGATACCACTATACATCTATTAGAACAGCCAAATCCAGAGCACTGACAATGAAACCGGAGGTTAAAATCAGGTCACCTGCCTTCATTAATCAAGATCATTTTAAGAGTTGCAGGTCCTCCAAGTGGCATGTAGCCTAAAGAGTAAGATGTTTGCCTGAGTTGTTTTCTAGAAACTTGGAGTCAGTTAATTAATTCTAGTTTGCATTGAGCTGTTTAAGACTGGATGGGACCACTGCCCCGCTAACCAGGCATGCACTAGTGTCTGCTTGTAACCTCTTCCACGTGCAGAGGCCTGTAGCTTAGTTACACCTGTGCAGAAAGACCATTCCTGCACCTTCTCCCTACCGCCTTTCCCCACACTCCCCATGCCTCACGCCGCCCTGCTGCTTTATTTGCTATTTCATAATCCCAATTCCCTCACCTTCAGGGAGGCAGATCTTGTTCTCCCATCTCCTTGCTCAGCTGCTTTACGAATAAACCCTCTCTTTGCTGCAGACCTCGGGGTCTCACTGTTCTGACTTGCTGTGCATCTGGCCAAAAAAAATCCTGGTTCAGTAACAACACCACCAAATGCTGGTGAGGATGTGCTGCAACAGGAATGCTCATTCATTGCTGGTGGGAATGCAAAATGGTGTGGCCACTTTGGAAGAAGTTTGGCCGTTTCTTACAAAACTAAGCATATTCTTATCCTAGGATCCAGCAATCGTGCTCCCTGTTTTTACCCAAAGGTGTTAAAAATTGATGTTCACACAAAATGTGCACACATGTTTACAGCAGGTATATTCATAATTGCCAAAACCTGGAAGCAACCAAGATGTCCCTCAGTAGGTGAATGGATAAATGAACTGTGGTCCATCCAGACAATGGAATATTATTCAATGTTAAACAGAAATGAGCTATCAAGCCAGGAAGTGACATGGAGAACACTTTAATGCATCTCACTCGGTGAAAGAAGCCAATCTGAAAATCAGGCTACAAACTGTATGATTCCAATTATATGACATTCTGGAAAAATCAAAAATTATGGAGACAATAAAAAGATCAGCAGTTGCCAGGGGTTGGAGGTAGGGGGGAAGTATAAATACGTGGAACTCAGGGGGGTTTTAGGTCAATGAAAATGCTCTGTATCCATGTCCACATCATGATGGATATGTCATTATACATATGTCCAGACCTGTAGAATGTACACCACCAAACGTGAACCCTAATTTAAACTGTGGAATTTGGGTGATGACATGTCAGTGTAGGTTCATCAGTTATAAGAAATGTAGCCCTCTAGCAGGGGATGGCGACAATATGGGAAGCTGTGCATGTTTGGGTGCAGTAGATGGGAACTTTCTGTACCTTCCTTAATTTTGCTGTGAACCTTGAACTGCTCTTAAAAAAATAGTCTTAATAAAAAAACCAAACAGTTACCTTTCTTCTCAGTTGATAATTATACTATCTTATTGGGCTGTGGTAAAGACTTAATACGAGGTAAGTCAGTTGCCTAGCATAAGAGGATTTCAGGGTATTTACTATTAGTAATAGCAGTAGCAATAGTGTGCGTCCTGTTCTTGGTGTAATACGGTAATTTGTAATACAGTCCTTGTTATTTGCCTGTGGCTTTTATTAGATTTACCGCCCCTACCAGCAGGACCAACCTTCTCTCTTTTTGCAGCTCTATAGAGCACCCGAGGCAGCACACTTACTCCACACAGAGCTTTAATAAGATTTTGACCCTGAGGATATTTTTTTCAGAGTTAAAATTGTTACAGAAAGGCACAGACTAACAAATGGGCAAGAATGACATTTCTCTTCCTGCTAGAGCAACTGCTGTGTCCTATTTCAAATATTCAGAGGTTTTTGCAAAATTTATGGGAACAGCTAAATATCTACAATCTCCCCTTTTATCCCATCTACAGAAGCAGTCATTTCAGGAACTTCAGAATAAACAACAGGGCAAATAGAGTTCTGCCTCAAGTGTTTGGTTCTGGTGTCTTGATGTTCAAAAGCTCTAGCTCTTTAAAATTAATATCAAGTAAATTCCAACACTTGCAGCAAATGGAATTATACCCACATCACTTCAGTGAGAAATTCTGCTGTAAAATTTCTGGATGAGCAGAAAAATTTGCCAGTGGGGAAGAAACCCTGCCCGCTGGTGTTTTTCATATCCCCTAACACTCCACAAAGAGGGGTGATGAAAAGCCTATGGGAAAGGCTGCATCAAAAGCACTGTTTGTTACATTTGCCAAGGTTCTAAAACTGGTGTTGAGCACAGCTTTAACCCCACGGGGCTCTCTCAGTGAGTTCTAGCAGCTGCGATGTGCCTACATGACGATCACAGGAGGAGAATTTTTAAAATCTAATTAAATATTAAGAAGGCAATACACATCTTTTCAAGTGATTTGATGCCCTGATCAGAGACCGTTGATCACACAGACCAGGAGAATGCTATCGCTGGCTCTCAGAGTACCTTACTTGGCACTGAAATGGTCAGTATATCAGACTACAGATATGAAGTGTTTTCTATGAACTGATTGTTGGCCCTTCTGTTAATGAGAAAATCTCTGAGACACGATTTCCATCATAATGTAATGTGCATACATTTGTTCAAACCACCTATTGCATCTTTAATGACTTTTTCATCCCTAAACAAAGAGCTTCAGATAGGAACTCCTCCGTGTGCTGTTCTAGAAAAGCCCAAACTGTCAGATTCCAGATTCCCTGACTGAGATGGAGTAACTAGAGCTTAGCCTTTCTATCAGAAGGAAATGATTATAATGGACTCTCTTTGCTTCTAGAAAGCATCCTATTATCCACCACAACAAACATATGATTATTTGATTGTTACCTCTGCAAATCAGTGCTCTGTTCAGCTCCCAGACATCATATGCCTTAATTCCCTGCTATACGTGCAGCTATACTTTCCAAAGCTATTGTCGACTCTGCCATCACGCCTGCTTTGGGGCTACAGTAAGAGCTGGAGCATAACGTGGGCTGTGGTCCTTCTTCTCCAAATCCTGCCTGTTCCCCTCTGCTGAGGGGTTGTCATTGTCCTCACCCACCGCCTTCAACCTGTACACCCCCGCTGCCTCTCCCCGCTTCACCCTCTGCAGACTGTCCCCAGTGACCCCCAATTCTAAAACAATCCCTAATAACTACTATGTCTTCAAAATGGATTGAGAAGCCAGAATTCTCAGGTTATTGTCAGTTCAGGCAAATTACATAATCTTGGAAGGCTTGCTTGAAGTCTCTGAAAGATAGTCCCAAATGTTTAACTTTTGTATTGGAGGTGAAGTCATTTTTGGTTTTTAAATGATCTTTCCTATATTTTCCTTCCCTTATGCACGTGTACACACATACACTACCGAAAACCATGCTGAGAAAATAAAATATAAGCTCCTTCAGGGAAGAAACCTAGAGCCTGGGACCAGGTGATATAAATGATAAATAAATGTTCTCTACTTTGGAATAGCAACTTGTTACCTGATAACAAACTTTCCATAATAGCTACAGTGCCAAGGGCTGTATCACCCGATATGAATTTTCTCCAGCTGTGTCCAGCCTCCCCAGCAAACACTCCATTTCTCTGGCTGGACCTTCCTGATGTCTGAAGGCTGTCTATTTGACACACCCACTATCTTGTTTTTCCTTTTTAGCTGACTGCCTTTAACACTCAGCACCTATCCCATTAGAGTAGATATTTCTCATTTTAAGATTTCTCTATGTATCTCCTTTCCAAGAATCTTAAACTTTCAATCCTACTACGGTCCTGACATAACAATGATAAAAAGGTTATTCTCAGGAGCTAAGAAACAGAGAAGATTCCAACTTAACTGAACATTTTAGAACTTTGTTAATCTCAGGTTAACTTGAATTTGTTTAGCATGTTATTTGGGGAGAGTTCTATAATTCAAAGAAGTTGTATTAAGATTTCAAGGCTGAATTCTAAAAGGGTTGCATTTGTCAGAATTAGCCATTTTAGCCACATGGAAAAGTTTCATGATTCTTACAAGTGTGACATACATTAAACAAAAAGTAACTGTATCTGGGTCATGCTCTTCAGATGATCTATATTTGTACTTTTTGAATAGGACAGATTTAAGTACAATCATCTCAATTATAAATTAGGCATATTTTATTTAATTCATTACACAGTAAGAAGACATTTTAAAAGCTTATGTAGAATGAAAACCTTGTTATTTTACTGACTGTTGAATATTCTACATAAACTTTATGTTCATTACTAATTGGAGATTTTAGGTTCAATTATTTAAAATAGTAATACAATTTTCAACTACAACAGCAAACTGAACCATTGTATGCTTACCTTCTTCTATTTAAAAGAGTTAAACAGGTATTTCTGAAATCACTGCCGACTAAACCATCTCTAATTCACAGGAATATCTTGAGATAAGCTGCATCCATTTCCAAGGCTGAAGTAAAACTTCAAGAAGCAGACCCAGAAATGAGTAAATCTCAGCGTCCCGAGCTGAAATGCCCTCATTACTTGTCTGCTCACCAAGGCTGCTGACACTGAATACAGAATGATTGCACTGTCTGCAAAGAGCTTACCTTGTGAAGACCCCACTACTACTGTGAATCAAACAGTCCTACACCCCATCCTGGATGGAGCAACAGTTAATGCATATTCTGGATAGTTTTAAATTTTAAAAAATGAATGTGTGTATGTATGCACTTTTAAACTCATTCTGAATCTCCCAGTGCTGGTTTTTTTGGCTTGGTGCTAACAGATGCATACGACTCCAATATTGTATTTCATATTGCTTAAGGAAAGCAAATTAGAACCTGCTCTGCTATAAAAGCAAAAACATTGTTTCTATTATGCTTCACACAATTTGTTTCTATATTTTAAGCGATGTCATTAACAAAAATCTTATGTTTCATATTTTAGAGCAAATATGTCAAGTATACTGAACAATGCTTCTTAGGTGCCTTATGCTGATACTACTTTAATAAAGTTACAATCATCCATTTGAGGAGGTAGGTATGTCTAATACTACAGATGAAGAAACTAGGGCATAATGAACATTACTGTACTTTGATTTTGAACCAACAAAGTGAAAAAAATTAAATAATTCTAAATGACAAAACTATTATGATTTTCAATTTCATTCACCAAATATTTACTGAGTGCCCATTAGGGACACTGACTCACATAATTAATGATCTATTTGAACTACCTACTGAATCTTAATCAAACTTAATATGCTCCTTTAATGATTCTTCTCTAAACCTTTTATCTAAAGCTTAATGGCTTGAACTTCTGAAATAGAATATGACTATCCCAATATTGAGTTAACTTCAATCTGAAGTTTATTTTGCAAATATTTTCAAGGATATATAGCTGAGATATCATAGACAAAGAGAAAATAAAGTATTTAAAGGAGGAATTTCTGGTGAAAGTAGGGGTAAGGACAGTTCTGCTATGTAAATGATGTCCAGTCAAAATCCCTGAAGAGTTAATTTTTGATTGCCACAGATTCAGGCAACCTGTATTGTTGCTTTACTTGTGAGCATCTTCGGATGGTGATTGTGAGGTGTGAGAAGGCTAAGATGACTTTCAGATTCCTAAGATAATTGTTTGGGTGGGAAGATCCCCATTTACCAATGCTTCCTTTCCCATCCGATCTCTGGAAGAGAAACCTGATAATAGCGCGACTCAATGTATTTCTTCTGCTGACAGTGTATCCCAGCCATATAATCAGCTGAACCTGTTACCATCCAAACTCTATCACTGGCTCTCCCAACCTGCAAGGAAAGCTCAAAAATGGTTTTCATACTTTTCCCTGTTAACATATGTGCCTTAATCATTCGTATTAACTCCATGCATCTCAGACAGATAAAATATATGGATACTAAATCTCTGTGCTATTTTGTGGAAAGCTTAAGACTTATCCAATGGATACATGAAATAATATCACTATAATTTACCTCTGAAATTTAGTAGAACAAAGGATAGTTTATTTAGTACAAAACTGTTAGCGGACGTGTAGTAATAGTTTTTTTTTTCCATCTTCCACAGGAGGAAATTCTTGCTGACCACTGGCTTATACTCATCTTCTCGACCAACCTCTACCCACAGAGAATTAAGCATCTCTCCTGGGCCTTAATGTGTAACTGGGGAAATAAATGGGGTACTGAGGGAGAACCTGAGATGTATCTGGGCTCATTAGGATTTACCTTGGAGAGACTAGAATATTGCTCTGGTTCAAGGGAACAGAAAGAAAAGAGGAGAATGGAGATGAGGAGATAAAGAAGAGAGAAGAGAAAGCTTGTTATGTATCTGGCTAGATTCCAAATAACATGTTTCTTCTTTTATCAGCAGTAAACCAGGTTTGCATTTTGTTTTTCACCTCAAGCTATGGACAGGAAGCTTAACTTTCTGTTGATGCTTCTCCAGGTCCTGACAACTAAAAAAATACCGTTCACCATCTGATTCTACCCGAATGAAGTCACTAGCCACTGTAGTTGCTGACCTTTAACACACTTTGAAAGTTCAGGGTGAAGGTCAGGAATGAGGCCCTCTGTGCTCTGGAAAAAACTGGCAGAACAGGCCTTCAGATAGACAGGTAATTTCAGGAGAAGATTTTATGAACCCAATTTCTTCCACCTTCTTATATCTTCAAAAGCACTAAAGTTGTTAACAGAGACATCTGCTCCTCGAGGCTAGAAGCAACCTTCTCCTGAGATGTGTGTCTGATCGCATGTACCCCCTTCACCAAGATCACATATGTACTGACCTCCCCCTACTCTTCAGGACAGTTTCTCAGAGCTATCTGAGAGACTGTCTCCCAGGCTATAGTCCTGAGGGAGCCCCAAATAAAACTGAACTCACAGCTCTCCTGTTGCCTGTGTTGGTTTAGCCAAGAGAGTCCTCAGTGAGAACACTGGTATTTGACAAAGACTATTTAAGGAACACACTATCTCTTGTCTTTTAGAGATCAGGTATCTAAGGCTTGACTTTGATATCAAGTTAAACACACACACACAGACACACGCGCGCGCGCGCACACACACACACACACACACACACACACACACACCAAGTTACCAACATACTTTTTTTTTTTTTGCGGTACGCGGGCCTCTCACTGTTGTGGCCTCTCCCGTTGCGGAGCACAGGCTCCGGACGCGCAGGCTCAGCAGCCATGGCTCACGGGCCCAGCCGCTCCGCGGCATGTGGGATCTTCCTGGACCGGGGCATGAACCCGTGTCCCCTGCATCAGCAGGCAGACTCTCAACCACTGCGCCACCAGGGAAGCCCACCAACGTACTTTTATTCAGTATTAATTTAATCATTTGCTTTGGTTTTCCTTGAAAATCAATAGATAGAATATTTTAATGAACATTTTTTGCATCTTTTACCACTCCATTGTTCAGATATTATCATCTACTGTCTTTAACTCTTGTTTTTGAATCCATGTGATAAATTTCTTTATAGAATGTCAGAAACAATGGAGTTTCTTCAATAACGTATGTATTTTATCTGGTCTGATAGTAAGAATTACACAGCAGTCCTTTTTCCATACTTGCCTTGTTTTTGGAAGCTCACAGCTAAATTTTATGCTTAATCATATGAATTATTTTTTTCTTATACATTTGCACTTCTTATTTATATGACTTTTTAATTTTATATTTCTATTGTAAGATCTTTGTTTTATACCTTTCTTAACAAAATAAACTGTAAATGAAAGGAATACACTTTACATGCCAGTAAAAGCTGGTTGGCTTACTGTGTGTGTTTGTGTCATTTTGTTTAGTTGTTTTAAGAAAAAATAGGCTGTATACAGGAGAATGAGTTGTAAGAGCAGTAATAGCTTACAATATAAAACTCAGTAATGCTTTGAATGAAAATATAGGTTAGATGTATAGGTTACCTTATTTGTCTGGCAATGTTCCCATCCAAACAAAGCACCCAGATCATAACAGAATAAAACATTTCATTCTAAACCAATCAGGTACAATTTGTATAGAGATCTGAGATCAGAACATTCTGCAATAACTTTAACTTCTAGACTGAATTTTTAATCAAATAGGATAATAATGGTGTATAAGGGAGAACAAAGTTTAGATGAGTTGACAGGCTGGAATGAACTGGAACTGTAATTTCTTATTTGATCTGGTCAGTCTGCCCTGTCCATTTTGGTTCATTTCTACTATTTAGAAATTAAATCAAACTGAACTATGCCACTTACTAAGACATTCTTACTCCTAAATAATTTCACCAAGGTTTATTAATTTAGGACAATACACGTTGAAGATCATGCAAGAGTTCTCAGCACCTGGCTCACCCATTATATTCCAACATCAGTGGAAGTGAGGTACCTAGAGAATAAAACAAGGGACCTGGAGATTGGTGTTGGAATACATCTGTTGCATCCCACAACTCAAGCTGGCTACACAACACACTTCTCCAAATGCTACTCAATTCTCAAATTCCCCAGACACTTCTCCAAATGCTACTACAAGCCGATGTCTACACATAGCATGCATATGAGAAGACACACAGTGTTGATGGCTCATCTCACAGGATGAATTCAGCAATATGGCTCAGTAATCAAGAGGAAGAAGATCAAAACTCAGCCTACATCTTACTCAAACAAAAGATTTTAATCAGCTAATAATATGAAAGTCTGCAACCGTCTTCTGCACATACCAAAATGAAGATTCACCTTGACATAGGTAATGGGTTTCAGTCAACAATATTAACCATGTCCCCATGACATTCAAAATGTTTGTAGCACGCATTAATTAAAGATATTCTATTGACACCATCAGAGAGAGAGAAAGAGAGTGGGAGAAAGAGATAGAAAGAGTAAGAGACCAAAAATATACGATACTACTTCATATTTTCAGTCCTAGATACTTACAAGCTAGGAGTAATATCATTCACAATGGCAAGATACATCCAGAAACCAGGAATGAGGCTGAAGCATGCTCCTTCCTGGACCACAGAGACTGGAAAAAACTGCATTCTAAGGGTAAGAGGAGCAGCTAAACTCCAACTACATCACTCCTCCCAGGCTGGCACAGTGACATACCAAGGGGAACCAGCTGGCCTATGGTTTCTCCAGTAAGAAAAAAAAAAAAAAAAGAAGAAGAACACAAGGTGAACATCCAGCTTCCCCAGCATCGAGGGGCACTTCCTAGGAGGCCTACTTGGGTCTTGCCTCACAGGGATCTCTGAGGAAATTTGTGGGGCTTGATCACCTAGGATCAGATAGAAACGGAGAGGTGAGGCAGGCTTAAGGCAACCAGTGCTCAGATGGTGTCAGACCACATTCCTCCCTGAAGCTGCACCTGAGAGGGCACCCCAGCCAGCAGCTCTGCCCATCTACACAGCAGAGCCAGTCTGGCCAGGGAGCTCAGTGGGCAGTTCTGCTTGATTCCTGTCCAGTCAACGGGGCTATACTGGCCATGGAGACTGCTCTACAGTCCCACCGAGGCAGGGAAGCAAATTCAAAGCCTTGCCTACTGCTAAGTATAGCTTCCAGTCCAGCCTGACCAGAGAGCCTGTCCAGAGAACCTGGGCAGCTATACAGCCCATCCTACATATATTTGCAGCAGCACCAAAGCAGAAATCCCAGCGAACAACTCTGCTCATTTGCAAAGCAGAGCCAGTGGCTCTGACTGGAGCTTGGTGGGAAGTCTAACACCCTGCCGGACATGGAAGCAAATTTGCAGCCCTGTCCAACAGCTGAATATAGACTCCAGTTCCATGCAACCAGGAAGCCTGACCAGAGAATCCTGACAGTTTCAGAGCCCATCTTACAGTTGCACTTGAGCAAGGAATTGAGCCAGTAGCCCACCTAGCTGTTAAGTACAGCTGCTGGCCCTGCATAACCATGGAGCCTGAAAGTGACCCTGGACAGCCTTAGCACCCACTATGTTGTACAACCCAGCCATGAGGACCAGACTACATCCCTGCCTTGCAGTACAACCCAGCCAACAGCCTTGCCTGATTGTTGAATGCAGCCTGTGACCTTGCCTAGGCAGGGGGCCCAGCCAGTGACTCCATCCAATTGTGGAGCACACTGACAAGGAACTCTGGACCCTTGTCCAACTGAGGAGATACACAAAAGATTATGATAAAGGAGTCAAAGCATACTGCTACAAGTGGTAATCAAATCAAAGAGAGCAAGAGAGGAAGCAAGGAACACGAATCTACAAAACAGCCAGAAAAAAAAAATGAACAAAATGACAATAAGTCCTTACCTATTAACAATTACTTTAAATGTAAGTGGATTAAATTCTCCAATCAAAAGACAGAATGGCTGAATAAATCAAAAACAAGATCCTACCATATGCTGCCTACAAGAGACTTACTTCAGCCTGAAGAACACACATAGACTGAGAGTGAAGAGATGCAAAAAATTATTTCAAGCAAATGATAACCAAAAGAGATATATCAGGCAAAAGACACTTTAAATTAAAAATGGTCAAAAGAGGCAGTCATTATACATTCATTATATATATTAATGAAGAAGATATGACAATTGAAAATCTTCGTGCACCTAACATCAGAGCATGTACATATGTAAAACAAATACTAACAGGGCTAAAAGGAGAAATAAACAGCAGTACAATAATAATTGGAGACTATAGTACCCCGCTCTCAACAATGGACAGATCATCTAGACAGGGACTCAATACAGAAAGAGCAAACCTGAACAACACCATAGATAAATGGACCTAAAAGACATATATGGAGCATTCCATCCAACAGGAACAAAATACATATTCTTCTCAACAACGCATGGAACATTTTTTAGGATATTTTGCATGTTAGGCCACAAAAGAAGTCTCAACAAATTCAAGAGAATAGAAATTATATCAAGTGCCTTTTCTGATCACAATGGAATAAAACTAGAAATAAATAACAGGGGAAAGCTGCAAAATCCACAAATAAAGGGAAATTAAACAATATACTGCTGAACAACCAAAACGTCAAAGAAGAAATTGAAAGGGAAAATTTAAAATAACTTGAAACAATGAAAATGGAAATACAATATACCAAAACTTATGAGATACCACAGAAATACAAAGGATTATAAGAGACTACTATGAACAACTATATGCCAACAAATTGGAAAACCTAGAAGAAACGGGTAGATTCCTAGAAATGTGAAACCCATTAAAGCTGAATCCTGAAGAAACAGAAACTCCGAACAGACCAACAATGAGTAAGGAGATTGAATCAATCATCAAAACCTCCCAACAAAGGAAAGCTCAGGACTGAATGGTTTCACAGGTAAACTCTACCAAACATTTAAAGAAGAATTAACACCAAACCTTCTCAAACTCATCCAAAAAATTGAAGAGGAAGGAACACTTTCAAACTCATTTGATGAGGTCAAAATTACCCTGATACCAAAGCTAGATAAGAACATTACAAGAAAACTATAGACCTGGTGAATATAAATGCAAAAATTCTCAAAAAGACACCAGCAAACCAAATTCAAAAGAGCATTTAAATGATTATGTACCATGATTAAGTGGAATTTATCCCTGGGATGCAAGGTTGGTCCAACACACACAAATCAATGAGCATGATAATTCTCAGTAACAGAATGAAAGATAAAAAACACATGATCATCTTCATAGATGCATAAAAAGCATTGACAAAATTCAGCATTCTTTCATGATAAAAACTCTCAACAAATTGGGTATAGAAGAAAAGTACCTCAGCACATTAAAGGCCATATATGACAAGCCTACAAATTATATGCAATGGTAAAAGGGTGAAAGCTTTTCCTCTAAGATCAAGAACAAGAAAAGGATGCCCATTCTCACCACTCTCACCAATATAACAACACTCGAAGTCCTAGCCAGAGCAGTAAGGTAAGAAATAAGAAGGGGGAGAACATAATTAAAAGAGATCATTTCCAGTTACCAACTTTATTGATTCTATTAGCTTCTTTACCTGAGGTGAAAAAGCCCATTTCTTTAAAAGGTTTCAATTTCTGTAAATGGTTGACATGCTGATGAAATGGTCACTATAGGCACAATGTATCTTTTCTGCAGGCTCTGAACAAAGGTAACATCACTGGGTCAAACTGAAAGGACAGTTGTAAATAGATGACTATGGGATGTGTTCATATATCTCTGGGAGTATGAACAGGCCAGGCATACCATAGAAAAAATTCTGCCCTACACAGAGCCAAGTGTTCCTAGAATTCATAACTGATCAATACTTTTACATTTTAAATAGATTTCACAGTTTTCTTAGCCAGTAGCAAATATAATGCATGGTCACTGTAGAAAATTAGGAAAATATAAAAGAAAAAAATGTAAAAGCCACAATCTAGGGATAACTACTAAGCATTTATATGTATATGTATATATATATATATGTATTTTATGTATATATATATGTATTTGTGTATAGATATTGCATTTATAATTTTATGGGCTTTTATTGATTTAATTGAAATTCATATTAAACCTCTTTTTAAATGACTGTGCAGTATTTCATCATAGGACTGGATCTCAATTAATTTATTACCAAGGTTGATTTTTTTTATTATCATAAATAATCTATGGTGGGCATCGTTCCATATAAGTTTTGCATTTACATTCCTAGAAGTGGAATTAAAGGCTATATACTTTTTTCTTAAAGTTTTATTAACACACAGTAAAGATGTAACAGTCTATAGAGAATGTAAAACCAGTGGATCAATAAAGTTTATCTCATTCTGCCAGAATATAACATTAAGAAAATCAATAACACACTTCATTATTTTCTCTTTTTTTAACATTATAATTTTTCCCAGTAATGCAGTTTTGTGTGGCACTCTTAGGCTTAAAAATTACTTTTAACAAGTGTTAATTTATACACTATAATATAATATTCTTCTTTAAACAGCCCCTTGTGGATTAACCTAATTTAATTTAAATTGCTGCACAATGTAATTAAATTGTGTTCAGGTAGTGGTTACTATGGAAAACTCCCAGAAATAAAAGAAACAGTAAATGTTTAAATGTGAGATGATAATAAACTCTTGTAGCACTCCAGGATCCTGATTTCAGAGGCTCAACATTATCTTTTATATGCATAAACATAGCATTTCTCTCATTGCAAGCCCATAAATCGTATCCTACTGTGGTAAATATGAATGACACCTACAATCATGTTGAATCCATACTCACACTATAATTACCATGAAACTTTACAAATATTTTCAAGGGAGAGAGAAAGCATTCTATGCCTGTAATTGAAAATGTTTCCAGTGGTAGGGGCATACTTTATAATACAACACTGAATCTCATTTTTCTTTCATTAAGCAGCATTCAATCAGAAGGTTTATTCAGATTTATGAGCTTAAAATAAAGGCTTATCTCCCATAATCTAATCTATTACACTAGTGATTGAAATCTGACTAGATTTTGAAGAATTAAAGAACTTCAATTTCATAGAAAATAAAATTAGGTAACCCAGCTTAAGTCACTTTAGATATTTTTTTTTAACTGTGCCCTGGAAAACCATCAAGTTATTTGCATACATATATTTAAAGGAGAATTATCTGAGAGTTAGCTTGTACTTCATATTAGCGAAACTGAGACATGTTAGTGAATAACTATCCTAACCCTTAATTCACTGAGAAAAAACTTCACTAGCTACACTTTAAATCTGTTTAACAAGTTATCAACCCATTTTCCCATTAGGGTGCAATGGAAATAAAAGTATCGAATCAGATCTTAACTAGAACACTGGTTCCTGGCCTACATGAAGAGGCGTTTTACAATTTTCTAAGCATAGCAGAACATTTTACATATAAGGACCAAAACCTTCTTTTGTGAAGAAATGTAGAATTCATCAGTTTATATCTGAATTAATCCATAAAAATTTTCTATGAATAACTAAATTAAACATAACCAATTACGTATGATAATTTGGCATTTTAAAGGGGCAAACTAATGGCTAAAAATGAAAGTATCACATATGACTCTCTTCTATACCCAGGACAGCAAGTATTTCCAGAACAGGCCACAAAATAAGTATCTTAGGCCTTGTGGACAATACGTTCTCTTTCGTGATGACTCAACTTTGTTGTCTTAGAACAAAACAGCCATAGACCTTGTACAAACAATGCGTTCCAATAAAACTATCTGCAAAATAGTCAAAGGGCGGAAACTGCCATAGTTTGCCAAACTTGGGTCCGTGCCAACAAATGGACCAACTCCTGAGACCACAGCACTGCCAGTGGCTTTAAGTTCCAGCAGTATGTTCTCTTCCCTATGTATTGTGACTCCTATAATATACCATCTCGAGTGCTCCAAATTTTACCAAGTTTCCCAAATAGTAATCTTCCAAAGCGCCTGGTGAAAAGTCTCTCCGACAAGAGACAGTTTGAGTAATTAATAATAACGTTGATAAACTCATAGGCCATGTGCTCAAGACTTCTGGCTTGCAATGTTATCAGCCTTTAATACAAATTTAAATGCAAAATAAAATTTGAAAAGTCAGTAGTATCAGGTACCTGAAAGGTAGTTTATCCAGCATTAGAGAAAAGAGAATGAAGTCATCTCCCTTAGCTGCATGTTTCCACGGGGAGAATTTTTAATGAGAGGACTCAGGTTTGTGCCTCTCTGCTCATGCCTTATCATCAGAAGGTGCAGTGACTGAGCCATCTGTCTGGTGGGTTTGGGAGAAGAAGTTCACACACGTGTTTTAGTGTCTCCTGCGTCCCATCTCTTTCTTGGAGCACAGGAAACACACTTCCTGCTCGCTCTCTATCTGGCAATGATGAACTTGCTAGGACAGGTTTTGCCCGCCGGGAGGTGGTGTGTGCCTAGACTGGGCAAGAAGTCAGGTTACTGAGGACCAAAGACCTAGGGGGCCTTTGACGTCCAGACATCTAAGCCAGGCCATCTACCGACCCAGCTTCCATCAGTAATTACAGCATTTGAATATCCCCATGTAGTGTCAGGAATACGTTTGGCAACAGGTTAAAAAAGAAAATGAGAGAAGAGTTGCTATGGGTTACATTGTGTCCTGCCAGAATTCATATGTTGAAGTCCTAACCCCAGGACCTTAGAGGGTGACTGTATTTGGAGAGAGGGCCTTTCAAAAGGTAACTGGGGTAAAGTGCGGTCATATGGGTGGGCCATAATCCAATACGATTGGTTTCCGTATAAGAAGAGGAAATTTGGACACAGACACACACGGAGGAAGACCATGTGAAGACACAGGGAGAGGATGGCCATCTATAAACCAAGGAGAGAAGCCTCAGAAGAAACCAACCCTGCTAACGCCTTAACTTCAGACTTCTAGCCTCCAGAATTGTGAGAAAATAAATTTCCATTGTTTATACCATCCAGTCTATGGTACTTTGTTATGGCAGCCCTTGCAATCTAATGCAGAGTGGCTTAAGCAAGAGATATGGCTTCTCTTATGAAAACAAAATCTTTCGTCTGGAGCTGGTAAACCAGCACTGTGAAGCCCTCAGGAATGCAGGTTATCTCCATGTTTCAGATCCAGCCATCACATCTGCATTCCAGCCAAGAGGAAGAAAAATCAGGAGAGAAACCAGGCATCCTTGGTGTAAGAGCATTTCTGCTTACAAACTGTCGGCAGAACCACAACTAGTTGCTGGGAGGGAGAATGCACAATGTGGCCATTATTTTAGGAAGTCATCTGTCCAGCTCAAAACTCAAGGTTCTCTCACGTAAGGAAAAAAACAGAAGAGACAGTGACAAAAAGGAACTATCTTTCATTTGGATCCAAACCAACTAAAGAAAGAAATGTTACATAATTATCCCCTAAAGAACCAGTAACTTTTAAATGAAGATTTATCCAGAGTATTATAGGTAGCTCCATGGAATAGGGAAGGAAGTGGTAATTCAGATTGTCTTCAAAGACAGATCTGAGTGGAAAAAGGCATTTGCATACAAGAAAATCCTTAAAATCCACAAGAGCTGGCTTTTGAATTGGACTTCAGCGAGGCTAATTTGATGGCTTTGACATTTTCCTGGTTATTACCATTTGCTTAGATTCAACTCAATTATGTGGTGATCCACATTGATCATTAAGACAGCTAACCTTCATTCTTCTTGTCTGTTATACTGGAATAAGCAAAGCAGAACAGAACAAAAACAATCCCGTGGCCTGTCAGTGTAAGATTGGCATTTGCAAAGTTGTCTAGTGGCCCTAACCCTGGTCTAAAATCCATGGAAATCAAAAAATAATGCTGCAGGAATAAGAGAAATTAGTTAGGAAGTCACTATGGTAATGTCACATGAAACAAAGTGTGTAAAAATACTGTGACAAATAGAAATATGGAAATTAAAAGACACATTACTATAAAGCAAATCACTCATTAATTTGAAACAAGTCATTTTTCCCAGATAAATGACACATTATGAATGTTAAATTGCTTTTCTTTACAGTTTGCAATCAAATATAAGTTTCCTTTGTGGAACAGAGCCTGTGGATAAATGGTATCTGAACAGATTTTTGAGACATTTAGAGATTAAGGTCTTGGGTTTTTTAAATTACAAAGTTATACAAAAGTGGAAGATCTTATTACTTATTTCTCTTTAACTAATCAAAGTGCCCCACGGGGCAGGGCTAGAAGGCCCATATGTTATCTGCATTTTGTGTGAATTACACACATGCGTAATGATGTTCTACATAAGCTTGAGGGCTTGCTGTTCAGGTCTCTATTTTTGATGATTATAGGGTTCTTGATTAATGTTTGTGCCCCCAAAGAGGGATTTGCTTCTGCTTTAGTTTGTAATGAAAATAAACACTGCCTTGTACTCAGAGTCTAGCCTTTTCTGAGACCCTACTGTGGAAACAGTAACCATCTTTTCCAGTGCTATATTCTCATGTCTAGAACCCTCTTCCTTTATCAAGGAAACTTTCTATTTTCCCTGCATACAAGTCTTGAAATCCCACTACCTCTGTGGAATCTTACATTACTCATGGGAAAGTGCCAGGAAATTCCCTTTGCCTTAGGCCACGATGTGCACTAAAAACTAGGGTATTAAACCCACACAACTTCCTAGTCTATATTTAACACTTTTTTTATAAAGAGGAAGATAATTGAAGAGAAACTGAGCTCTACTCTGTAATGGCCACACTTTTATTGGATGTGTGAAGCTGTCATAACACCAATTTCACTGTTTTCTGGACACTGGTGCCCTGGTGTCCCTCTCCCTGACATTTCTTACTGTCACTGATTATAACTGTCACCACAGTCTAAGTGAACAAACCCAGCATATCTTGGGCATCAATAAATGCTAATTGATTAGACTTCTGCCTTTCATTCCCCTTATTGTACATTTGTTTCTTTAACATTTGCACAGCGGGTGGTGGCAGGCTATTACAGCAGACAGAGGCTGGTAACATCAGAGACCATAGCAAGGTGGTCTCCATTCTTGGATTTGCGCATTTGTAGGAATAAAGGTCTTTTTTGGCAGTTATTATTCAAGTTTTACATAATTTATATAGTCCATGGAAATTTTTTATTCTCTATTTAGGAGAGAATGGATACCAAAACTTATGAAAAATTCAATTTAAAAGTGACTTTTTACAACCTCCTTTACATCCTTTAAAATGTTTCTTAACTATGGACTAATGTTCTTTTCTTTTACAGACATTCTCATCAAATCTTTGGTAAAGTACCATTTCATGGAAGTGAGAATCACTTTTTTACAAGGGATATAATCTTGATAAACCTTTAAAAAAGGTTCTCAACTGTAATTCTGCCCTACTATAAGCGAAGGGTTTTAAAGCTCTCTGGGAAAGAAACTGTTTGACTTCTACAAATGTTTTCAGAAAGCAATGGATGTTAGAGAAGAGAATGCCTGTAAATAGTCATAAAACTTTAATCCTCTCCCTACATACTATTAAATACAGACATGCAATAAAACTGTCAGTTATAAAAGGAGATAAGAAATACAATTGTTAAGGTATGGAATTTAAAACATGGCTGCTTTTTTGATATTAAAAAAAAACCCAGAAAGTAAAAAGAATAGAGTATATGGTTTTATGATGATTAAGATTAAATTCAGAAAAAGAAATTGAGCTTTGTACCTTATTAAGAGTACATTTCAAGCACATGCTAAAAATTTATAACAGATCATTCAGATATTAAGCCATTAAGAATGCCTGAAAATATTCCCCAAATCAGAACTTATACAGGTATATTTTAAACATAATAAAACAGAAGTTTATAATACATTAAAAGTTCTTAAAATAAAAGTTTCCTTTATTAAAAAAAAAAAAGGCTTGTTCTTAAAAATACTTTTGATTGAAGAGAAAGCAAAGACACAGATTTTTAAGAAAATTATGATATCCAAAAAATTACAAATAAAACTTAAGGGAAGTGATCAGGCTATATTTAGAGTAAATTCTTTTTTTTAAAAGTTTTTTATTTATAAATATATAAGAATGAATATAAATTAATACTTATTTCAAAATACTAGGAACAAGTCTAAAGAAGATATGAGAAAAGAAAGATTAAAGATTGAAAGCAAAATTAATAAGTTAAAAAAACAAGTATTTTAAAATATTTTAAAAAACAATATCAATAAAAGTAAAATTTATAAATCAGAATGCTGGTTGTTTTGAATAAAAGAATTAAATGCACAACATTCTGCAAGTATAATAAAACTATCAAATGTTTCAAATTATTTTATAAATATAATGTAATTCCAATCAAAGTACCAGCAGTGTTTTTCGGGGATTTTTTTTCTTTAACAAACTGATGAGTTTCTAAAGTTTATGTGGAAAACTAGAAGATAAGAACATCTAAAACTTTGGGGGGAATAAAAGAATGATGAGTGAAGCTGACAGATGATAAAAGCCTTGCTAAACAAATCTTCCTGTGTTTTGTTCAGACTTGAGCTCTGCTTCACTGTCATTTCTGCTTCATGGAGGTGTGAACTGTTCCTTAGAGCCTGAGTGTACACTGCGTATTATCAGTAAGTCCTTCAGCTGTTACTGCAGGATAACTATGCTGAATAATTGGAGCTGGTTGGTCTGAGGAACAGCACGGCTGTGGCAGAGTGGGGCAGGGGAGTAGCTGGAATAAGTCTGGAGAGATAGGCAGGGACCAGATCACCGCAGGGCATCGCAAAACAAGGGAGGTCTTTGTATATCTTGTTCTAAGAGCAGTGGGATGCATGGGGGGGGGGGTGGCTAAAGGGGAACAGGCTTTGTTTCCTTTAAAGAAAAAAGTACATTTTGCTCTTATGTGAAGGTTAAAATGTGAGAGAGCAAGATTAGAAAGGGGGAGTGAAGAGGAAAAGAGAAATAAAGAAAATTCCTAGGTTGCTTTGAAATTAAAAAAAAAAAAGAGTTGCTTCGTTGATAAGATGTGATGAAAATGACACTTTATCTCTGTGATCTTCCTTCCCTGAACCCATAACCCCAGTTTCATTTTTTAAAAAATATCAGGAATAAATCCAATAGAAGAGCACAATACCAGTACACCTCAAAACTGTCAAGGTCATCAGAAATGAGGAAAGCCTGAGAAACTGTCACAGCCAAGAGATGCCTACGGAGACCTGACAACTGAATGTGATGTGTATCCCACATGGGATCCAGGAACAGAAAACAGACATTAGATAAAAAAAGACAGTAGATAAAAAGAAAATCTGAATATACGATGGACTTTAGTTAATAATATGTTAATAAATGCTTATTAATTATAAAAAATGTACCATATGAATGTAATGTGATTTTAATAATAGGGGAAGCAGTGGGAGAGGTATGTGGGAGCCCTCTGTACTACCTGCTCAATTTTTCTATAAATCTAATACTACTCTAAAAATAAAGTCTGTTAATAAAAAATGAATACATAGTCTATTGAACTGTATTTATTAAAATAGGGATTGCTGTTAGAATAGTTAGGTGGCCCCTAAAAAGGCAGCTGGTAGGATCTGTGAGCACTGGCCTGATTTCCTACTTGACTAGTGGTTAGATCCAAAAACCTTCTGCTTTAAGTACTAGGGTATAAAACACTTAATTCTAATACTCCACTGGGGGGTTATAAGAACAGAAATTAATTCTACCACTAGGACAGTCAGGTCTTCCCAAGGAGCCCTGTCAGAATCTGAGCTAAATCTGTTGTAAACTTCTCAGATAAGCTAGGGGGCTCAGAGCCCCATAAACACCAGGATCAGGTAGGATTACCTGCATCTCTGGAAAAAAATGTGTATCAGTACCTGTAACTGTGGAGATAGACCAGGGTAGGTAGAAAGCAGAAATCACTTTCTCATTTAATGTTAGTTTCTCACAGTCTTTCAGAAGATGGATCCCCATAAATTGCTCCAGGCACTAATACATTTGTCCCAGACCGAGGGACCTCCTTTACCCCACCCCTAGATCCAAGGTGAGGAAAACTTGTACCAAAATGAGGAGTTTGTCCACTCTAGCACAACAGAGGTCATTCGAAGAACCATGGCAGGCCAGACTGAGACAAGACAGAGGGCAGGTGCACAGGTATGTGAGGGCACAGGGGTGCAAGTAGAAGGAATTAAGAGAAAAGGCAGTTCTGAACGTGTGGCTCCAAATGGCCAGAAATATGATCACAATTGGTACAGCCACTATGGAGAACAGTATGGAGGTTCCTTAAAAAACTACAAATAGAACTACCATACGACCCAGCAATCCCACTACTGTGCATATACCCTGAGAAAACCATAATTCAAAAAGAGTCATGTACCAAAATGTTCATTGCAGCTCTATTTACAATAGCCCGGAAATGGAAACAACCTAAGTGTCCATCATCGGATGAATGGATAAAGAAGATGTGGCACATTTATACAATGGAATATTACTCAGCCATAAAAAGAAACGAAATTGAGTTATTTGTAATGAGGTGGATAGACCCAGAGTCTGTCATACAGAGTGAAGTAAGTCAGAAAGAGAAAGACAAATACTGTATGCTAACACATATATATGGAATTTAAGAAAAAAAAATGTCATGAAGAACCTAGGGATAAGACAGGAATAAAGACACAGACCTACTAGAGAATGGACTTGAGGATATGGGGACGGGGGAGGGTAAGCTGTGACAAAGCAAGAGAGAGGCACGGACATATATACACTACCAAACGTAAGGTAGATAGCTAGTGGGAAACAGCCGCATAGCACAGGGAGATCAGCTCGGTGCTGTGTGACCGCTTGGAGGGGTGGGATAGGGAGGGTGGGAGGGAGGGAGATGCAAGAGGGAAGGGATATGGGGACATATGTGTACAACTCCTTTGGGTAAACACCAAGGAGCATGATTACCAGATGTATTGTAAGAGTATATTTAGTTTTACAAGAAACTGCCAAATTGATTTGCAAAGTAACTGTACCACTTTGAATTCCCATCAAGCAGTGAATGAGAGTTCCTGTTGTTCCACATCCTCACCAGTATCTTGTGTAGTCAGTGTTTTGGCCATTCTGATAGGTATCCATAGCTTTAATTTGCAATTTATAATGTTGAACATCTTTTCATGTTTATTTGCCATCTATATGTCTTCCTTGGTGAGGTATTGTTTCTTTGGCCCATTTTTAAATCAGGTTTCTCATTTCTTGTATGTTGAATTTTGAGTTCTTTGTACATTTTGAATACAAGACCTTTATCAGATATGTCTTTTGCAAATGTTTTCTCCTAATCTGTGGCTTGTCTTATCATTCTCTTCACTGTTACATCTTTTATAGGATGGACTCTAAGAGAACACAAGGTGAGGTGGAGAAATATATGAAAGTACTTGTAATCAGCTAAAGTTAAGGAGGCCAAAATGTGAGAATGTTGGGGAAAATCTAGCATGTTTGGTTTGAAAGCTGTGTGGCAATAAAGAATTATATGAAAAAATTGCATCTTTGGAAATACACCACTTCATAACTATGGATGTTTTTGTCCATCAAAATATGTCTAACATTTTACTCTTTCAGACAATAAAGAAGTTTATAGCTGGAGTCTATTTGTTATTCATTCATTTATTTATTTGTTGTGTGCTTATTTTTGCTAATGTGTGGATTAACTGGGAATTAATTGGTTAGAAATCATCCATGAGGAGCAATGTATTATTTGTTCAAGATAAGCTCTGTGATAAAAAGAAATATACTATCTGCATCCATTTATATGTGTTTCCCCATCAGTGTGGATTTTGTGCAGGGATGTTGGTAATGGTTTGGCCTTAATAGATACTCTTTCTCCTGTGGTATGAACTCAGGAGAAATTAAGTTGTTTCTAACATATTTGTTTTTTGGGGTTTTTTTTCCTATAGGAAGATATGTTGTTGCAAGGTTATAAACATTTCTAAAGCAAAAGGCTACTATTTCCTTTTAACTTAAGAAACTATACTGACACATTGTCCACAAGATGATATTGATTTCGTGAGCAGGAATCCAGAGAGTGGCCATGGACTCACAGATGCTATTATGGATTGGATTTCATTTGAAGAGCAAATGTTAAAGCAGTTTTTGTTGGCTTAAAATGCATTGTGAAAATACTGGAGAAAGATGTTAGAGCTGGCCAGAGCTGATGAAAGAGAAGGGGAAGTCCTTCCAGAAGGTGAGAGTAAGTACTTCCATTAAGAAAACAATTAACAACACATGGGAAAATGGATGCAAACAAATGATTCTCAAAAAAGGAAGTAAAATATGAAATATCTAAAATATTGTACTGAAAAATTACAAATTAACCAAAAAGATATTTTACCAATATGATTGGGAAGGATATAAAAATGACAGTGTCTTGAACTGGAAAGTTTATGGATGTATTTCTTTTTTTCTGTGTATTTTACTTTATTTTCTCTGATTTTGTATGACAAATAGAAACTATTTATAATTAGAAATAAATACATTAACTTAATTTAAAAAATTAAAAACATACATTTTAAAAGACTTCCATTTTTCCTGTCATTACACCCAATTATGTAGCTCAATCTAATGAACTGTACATACTGTAGTATGGACATGAATTCTCTTATATCAATGTATTTATTTTCAAAAAAGTTTGCTAAGGTGTTTCAATAACTCAAAATATCCAGAAATACTTTAACCAGTCCTTTGGACTGAGAACTGACTTTAACACTATGTCTTAAGGACCCCTCTATTTTAATGGCATTTAATATTAACTGGAAGACATTAGATCTAGCAATCTACAGGAAAACAGATGTCTCACTAAGAAAGAGAGCACAACTCAATTTGAATCCAGCTCCTGTCAAGGAGTGTGATTTTGGTAAGAAATTAAATCTTCATAATTGTATATCTTTACCTTCAAAATGAGGATAATAACTAATATTTCATGGGCTTCTTAGAAAGATTATTAGAAGGACTAATTTAAAATGAGATAACCATATATGCAGGATCTGGTGCAGAGATGGTATTCAAAGGTAGATCCACTTTGTGGCTCCCTGATCAGTGAGGAAATGGTAGATTGTATACTTAGAAATGATCGAAGGTCAAGCTCTGCTTTCTTTACCCAGAATAAACAGTCAGCTGGAAACATGGACTAAACACTGTCCACATGTAAGAACCAGGATACCCATGGATTTGTTCACTTTCTTGCAAGAATTAGTCTGCATAAGAACTCTCCTGGTTGGTCAGGAGATGCTACAATTGGAAGCATTTTTGCCATAATGTCAAATTTTAATTTTATGTTGAGTGAAATGAATTAGTCTACTTGCAAAAATAAGTCTTAAGAATAACGATGCCTCTGTATTATGGGTTTGAATTTCCAGGACTGAGCAGACTTTCAATTAGTGTGATTTGACCAATGTAAGAATCATAAACAGAAACTAGGGAACCATCATACACTGTTGATGGGGATGTAAATTGGTACAGCCACTATGGAGAACAGTACGGAGGCTCCTTAAAAAACTAAAAATAGAGCTACCATATGATCCTGCAATCCCCACTCCTGGGCATATATCTGCAGAAAAACATGGTCTGAAAGGATACATGCACCCCAGTGTTCATTGCGGCACTGTTTACAATAGCCAAAACATGGAAGCCACCTAAATGTCCATTGACAGATGAATGGATAGAGAAAGTGTGGTACATATATACAATGGAATATTATTCAGCCATAAAAAAGAATGAAATAATGCCATTTGCAGCAACATGGATGGACCTAGAGATTGTCATACTGAGTGAACTAAGTCAGAGAAAGACAAATATCATATGATATCACTTATATGTGGAATCTAAAAAGAATAAAATAAAAATAAACTTATTTACAAAACAAACAGACTCAGACTTAGAGAAGGAACTTATGTTTATCAAGGTGGAAGGGTTGGGGGGAGGGATAGTTAGGGAGTTTAAGACTGACATGTACACACTGCTATATTTCAAACGGATAATCAAGAAGGACCTAATGTGTAGCACAGGGAACTCTGCTCAATATTATATAACAACCTAAATGGGAAAATAATTTGAAAAAGAATAGAGACATGTATAACTAAATCACTTTGCTGTACACGTGAAACTAACACAACATAGTTAATCAACTATACTCCAATATAAAATAAAAAGTTAAAAAAAAAAAAGAAACTTGGGCTTCCCTGGTGGCGCAGTGGTTGGGATTCCGCCTGCCGATGCAGGGGACACGGGTTCGTGCCCCGGTCCGGGAAGATCCCACATGCCGCGGAGCTGCTGGGCCCGTGAGCCATGGCCGCTGAGCCTGCACGTCCAGAGCCTGTGCTCCACAATGGGAAAGGCCACAACAGTGAGAGGCCCGCGTACCGCAAAAAAAAAAAAAAAAAAAAAAAAAAGAAACTCAGAAAAGTACAAAGGATTCAACAAAAAACACCTAACTGGCTACAGTTTAGAAAATAAAAGTTATAAAGTTTTAATAATGTTAAATTTGAAAACAAATATAATTTGAAAAGGTGTAGCAGGTTTGAATCTTGAATTATATCAAGGCACTGTTCTCCAAACAGAATGATGACAACTGTCTTTGTTTCTAAGGAGAGCAGAGTTAGGCTAAAACGATTGAAGATACTGAATAAGAAATTTAAATGAGAAGAAGAAAACAGCCTGATGAGAATGTTCTTAAACTGCTCACGATGCTATGAATTGTGATGGAATCTGATTCCCCTGTGGATGTCTGGAAATTGAGGCGACCCTCATTCAGCTGCAGTAGCTTAAGGTTAATCTTGCCTGAGGATGACACTAAAAACCTTCTCATGGTATCAGACTTAGGATGTTTACAAGCCTATACTGGGGCTGACTTAAGTCACTGGCTCAAGAGAAAGCAAGTAGATCTAGAAGTTTACACTCATGCTATATTTTTGCCTTCAATACAAGGGTAATGTGTTGTGAATTCTAAAAATGGGAATTATCATGGATGGTGGTGTTCATAAACAATCTGACCATCATTAGAACCCTTTCATGATGACTCAGAATGGTAACAGAGCAAAGTAAGACACTGTAATTATATTTAATAAGGTAAGAAAGAGTAAGAACATACTTCAGGGAGAATTCTGTGGTCTATTTTTTTCTCAGAATATTACAGCTGTTTTGGATTTTAACAAGATATAAACTTGATACCATGATAAAGAAAAAGTCAATTTTTGATTTTTCAGACTTGTTTAATTCTTGGGAAAGCCAGGATTAAATTTTGGGAGGGAAAAGGGATTGTGTTTTCTTTCATTCTTCTAAATTAGCTAGTATACTTTTAAATTGGGAAAAAATTCTCAGGAATCTTGAGCACTTGGAAAGGTACTTTGAACCTCCCACACCATATAAAAAAGAACACAACAACAACACTGGGTTTTTCACTTTAGACCCATTTTCGGGACTAAATAAAATATAAGTTTCCTCTGGCTATTGTACAGTGAGTTGTGCCGGCCTATAGTACTTTACCAAAATGTCTCTCTAATGTATTTTCATAATGACATTAGATAGATACTTCAGCTAAATAAAGAAGTGCACGAAGAGTAATGAACTTCCTTTTAATGTCAAAAGACACACATCAACAGATACTCTTCACTGAGCAGACAACCCCTCTGCTCCCGTTTTATCTCTGTGGAGTTGTTTCTTTCCATGGATACATAAAAAAGTGCATTTTCTTTCAACAAACTTTTCTTCAGCACTATTTTAGAGAAAAATCTCTGACCAGTAAAGTCAAATTCAGCTCAACCAAGTAAACCATAAGAAAATTTTATCCTAAGAAAAGCTAGAGAAATAGAGGACATTTTGTCAAAGATGAAGAAATTCTTTAAGGAGCCAAATGTCAGACGTGCGCACCTCTTACAGGACTGGAAGGAAGTCCTTTTGAGAAAAGGTGTTAAAATAAGTATTTGAAGAGCACAGTAATGGTGACCCAGGGTTGCTTAACAACACAAGATGAGTCTACTTAATAGAATAACCTCTTGGAAATACATTTTAGATGATCAGTTGAACTCACTTCTAATTGCTTTCTTGAAATGACAACTATTTTACCTTCATATCAACAAAATAGGTATTCATTATTCCTTTATGTGTACACTATAAAATCCAATTCAAAATGAATCATTAAAAGAAAAACACTCTATAGATATATATGGCCAGCTTCCTTTCAATTCCCTATTGGTATTTCTTAATTTCTCTCTACATGCTTTTTGCTTTCTGCATATTTAGAGCAAGTCAAAAATACACTTTGCTTTCAATAATTCAAAGTTCTGTATGGAAAATATTTAGTACTTCTTCTAAGATTTCTTATTGAAATTACTTTCTGTTTCTCCAAGCTGAACATTCCAGTTTTTATTACAAATTATTTATTGCACTTAGAATTAAGCAAGAGAGAGGGAAACTGTCTTACATGTTGTCTCTCCCTAGGATGTCTAAGGTCTATATGCTGAAAAGCCAGCAGATAAATCTATTAAATCAATTTATTTTAATCTATTTAATCTAAACTATTCAAAGATGATGGTGTGTTCTTATATTTCTAGGCTAAAGCAATCTTATTTTTGTATAAGCATTTATGTTGTTGCAATACTAAGCTTTTATAATTATAAAGGTGATGTACTGAGATTGTAGAGATTGCATCAAAAACTAAAAGAAAATTTAAATCACCTGCATCTTATAATGTAGACATAAATGCTGTCAACATCTGTGAAGTTTCTTTACAGTCTTTTCAGAATAGATAGGTAGGGATTTATAGATATGTAGGTAGGTAGATAGATAGATAAGAGGTAAATAGATGGATAGATAGATATTTTATTTTAGAAAACTGGAGTCATACTGCTTACAGAGTTTTCTATCACTTAACATTATATCGTGAGTATTTTGTGCTGTAAATAGATATTCTTAGAATATTTCATTTTTAAAAACAATATATTTTAGTTGTAAAATATATTTAAATCAAGATTCATTAATCCATTCAACAAGTATTTGTTGAGCATCCACTTTGTGCAAAGAACAGTGCTCAACTCATGAAGTATATAGAAGGATTTGCACAACATCTCCACAGACCTCTCATCTAGATGAAGTGTCATATTCAAGGAGCTATAACACAAGATAGAAAGAACTTAAATGCTATAGTAGAACAATAAGCTTTACAGTTGCAGAGGAGGAAGAAATTCACATCCTCATTTAGAGAGTAATGAAAGGAGTCGTATATCTGAGCTAAGCCTTCGAGGTCAGCTGGACCTTGGACATGCAAGGATGAGAAGAAGGAACATTCCAAGTGAAGGAGTGCAGGGAAGGGGCAGGAGGGACCGAGCATCTCAGCATCTCAGCAAGCGTGACATGATGCATGCAGGTTCTAGGGCACAGACGTCTTACAGAGCAAGGGACAGCCACAGCAAACAGTGGAGTAACAAATAAAGGATTTTCCCTTTCTTTACTTAATTTCTGTGGAGGTTTCACTTATTTTATTTAACAAAGCACATTTAGAGCCAAGAAGTTCTCTTACAACTTCATAAACATAAATTCACTTCATTTTGACACAGTGAGGTGGGTATAACATTTCAGATGAGGAAATGGGGGTAGGTGGAGAAGATGGAAACCTGAAGGGGTGGGGTACACAGCCAGCAGGTCCTAGAACTTGATGTCAAAACCAGAAAGTGGGCCTCCCTGGTGGCGCAGTGGTTGAGAGTCCGCCTGCCGATGCAGGGGATACGGGTTCGTGCCCCGGTCTGGGAGGATCCCATATGCCGCGGAGCGGCTGGGCCCGTGAGCCATGGCCGCTGAGCCTGCGCGTCCGGAGCCTGTGCTCCGCAACGGGAGAGGCCACAACAGTGAGAGGCCCGCGTACCGCAAAAAAAAAAAAAAAAAAAAAAAAAAAAAAAAAAAAAAAAAAAAAAAAAAAAAAAAAAAAAAAAAAAACCAGAAAGTTTTGCTTCAAAGTCCAATCTCTAAAGCACTTGCTCTGCTGCCTTCCCCCCACCCCATCATTTATAATTAATTCACAATGTAATAAACTTGTGGAAAAAGAAACTGAACAGCAACATAATACATACTTACACAAAGTTATTTCCATAGATATCCCTTTATCTCCATGAGCCAATTGATTTTTGGTCCAGTCCTATGGGTACAGGTATAAAATAACATGACAATGGCTCATACTCAGGAGTGAAACTCTGCAGAATCTCAAGTTTCAATGAGTTTTCTAACATCCCAGAGACACAGGTTACTCCCCTGTTCTTGCTCTCCAGTGGACTTCAATTTGGTCTCTCCAGGAAGGACTGAAATCACTGATAAGCTTCTTTAAAGAACTTGTCACAGGAAGTGACCATGTTTGGCCAAAGACTGTCAGTTTTGAAATCTGTTTTTCTATCTACCTGACAATAATTCCTGGCACATACTCCGTTCAAGAGAGAGAAGGATAAAGAAGATGTGGTATACACAATGGAATATTACTCAGCCATAAAAAAGAATGAAATAATGCCATTTGCAGCAACATGAATGGACCTAGAGAGTATCATACTAAGTGAAGTAAATGAGACAAAGACAATACCATATGGTATCACTTATATGTGGAATCTAAAAAAAATGATACAACTGAACTTATTTACAAAACAGAAACACTCACAGACATAGAAAACAAACTTATGGTTACCAGAGGGGAAAGCAGGGGGAGGGATACATTAGGAGTTTGGGATCAATAGATACATACCACTGTACATAAAGCAGATAGACCACAAGGTCCTACTGTATAACATAGGGAACTATATATTCAATATCTTGTAATAACCTATAGTGGAAAAGAATCTGAAAAACTGCATCACTTTGCTGAACACCTGAAACATTGTATATCAACTATACTTCCAGTTAAAAAAAAGAGAAAAAGTAAAGAGTGGAAAGGAAAAGAGTAATAAAAGAAAATGAGTAGAAGGTTGTTCACACATGAAACCATTCGACTCAAAAGCACAGACATGCAGCACTTGCTGGGCACCCAGGGGCCCACACGTTTACTTCTGTACAGAATGCCCATTCCTCAGACACCTCAATAACTCAGTAACTGAATGTTCCATGAAGGTCCAGGTGGAAATGCTCCCTAGTGAGCATCTCTATACTTACTGTTGAGAAATAGTTATCTGGCAATTGAAATTATTCTTCTAAATCAACCCATTGCTACATTATTTTGCGTATTCAACATGTGAGATGCTTTAAACAATTATAGAGATCAAGTGAGATATATCAAGAATTTTGTTCAGAAGAAATAACTATGAAAATCTGTATCTGTCACCCATTCAAAGAAGCTTGGAGACTGAGCTTTCAGAAACATCTAACAATTTTCATATGAAAATAGAAGATAAATATTTGGGTAGAACATATTAGGTAGACAAGATTGAAGTGTGACAGACCTTTACTAGACCAAATCTCTTGGAGTAACTGCTTATTTGGGGGGTTATAGTTTAATTATTAGTTAATAATCTGTTACTTGTTAACTGAAACCTAAACAAATTTTGACGTTAATAAATGCATCTTCGTAATGGAGAAAAATAAAATGTCTAATATAAAAAAGAAAGTTAGTGATTAAAATTTGGAAATACTTCTCCAAAGCTCTTCCTACCCCCAGAAGTATTTAGTTTCAAAGTACTCTTGAGTTTTTTTAGTTGCATTCAAGTACAGAATGCAAATAAAACCAAGTCATATAGAATATGCTTTGTAAACTTTTTAACTGAGGTATCAAAGAACTGTAAAAAAAAAAATGGTAAAAATAGTTACATCCATTGAAACTAAAGTTTAGTGTGTGAATTTGGTTATCATACCTGGCCTAAAAACACTTGCACAAAAGAAAAAGAAGAGAAAGAGAAGAGGTTGCTTTGCACTCATGAAACCAGGCAAGCGTTAAGTCTTGGAGGGGCCTCCTTTCTATTTTCAAAGTGAGCATCTAGGAGAGTTTTGTGTATGACTCCATGATTCTGATACTTCACGTTGAATGATCCTAACAAGTTCAAGAAACAGCTTTTCCACTTCTAAAATGAAACAGGTTCAAACCAATCCAAAACACTGATTTTCTGAAGTCCAAGGCTTAGTGAATAAGCTCAGAAGTCGTGACATTTAAAAACTCTGCCGCAAACCACAGAAGGGCCCACTGCCTCCGCTACACGTGTCCCATGACGCAAGGGGCATCAGGCTTTTCATCTTCAGTGCAAGGAAGTCTGAAATCTCAGAATGCTGGGGTTGCCAGCTTCTGCCCAGGGCACCATTTTATTTGCTAGTTTAAACAAAGCACCGCAGGGAGGGGTGGCACATTCCGTGTGTACTTGGCCAAGTTGGTTCACCCAAGAGACGTGGGGTGGGGGGAGGTGGGAGGGCAGGGAGGGGCAGGGAGCATCAGCATCTCAAAGAGCTTAGAGAGACACCAGAGTTTCTTACCACCTGCATGAGGAACACTAGCACCGGCCACACAGGCAGGTGCCAGGGGAAGCACCCCACCAAGAAAGGGAAAGTACAAAGGTGTAAAATGCCTTCTTGGAATTCTTTAAATAAAATCTGCTCATCATCGTTGTTTAATAGAATTGGGAAATGTTAATGACATGATGTAAAATAAAATAATGAAATGAAATGAAGAGAAATGAAATGAAACAGGCTCATTGGTTAGTGGGCAGAGTAATTTCAGAATAGACTATATACAAAGTTAAAGCAAATAACATAAAACTGTACTCAAGAAAGAAAGAAGAATTATTATGGATTCTTGGTAACATCAGAAATGTCCTCTGCAGTTACAGTGTATCCATTTTGTAAGGATTCCAAGATGAACTATGAGATTGAGCTGATTTTTCAGATTAACTTCTCTTTAAATACGGAACGTGTGCATTTATGCAAGTGAAGACTCATGAGCAAAAGGCTTTCGTACCAATATTAGGATTTAAATTTTTTTTCTTTGCCAAAGGGAATACGAGGAAGGAAAAGTTGTACATTTTCTTTCACTTATCTGCTGAAAGTTCTCTTTTTCTGATTGCCCACTTCTGAATTAAGCACTTGATGCTTGAACTGTGTATGTATAGTTTGCTCATATTAGAGAAGTCTCAATTAGATGTTCAAGTCCTTGAATGATCTTATGCAATTCTTTTACGTAACTCTTTACAGTAGAGACAACTGAAGCAAATTGCCTTTGCCAACTTCAACCATTCATTCCTTCTGTGTTAATTTACTTTTCCCTCCATGAATATTTACTGTTATCTCGAGGCCGCTCATCTGCTGTGCCCAAGGAATACAAACACACCAACACAGTGCCTTTGCCCCAAGCCAACACCCCAATAGCGAGGACAAAACAAAGATAAGAGATAAAGCAGTATGACAAGTGCTGGGAGAAAACGAAAAGGAAGAAGAGTTAGGTATGGGGGCAGAGGTATCTTCTTAGCCTTTGTGTGAACTTTACAATTTTATAATTCTAAGGTAGTTGATATTTTGACTCAGGTTTTACAGATGAGAAAACTAGGACAAAGAGAATTTAATTGATTTGGGGTAATCTAACTGGCATCATCACAACTTCAGAAAGATCAGTTGCTATATTCTTTTTGACTGAAAACTCTGGCTAGAAGTGACATTTCAATTATGTCTGTAGCAGCCTTTGAACAAAAACTTTAAAATCCTGATTTAAGTCATGTATTAATATTATGAAGACTTGCTATGAACAAGTAATATGTCACGTAAGAAAATCAAGAAAAATAGCACATGCAGAGAGTGGTAAAATCTACTATAAGCACTTTAACTTCCTTTTACTGGGTTTTTAATTTTAATTATGCTTTTTAATATAATTTAAAAAAATAATTGCCTTAATATAACTTTTGAAAGTTCACTGATCTAATATTTTCTATACTTTAAGAATTGTCCTCAAGATACCAGTGGGACAAAATAGAAAAATAAGAGAGCTATATTTCTATTTAAGTAACTTTGTAACCTTTTAATAGGGAGACCGCATAACTTATGGTCCAAACTAGAATACTCTTGAGATGGAAAGGGGGCTTTAATAAAAATCAACCCAGCACATCAGATGTAAACTGGGGTTAATCTGGACAAGATGGGATGCATGGTAAGGGGTGTAATCGGCTGAATTGTGTCTCCCAAAATGTATATGTTGAAGTCCTGACCCCTAGTCATTCAGAATGTGACTGTATTTGGAGATAGGATCTTTAAAGAGGTAATTAATTTAAAAAGTGGTTGTTAGGATGAGCCCTAGTCCAATATGACTGGTGTCCTTATAAGAAGAGGAGGTCGGGACACAGATAACACAGGCACAAAGGGACAGCTGTGGGGGGCAGGCTGGGGAGGTGTCTTTCTATAAACCAAGGAGAGTGGTCTCAGGGGAAACTAATTCTCCCAACACCTTGACCTCAGACTTCTAGCCTCCAGAGATAAAATTCTGTTGGTTAAGCCATCAGCCTGTGTTATTTGTCATGGCAGCCCTAGCACACAAATACAGCCTGCCTATCAGGTACTTCATTGCTTTCTTCATATTCCAAAAGCTAGAAAACAGTTGTTCTCAAACTTGAGGGTACAAAACTATCACTGGGAATGTACTTAAAATGCAGATTTCTGGGCCTTACTTCAGGCCTACTGAATCAGAACATCTGATTATTGCAGGATTATCCAAGGGGAAGGCTCAGGAACGTGATGATTAATTTTAGACACTCTAGAGCCATATACTCTATGACTCTCATCTTCACAGGAATATTTTCTTATAATTCTGAAAAAGAACAATCCAAATATATTTTAACAGAGCTTAAGGAGATTTTCTCTAATCAAACTTGCACTGTAATTATACTTCTTCTTTATCTAGCTATATTTTTTTCCCAGGTTTATTGAGATATAAACAGCATTTAAGATTGTGTAAGCTTAAGGTATACAATGCATTGATTTGATTCACTTATCTGTGGCAAAATGATGACCAGGGTAGCTAATACCTCCATCATGTCACATAAAGCTGTATTGGTCTTGATAATTAAAATTATGGTATAGCAGTTATAAAACTAGATTACTGGGCGCAATTCCAGAATCAGCACTTCCTTCCTATGTATATTCAGACAAGTTGATTAACCTCTCTGAATATTTCACCTATAAAATAGAGATAATAATAATGTGTTCTTCACAGGATTATTGTCAAAGTTAAATAATTACAGTCATCCCTTGGTATCTGAGCAGGTTGGTTCCAGGACCTGCCAGGGATACCAAAATCCACAGATGCTCATGTCTTATTATTGGTCCTCCATATCTGCAGTTCTACAGTCTTGGATTCAACCAGCTCTGGATCGTGTAGTACTACAGTATTTATTGAAAAAAATCCACACATAAGTGGACCCACTCAGTGCAAACCCATGTTTTTCAAAGGTCAACCTGTATATGCAAAGCACTTAAACTAGTGCCTGTCAGAGGAAAAAAATCAGTGAATAGTAATATAATAATATAGTTGTATGTACATTAAACTTTATCGAATACCTCTATCCTTTCTTGCTGCAATAATTTGGGTGTTGAAGTGATCGGATTGATTTAACAACCCTTTTTCAGGTTGTTCATCTTTGCCAATTAGATTGCTCTCTGTTTCTTAGAAGACTGCTTAAAATCCATGTCAATTCTGGCACCTCCTAATGCTACTCAGATTTATGTCAATATCTCAATGGCAACATATTTGAATATATTTGGATAAATAAATTGTATGATACCATGATAGATTACAAGATCTGAGAGTTTTGGAGCTGTACTCAATGGTGGAAACAGTCACTTACTCTTCAGAGTGGATTTGAGTGATTGCTCAAAGTCACATGCATTTTTTACAGAGTCAGTGCTAGATCCCAGGTGTCCTGACTAGAACACTGTTGTATACCTTTAGCATGATTGTATCGCTTATTGTTTACCTAGGATACTTTGGAGAGTAAAGGACAATGAGAGTTCAAAACACAATGGGAAAATAGACATAAATTAGGACAGTCCCAGGAAAACCAGAATTATTGCAATGGACTGAATATTTGTGTTCCCCCAAAATCCATATGTTTGAAATCCTAACCCTCAATGTGATGATATTAGTAGGTGAGGCCTTTGGGAAGTTATTATGTAATGAAGATGGTGCCCTCATGAGTAGAATTAGTGTCCTTATAAGAAGACACGAGATCTTGCTTCACTCTCTGCTCTCTGCCATGTGAGAACAAAGCCTGCAAATCAGGAAGGGGACTCTCACAGAACCTGACAATGCTGGTACCCTAATCTTGGACTTCCATTCTCCAGAAAGTTGAGAAATAAGTTTCTGTTGTTTATAAGCCACACCACCTATGTTAAAGACAGTTATGGTGTATCAGCCACCATGGTCTAACAGATAAAATAGAAATGACATCAAATATTTTAATATGCAGAACTTAACATGGGGAATTTGTTAGACAGCGTTACAGAACTGGAAAAACAAAAAAGGGAACAGTATAGTTAGATAATAGTTGCCGGAATCAACTATCACTTCCTGGACTAGGGAGATTAAAGGAAAGATACTGAGATTTTTCATCCTTAGAAGTTCAGTGGAGGGGCGCCACAGACCTGAGATTCAAATTGTTTGGAGGAAAAGTACCAATGGCTGATACTGGTACCTCAGAAGCCCAAAGAAGGGTCCCAGAAGAGTTGGGACTCAGACCTTTAAAGATGATGTGATGTCTTATGTGACAATTGATTTCACATGTCAACTTGGTGGGGCCATGGTGCAGAGAAATTTGGTCAAATGTTATTCTGGATGTTTCTGTGAACTGTTTTGTCTATCTTACGCATGTCACACAATCAAATTTTAGAAGCACATAACTTGTGTGGCTTCAGAGGTTCACAGCTGGAAGGAATTTTGCCTCAGGATGAATCATACTTCACGTCTCACCCGTACCTGATTTAGATGATCTTTAAATGTGACTTTGAACTTTAGACTTCAGAGTTGATGCTGGAATAAACTTTAGACTTTGGGGGCTGTTGGGATGGAATGAATGTATTTTCTGTGCAATAAGGACCCAGATTTTAGGGGGCCAGGGAATGCTATGAACTGAATTGTGTTCCCCCAAAATTCATATGTTGAAACCCTAACCCCCCAATGTAACTCTATCTGCAGATAGAGTCTTTATGAGACTTCAGGGGAGCAGATGCTACCCCCCTGCCGCTGGGATCTCTGAGTGGGAACATTAAGGCTGGTTCTGGAAATGACTAAGAAGCTTGAGATGTAAACCAACTGCTGCTGATTGAGTGAAACACCATTTGCTAGGATGACACTGACATGAAAGAGATTCTTCTTCCTGCCTTTCCACCTCCCTCCAGGGTCTCTGGTTGGGTGAGCTCACAGGGAATCAGCTGACAAAGGAGAAGGTAGTTTTCAGAATCTCAGGTTCAGCATCTCCAAGCAGAATACATAAGAGTGGGTTTGGAACACAATCCATCCCCAGTCTAAACAGTACCAATTTTATGCTTCTGTATAACAAGTTGCAAATAGATGTCATGTAAATTAAAGAACTCTCACCTGCTCCCTAAAAAGGGAGGTACAAAATCCAAACCATTATGTATCCATCTCTAGAGACAGTAGTTTACACCTCTCTAGAGATTTTCATTACTGCTCTATTTCAGTCACACTGAATATTCTGAATATTCTGTAACCTAAAGGCTAAATTTTGAAGTAAACCACCAGCACCAAGTTTTAAGTAAAATAATAAATAAAATAAGAGAGAAGAAAAAAGAAATTAGTGAATACATACATACAAACATATATGCACATGTATGCATACTCATATAGCCAAGTACTTAATAAAATATGCATATTGATTGCACTAACAGCTACTAAGTGGAGTTATCATTTTGTAACTGGTTATGAAGCTGTAACTGGTTTCTGTAACTTCTTTATTCTACTATCAAGTCCATAGGCTTTTTGTCATTGGCAGCAATGACAAGTTTAGGCCAACCTAAATTTTCATTCCTAAAAATCCAAATCCTCAGTGGTCTTGTATACTAATATTTGGGTTTGCTATAATTTCCCACTAACTTATGCCCTTGGGTGGAGGCATCACAGATCATCTTTCAGGCTTGCTGACATATCGGTGACCCAATTTCTTCTTTGTAATCAGGATCAATCATGTCAGCCAGTGTAATAACCTGCCTTTTGGTTCATGACAGGAGAGGCACAAATTGGCCAGGTGTCAGTCAATTTCTAATTTGGTGAAACCATTGCTGTGTCCCCTGGTGAAATTTTTTTTCCCTTAAGAAATTAAAACCAGCAGTGTCTAAGTTATGGGAAAGAAATGCAAAAATTCTGCAAAAGGGTTATTAAGTGAAATAGTGAGTGATACCACTCACCCTCCACTCCTTGACTATCAGACCCAAATGTTCTAGCTAGAGAAAAATGACATGATATGTTGGTCACCAATTCAAAACATATTACCCATCCTACACAATAAAATTTAGTTTTCTACGGGTATAATTTCTAAACTGCACTGTAATTAAGTTTTAAATAGACCATTCCAGCATTTGATCAGGCTGCCTACTTTAAACTGAAGGAGTGCATGAAGAAGACCAGATAATTTATGGGCATGAGCCCACTGGCACACTCCTCTTTGTGTGAAATGAGTATTTTGGTCCTAGGCAATGTCCTAGGAACATAACAAAAGTATATAAGCCCATAGATTTTGGTGCTAGTAGAAGCGTTTTAAACGGGGAAAGCAAATGTATATCCAGAATACAGTCCCATTTTGTAAGGGCAAATTACTGCCTCCCCCTGTTGGAAGGTATTCGGTGTAATCATTCGACAGCAAGGTGGCCGGCTGGTGCCCCTGAGAAAGCTTCCACGTTGGAGCCTGTATTGATCTCTGCAGTTCAGAGGGTTAAGAGCTGAGCTGGGGTGGTGGCCAGATAGGACACTGAAGGGGAGAACAAATCTGACTCCATATTGGATCTGTTTCTTTTACTTTAAACGTTTTCTATTGTTTTTGCTACAAGTTAAGAATGTTGCCAGTAGCCTGAAATATACAGGATAGCCCATTCTCAAGGCACTGACCTTTAAAGGTGTAACACTTTTCCATTCATATAGAGATAAAAAGTTGCAGAAGAGAGAATAACATTTGTCTTGCTGGAGGTTTACAGGAACACCATGACTTGACCTACAACCTGACCTGCATGGACAGCTGCAAGAACAAAGGATTCCAACACTAACAAGTGTGCAATTTCCAACACTAAGAAGTCTGCAACAACCAACCACATCCCTTCCTCTTTTAGTATAAAAGGGTCCTGAATTCTAACTCGGGGAAGATGGTTCTTTGGGCCACTAGTCCATCATCTTCTCGGTCTGCTAGCTTTCTGAATAAATCACTATTCCTTGTCCCAACAACTCATCTCTCCATCTATTGGCCCGTCATGCAGTGCACAGTAAGAGCTTGGACTCAGTAGCAAGAGGAAAAAGAAGGGCAAACACTGTCTTCACTATGGTTGTCAAGACAGGCTTTGTGAAGGAGCTGGGGTTGAGCTGGGTGCTGAATGGAGGCGAATAAGGTAAAGGGAGGAAAAGGATATTGCAAGAAACCACAAGACTGAAAGAGCATGGACCATGGTTAGGGCACGAACCCATGTTGCGGATGTGACAGCAGTAAGGAAACACAGCCTTGGGGTTAGAAGTAGTTCTGTGCGCTAAATAGCAGTGAAGGACACAGGCTTGGACTGTGTGGGACCCTCCCTGCTCTCCATCTGTGGTCCTGCTACTTAGTTCTGTGGGACCTTTTTGGGTATTTCCCAATCCATACAAAACCGACAACAAAATATACTATTCTAAGTTCTGCCCAAAGGGCAGATTTCCCTTTATCACTGACTTTACAGAGACATTCCTCAGTTTTCTGGTTGCTCCTTGAAGAATAGTTTACCTAAGTAGCTCTGTTTTCTCATTGGTGGAAAGGAGATTCACAGAGCTGTTGCAGTGATTAAAGGATTCAATGAATGTGAAGCACGTAAAACAGTGCTTGGCATAGAGCAAATGCTATAAAAGTGTTTTTAAATTACTATTTAAGTTTATGATTCAATTTTTAAAAGTGTTAACTCACACTCAGAAATACTTCATATAAAAAAAAATAAAGTAAAACCTGTCTGCCTCTTTCCATATTATGTTTCTTAAGCCAAAGAACTTTCTTCTGTGTTTACTTTTTGGTCAAAGTCATATACACAATACATGAAATTCAGTGTGAAGGACTGGTTAAACTAGAAACACTTTCTCAATAAAACTGTTGTATTTGGGGTCATGAACAACAAAACAGCATGTTAAAATATTTATTTTCTATATCTTTGTATTACAGCTTTCATGAGTCATGGCCTGATTTTGTGAAATATCTGTGAAGCTGTAATGTTCCACATCATCTTCACCTTGGAAAAGTGGTCAGATTTACCATGGCCAATTTGGAAGTCATCCTCAAAGTGCAGTAGTACGAAGTAGTGAAGCAAAGAAAGTAGTCATGGGTTTTAACAATCTCCTTCATATCCAGGAGTTCTAGAAACATGTCCTCCTGGCTAAGCCAGTTGTTTCTCTGTCTAATTGTAGCTCCTGTTAAGACTCACATCAAGATAATAAGGTCATTGTTCTGTAAGCCTCTTGGGCAGCTTCTTGACCTTGTGCTACATATGGTGCCAGGCAGTGCTCTTGAGAGCCTGAGCTGATGGAATAGGTGTGATATTATCTGGGCAGAGAGATGGTGGTGGATATACCATATTGGGAAAACTGACAGGAAATCCATCCTCACCAACCGTCTTGCAAGCCGGACATTTTTCTACTCTATTTTTTCCTCCTGATGGGGATGAAGAGGGGAGCACTCATCACCTCCCCAGATATATTCTGGAAAGTTTTTTTTGATAGAAAATTCTCCCTTATAATAAGTTGAAATTATTTCCTCTCAAATACGATTTCTCCTTGTTTTCATAGGTTAATTCCTTTGGATTCTACACCACCCACCATTACCACCTTTCTAATGTGGAACTGTGTTTATCTGGTGGAGAACTCTCCTTCAAAAAAAGAACAAAATGGGGGCTTCCCTGGTGGCGCAGTGGTTGAGAGTCCGCCTGCCGATGCAGGGGACGCAGGTTCATGTGTCGGTCTGGGAAGATCCCACATACCGTGGAGCGGCTGGGCCCCTGAGCCATGACCCCTGAGCCTGCACATCCGGAGCCTGTGCTCCACAACAGGAGAGGCCACAACAGTGAGAGGCCGGCGTACCGCAAAAAAAAAAAAAAAAAAAAGAACAAAATGGGTATCCTGGTTCCTCCAGCATTCTCAGAAAGCAGCTCAGAGTACATCATCATCATCAACATCGTCACAACACTTATTATTATCATTATCATTATTATTATTATTTTGGATTAGCCTGGGCACCATCTGTAGGGGACCACTTTATAAGCAACTCAACCAACTCTTGTCAACTAAGAGAAAATAAGTAAGGAATTTATTGGAATGCTACTACATCACTCACAGAATCAAAGCAGCACTTTAACACTTAATCTCAAGCAGAGCAAGAGCTAGCAAAGCCCTGAGGCTTGAGGGCAATCTTTTCAGGAAACTGCCACCTTGATGAATCAGCCTCAACCGTCTCTTTCCTACGCTTGTCATTCCTCCCAAAATTCCAATTCTAGGGGGAATGCATCTCACTGGTTGAACTAGTCTTACATGCCTACATCTAGGCCAGGAGACAGCAGAGCACGGGACCACAACAGTAGGAGAGCTGTGATTTTCCAAAAGAAAAATCAAGGTTTTGTTCAGGAGAAAAAAAGAGTTGGATTCTAGACAAACAAAACTCAACTCATAGAGTATCCCTAATGGATACGCTGGCATTTGTGTTCTGTAAGTGCTTGGTGTTTCAAACCGCACCTCTGTCCTTGGGCTGGTTCTAGAGACTTTCTGGGAATTTGACCTTGGGCTGAATTTGGCCACAAGCATAGATTTTATAGAATGTTAAATCTTATATTCATCATATAATTCACCCATTACCATTCATCCAAAATGCCTTCACTACAGTCCTTCATCACCATCTGCCATTTACTAACTCAGGGTAGCAGACACAGGAATATGCTTCCCTTTAAGGAAGGATTCATCTCGCTGGGGTGAGCATGGACTATAGGCAGTCTCCAGCTGTCACCCCCTTTATGGTCTGCTTCTGCAGCAGGAAGCCACCTTGCTGATGGCAGGCCCTGTCAGTGACTGAGTAAGCAAGGTAGAGAATAAACTCCCAGTGATTCCAGCTGATTGTGGGACACTCTGACCTGCAGCATCCTCTCCTGAGACCTCAGCCTAGTCGGCCAAAGCAGTGTTGGGTCTGTACTGCAGTTCAATGTCTTCCTCAACTCAACCCTGCTTCCTCTTACTTTCTTTCCTTTGTGTCAAGTGTCGATGTCTAAGAAACATCTTAAACCCTCAACTCCCCTTAACACCTGCTCCAGAAAGTCCAACGTGTAACACTTGTAAACTGAGGCAATACCCATAATGTAACTTGTTCAAAGTCACATTAACTAGAGGCAGAGACTTAATTAGAACATGTGTCTCTTGTCGGGAAATCCAGTGTTGTTTCTACTCTTCCATTCTGCCTGATGTCAGTCTTCCATGACAATTTGGTTGATTGAGTCTTGCAGGACTTGGTACTAAAATGATTAGATACAGCAGCAAGATAGAAATCATGAAGTCACCTGTATCAATTGACTATCATATCCATGGGACTCCAAGCACAGGGTTCTGGCCCACCCTTCCCTCTCCATAAACCAATTTATTTATGGTACAGTCCTAGCGGTACAGGTAAAATACAAAATGATATTGTCTTACACACATGAACAACACCCACAAAAGCTGAGTCTCAGCTATATGAAATGCCTCTCTAATTCCTACATTAGCCTCTACTCCCAAAGATGTCAGGAAAATAATGTCTCATCTGTTATCTCTCGCTTTACAGAAAACTATGCTTTTCTCTTAATTTTCTTTCAACTCCTGGCTGTAGACCAGCCATATATTTTTCTGGGATTCTTTGTCATGAAAACTTTTGAGTTATTTTGGGTCACTAATTGGAGAGTAGGTGTTCCAAGGAGGAAAAAAGGTAGCCAAATATTTCTACTGTCATGTAAGATGAGATATTTTATGATAAGCATAATATATATGATTGTCAATCTGTTTGGGGTTCATTATGGTGGGTCGGTGCAAGTAGTATAATTTTCAAATGGCATCAAAGATCATCACTAATAATGCTTCAAAATTAGCTTGTCTAATAGTTAAGTTACCAACAAAACCCCCAAAGCCTAGGTCTTTCTGAATTATTGAGCTCATCCCCCCACAGTGCTGCAATTACAGATCTTTACATCACTTTCAAATTTCATTAGCTCTATATACTAGCTTATTATCGGCAACTCAGTATTTTGCATATGAATTTAATGGAAAACTGCACTGCCCCTGTGTACACCTAATTCATTTATTGAGTCATCTTGATATTTCAAAGGATAAAATAAAGAAAAAAGGGATGAACTCACCAGCATCTTATGGAAAGTTGTTAGGATACTCTGCCTCCTGGTCAGTTTAAGAAACAGGCTTTTGTCAGGAAAAGGTTTCTCTCTGCCTTGGAGAGTCCAGGATGGTTCAGCCTTAAAGAAGAGCCCAAGCAGAGTCATCTTTCTAATGCTAAGTGGACAGGTCAGTGGGTCTCACAGCTTCCCTGCTTCTTAGGTCTAGGGTGTGGAAAATATGTAACTCACCTCTTCATCCTGTACTTTTAGTACACTTAGGGAAAAAGGAAAAACCTAATCCTATATGGCATCAAATTGATGTTAAATCATTTATCCAAAAACCACTAGTTTTTTTGGGTTTTTTTTATACATCTTTATTGGAGTATAATTGCTTTACAATGGTGTGTTAGTTTCTGCTTTATAACAAAGTGAACCAGCTATACATATACATGTATCCCCATATCACTTCCCTCTTGTGTCTCCCTCCCACCCTCCCTATCCCACCCCTCTAGGTGGTCACAAAGCACTTAGCTGATCTCCCTGTGCTATGCAGCTGCCTCCCATTAGCTGTCTATTTTACATTTGAAAACCATTAGTTTTAAAGTTGATTGTTTACAAAAGCATGACACAGAAAATGAATTCAAGTCATTCATTCATTCATTCAATAAAATTCAATAAATGTATATCAAGCTTCACTCTGAGCAAAAAATAAACAAAATAAACCAAAATCCCCATCACTGCATACTTTTCTTGTGTGCATGTGGGGTGGGGAGACCTTACACTCTAGGGTTTTGTCTGTTTGACTGATTTTTAAATATCCTGTATTATTAAGCCTAAATTTTTTTAACTGCCCTTAAAGAACCTTTTAATCTGACCCCACTGTGTCCATCCAAAATAGAGTCCATAATATCCTGCTTTTCTTTCCACACTGTTCTTTTTTATCAACTACATATCTTAGTCCAGTGTCATTTTCGCCTATCCAATTCATCAATGTAAAGTGGTGTCCTCCAGAAAAGGTTGCTGATTCCTCTAATCCAAGACAATTATGTTTATCTCCCAATTTCTACTGCAATTTAATTTACTTGAATATCTACCTAATCTCTCCAAATAGATTAGTAGAAAAGGTCATGCTTCTATTACTTTTGTGTTCCCCAAAAGGCTTCAGATTATGCTGAGCACAGTGGACGATGTTAATTAATTAATTAATTAATTTTTTTTTTCGGTACACGGGCCTCTCACTGCTGTGGCCTCTCCCGGTACGGAGCACAGGCTCCGGACGCGCAGGCTCATTGGCCATGGCTCACGGGCCCAGCCGCTCCGCAGCATGTGGGATTTTCCCGGACCGGGGCATGAACCCATGTCTCCTGCATCGGCAGGCGGACTCTCAACCACTGCGCCACCAGGGAAGCCCAATTAATTTATTTTTCAGTAATCTTTCGAACTTTATCTGATTGTGGTCATGCTTTTTAAAGTCACAGTAGCATTTTAATCATCCCTCCCAGTAATTAAAAATGATTACATTTTCCATGATCTGTTTTCCATGGGATGAATTTGCATTATGTATTAAAATATCCCTTAAATACCACTGCGACATTTTGTTGAGATGTTACCTCTATATCGTTAGAAAATTCTACCAAATTCTACAAAGATAACGAAAGTCCAGACCTGTATTTAAATACAGGGCACCTATTTACAGAATTTGTAAAATGTAGGCAGCATTTGCCTTTCAAACATGTTTTTGAAATACGAATAAAAATAGCACATTCATCAAACAGTGAATAATTATTTGAACATTTTTGAATCAGCATGTGCACAAAGAAATGGTATAAATGCGGAACAATACATTTGAAGATTGTGACTTGTGAAAAATCATCACTAAATTCACTTGGAGAAAGGTATTTCACTTTATATGATAATAACTTACTAAAAAGATGGTCTAAAAATTGCAGATTTAAACATTTTTTGGTGACTCTTTTCCAGGTACTCAGAGTAGGAAGATGATGAGCTATGGTCCTTATACCCTTAGTAGCTATGGTGGCCAGAATATTGCTCCCCTACAGATGTCCATGTCTGAATCCCCAAATACTATGACTATGTTACCTTATATGGCAAAGAGGGTTTTCAAGTTATGATTAAGTTAAGAATCTTGAGATAGGAGATTATCTTGGATTACCCAGGGGAACCCCTTATAATCACAGGTGGGTCAGAGTCAAAGAGGGGAAATGACAATGGATGCAGAGGTCAGAGTGATGTATTGGCACAAGCCCAGACATGCATGCAGCTTCTAGAAACTAGAAAAGGCAAAGAAATGGGTTCTTTCCTTTAGTCTCCTGAAGGAACACAGCCTTGTAGACCAATTTTAGATTTCTGACATCCAGACCATAAAATAATAAATTTTTGGTTTGACTTAAGTCACAAAATTTGTGGTAATTTTATACATTAGAAATAGGAACTAGCAGCATAGCTTATATTGCCTTTTAGGTAGCTTAGTTTCCTTCTGTGTATGCTGAGCCACCTTTAGTTCAGAATTATTTATCTTCTTCTTTTTCACACCTGGGTACTAAGAGCTGTTTTGTAGTTATTATAGCTTCTTAGGAGAAAAATAAACATGATTTAACTGTTTCTATTTCTGTTGACTATTATCGAAATTCTGAAGGTATGCAGTAATATTCCCCAATGCAGACGTCTTTGCTTCCATCCTTGTAATAGGGAAGAACAAATCTGACTCCATATTGGATCTATTTCTTTTACTTTAAACTTTGTGTTCTATTGCTTTTGCTACAAGTTAAGAATGTTGCCTATAGCCTGAAATATACGGAATAGCTCATTCTCAAGGCTCTGACCTTTAAAGGTATAGTGCTTTTCCATTCATATAGAGATAAAAAGTTGCAGAACAGAGAATAACATTTGTCTTGTTGGAGGTTTATAGGAACATAGTGACCTGACTTATGTAAACAGCTGCAAGAACCAAGGATTCCAAACCAAGGAGTTTGTAACAATCAACCACACCCCTTCCCCTTTTAGTATAAAAGAAGCCTGAATTCTAACTCAGGGAAAATGGTTCTTTGGGATCCTTGTCCACCATCTTCTGAGGCTGCTGGCTTTCTGAATAAAGTCTCGATTCCTTACCCCAGCAACTTGTCTCTCCATTTATTGGCCTGTTGTGCAGTGAGCTCTATGAGCTTGGACTGGGTAACATCCCCAACCATCACTGCTCCCTTTGATTACGTGTTCTGCCTTCTTACCGTCTACTTTTCCATATTATGTCCTCTGCTACAGCACATTACTAGTCTACATAATATACAAAACCAAAATCTAGCTATAAAATTAAAGGCACAAAACATACAATAGCATTTTAAACTAATAATCAGTGTCCTAAAATGGCAGTACATGGTGCAGTTTACATTTCAATGGTTCACTAACAATACTGCTGTCAAATCAGACAGTATCATTAGCTACACTTTTTTCGTATTAAGAAGCAAATTCTTTGAGTTTAAGCTAATTGTAGCTGTCCTAATACAGGACAAATCAGACAGTATCAGACAGTATCATTAGCTACACTTTTTTCAAATCAGATAGTATCATTAGCTATACTTTTTTCATATTAAGAAGCAAATTCTTTGAGTTTAAGCTAATTGTAGCTGTCCTAATATAGTACAGAGAGCACATTTATTTTCATTAGAAGGAGTAGTCTTCTAAGAGTTTGCTACATGCCTAGTATTTTAGGACTTTAGGGAGCAAAAACTTTAATTCCTTATCTATGTGAAATTTACAATCAAGTCAGGGAAACAACACAAGTTGGTGAAAAAAGTAGTAAATGATCAATCGCCAGGTATTTCAGTCATAATGGTATGCATAAAGAAAGATGATCAAAGAGAGAGTGTTTCTCGGGAAAGACTTTTATGTAGACAGGACATGAGTTGGACTTAAAATTGTGTGTAGAAAGGAGAGAAGATATTCCAAGTAGACAAACAACAAGAGTAAGGACACAGAAAAACCTAAGCACAGGACTGTGAAGACTTTGTAGTATGGAGGAATAGTGGAAAATTAGAATAAACAAGAAGAGAAGTCCACAATTAGTGGAGCAGTCAGCAGCAACTTGGAAACACTGTGGAAACTTGAGCAAAAAAGCAGAAGTGATAAAAGCATTAAAAAACAATGATTAGCACAATGGGTTTAAGAGTGTGAAAACCAAACACCAGAAACCCCAAGTTTAGGGAGTGTGAATGGATAGGAAGATTTTAATCCTGGAGCCACCTGGCCCTTCAAGGATCTACGACATGTGACACATGAAATTCCCGTAGCTCATGCTGTGATGCTTAACTATTACAAATGATTTCTTAGGGTGATAAAAGATATTAATTTATAGGGTTATTCGTATTTTATGAGTGTGTAAGTTTATTAATAGAGCATTTTCAAGAAATTAATCTAACTAAATATTTCTCCTTGACATTAGAAGCAACCTCACCTTCATATCAGCTCCACAGAACACTTTCCAAGGGAGGCAATGAGCCAAGTGACTTTTAATAATTTATAGATTACTGCAGTTATTGCAAAGGCTGACATCTCATAGTCTTGGCCAGAGTCAAGTCACATAGACTGAACAGATTAGCTCTCAAAAAAATGAAAGCACATAAAAATATTACTTCACTCACTTTGATGGTATTCTGATAAATTCGTTAAACTTCATCTGAAATATTAGGTGAAAATAGGGAAAATTGATCTTCAAATCAAAAAAAAAGTAGATAAAAAGGATCATTACTTCTGGAAATAGTCAACTGTATTTGCACTCGTCCTTAACCATATCTGCAATTTTGTCTTTAAATCTATCATCAACTCCTACTCTCCCTCCACTGCCTTTAAATTAACACTTGTCCTGAACTTTCACCCACAAAACAGATTGCTATATAGATGCAAAAAACCATGAACATAAGTGTAACCCTGTGGAAAGGTTAGGGATATTAGAGCTTGAAAAATGTGCCTACTGAAGTGAACAGAATTCATTCTTGTGGAAAATACATGGGCCAAAATTGAAACCAAAGCAAATACCAAGAAGAAAGTAAAGTCCTGGCAAATAGAGAGAAAAACTACATGACTAACTGAAGGTAGTCGTGAAATGAAGGCTCCAAGGGAGTGAGAACTGAAATCTGGGAATTAAGGAGGAGAGAGCAAGAGAAAAAGCAGAAAGATAAAGCAGAAAGGGGACCAGGATAATTGTCAAAAGCAAGTACTGAGGTTCACAGCTTGCTCTCTGGGTCCTGCCTGGGCAGACGGTGTGGAGGAGTCAGTTGAGTTTAAAGCTCTAGGGACAGCTTAGATCATCCCAGAGTATCATTTAGGAAGGAACAGTTGGACTCATGGCTGTAGCTCCCCAAACATTTGCTGTTTCAAAGAGCTATAGCTAAAGGCACCTTAGAATAATATTTTCATAAGCAGACAGTCCCCAGGTTACTATTTCAAAATGTGCTACATACTGTGAATTACAGAAGTCAACACTTTTATAAAATATTTCTTGCCTGTTTCCTCATTTTTCATTTCATCCTATAATTTAACATTTATAAAGGATAGAACATTTCTTAATCTTGGAAAATAGTCATTAGTAGCAACAAAAATTCTATTGATCTCTTACCTCTTTAAGACTCCATGAAAATTGCTTAACTTTCTCTAGATAAACATTAGGGCATGAGAAACATAATATTTGCATTTGATCTGCCAAATACAAAGTTATATTTTCCATCTCCTGAATCAAAGTTGAATGCTGTTTAATATCATAGAATCTTTCACACATACTTTTATTCTTTCATTATCCTACTCTGTAGAAGATGCCAACACAAGGACATGTGAAATCTCTGTTAGGGTGTAACTTTCTCATATCATTTTTCTAACATTTACTGTAGACTCTTGTGCAAATGTTCTGGACTAATTTCTTCATTGTCTTACCTCAGCTCTTTCGGCTGTGAGGGATTCCTGAACAAAGAATAATTAAAATGCCTAAAAAATAAGTGGATATTAAATATGACTGCATTATTAAGAGGAAAATGTAGACTGTGTTTCTCAACACTCTCACCAGCCAAAAGAGTCTGCAGAAGGTGCACAGTTGTATTAATGAAACACTCACCACTCCACCTACATAGTAATTATCACCCAGCTCAAATACTGTGACCAGATATAATGTGCATAGCATCTAAAGAGCTATGCGGCTGTAATCTGCTTTGAGAAAGTACAGAAGGCAATGGTGTATGGAAGACACAACCCCTTTGACCTGCCTCCTTTGTCTTTTATTACAGCCCACTGCCAAGTACAACTGCTGGAGATTAGAGGTGCCTTCTGAAATTTTTCTTGGGGACTTGAATTGCCAGGTGAGCAGCAGTGAGTTTACTTTTTGAAAAATGTTATCCAAGAACAGAGACAGAAAAGTAAAAAGAAGAATGTGAACAAATTCTATTTTGGTCAGGCTACTAAGGCTAAAAATTACAAAGGGAAGAGGAAGTTAAATGAAGGGGAGTGAAAGGAAAGACAATGTCACATCCACTGGGAACTTAAAAGTGGTCTCCCATTTGCCTATTGTTCAGCCTCCAAATACCTCCTCCTTGGCTTTGCACCTCTATATTTGGATGGCCTTCCTCTACCTTTCAACTGCTTGTCAGAGTTCCACTCCGAGGTTCCAAATAAGCATTACATTCTATGTGACACTCTCCCTCATCTTCCTCTAAAAATGTATTGTTTTAGTATATTGTGTGCATTCCTGTTGGGTGAGTCACGCAGCCAGTGTGGTATAGCGCAAATCTCTCGGGATTTGGAATCAGACTTGGATTGATTCTGCCATTCACTTGCTGAATGACCTGGAAAAGTTATTTAAGCCTCAATTTTTCTCATGTGTCAAATGGCAATGATGCTATTTCCTTCACGGGGGTGTGGTGAAGTTTAAACAAGATGAAGATATAAAATGCTGAACACGGGGTTTAGTGCATAGTAGATTCACAATGACTTTTCGTTCTCTTTGCTTCTACCTCTTTCTCTTTCAGTCTCTGGTTTTTGTCTAAAATCAACAAAAACATAAAGCCCATATCATAGTTAAGGTACCAGGACTCATCAGGTTCCTATGGAATCTATAGTCAGTAGTGAACCAAACTGAATACCCATTCATAGACTCAGTGACTTACATCAGAAGCCAGCAAACCAAGCCTGCAGATCAGACCCAGCCCACTGGCTGTTACATGAAGCCCTCGAGCTAAGGACGGCTTTTACATTTTTAAAGTGGTTGAAAAAAATCAAAAGAAAAATAAAATTATATGAAATTGAAATTTCAATGTTCACAAATGAAGTTTTACTGGGACAGGTTCATGCTTACTTGTTTATGTGCTAGCTATGGCTCCTTTTATGCTGAGAGGTCAAAGTTGAGTAGATAAGAGATTATATGGGCTACAAAACCTAAAATATTTACTACTCAGCCTTCACAGAAAAAGATAGCTGACTCCTGTCTTAGATTAGTAACAACAGAGAACTGAATCAGAATGATTCATGAGCAAGTGCCCCAGACTTTGATGCAAATTTCCTGAAGGCAAAAATTACTGTAGCTCTAACAGTAGTTTTGTATATAATAAGCCCTAAGTAGACACTTTTAAATATATAAAGAAATAATTAGATAAAGGACATAGGTTCTGTGAAAGGTGAATAATTTCTAACTTTCATTTATTAAAATTTCACTTAAAATACACATAGGGAATTATAGTTCTTGCAGAAATCATATAGAATATTAAGATATCATAATTAAATTCCTAAGAAATTCAGAATTTTAAAAAAGTCCTGTTTAACACAAACCCAAATATTTAAGTGGTAGTTGAAAGAATTTAGCATCTAACATTCCATATCTAAAACTTTCTTGGAAGATTGATATAATAAATTTCATTCAGTCATTAAAAATGCATAATCAGAAGGAGTGAAATGTAATGAGGTGACATTTAGAGATGTTTAAAAACAATTTTCCCATTTGTCCCCTGCATGCTCTCAGGTAAAAATAAAATTCATATTTAAAAAGACCAATAGTCATGAGCAATACTCTATCCTTTCTAGAAGAATTTTAGCATGCACATAGTCTTGACAAGTTTTCTTCTTTTAAAAATAAATTATAGTCATGATTTTATTTTTGGCTATCACATTCTTGTTCATAAAAAATTTAAAATCTAATAAACAGTGTCTTAAATTAGTGCTCCTAAACCTGAAGTGCACATGAATCATAGGGGATTCTGTTACAGACGCACAGGTACTGATTCAGTAGCTCACAGGGGATGCTCATCACACAGTGAGTTGCAAGGTCTAAACAATACTGGCTTCCAACACACACAAAAGAACAGCACAGCCTTGTTTGAAAATTTATAATTTTGTTCTTTTTACCTGGCATAAATTCAGAGTAAAATTCCTTCCTCTGTGGGATGACCTGGAGTTTTCAACCAACTATTATACTGTTTGGGATTTTAAAATGTTAATTCTTTTTAAAAGTCACACCTTGTTCCACATTTAAAAACCAATTCCAGATTGTAGCAACATTCTTTGTGTTCCTCTACTGTCTTCTGTTCTATCCACATCCATTGTACTTTTTATTGAGATATAATTGACATATAAAATTATATTAGTTTTAGATGTACAGCATAACGATTGGATATTTGTACGTATTGAGAAATGATCACCACAAGAAGTCTAGTTAACATCCATCACCACAAGTAATTACAATTTTTTTTCTTGTGATGAGAACTCAACTGTAGTCCCCATGCTGTACATTACATACCCAGGACTTATGTACTTTATATCTGTAAGTTTGTACCTTTTGACCACCTGCAGCCATTTCGCTAACCATCCAAGCCCCACTCTGGCAAACACCAATCTGTTCTGTGAATCTATCAGTTGGGGTTTTTTTTAAATATATTCCACATACAAGTGAAATCATACACTATTTGCCTTTCTCTGTCTGACTTATTTCACTTAGCATAATGCCCTCAAGATCAATCCATGTTGTCACAAATGACAAGATTCCCTTCTTTTTAATGGCTGAATAATACCCCATTGTATACATATACCACATTTTTTTAACCCATTCATCTATTGATAAGCATCTAGGTTGCTTCTATGACTTGGCTATTGTTAATAATCCTGAAATGAACATGGAGGTGCAGATATCTTTTTGAGTTAGTGTTTTTATTTCCTTTGGATAAATACCCAGAGGTGGAACTGCTGGATCTTTAAGTAGTTCTACTTTTAATTTTTTAAGGAACCTTCGTACTGTTTTCCACAGTGGCTGCACCCACCAATTAACAGTTCCACCAATGGTGCACAGGGATTCCCTTTTCTCCACATTCTCACCAACATTTATTTCTTGTCTTTTTGATAATAGTCATTCTAACAGGTGTAAGGTGATATCTCACTGTGGTTTTTGATTTGCATTTCCCTGATGATTACCCATGTTGAACACCTTTTCATGTGCCTGTTGGCCATCTGTATGTCTTCTTTGAGAAAATGACTACTCAGATCCTCTGCCCATTTTCAATCAGCTGGTTTTCTTGATGTCAAGTTGTACGTGTTCTTTACATACTTTGGAGATTAACCAACTTATCAGATATATGATTTGCAAGTATTTTCTCTCATCAGGAGGTTGCCTTTTCATTCTGTTGATGGCTACCTTCACCGTGTAGAACCCTTTTAGTTTGATGTAGTCCCACTTATTTATCTTTGCTTTTGTTGCCTTTGCTTTTAGTGTCCCATTATATTTCTTACTTGTAAGGAAAAATATGGGAAATTTGGACAATGGATGTACAATGTAGGTATGTTTTTACTGGTTATTACTAAAATTCACCTATGGAGAAAAATAACTTCTAAAAATGTTTATGAATGATAGCCTTAAAGCCTTTCCTAATCCTAGTTAAACATTAAGGGAAAATGAAACTTTGAGAAAGACACAGTGTTTTGAATAAAAATCTAAAAGACAAGAATAATTCCCCAGAGTGATCCAATGATCTTATAACAATCACTCTCACCTAATATAGAGAAAAATTTTTACAGGCTCCATTAAAAAAAAAAAATTCAGTGGTTCTCACTGCCTATGAGATGAAGCCCACACTTTTTAGCAGAACAGACAAGTCCTTCAGGATCTGAGCTCCCACCACCCCACCTGCCGTCCTACTCTCTCAGCACTCATCCTCTCACTCCATGTGCCAGTCTTATCAGTAACTGTGCCATGTTCCTCACCTCTGTGCCTTTGCATATGCTGTTCCCTGTCTGAACAACCCTATTTACCCACAGAAGTCTCACTTATGCTCCTTGAAGACCTGACCTCTGTTTCCAGTCGGAGTCAGATCCTTCCCCTAACATCCTCCCAATTCCTCTCTTAAGCACTTATGTCATTGCTGGAATTATTTGCTCACAGTAGGTTATGAGCCCCTCTAGGATAAGAATAATCTCATCATGTTTATATTCCAGTGCTGAGAACAGTGTATTATAATAGACATTTAATAAGTGTTCAATGAGTTGATAAATAAATGAAACAGATTTTATATCTGTATAAAATATATTAGAAATGCCAACCATTCAACTACTTGGACATAGATGTAAAAGTTTGCTCAAAAATTGTCTCAGGGGGCTTCCCTGGTGGCGCAGTGGTTGAGAGTCCACCTGCCGATGCAGGGGACACAAGTTCGTGCCCCGGTCCGGGAAGATCCCACATGCCACGGAGCGGCTGGGCCCGTGAGCCATGGCCGCTGAGCCTGCGCGTCCAGAGCCTGTGCTCTGCAACGGGAGAGGCCACATCAGTGAGAGGCCCGTGTACCGCCAAAAAAAAAAAAATTGTCTCAGGTAGAAACAGATAAGAGTACATGATGACTAAATCCAAGATTTGATCCTGGGACATGAAAATAGATATGAATGGAAAAAATGATGAAACTCAAAAAAGTCTGTAGTGAATAGAATAGTACCAATGCTAATTTTCTTAATTTTGACAAAAACAATATAAAAAAAATTATAATTATGTAAGATGTTAAATTAGGGAAGCCTGAATGATGGGTATATGTGAACATTCTCTAGCATCTTCATCATTTTTCTATAAATCTAAAATTTTTCCAAAGTAAAAAGTCAAAGAAAAATTCTGCTCAAGTCATAGTGACAAGCCAGAAATCCTCAACTCATTCAGTCATTCAATATTTATTGAAATGACTATCATATAGTAGGGGCTCAAGGGTATTTGTTGAGTGGACCACTGCTACAGGAATAACACAGCAAGTGATCACTCTGAAATTGGAAATCCTACCATTAAAGTCACTGTGGAGGCGGCCAGCGAAGGAAGTCAGTACCGTTGCCAGAATGCCCCTGTTCGAGTGGACACACCAGACAATAAGACCTTCAGCCCAGTACTAATTTGTAAGAAGATTTTTGTCTTACTTAATTGCTTCTTTAAGCAACAAGTAAAGATAATACCAAGGAGAACATTTTCTATAAGGGCAACAAAATAAGAAAGATGTCAGTAAAATATACCATATTATTTTAATAGTAAAATTTTAATATATGATACACAAATTATTTTAGATGGTATAATTCCTGTGCTGAAATAACTGACAAATGATTTGGGGCAAAATGAACAAGTAGCTTATGGAATGGCAAAGTGACTTTCTATAGTAAAGATCTATATAAGCATTTAAGTAGTATGTTTATCATTCAATTTGAAATAACCCCTGAAAGGTTGTTTCTTCATCAGAAGACTTCAAAACTGCACGTACTGTGATGGTTATATATTTAGCCAATAAGTATGTAAGTATTCAGTCAATAAGAATCTCTCCTGCTTACACATTCCACTTATCCCAGAATGTTTGTCTACATTACATCTATATTATTAGAAACTCAGAAAATAATTTTTATTTTTCTCCAAATATAGAAATTTTATGTAGCTTTTATTACTTAAATAACTATTTCAACTGTTTAAGAATTGTATTAAAGTATATAATAGAATTTCTGCATGTTTTAACAGACAAATTTGAATTTACTAACAGAAACTTCATAGTTACAGCTGAAAACAGTTTTTCTCTGGAAAAAAATATAGCTGTGTAATTAGACTGTGATACTAAATTCTAAATACTTTATTAAACTGTATAATCATTAATGTAATGTGACAAATTATTTTCTGAAATTCTGTGTAGATGTTTAGTGACTATAATGAGAAGTTAATCTTAGCAGTGGTTTTAGGATTTCTTTTATTTCAGTTCATGAAACCCAAACCAAATTGGTATCAAACCCAGTGGATGGCAGGAAACCATACCATCCACTGATTTCAAAATTTTCTTTGAATATATGAAAACTCCTACCCAGAATGCTCTGTTTTGCTGGTAAGTCAACAGCTTGGCTCTTTTCTGCCCTTTCTTTTTTCTTTTCGTTTTTAAGGATACACTTTATTATGTTGTAGGAAAAAAAAAGTTATGAAAGAGGGAAAGACGATATCAAATTGCCTGAACATTTATTGAAATGTGTGCCAGATACAGTGTTAGTTCCTCCCACTTATAAGCTAAACTCATGCTTTCCTTTATACTGAAACTTGCTCTTTTCCCATTATTCCAATTATTCCAATTAAGGAAATAGCTCTTACTTTTCACTGAGTTGCCCAGGCCAAAAAATTTTAAGTTATTTTGGACTATTTATATCCTTACACCCAACCTCCTTCTTGTAAGTAGATCTACTCTACTTTCACTGCATGTCGTGGATCTGACAGTTTGCTGTACATCCACAAGCATCATCCACGGTCTGATTTGGATCATCTCTTTTCCCAGACTCCTGTAAAAGCTTTCTAATGGGTTCTCTGTTCAATTCATGTTTCTCCAGTTTATTTTCCATACTGCCTTCAGAGAGCCTTTTAAAAACTTAAATAATTTCTAATCACACTTAGAATAAAAATCAGAGCCTTACAATAGCTTGAAATATTCTGCATGTCTGGCCCCTGGATACTTCTCAACTCCATTTTCCTTCATGGTGCTTCAGCCATTCTTGCTAGAATATTCCAGAGCATTCCTGCCATAGAACCTTTGCACGGAAGGAGCTTCCTCCAGACACTGCGGATCTAACTCCCTAATTACCTTCAGATGTTCAAATTTTACCTTTTCCTGACAGCTTTAACCTACTTCATTTAAAATATCAAACTTAACCTTCCCCAATTGTCTCTCAATCACTTTATCTTTTTTTCTGTTTTTAATAATAGCCCTTACGATGTGACTTAATACATAAGTGTTTGTTAGTTATCTAACCACTAGGAAGTTATAGCTCTGAGGACTGTGTTAGGAACATTCTTAAGGATAACAAAGTTGGCGACTCTGTTTACTCTGGTATATCCACTGTCCGGGAAGCTTGTAACGTAACAGATAGTAAGCATGTAACAGATAATTATTAATTTTGTAAATCAATGAATTAATATATTCTCCTTTGATTCTTTTTTTTTTTTTTTTTGTGGTAGGCGGCCCTCTCCCTGTTGTGGCCTCTCCCGTTGCAGAGCACAGACTCTGGACGTGCAGGCTCAGCGGCCATGGCTCACGGGCCCAGCCGCTCCACGTCATGTGGGATCTTCCCAGACCGGGGCACGAACCCGTGTCCCCTGAATCGGCAGGCGGACTCTCAACCACTGCGCCACCAGGGAAGCCCCCTCTCCTTTGATTCTTATACATTCTTGTAAGTTGTTTTCTTATTCATATAAGATATTGACTATCCTACACATTGAGAAAAACCTGGGATCATACAACATAAAACAGATAAAATTTAGCCTTTCTCAGGAAAAGAGTAATAATCAATTTTAAAACCATATTATTCCCTCTGATATTTTTTTATTTTCTTTATGTTTTTATTGCTTAGTGACCTAGGCTGGTCTTTTCAAGTGTACTACAGTCTACAACAAGCTGAAATTATTGAAAAAAAAAAAAAGAGTTCATTCCTGAAAACGTTGTTTCATTTTACTACACAATCTCCCAGTAGTTTCAGACTATTTTGAATGACCTGTTTTGACCAAGAAAATAGTGAAAGTGACATTCTAAGAGTTCTGATTCTGAGCTTTCAAAAGGATTCACAGATCCTACTTTCACAAAGAGGGAACCTGTCTGCCATGTAACAAAGTCTAGGCCAGCCCATCCCTTGAGAATTAGAAACACGTGGGAAGAGAAAGCCACGTGGAGAAAACTGTGGCCCTCCCACCAACAGCCAGCACCTGGGCCCCAACGTGAGCATGGGGTCACCTGGGAGTCTCCTTGCCCAGCTGGTCTGCCCTGCACAACACCAGAGAGGGCAGAGAAGAGCTGTCCTTGCCAAACTGGACACAAATTCCTGATCCTTGGAATTGGTGAGCAAAGAGCATCATGGTTGTTTTGGGCCAGTAAAACTCGGAGAGGCTCATTCAGTAGCCGTATCAGTCTCCTCAGGCTGCCAGATACGACAGGCTGGGGGTTTAAACAATGGAAGTTTACTTCCTCACAGTTCTGGGGGCTGGAAGACCAAGATCAAGGTGCTGTCAGGGCTGGTTTCTGGTGGGAGCTCTCTTCCTAGCTTGCAGACAGCTACCTTCTCACTGTGTCCTCACCTGACTGTCCCCATGCGTGTGGAAAGAACACTCTCGGTCTCTTCCTCTTCTGACAAGGACATCAATCCTATTGGATCTGGTACCACCCATATCACCTCATTTAACTCTAATTATCTCCCTACAGGCCCTATCTGCAAATACAGTCACATTGGGGGGCAGGGATACAACTTATGAATTCTGGGGGGGACACAATTCAATCCATAACAGCAGCAATAGAGAACTTATGGCTATAGAATAGTTATTAAGCAGCAATTAATCCCACAATGACCTTCCATATAATACATGCCAAGCATGAATAGTCCTAGGGAGGACTAACATATGTGACATTGCTATTTCTTATATTTAAAATGAGCACTAATGCTTTCATTTAAAATGATAAAAGTCAAATGTTTGTACCATTGCTATTGTGTGAGACTAGCTGAGTATCACTGATTTTTTTAACCACTCGTTCCCTTAAATGGAAGCAAAAAATAATACTAAAAGAAAGTTACATGGTACCATTCTCTTAAAACTTGTGATGTGCTACCCTTGCCCATAACCGGGACAAACTCTTATCCTATCACAGTTTGCCATCATCTGAAGCAGCATTAATGATCAAAGTGACACTCAGCCAGCCTGGTCCAGAGACTTGCTTATTCGTCTCTTTCTCAGCAAATGACTTTGCTATGCTTTGATCTAATATTTTATGTAACTTCTTATATATATATATATATATTTTTTTTTTACATCTTTATTGGAGTATAATTGCTTAACAATGGTGTGTTAGTTTCTGCTTTATAACAAAATTAATCAGTTATACATATACATATGTTCCCATATCCCCTCCCTCTTGCGTCTCCCACCCACCCTCCCTATCCCACCCCTCCAGGCTGTCACAAAGCACCGAGCTGATCTCCCTGTGCTATGCGGCTGCTTCCCACTAGCTATCTACCTTACGTTTGGTAGTGTATATATGTCCATGCCTCTCTTTCGCTTTGTCACAGCTTACCCTTCCCCCTCCCCATATCCTCAAGTCCATTCTCTAGTAGGTCTTTTTGACTCCTTTTCACCAAGGTTAAAAAATAGATTAAAAATACTTTCTCTTAAATACTGTACTTAAAAATACATCCTGAGGCTAACGGTACTAAGGCACTGAGGATAACTGTGCTAACTTTCATTAGCATACTTGGAACTCCTTGATGAAAGGCTGTAACTAGCAGAACATATTATCATTTTTTAGAAGAGAATACTCATCGTTTCTCGATGCTCTAGCGATTCTCATTTTTTCTATTCATTTTACTAATATGGCCCAGACTTCTGGGGACAAAGAGGAAAATTTTAACATTCCTTTTTTACTTTGAAATTAGGAAACATTGTCTGTTAAAATGTTTAAACTGTCATTTGAACTAATCTGTAAAAATAGAATGTTTTAAAAGTTAATACTAAATATAACTTGTTGGTATCTACGTTAAATTTCATTTCTAAAATGTTTTTCTAATATTTTCACCCAAAAAAGCCAATCACCTAGGCTTTGCAAAGCTTTCAGTTAGGGTAAGCTGCAATTAAAAAACCGATAGAGTCATCCCTAATCCAGGAGATCTTAGACACTTAGGTACAAGTTGAAGTCATCTGGGACCAGGAATGCTTTCCATCCAATTAAGGAGGCAAAGGTTTTCATTCATTCCCCAAATACTTATTGTGCACATTCACTATGGCAGGCCTGTGCTAGATGCTGGAAGCAATAAGATGAGTAGAGGGGTGGGGGCAACTTATAGGGAGTGCTCGGGGAAGGCTTCAAGGTGGAGGTGGCTGAATGAGAAAGATAAAGCAAAATGGCATCTGTGGGAATTCACAAGTCCACAGTCCCTAATTAACTGATGTAGAGAATGATTAAAAAATATACTATGACCGTGACCTAAATTTGCATAGCAGGTAGTATAGTATACTATACTATAGTGTACTATAAGCATAGAGAAAAATGTTCTGTTTAGGTATTCAAATCTGAAGAGTGTTTAACAGAAAGAAACTGTCTAAGAAATAAAATATAAACATTCCCATTCTCTTTCATTTTAAAACCTTAGATGCTATAGTAATATATTAAAGAAGAGATGTGCATTCTGATAAAGAATCCTTTTATAAACATTTTAGTATAAATTTAAACATAAAAATCCTTTACTACCTTTTTAGAGAATAAGCAATTTTTAAAGTAATTTTTAATTATTTAGAGCTTAAATTTTTATTTTGCTTCTTTGGTAAAATTTTAATGACTTTCATACAAGGAATAGCATCTGGCTTGATCTCATGAGATACTCTGAGCAAGAGAGTCTATACATTCATAAAATTATAAGAAAATCCACATTTATTTTCACTCATCAGGATTTCCTAGAGGGCATTGCATTCCTCTACAGAACATTATATTTCAAAACATCTGGGTCAGAATAGAACCATTATTCTTTGAGGAATAACGACTGTAATGGGCTAAAAGTTCCCCTAAGTACACTAAAATGAATTTATAGGACATTACTGACTTTAAGAAACTTACATACACACATGCATTGGTTATATATCACCACTTTGAGATTATGATTAGTGTGGTCTGATTATAGAGATGAAATTAAAGCCAAGATGCTTCACCAACATAAGGATATATTTTTTTCTGGGAGGTTGCTGATAGTTTTATAACTTGAAGATAAATTTCTTTGTGTATTTCAACAGTCCATACTGGTAACCAATTGAAAACCAAACGCCATGGGAGAGAAAATTGACGATATGCACTTTAGATATATCTTACTGTTCTCCTTGGTGAATTACCATTTATGGAGGCCAGTTTGGAAGGTCATAAGAGGTGAAGCTGCAAGAAAGAACACTCCAGAGGTCATCCAGGCCATAGCCAACATTTTCCAGGGTTTGTCAGCGACTTGTGTCACCGGTTAGTCTCCAGAAGATGGCCCTCCAAGCAGTCACACCTGTGTCCTCCCTCCCCTTAAACTGGGACTTGACCTGTGACTGCTTTGACTCTGAGACCAGGACGCTGGGAGAAGCCCAAGTTACGTGGAGATGTCCTGGATGCTGAGGGTAGAAGGAGAGAGGTCACGACCTGTGAGTGAAAAAGTGCTCACTGAATCCATCCTCCTCAGACTTTTGGAGAACTCCGCCCAGCTGCAATTGAGACAGGCTGGGACCTGGGACCTGGAACCCTTTGCTGCAGTGCTTGCACTTGGACAAATATCTCCTCAAGCAACAAAATACAAAGAAACTATAAGGGACTAAAAATAACTGTGTGCATGCACAGTTGGTGCAAATTATGGACAATAAGATACAAAAAGACCGAAAAAACTCAACTGCCACTTCTGAAGAGCCGAAAAGCAGGGTATCTGGAGCAAAAGCAAAAGTACATGCCGCCTGCATTCAGCACCACCAAAGGGGTGGTCAAAACACCTAAGCCACCCCTCTGGCCTGATACCTGGACACACCCCTACCTTCACCCCATATAAGGAACAAGCTCACTCCCTCCTTGGCAAGCAAGCAAGCAAGCAAGGGAAACTGTTGTTTGTTCTTGCTCCCCTCTGGTGCAGCAGGGGCTCCAAAAAAGCCTTGCCTGAATTTTTTGTCTGGCCTCTCATCAATATTTATTGATTAAGGAGGCCAAGAACCCTGGTCAGTAAGACCACGATCAGACTGCACACGCAGAGGAGATCCCAGGCAAGAACCTCCCAGCTGAGCCCAGCAAACCCAGAACTATGAGAGATAATAATACATTGTTGCATTAGGCCACCAGGTTTGGGGTGATTTTTTTACTCAGCAATATATCATCTGGAGACTTGCCTAGAAACCAGAGCTGGAACACGACGATGACGACCCACCTCCACTAAATTCTATGTCCTGACTTTGTCTACAGTCACCTGCCCTGTGGATATCACCACCTCCTCTGAATATCTATAGTATTTATTACAAAAAATCATCATTTGATACTAAGCAAATACTGCTTTGTATGGTTAGCTGTCTATTTATAACTTCTTTATAACATACGACCTCCATCTGCAGCAGTTATGTAGAGATTACAATGATATTTTTAAAATTGTTTCATTACCTTTACTTAACAAGCACTGAACGTCAATGACTGTCTACCTGCCATCTGGCTAGGTTATGACAGGGGTTCCACCTAGAGGGCTTGTGAAAACCAGATTGGGGGACTCCATCCCCCAGAGTTTCTGATTCACAAGGTCTGAAATGTGGTCCAAGAATGTGCATCTCTAACAAGTTCCCAAGTGATGCTGACGCTGCAGGTCCCGGACCACATTTTGAGAACCTCAAGGTGAAGATAATCCCCAAAGAGTATTTTCTAGGACTGTTAGTCCCCCCAAATTATAAATCAAGTAAAAATAAGTTTGTCTACTATGCTTCTCCATTTCTCATCCTGGGCTGCGCCCCTTTGTGATTCCTCTGCTTTACAAGCCTCTCCATGGGCACTGCCTTTACGTCATCCCTGCCTCTCCATGTAAAGTCCTCCAAACATACAGAACATGCCAAAATTCCCACTGCCTTCTACTTTTGATTCAGAAATACTGCATTAAATGATCGAGTTTGAGCTCATCTTCGGTTGAGATTATACCGGTATATTCTTGTAACAGCAGTGCCCAAGAACACAGTGCCTGATGTATAGAGTTGGTACCCAACTCTATACATCAGGCACTGTTTTTAGGTAAAATTAAATAAAAATTCAATGTACAGTGTGAATTATTGATCACTTTGCCATGGTGCTACATGGCAAGGATTCTATACAAGTTTAAGAATTATGTCTGTGAACTGAAAAGGAATAAAACACCAATATTTGATTTTCAAGTGATTTAAAAAACAATAAAAAGGAATGAAATAATGTCATTTGCAGCAACATGGATGGAACTAGAGATTGTCATACTGAGTGAAGTAAGCCAGACAGAGGAAGACAAATATCATATGATATCACATATGTGGGATTAAAAAAAAAAGGTACAAATGAACTTATTTACAAAATAGAGTCATAGATGTAGAAAACAAACTTATGGTTACCAGGGAGGAATGGCGAGGAGGGATAAATTGGGAGATTGGGATTGACATATACACACTACGATATATAAAAGAGATAACTAATAAGGACCTACTGTGTAGCTCAGGGAACTCTACTCAATACTCTGTAATGACCTTTATGGGAGAAGAATCTAAAAAGAGAGTGGACACCTGTTGTACACCTGAAACTAACACAACACTGTAAATCAACTATACTCAATAAAAATTGTTTAAATTAATTAATTAAAAAAACAAACAAAAACCCAAGAAAACATAGGCAACGACAGACATTTGTTAAGTTCCTGTGTTAACTAGAACCAGGAAGATTGATGAATAGGGCACAATCGCAGCTCCTTACAGACTCGGGGAAGACAAGAGGGATGGATGAGATTTTGCTTTAAGCTATGGAGGTTCTAAGCACTCTGGTCAAACACAGAAAAGATCTCTCTTGTTAGAGTGAGGTATTCAGGCACATGCTTGCCACAGTGTGTGGTTGAATTTTATATATTTTATATATTCATACTTTACATATTTTTTATATTCAGACTTCACCTATATCGACCCACTGAATCCTCATGATTACCCTGTGTGGTAGAGACTGTTCTTTTCAGCATCCCCATTGCACAGATCAGGAAACTGAGTCACAGAGACTTCGTTAATAGACTTGAACTTGGGCAGACTGGTCCTAGAGACTGGGGTCCTTGTGACTAGGCTGCAATGCTCTCTTTTAAGGCAATGAGACAGTACAATTCTAAAACAGTTCCAAACGGCAGCATTCAGAACACAGATCTGTCTCTTTCTTGGCTCCACTCCTACTGTACATGACATTTTTACCAGAATAGTTGACAGGTTCACCTCTAAAATAGCTCTGAATTTATAAAATCTGTACTATTAGCCTGAAAAGACTATAACACTATATAGTTAAACCAAGTTGATCTACACCAATTATCCCCAAATGGACAGGTTTAGGCATATGGAAAACCACACAGAGCACATAACAAGGAGTCTGCTTTGTTACTCATTTTTTAAATGAGTAACTGAATGAGTTATAGTAAAGTTGCATATGTAACAGACTGTGGTCCATTCACTTAATAGGTCCAGTATTTGATACCTAAGAGCGTATGCATTACCTCCAAGTATACGTAAGGATACATATATGTGGAAAAGGACATACTTTCATTTGTATTTCTCACAATTTTCAGTGTAATTTATAATATACCAGAGACTGAGATGTTAGACACAATAACGTAAAAATTATAAAATGTAAGTATATTTGGCATTTGAGGTCGTGTGTTATTACTAACAGCTAATGTTATACATGTAGCTCTTGCAAAGTTATATTGATTTAGTTTCAAGGAGTTGAGATTATTAATATTTCAAAGGTTACAATTTACATCTAATTATACTAAACTTTACTATATTACACTAAGACGAAAACACACAATCATACCATTTGTAAATTGGTGTTTCCAAAATAATTTCATACGGTATTATCTTTATAAGTATAGTTATTTTGCATACAAAGAAGGTTTTATCTTAATTAGGTTATTTAAATTCTGAACCATTAAGGAAAACAGCATTCGGGTATAAAGCATGTTTATCATAGCTACAGGCAGTATCTTTTTACCTAATAAATAGAATGGAAACTGAGTATCCAATTTCCCAGTAGTTAAGCCTAATGACCAAAGCAATTTTTATGTTGATAAACATATAAGGAACATCTATGTGACGTTTATTGGGCTAGGTGTTCAGCATTTAAAAATGAATGTGGGGCTTCCCTGGTGGCGCCGTGGTTGAGAGTCCGCCTGCCGATGCAGGGGACACGGGTTCGTGCCCCGGTCTGGGAAGATCCCACATGCTGCGGAGCGGCTGGGCCCGTGAGCCATGGCCGCTGAGCCTACACGTCCGGAGCCTGTGCTCCGCAGCGGAAGAGGCCACAACAGTGAGAGGCCCGCGTACCGCAAAAAAAAAAAAAGAATGTGAACTCAGTAATTATAAGGGTGATCATGATAATGCCTGGTGCATAACAGATACTCAATAAATATTTTTTGAAGAATCAATAGATAAATGAATTAAAGCTAATATTTTAGAACTCTTTTTTTATGTCAGGCACTGTTCTAAATACTTTCATGTATTAAAACATTTAATTTTCCTAACAATCGTACTATTTTCACAATTTTCCAGATGAGGAAATGGGCCTTTGGAGGAAATACCTTCCATGTCACCCAGCTATCACGTAGCACAGCTGAGTTTCCAAGCCAGGTTTGTCTGCTCCAGCAGAAAAACCAGCCTTGCACGCAGTGAAGTCTGCTAACAACTGGTGTGATGGTGTTACCACAGACATGAAAAAACATGCTCTGACAGCAAAAAGGAGGTGATTTTTCTGATTCTCTGGAATGGAAAATATTTTACAGCTGAGGGAAAATATTTTCCCTTTTTAGCTGGGGAAAAATTCAACCACCAAAGGACGGGAAAAGGACAGCCAGGGTAGAGGGGGAAATGCCAGCATGGCTGTCTATTCAGGCGGTGATCAGTAGGTCAGTAAGTTCACAGCAATCAGAGTGAAATGACTCTAGTGTGACCTGGAAGGAGAAATGTCTTTGGCATCCAATCATTAAGGGACCTTGTGTACCATGACAAGGAAATTAGATTTATTGGGAAGACAGTGGGAAGTAATCAGAGTCACTTAAGCAGAGGCGTGATATTGTCAAATTATCTTCCACGAAGTTAACCTGTTGACAGAGTCAAGCCTGGTCCTTGACAGCGGGGACTCAGGAGCAATAAGCGGTGAGAGGAAGGAAGAGGAAATAAGTGACCACGATCGGGGATCAATACTTGATCTCACTGTGCTACTGCACTCCTCCTGGCCCATTTGTTTTTCACTTTGAAGACATGCAAATCACTTTGGCAATTTGCATAACTAACACAATCAAAACAGTACCAGAGCCCTGCTTTAAACCGCAGCTGCCAGTGTTTTTCCTGCTCCCTCACTTTCTGCCCTACCACCCAGCTAGTTTCCCCAGGCCCCACTACTTCCTTCAGCCAGTGCAACAGAGAGAGACGTTCAAAGGCTAGTGGTGGTCATGTGGGTCAGTGTTCTCCAGAGAAACAGAACCAAGAGAAGATATATATGTATATATGCATATAAATAGAAAATAATATATACACACACATATATATACGGTGCATTAACATGCTGCACTTTGTATTATATAATATATATCAATCTCTTTATATAATAGAGATTTTGTTTTGTAAGGACTTGGCACATGCAATTATGGAAGCTGGGAAGTCCAACATCTGCAGCATGGACCACCAGGCAGAGATCCAGGAGAGGAGATATGGCAGATAAGGTTGAAGGCAGTCTGCCAGAGAATCTCTTCTTCTTGAGGAGTCTAGTCTTTTCATTCTATTCAGGCTTTCGACTGATTGGATGAGGCCCACTCACGTTATGAAGAGCAATCTGCTTACCAATTTAAATATTAATCTCATTGAAAAACATCCCATTCAACACATGGAATTAACACTCAAAGTGGTCATTCATGTTTCTAGTTGATATGCTATCCATTAAGCATTCATGAGTCCCCCTGGCATGGCTGGAAATATCTTTCATCCTACTGGTATTTGCTGCTGTAGGTATTCATTTGCTGCAAGTATTCCCCTAGTGAGAGCATCAAATTCAAGGCTCCTTGTACCCATCTGCACGAGAATCCTTTATTTGCAAATAGCTTCTTGTATGCTCCTTGGACCCTATTCACTATACCTTATGACCCATGAAAAATGCAAGTCTTGTTTTGGTTTTTGAAAGGCATTTTAACGCTCACTTAAAGACACTCCTATTACGGAAACTGGGCAAAAATAAATAAAGGGGAAAAGTTAGACTTAAACTTCTACCTGGGTAATTTCCAAATTCGGCATTTAGAAACATTTTACTACTTGTTTCAAAGACAATGATTACCACCATGTATTTGTTTTTCTCTGAATACAGAAAAATGTCCATCACTGTCCATGTATTACCATTATTAAATAATACTTATAGCACTTAAAGCATACAAAGAGCATTAATCAAAAACACCATTACACTTCACCGACATTTACTGAGCTCTTAACTCTATGCCCAGCACTGAATAAAGGCTTTCTGCTTTCCGACAGCTCCAGGGCATCCTTCCCAGTTGGGCACACTACATCATTTGCACTTAAGAGAAGCCTGGGATTGTAGATGCAAACACCCAAATCCTAATATTTGGCAATCATTCCCTCTCTTACTCAGCACCACTCCTCATCCATCTGCCCCTCAGCCAACAAACAGCTCTGAAGTGAAATTAGCCCTGGAAAATAAAATGCAACAAAATAAAAAGTAGACTTCCTGGCTCAGGAATTGTTTATCCAAATCCACCACGTCTAGCCACAGTGCATTAATTAGGAGGGCTAAGCGTAATGACTCCCCCTGGCCCACGCAAAGCAGGGAGGAAGATGGCTTTGTGGCAGAGCTTGGTCCGCAGGATTCGAGGTCCTGGGAACAGCCAGGATCCCCAGCTGACAAGGGAGAAGCTGCTAGGCATTGCAGCTAGCCATAGGCACAGGGTTGGAATTCATTCTCAGCAGAGACCCAGTGGGGCAGGTTGGGCAGGGGCTCTCCAGAGTGATCACCTGTTTCTCTAAGAGCTTTGACAAGAAAGGAGTGGGGGGCGGTTCCTGAGAGAGAGTCGGAGCCTGCACACTGCCAGAGAAATGGGATCACACACACACACACACACACACACACATGCACAGCTGGCAAACTGTGTTTGCATGTTCATGTGTTGTGCTAGCTCAATATGTAAGAGTACCATTTCAATTAAGAAAATATAAGAGCAGCACTATGAAATTCAGTATGTTTCCTACGGTATTTTCTACAAGTTAAAGCAAATTTTGTGCTGGAATAAAAAATGCTTTAAAATCTGTTCAAAGAGATTTCAGTCAGAGTGGTGATAGATTTCAGGGAAGAAATAATGCTTTCTGGGGAACTGATTCTTGACAATAAAGCTGGTATGTGACAGGATAACAGGAATATGTATTTTAACAGTCTCCTTTTACAGAAACTTAAATTGTATTTAATGTAAAAGTGAAAATGGCTTTCCTCACACCGGAAGTTCATCTTTCTATTATTTATCTTTTGTGATAAAGTGGCATACGTTGGGGTCCATCTGGATGGGCAACAGATCAAAACAAATGACGTGAAACAGAAATATATGCTACATGCAACTTGTTTCTATGATCCAATTTTTCTTAAACTTGATGCCATGTAGCTTATTAATCAATGCATTTATCATTCAGCAAACAGACGTAGATTCGAGTGGAAAATGAAGTGGGAGAGAAAATGAATGGAAATTATTCAGCTCATGACACACGTTTGGGAGAAGAATTAAGGAGAAGAGCAACAAACAGTCTCAAAATCATCTGAAATGTGTGACCACTATTTAAATAAACAGGACTTATAGTCAAAGAAACAGACTTGTAATTAAATCACTTCACCAGAGTGACACTTGGCAAGGAGGAGGGCAGGAGGGTGATAGGACAGAGCAGGGCCCAGTTGTTCTCACTCATTCAAGAGCCGGAGAGACAGATCCTCGGACACAAGACACAACGACATCATCACTCTGACGGCGTGACACCTCTCCAGGTTCCGTTCACATCATGTCTTCATGGCGCTGGGCAGAATAGTAGGTGTACTATGGAGACCGGTATGGAGGCTCCTTAAAAAACTAAAAATAGAGCTACCATATGATCCTGCAATCCCACTCTTGGGCACATACCCAAAGAAAACCATAATTCGAAAATGTACTTGCACCCCAATGTTCATTGCAGAACTATTTACAATAGCCAGGACATGGAAGCAACCTAAATGTCCTTCAACAAGGGAATGGATAAAGAAGATGTGGTACATACATACAATGGAATATTACTCAGCCATAAAAAAAGAATGAAATAATGCCATTTGTAGCAATATGGATGGACCTAGAGATTGTCATACTGAGTGAAATAAGTCAGACAGAGAAAGACAAATATCATATGATATCGCTTATATGTGGAATCTAAAAGAAATGAAACAAATGAACTTATTTACAAAACAGAAATACAGTCATAGATGTAGAAAACAAACTTATGGTTACCAAGGGGGAAAGTAGAAGGTGGGGAGGGATAAATTGGGAGATTGGGATTGACATATACACACTACTATATATAAAATAGACAACCAAAAAGGACCTACTGTATAGCACAGGGAACTCTGCTCAATACTCTGTAATAATCTAAGTGGGAAAAGAATTGGAAAAAAAACAGATACATGTTTATGTATCACTGAATCACTTTGCTGTACAACTGAAACTAACACAGCATTGTTAATCAACTATAGTCCAATATAAAATTTAAAAAATATATAAAGTTAAAAATAATTCTTTGGGGTAAACCTACTAGCTCGAAAAGTTATAGTAAGCTGTGGACCTCTATTTTTACTGCCTTGAGTATTATCTCATTGAGAACAGGGGTGCACTGTGATCCAGGACTACATCAAGCTGTCTGAGTGGAGAATCGCTAATTACTCTGCTCTCCCCTGGGTCCTGGAGGATCCTGGGGCCAATGAGACCACCCAGGAACTACACTGAATCATCCCCTAAGTCCTTCATGACAGATCAATCATGCCTGGGGCATGCTTCAAAACACAGCAAAGCAGACTCTGGAGGAAAAAGAACAGGACTGTCTCCCCATTTGGAAGTTGAATCCCCTCTAGAATATTCCCTCCAAATCCTTTTCCTGCCTGATTGAACCCCTCAGTGGCTCAGGAGCTCTTCTGCTTCATGAACCAGGCCTTCTCTTTCCAGAATAAAATAGCCAGTTCTCAAGATTTATAAGTCCTTATGTATAGTGAAAAAAGATTCTACCTCCTTACAGGACTACTTCTGACCTCTGTAATCATACTTCAGTGGAACCCCTCTTCACCCACATGATGGTTGTGAACTCTATGAGGACCAGGAATTCGTCTGTGTGCAGAACAACTCTATCACCGAGTGCTACATGCTAGCAGATAGTTAGAACTCGATACGTCTTTGTTAGCTGTAACATCTTAAGGCATATTTTGATATGAACACTCCGTTTTTTTTTAATCTGAAAAGAGGAGTTTGGTTACTTTTAATATAAATTATCATCAGATCTGACACTGTGTCCTCTTAATTCTAGGTTATGCATTCTAGTACTAGACAGAACATATTTAATCCCTCCCCTAGCTTAACTCTCCAAATACTCGGGAAAAAATGTGATTTTATGCATAATATTTATTCTCTAAGACATACATACTCTACATATGCTCCTAAATTTTTATAGAAAAATCGTTTTGAGCCTCTTCACCTCCCTGGGTTGTCCACTTCTTGGAATGCTTTGGTTTGTCAACAGTGCTTTTAAAATGCAACAATTGGAACTAAACCTAACACTGACAGCAAGTTGCAAGTTCTGAACAGTACAGACTGGAGGAAGATCGTCATCTCACGAGTGCTACACACAGTTTCTTCTTCCCACAAATATTTACTGTAGGGCTGCAATGCACCAGCCCAGCTCTGAGCGCTGTGGCTCTAAACAAGGACAGAGGCAAAGCACTTCTCCCTTCTGTATCTTATTTTCAAGGAGGAGTAGACAGGTTGGGTAATTTTGGATTGGGATCTATATTAACCAAGTAAATAATACCAAGGAGCGGAACAGAAAGTGGGGTAGGGAGCTGCAGTACTAAGACAAATTCAGACAGGTGGGTAGAGCCAGACATATAAAGAAGTAGGGGGAAAGCATCACAGGTAAATGGAAACGGTAAATCCTATCCCTGAGGCAGAACTGAGCTTCATGTACCCAAAACTGAAGAAAAGCTCGCGGGTACTGGCCAAAGAAAACCCAGGGGACAGTTTTATTACATGTAACGTAATTGTAGTAATTGACAGTTAGGCTAGTTCCAGTTTATCACGGTAGATTTGCCAGACAGGTTGGTCCTGCTAGTGAAAATCCCACAGAACCAAATTTGGTGGAGAGCACGGGGCAAGGAAAGACTTAAAACAGAGTCTTCACCCATGTACGTCTGAAAAAATACACTCTCCATGAAAAAGGTGTGCTGGAGAGCTACTGTATTTAAAGGTCTAGGGGCTAGGTGAGAAGATTTGTTCTCTTCAGATACTGTCTAACATTGAGTCTTCCAAATACGATATTACATATTTAAGAAGTATGTATGCCTTTTATATTGTCATTCAGAATATTATAAAAAGAGTGAAATATGAATTAGCCAAGGGAAAGAGCCCTGTCAAAAGGATTCTGCAGTTTGCATTTGATATTGTTCAATTTTTAAAAAATTAAAATACACTCTACTTTTAAGTATTAGATTTATTCATATTGCAAGGGATAGTTGTACTAAAAAAAGTCTTGAATATTAAGAGCTCAGCTAGGTATGGAAATCTAAAGGGCTCGATTTAGAAGAATCAGAATTAGTCACTATCAGAGTAACTGTTAACAGTTGTAAAGTTAATTTAGCAGCTGAGATTAACCAATCCAGCAACGGCAGAGATGATTTTTATATATAAATGTGGTATTAAAATAGGTTGTCATATCCTTTAAAAAAACAGTGTGGCAAGCACAAAATCTGTATTTAACCTCTTCAGGGACTCTTAGAACAAGCTGTACAAATTTATCAAGTGTAAAGGCAGGCTTTAGAACATAAAGCTTGACCGTATACTGGTATTTTGAAGAACCCTAATACCAACCTTTAAGAGACTGTTAGTGACAGGTGGAAAGATCTCAAGGAGATTTGATCAAGGATGGGAAATTTAGGAAGAAATTGGTATTGGAGGTTGACAAAAAGTGTGAACATTGTTAGTGGCAGAAAGCTTGGCAACACTCTCACTTATGATGAGAAAGTAGCTGAAGAGACTTACAGGCTGCATATGATAAGATACCAATGTAGAGACAAATGGAAAGAGGACAAAATTTAGAGGAAATATAAGGGAACCAGGCCTTGTTCCTTTTGCTTAGAAATAAACTTATTTTTCTTTCCTTAGTCTCTCCCAGCAGAAGATTTTCAAATTAAGAAAATGCCTCAGTGCAAATCTCAAATCCTGGTTCCTCTCCGGTAAACATCTCTGAGTTAAAACGAATTCAAGGGAATGATTATAAAAATTCTTCAGGGGGACTTCCCTGGTGGTCCAGTAGTTAAGAATCATCCTTCCAATGCCAGGGACTGGGGAATGGAGATCCCACATGCCACAGGGCAACTAAGCCCACGTGCCACAACTAGAGAGCCCACACGCCACAACTACTGAGCCCACGCACCACAACTGGAGAGGAACCCGCAAAGAAGATCCTGCATGCCACAATTAAGATGCAACACAGCCAAATATATAAATAAATAAGAAGAAATTTTAAAAAAAAACCTCTAAGAGCTTAGAAGGATTAGAAATAGTACCTTGTAAACCCTTTCCAAGAGAGAAAAGCCCTCTAAGGATCTTAAGAGCATCCCTGGAAAGTTCCCCCTGTTAAACATGGGGACTCTGAGAAGGTTAAGATCCTTGTCTCCAGCTGCCTCACAGGAAGCCAACATAGCTGAGTTGATCTTGAAGAAAATTTTGCGTGTGACTTTTGTCTAATTAAATGGATTATAAATCAAAACACAGGAGACCTACAAAATGTTTAAGGAAATTGGTCAGCTTTGACTGAAAAGGACAGAGACAGTCCAAAGTGAAAAGAGGCCTTGGCCACGTTTTGTGAGCAGGAAGCAAGCTTGAGAGGGCTTCTCATTTGAAGCACAGACGGTATCTTATAGAAAAGAAAGAATAAGGAAAAGGGAATAACCAAGCCCTAGAGAGGAGAACCAAGAGCCTCAGGAAACTGCTTCTGGGAGGCAGGAACAAGCCTAGTCAAAGAATTTGCAACAAGTACCCAGATTTCAGAACTATTATGGACCAGGGTCTGCTGTGAGTCTCTTGTTTCTTTCTTCGTGAATAGGAGTGTCTATGGAGGTGATTCAACCTTTGAGTGTTGAGTGTGTAGCAGAGAGACAGTGTGTTTATTTATTTTAGAATTCATCATATTGAAAACAACCATCCTAGAAGAAGTGCACCCAAGAAGCCTCACTTGCACCTAGATAGCTTAGATGACAAGATCCTGGACTTGTTAGCTGATGAAAAAATGGATTGAGACCTGAGAGGGCTTGGGGAAAGGAATAATTGTAGTTTGCACCCTAGAATGCAAAGGAAGGTGTGTAAGTAATTGTGACCACAGGTTAGCTGTGGTGGCTTAAAACATGAGCTCCAATTTATTTGACACTATTTCCATGAAAAGGTGGGCTCAGGCTTCCCTGGTGGCGCAGTGGTTGGGAGTCCGCCTGCTGATGCAGGGGACATGGGTTCGTGCCCCGGTCTGGGAAGATCCCACATGCCGCGGAGCGGCTGGGCCTGTGAGCCATGGCTGCTGAGCCTGCGCGTCCGGAGCCTGTGCTCCGCAACGGGAGAGGCCACAGCAGTGAGAGGCCCGCGTACCGCACAAAAAATGTGGCCTCTATATCCACTGTCCTCGCATCTAGGTAGGAATGTGAGCGACTGCTTTGACTAATAGGTTACTGCCTAAGAGATGCTGGGTGACTTCTGAGGCTGGAAAATGAAAATCAATGCAGCTTCTGATTTGTTTGTTGGAAAATTCACACTTAGAACTCTGTGTCTCCATGCAAGAAGTCTGGCTACCTTGAAGTACAATGCCTGCCGTGAAGATGCAGAGACATGAAGAGGTCATGTGTAGGTTATTCAGTGGGTGGTCCTAGTCTTCTAATAATCCCAGGTCAGGTGCCCAACATCTGAGTAAATGACCTCTCAGATAATCCCAGTCCCTAGCATTTGAGTCACCTCAGTGTCATAGACTGGGAGTCACAGACTGGACGTCAGAGCCACACACAGCAAAGCATCTCACTGTGTGCTGTCAAACACCTAACCCACAGAATTCATGGGCATTATAAGATGGTTGCTTTAACCCATTAAATTTTGGGGCAATTCATTACACAGAAATAGCAACCAGAATATGATCTCATAGAGAAGTTGTGAGTTACCACGGAAAGCACATAAAACTATTCCTACTGGACATGTAGTATTTAACAATATTAGATATAATAACGATGATTATTATAAATTTATTATATATATTATATTAATGTTGAGATTAGAGAAAACTGCCTTTACCCTTATAGCACATTCATTTAGCAGGCTGGGAAGAGAGATTATCTGTTAAGACTGATTACCAGAAATTACATACTAAGTCCAGAATTTCTGCAGCTTGAGGCACCTGGGAGAAAATGGTCACCTCCTTTGCTGACATCATACAAAGGCAGAGTAACTTACACCTATTAAATATCACCTGCAGTGTTAGCCAGTCCCTGTAAATCACCTCCCAAGGATCTCATAGTCTGTTACCCCAATTCAGATTCAGCGTAGTGGCTTTTTCTTAGGTATTTCTACTCTCCAAGTTATTTCACTGAAGTTGAAAGCACTAATGTCCCTAAAGAATATCAGAAGAAAAAAAAATAAAACTTTTCATAGAGCAATTCACTTAGAATTAAACCAGGCCAGTACCTCAGGTCAATGCTGTAGGTTCAACAGCTGTAATAAAGTCTTCATCCTTCAGTTGAAGGCCATTTAAAAGATCTTCAGAACAATGTTACTTTGTTAAGAAGAGTGTTATTTTGATTTAGAAAAATGAAAAAAAGAAATTACCATTTCCCTAAGTGCTCAGATATTCACAAGACAATCCTATGCATGTAAACTTTCAACAAACTTTCCCTTTCATTATCATTGGTTATATTAGTTTTTCATAGCATGGGCTATCCTACATAATAACTAAAGAGTTGTTAAAACAAAAGGAAATTGAGAGCATCACCCCCATAAAGATGACGAAAAGTAAAAAGAATTATCAAAGAGATATTTACAATACTTAAATTTAAAGGCCCATGAAATGTTGAGAAACAGTAGCATAACTAAAGAACACTTGGCAATATGTACATGGAACAGAAGTGAAAGACAGCATGCATTTTTCTACAGATTCTTGACACTAGAAAATTCTTGGTTTAGCAGCTCTGAGATTGACATTCAGACAGTAAAGAAAAAGCCATAGGTTAGGTTTCACTTATCTAAGGCAAACAGAGGGTTTAAACACATAAAGGTCAGAGCGTGGGCAAACTATGAATAGCAATGAGCTAGCTTTTTATTTTCATTATTTTTTAACATCATCATTATTATGAAAGGCTCGATCTGGGTCTTCATCACTTCATCACTAAGGAAGATACTAACTAATGGGTCTTATTCACTGCAAATAATAAACTATGTTGATGAAAAACAGAGATTTGATTCCTTTTCCCACTCTTATTTATCAAACACTTAATGGTATTTATTTTGTCTCAATGAATCTTCCTAGCACTTTAGAAATATTAACTCATTTTAATTCTCATAACTTTGGGAGGAACGTTTCACATGTGTCACTATTTACACATGAGGAAACTGTGCCACAAAGATGTCAAGTAATATTGCCGAGGTCCCACTACTAAAAGTGGCAAAGCTCACATTTGAACCCAATTACTTTTCTTCCAGACACGTTTTTAACTACCTTGCTCTGTTGTCTCTCCACATGTAACAAGCAAGAGATTTCTTCTAATTCTAAGCCACGACATTTCTATTATGCGCTCACTGGACACCAAACAGAATGCCTGAGTAAGAAGGTAACGTTGCCAGTCACAGGCAAATCTTTTACTGTGTTATTGGCTAATGATGAGCAGATATCACTTCTTCCAAAACTTGAATGTACTACCGTAGTCGTTTCATACTAAATGGTCATAGAGAAAGTAGTTTTAGATTAAAACAAAACCATCTTGCTGGAATTTGAATTTTTAAAGCTTTGTAAAATTTACAATAACAAATCTCTTTCATATTTTGTAACTTTATGAAAATTAATTTTGAATAAAATTGGAAAGTAAAACTGCTATGGATCTAAATCTGCACAACTTGAACACAACTTTCAGACACCACGAAGCATTCACAGCCCTACACCCCTGTGTGGAACTTGTTTAGCATTAAGTGTTTAAGTTTACAGGTAGGAATAATTTACTCTCTGTTAAAAAATGTGACCATTTGTGAAAACATAGCCAGTGCCTCACTTAACAAATGTTTGTTCACTGTATCTCATGCCTGAGCTTTCCAGTGCCCTGCAGCACTGTGTGTCCAGCAGTTTCCTGGAGCCAGAATTCTTTCCTAAGAAGCTCTCTTTTTGACGTTGACATCAAAAGCACAAATCCTAAAGAATTCCAAGCGCTCCTGTGTATCAGAGACTGGGTATTCTCTGGCAGCGGCTGGGGGAAGAGAGCCCTCTGCAATTGTCTTCTTTGCCTGCCACATCCAGATTTGCACGAGATGATGAATGGAGCCATCACATCAGGAACCCCACACCCAGAAGCACTCTGGCTGCTTCTGCCTTTCGTTCTCTTTTAAGAGCCAAGTCTCATCACCAGTTCTACCCTCGTGTCATGCCTCTTTCAATTATTTAACAGGGTTGCAGAGACAGGGGAGAGAATTAGTATTGAATAGATGTCATTTCTCATCCCCACCTGGAGGTTATGAAGGCGGCTGCAAGTGGCTCGAGGTGATGTCGTAGGAATGAGCCGGGGGGAAAGCAATGCTCACACTACCACCCTCCCCCCTTCAGCGGTACCTCAAACCTAGAGATTCTAAATCCATGTTGGCATCCTCAGTGCCCCCTTTGTGCTGCAAAAAATCGAGTTAAATGTTGGCTAATCAGCAAGTTCTAAATATCCTGATTAATAAAACACGGGTAGCTACACCCGCCCATCCCATGATCCTAGACACTTCCGCATCAAGAATTTTGTTCTACAATCCTTCAAACACAGTGATCACACTGAGTCTCATTAAATCAGCCATAAATTCATAATAATTTCCAAAATCCACACCCGAGGAGTTTTAACAACCTATACCTGCCTAACTGAGCCCACAATTTAAAAACTACTGACCAGGGTGTGTCAGCAATTACTACTTTCATTTAATAGTCAATAAAATGTGTTATTCAGTCTTACTGATTAATGCAATTATCCACAACATCTGTTTTAAGCAAGAAAAATTAATGTGAATTATGCTAATTTTGTTTCTGAAAGCAAATAATAATATGGAAATTTCCTGGTTTTCATTATAGAAAAGTCTTTCAATACTATTAGCATGCTCAGTGGAGTTCACGCTAAGCACATGGGACTCTAATACACAATTTAGACTCAGGAGAGTCTTTGGAAAGTGTACTTTTGGAAAAATGAAAAGTGAATTAGCCTTTCTACCCCCTGGCATTCTCCCTGTAGCGTCAGGCTCATTCCTGCTCAAAATGCATTTCACTTGGATAATACAGAGCATTCTGGGTAAATGTGCACAGGTTATTCATAAATTAATGTTTGTGATGGCTTTACCTGGAACCCGGCTCTCTCCAACCTCACAAGTCAGCTGCTACACTTTGGCGAAGAATCATTTAGGACCCTGTCATGTTGTAAGTGACTTAACATCCAAACAAGAAAATGGCTTAAACAATAAAGAACATATATTGAATCCTTTTGTTCGGTTTTGAACAAGGTTTGGTTTCTAGCAAGAATTGACCCCATGGCTCAACCGACATCATGTAGAACGTATGTTTTCTTTCTCTCCTTCTGTCCTGCCTGTTTCCAAGTCAGATTCAGCATCCACAGCATCTCTGGTCCCCTTGAAGTGCCAACCTTTTCCCTCACAATATCCTGTTACAGACCTGAAGTCCTCATACAAACCATTCAGAAGAAGAGAGCTAGTCTATTCCAGAGGTTTTCAGGAAGAGTAAGGCTTCTCTTCCCAGGAAGTTTACTAAAGGCTCCGTGTGTGCTATCAATTCTGATGGAGTTATGTTTCCAGTCCTGAGACATTTCCTATGACAGAGTATTATGATATACGATTGGTTTAAGCCCATTAAGGCTGTCCTGAGTCACTTGGCTGAACATGGCAGGGCTGGTTCTCTGAGCACTGGTATTAGAAGGCAGAATGAATCATGGGCAGCAGACAGCAGGTGTCCAGTGAAGGTGAGTCCCACCCTGCCTTAGCTAAACCTGCCTTTGGGGACAACCGTGTCGCTGGGTGTCCAGAGTGAAGGACGACCACATGGTTATATGAAAGGAGTAACAGAAGAAAAGAAAAGGCTCTCACTTTTGAAATGAGATCTAGCAAATTACTTTTTTCTGCATTTACCAGTAAACATACATTTTTTCTCTAGGGGACAAGCTTGAGATGTTAAGTGAGTTTCTCAAGGTTAAAAGGCTTTGGTGAAGCCAGGACTGCATTTCAGGTACTCTGAATCTCAGTACAGTATCCTCTCTGCCAAACTCTTTTGAGCATTATTATTTATTTTTACCTTATTTTCTAAATTTTAATAAAATTAATTCTAGGTATATTCTATAAATTGGACGCATTTTATATTGCATCTAACCTATGAGTCATGGGCAGCTAACCCTAACAACAAGAAACCCAAACACCCCCATTCAAAGGTTAGCAGCTCTGAGGTTACATGAACTCTTAAGTTTGGGGATTGTAATTTTGTGCCTTGAAAGAAAAAAATCAGTAAATTCAGTAATAAGAGAAAGTACAAAGAAACTTGCAGTCAGAAGGCCCATGTTTTTGTCTCAGCTTTACCACTAACTACACGTATGATGTAAGCAAGTTATTCATCCTCTGTGGGTTTCAATTGTGGAATTAAGATAAAGACTTTTTAAGGGACTTTCTGATTCTGGAACCCTTTGATCCACAAATTTTGGTTAAGCAATGGGAAAAGTTTGTGGTACCTTAATTGTAAAGAAACACATAGAATTTGGAATTAGATTGGCTAATCTCAAATTAGGCTCTGGCTCTGAGATTAAATATGTTATTTAACTTTTATGATTTGTCTATGATTTTTATAACTCTAAAAATAGAATTAATTAATCTATAATATATCCACTATTTCAAAATGAAGACTATTCCAAAAGCCATATTTTTTTCAATTCGCCAGAGTTCATGAAGGGATTGCCAAGTAAGAGATCAGCCTCTAGTTGGAGTAAGGAAAGGTGTCCCTTTGGGCTATCACTGGAAAGACAAATAGAAGATCTTGAAAGGGGTATCCTAGGAAGAAGGAAGGGAAGTTAAAGATTCTTTTTTTAAAAAAAAGGGAAAATTGAAGCAGAGAAATATCAAAAAATTGTGAACGCAGGGAAGGAAAATGTACATATAAACAAAGGTTTATTTGTTTTTGTTTTCTTCCCCCAAAAGCATGGTTGTCATGCATGGTCAGTTTGAGAGTGAGGAAACGTTGGAAGGAAAGGGTTCCAGCCTTTTCTCCTCTGACGCGGCCCCCATCATCTGAGGAATGACGGAGTATGCTGGTGGAGGCCTGGCAGCATGCAGGGCAAGTAGCAGTAACACTGGGCTTGGTCCCTGGTTTATCTCCACATTTGAAATACAATGGATCTTAGGGACATTTGCTTATAAATTCCAGAAGGTCATGAGGAGTATGTGCTACAGGTTAACTAAACACTGGACTTTGTACAATCCTTATAATTTCCTGTTATAGAGTATGAAATTAAAATACCCCTGAGGTCTAAGAATTTGATTATTCCCCTTGTAAGAGACAGAAGTCTTATAGGCCCAGATCCCTAGTGTGAATTAATTGCAGCCTAATAAGTGATGTTAATCTATGTAAAAAAGAAGGAAAAGACTGGATTAATAGAAAAGTGGCCATTTGGAAAAGCATGCAAATGAGAGTTAAAGAAGCTAAACTGGTCAGTCTCTGTCTTCAATGAGAGAAGGAGAGCTCTGGAGAGACCTGGAGCTATGTACCTCATCAGAGGTGTGCTTCCCCCATGGCCTTCTCAACATCCCGGCTTTCCCCAGGTGCAGATGAACTAACCCCACCCCAAACCATTTGATTTCCCTCCTGATTCCATGCTACGAAGGAAAGTCTGATTACAAATTTCCTTTCCAGAACTTTCCTGCTTGCAGTCAAGCATATCATCACTAAAATAAATATCTCCAGGTACAAATTAATAAATTTGACCAATTGCATTGTACATATTATACCTTCTGTAATTTTGATTAGTCCATTCACTTCGTAAGAGATTGATCATCTCTGGTTGTGCTGATAAAATCTTGTGTCTGAAATGCAAGCCCAAGGCACACTATCCTTTAACTGCCCAAGGACCTCCAGAGCCCATGTCTCTGGAAGATGAATCTGCATCCTTCCCTTGAGCACTAATGCAAACTATGTCCAAACTGGATGGATTATGTTATTTTGTGTTTTGCACTTCCAGGGTTAGTTAACTAAATAGATAAATGATTATAATGTTATACCACGCAAAATATGTCAAAATGTATATGCATTATAAAGCTTGGGGTTAGATTTATTATTTTTTAAGATCTTAGTCTATGTATTTTTTACAGCTTAAATCTTCTGGAGTGTAATAATAGCTACGAAATAGTTTCCAAATTTTCTCTTTTTTTATATGCCTTAAAACAAAAACAAACAAAACAACTAGATGTAAAGTTAATAGATTAGTATATTTGAAAGACTCTAAGTTTCTAAAAGAACAAATTAAATTGACTCACATTTAAATTAGCAAAGTCTTAATTCTGAAATTAGATGGTTTGCCCCATATGCACATGTATTATTTGGATAACTTTAGCACAGGCAAAATACATTAAGGAAACTTCAAAGGAGGATATGTCTCATTTGTTCAACCATCAGGAAATGTCCCCATGTATACAAGATGTTTTGCCTTCCTTTGGAGAAAATCAAGACTTGAAATTACTGAAATCACTGTCCTGAATAGATTCTTTTTGCTTTCCACACACAGGGTATGCTGTTTAATTTATCCAATTTAAATGGCATTCACAACTTTTCTGGACTATCTATTTAGTCCATCAAGACAAACAATTTAATGGCTCATAAGATTTAACAGTATGTTTCAATATACTCTTAAAGAGATACTTTTAACTCCATCCTATAGAAAACTAAGATGTACTTGAACTTGAAATGAGCTTCCCTCTCTGATGCTCAGAACTATGTCTCTTTAAGAAAGTAATATATAAGCTGGGAATTTCCTTTATTTCTCTCATAATTAACCCAATTTTCCTACAGAATGTCCACTGACTCACACTGTGACATAATAAGTGTGTTTGCCCCTGAAGAAAACACAGCTGCTCATAAATGGAAACTTTTTCAAAAGACTTTTGAGGATTTCTAAAGATGTGGCTTAACATCAATATCAGGATAAAGATCGTGGCTATTTATATTTGATGTTGAATAATTTCATTATTATTTCTAACAAGGAAACAACCAAGTGTGATTTATTTAAAAAGTCACATAAGCCACTCCAGCTTTATCTGACTCATTGCCAAGTAGACATGAACAGCAGGAGATTTCTGGCGGTGACCTAATGCCAAAGAAGGGGGTGGGAATCAAAACAGTGTTTTCATTTCCAAATATGGTTCAGATGTTGATCACTATGGATATTAAACAAAATTGCCACCCAGTATTCTCATAGGAAGTTTCCTTCCAAATCATCTTAGGATCATGCAAAGAATCTAGATGATGAGCAAATAATGTATAACTTTCATAAATCTTGCTTTTAGCATTTTCATACCCACTTTCAGAATTGATCAGTGTCCCTCACTCCACTCCCCACCCAATAAGCTTAAGAGATAGCTGTTTGATATTCTAACTATCACATCACCAAGTCAAAAGAAAGAGCCATATCATAGAGCATAGTTCCAGTTACTACTTAGCTGATTAATGTCCTCACTTTGCAGATATTTCATTCTCAGAAGCTCCACAAATACGCCATGAGCCTATGGCAGGGCAATGACTGGAGTAAAAGTGTCTGTCACTGCATGAGTCGGACACATCTTCTGACGTTTCCTACAAACTCTAGACACATCACCGTTTGCTTGCCCTTCGATGACATTTTCAAAATCAGCACAAAGAAAGTACAAAGAGGCTACACATGTCTTTTCTCCCTTGAAGGTGATCCGAGTTCATTACTCTCTTCCTCTCAGGCTCTCCATGACACTCCCCTCCCTTTGTTTCTTTCCTTTTGGTTTTGTTTCATTGCCCCTTCTGTCCCTACCATCCATTCTAAGAAGAAAGAATGAACATACAGAACGAGACGTGGGGAAAGCTCATTTTCTACAAAGCTAATGAGTCCTGAGGACTAGACAACGGTTAGGTTGAGGGAACAAGAGGATTACAGATTCTAGCATTCTGTCTCAAGACCCCTTTTAGGGGAACACAACAACATTTATAATATTTTCACACAACATCCTTGAGTCTGCTCAATCTCCTTAAAATCGCTTTGAAATAAGTTCCCAGCATCTTTCAAGCAGTTTCACTTAGAACAGCCCCGGCTAGATTTTCACTGCAAAATAAAGCCTAAATGTAATAAGTTGAATATTCTATTTCTCTAGCCCATGTAAGTTTCAAATAATGCTTTTTTTCATGAAGAAAAACAGTACAAATGAAACAGACACCAGACAAAAGCAATCCACACATACCCCTGAGAATGAATACGGAAGCAGTAGATCGTACGAGGCAGTGAAGTGCCGTCCTAATTCATATTATGTCATCAGCGACACAGCTGTCACAGCTCTTACTTCTCTGTCACTGCGTTAAGAAAGTTATTTTCAAACATTCTAGCTTAATGGGCAGTGGGCAAAATTAGCAGCCATCAACAGCCCCACTGTCTGAAAATGAATGACAGCAGTGTCACAGCCATCCAGGGCAGCCCTGGGAGCCATCCGAGTCCAAAGTGACTCCGTAGGATGTTTAGACAAAAAGAAGTTTTTATCTTTCAAGCAGCAAGTGTCCTCAAGGATTTGGTTCCTTCATTCAGAAAATAAAGGTTACACTTAATATGTTTCCATTAGTTACCAATGATTCCCTTCCAATGGACCATCACACACTGAGCGGGGAGCCCAGCTGCTCTTAAGCCTTGGCCACTCCTGGGGGCACACAGAGCAGTGCTGGCTGCAGTTGGCTTGGCTGTGCTAGTTGATCAAATCAAACCTCCTCTTACCTCGACTTCCTTGTTCTTCTCTTTGTTTCTGCCCATTGAACTTCTCCCATTGCTGGCCGTCTCCCGGGTGGGGATTACGGAAATCTGGTGGAGGGGCATATTGGCAGGGTTGCAGGTGGCCAGTCCCTGACTGGATGCCTTATCTCTTCACTCGCCCTGAGGGGCCCACCTGCACAATTGTTCATATCCTGGCTTTGCCAAGCTCAGTTCTAAACAAAAAGGGGGAAAAGAGTGTTTGAGACACTGTGCAGCAGAAGCCAGGGTCTCTGGCCAAAATGTCAAACACACTGAAAAGGGAATGGAAAAGAAATGCAAGAGCAAATCATCCAGGGAGGGTTGCATCTCAAAAGAACGATTTACTGCAAGTCATAACTCCACCGCTTTGTCACTGGAGTATCCCCTCTCCCCTAAGAGCATTGTGGGAGACAATTCAATTTCTATGGTACCTAATAACTGTCATGGAAACCAAGGAAACGGAGATCTCACAGGCCCTTATTAGCAAACCGCTTCCTTTAATGGCACAGACTCCCATATCTGCAGCGGCCGTCACTTCTGTTTTTGTTTCTCCCTGATTCCCCAGGAGCCCGCTGAGCACCCAGAGACACCGCATCCTGCTGACTAGGTTAATAAGCAGAAGGCTGAAAAGCTTAGTGTCCTATTTGGAGCCAAATCTCTTCCTTGAAAGATACGGCTAGCTGGCTGTGCCCTTAATGCATCACAATAATCTGCTTAGGTTAAAGGATCTGCCTTGAAGTGAAGAGCATCCAACGAGGTGTTGAAAAAATAAGAGACAGAGAAAGAGACTGGGAACAAGTGCAAATGTCTTTCTTTGACTGGTTATTAGAGAGAGCTGCCTACTGCCTGCACTTCCTCAGTAAGACATCAGCAACAGGAGTCAGGGCATCCTTACTCTAAGGCTTGGAGCCCCAAACTGCCCATTTCTGCTTTAACTGCAACTCCTGTGCTCCCGGAAATATATCTGTTAGAACCAAGAGTATTTTCTCCTTGCTTTTCCAGGAAGGGAGTAGACTCTGCTAAGGACTTTCCTGTCCTCTTTATAGATATACAATTTGGAGAAAATGAATGGTTAATCCAAATTTCTCCCTTCAAATTAAAAAAAAAAAATCCAATCTCTCAGTGGAGTGAATTCTCAAAATATATTAACTTTTAAAAAATCCCTTTTCTCCTGGGATCATGTCTTCTTTGTTAGATTTGCTATTCTGTTTTTAAAAGGACAGACTTTTCTTTTCTTATTTCAATACATGCACTTTCTATTTTCCAGACGTTATGAGTAAATCAAATCTCCCACTATCTTTTGTGCTTCTTCACCCCAAAAAAAGCAACATTCAGGAAATTTGTTGTATTTACATGTCTTCGGGCACTTATGTGTTCAAATTTGTCCCTAATCACATAGAAAATGGTCAAAGTAGTCTCTAGCTGCAATTCATCTCTAACTAGCTTTGTATTCCATAACAATAATGCCATTTCTATACGACATTCCAATTTGTTTAAACTCGGGCAAAGATAAAAAGCGAAAAAGGTAGTATTCTCATTGGCAATTAAGCCAAAGATCATCAAAGATTGCTAAAAATCTTTAAATGTTTACTGAAAATGAACATTTTGATGTACTTTCAAGTTTAATCTATTTTCAGCCTAAATTTGCCCCCTCACAGGAGACCTGGCTCTCTGGCCACCACGCTCATCTGGGAGATTTCATAACAGGGGGATAGGTATCTGAGACTCACTTTACCATGGATTCAGGTTCAGCCTGTCTGCAGGGAAAATGTGAAGTAGACGCTTCTTTAATATATCACAGAGGATTCTAACATAAACCAAGTTTGAGAATCACCACAGCATATCAATAAAATTACCTTGGAACAATAAGCTATTTCAAGTTTACCTAGTGACAAATGTCTTGCTTTAAAATAGTAAAAAACAGAGTTAGATAGCCTTAAACCTAGTATTTATTTATTTATTTATTTATTTTTTTTGTGATACACAGGCCTCTCACTGTTGTAGCCTCTCCCATTGCGGAGCACAGGCTCTGGATGCGCAGGCTCAGCGGCCATGGCTCACGGGCCCAGCCGCTCCGCGGCATGTGGGATCTTCCCTGACCGGGGCACGAACCCGTGTCCCCTGCATCGGCAGGCAGACTCTCAACCACTGCACCACCAGGGAAGCCCCCTAGTATTTATTCATCATCTGAGGTCACAAAGTGTATCTGTGAAGCTTTAATGAAGGGACTAAAAGCCAAACTCTTCCAAAACTGCCACATCCAAAGTTAAGTAGATAATGCTTAAACATTTCTGTAGCTCGAGGATCACATCTATGACCTGTGATTGTGAGGTTGGTATTTCCTTACTTTAAAAATAACTATTAATCCCTCTATCTAAAAGGATTGTCTTAATTAAGGAAATGATGTAAACAGAACTGTAAATTTAATAGTGTGTGATAAATACTAAAATGTAAATTATGAACCTGTTTAGAAAAGTAGTATCGTCTGTGTTTACATCCATGAGAATTTCCGTAAAAAGCTAAGGCAGCTTTCCAGATAATTTAGACTTAAATATTTTTGTTTAAAATATTCATTGAGGTTACAGGAAAGGAGATTTTTAGCTTGAATTAACTAAACTGGTGTCTTAATCCTTTACCTCATTATGCATGTGCTGTTATCCCTTGTTTGCTCTGAGGTTTTCTTAAAAACTCAGATTTGAATTTCAAGTTAATTTTATTTATGTGGTTGAGTCATTTCAATTAGCTTTATCTTAAAGTTTAGAATATAAATCAGGAAAAAGATTTACTTTGTCAAGTATTTTACACACTAAACAAGAGTTTAATTCTTATTAACATAATAAACATGGTTTATCATGTCTTTTCAACTAAATGCTTCATATATAACAGGAATAATTAATAATCAGGATGTTTAATAAACACTTCCCTAGTACTGTATGAGGTATTGCCACAAATTAAGCTTTTAAAATTTTCAAATCAGGGGAAAAAAATGCTTTGAACACTCTGTGGGTTCTAATACTGTGCAGCCTCAGAACGCTGGAACCTATACCAGCCAGTGTCAAGGATGCATTTATCTAACACCTTTGCTTAAACAACTCCCAGGGTGCCCTCCTAGCTAGAAGCATGAAGTCTGCTGGGATGACTCTTTATGTAACAATCCAAAGCTAAGAAAAATGTAATGGAATGCATTTCTCCTGTGGGAGCACAGTCTATCTCGCGGATTAATTAAACCCTTCGGGATAAACAAAAAGCAGCGCACTCAAAAGCTGAGCACTACCAGACACTGGCCCCCATATCAGAGAAGAGCCCCAGATTCTAGAATCACTCAGCTGATTTGTCTCTACATACACAATCAATCCTAAGACATGATCCAGATTTCCAAACTTGACTTTTGTGGATACAACTGACCATAATTATTGTTGAAACCACCCTGGAATATTCTCTCTCTACCTGGATACTATTCCACACACACGTCTGAATTGCATTTCTTTTGGCTTCCAACCCCTGGCTCTGGGGACAGTACCCTAATTACTTCTTCTGGCTAATAACTTTGGGGTTTGCAGTTGATGATTCTAACGCTGGGACCCCGGCCTTTCTGAAGAGGTTCTGATTTGGTGCTTCTCCTTGCTCTCAATAGCCTCGGTTGTCTCTAGTTTAAAAGGAAAACAGGGCTTCCCTGGTGGCGCAGTGGTTGAGAGTCCGCCTGCCGATGCAGGGGACATGTGTTCGTGCCACGGTCAGGGAGGATCCCACAGGCCGCGGAGCGGCTGGGCCCGTGAGCCATGGCCGCTGAGCCTGCGCGTCCAGAGCCTGTGCTCCGCAACGGGAGAGGCCACAGCAGTGAGAGGCCCGCTTAACGCAAAAAAAAAAAAAAAAAAAAAAGAGCAGAAAAAATAAAAGAAAAAAGTACAGCGGATAAGAGGTGGTAGATTTTATCACAGAAGATTTAAATCATCAGCTTGTGGCAACAGTGTAAAGAACTGAACTGTCTAGTTATTGACTATATTGCTTGTCAATTATACATTCCTTTTCTACAATTTAAAAATGATTAAAACACACACGGATTCTACATGTAAAAGGTCTAAAAAGAGGCATAAATAATAGAACAGATTCCTAACACAGTTAACTTGGAAATACTAAGGATTTTTAAAAGTTATTACTATAAAAAATTCATAAAGAAAAGACATTCAATAAAAGATTAAAGGGTGTAAAATGTATGAAATACTATAAAATATTTGAAAATGGACTATTGAATAAATATTAAATAAACAGTATTACTGTAACTACTTTTTTTTTTTAAGGGCTTCAAGTGCTTGGCTATCTATCTATCTATCTATCTATCTATTTATTTATTTATTTATGGCTGTGTTGGGTCTTCATTTCTGTGCGAGGGCTTTCTCTAGTTGTGGCAAGCGGGGGCCACTCTTCATCGCGGTGCGCAGGCCTCTCACTATCGCGGCCTCTCTTGTTGTGGAGCGCAGGCTCAGTAGTTGTGGCTCACAGGCCTAGTTGTTCTGCGGCATGTGGGATCTCCCCAGACCAGGGCTCGAACCCGTGTCCCCTGCATTAGCAGGCAGACTCTCAACCACTGCACCACAAGGGAAGCCCCTGTAACTACTTTTTAAGAAGAATAAATCAAAAACTTTATCAGATGGACATTATATCATTTTTATAGGATGCTCTCTACATTCATGATTTGGTCCCCAAAACCTGATAAATTAGAGCATTATAGTAATCATTCAAATACTTTCTTATTTTTAACAGTATTAATAATCATCTAGATTTTTTAACTTTCAAAGGCAGTAAGATTTTTAAATAGCATTAATTATTAACAGGAGTTCTATGGTAATACTTAAATAAATGAAATAATGCATATCGACTTCTTGGCATGTGGCCTGTTGTGGAGGAAGCACTAAGTATGTGTTAATCATTCATATTTGATGAAGTTTAATAAATGTTTCAACCACAAAGAATGTACTTATACTTAAAAGAATAATGAAGATTAAATATAGTTTTTTAAAGAAATAATTGAGGATGTTCCTTCAACCTCTACCTAAGAAAGGAGTATTCAAACACACAGTAAAACCTAATATTTCATACATAAAGGGAATTATTTCCACTTGTTGATTAAACATAAATATGTATGCTAAGTTGAACTGCACTCTTTAAAAACTAAGAATTATAAGAAAATAGCATACACCTTGTACCTATAGTTTATACAATGTAACTTTTCATGATCAGAGGGTTGCAGCAGCTCAGTTCAGTTATTCTAAATCTGAATTATTACACTGCAGAAAATATCAATGATGATGATAGTAATTATTATTTGTCGAACCATCTACTATCTGCCAATTAACGTATCAGGCACTCTACATATATACGTTACCTAACTTGGCTCTCACCATAAGCTTTCTAGGCAGAATAATTGTCCCATTTAACATAGAAGGGAACTGAGGTTCTGACAGGTGTATGACTTGCCCAGGTTCCCACATATAGTCAATGACAGACTTAAGATTAAATATAACTCTGCCTGACACCAAACACCTTTAAAACAGCATGTTAATAGAGAGAACGGACTGATGGAATGGAGAACAACTCCGATAGTCATGTGTGAGTGCTGATCAGATTCATCATGGTACCCTGGTTATGCCATCCTTGTAGCCGACACCACAAAGCCAGTCAATGGATGTTCTTAAAGCTTTAGTAACAGTGACACCCAGCTCAACGCATTCTATCATAACGTCTTTACTTTCATAGTAGTGGGCAAACAAATATATCCATCACAAGCTCCTATACTGTTAGGTCATTTCCTCAAGAATGTGGAACCAAGAGAGTACTAAAACAGGTCAAAAATCTAGAAAATTAAGTTTTAAAAGGTGGAAAAAATAAACTATTTTTATGCCAGATTATACATCATTGAACTGAAAAGATAAGTGTTTGGCAAGACACTATCTCCTGAAATTTTTCAAAGATGGTAGTCACCCTGGATGTCAAATAATCATAAGAAGTACCTAAATTTTAGAAAACAAACTTAATTCGCTCCCCTAAGAGGTCTGCATACACACACAGAGAAACCGAGTAACTTCATCTAAACTACCAAAAAGAATAAATTGGATTATTTGTGTTGAATATTTCTGATACAATTACTGAGTTGGATGGAATTTAAAAATTATCTTTAGTCCCTGTGGAGTCCACCAAGGAAGAAAGAACACTTGAGTAGAATATTAAGAAATACTTATTCCCAGACCACACAGTGGACAAATATCTATAATTGGTTTGAAAATAAAATGCAATCTGAACTATGATTCTATTATGAACATTTTACATAATTTAAAATTTGATATCCTTTCCTTCATAGAAGAACAACTACCTAAGAAAATGTTAACTACTGTATAAAACTGCATCAATATAATGAAGCAATAAAAACATAGATCTCTGTTTAGAATTTTAAAATTAACTGGTGATTTTTCATCTGTTGTAAAAGAGTCTGCAATTGCCCAAGGATCATTTTTCTAAAAATAGCTACAATTAGCAAATTAATAAGACGTGAAAGAAAGTAATGACCATTTAGTTCATATTAAAGTTACCACATAAAATTTCCATTTAAGAACAGAGAGTTCAATGCATCTGCAATCATATTGTTCAATGATCTAATTTTTCTTTTAAAGAAAAGGCTAATATATATTTTATTCCTTAAATTAATTTAAAATAAAGACAACCATTTGCTGTTATATGGAGTCTATACAAGATGAATACTAGGAAAACATTTAATAACTTCATCTAAGGCCAGCAAATAAAGAGTTAAAAAGCATGTTGTTAGATTATACAATATGTGTGAAGCACAAGATAGATCGTGATGCATTCTGGGCACTCAAATAATTTAAGTTACAAACACCTAGGAACAGAAAGGAAATCACAGAATAAGGTATACAAGAGGCAAGGTAGATAGGATGAGGAAGGAAGCAACATGACAATAAAAGTGATGGTGGGGAGACTTCTTTCTCAGTTGTTCTGAGGCTTTCTCTCCCATTGTATATAACTATATACAACTGTAAAGAAATACACAACTAGGGAAATATATTAGACGAATGTTTCCAGGCAATGGACAATCAGGCAACACAGATCCATGATTTTTTTAAAAAAGGGAAACAATGAGAAGATTCTTGTAATTTTCTGGTTTTCTGCCTGGAGGCAACTTCTGGATTCTGGTATAAAGAAGAACAAAACCAGAACCTGGTTGTTTATCTTAATTGAGGAGATACAGATTGAGATGGAGGGAAATGAAGATGGCTGAAATTTGTGAACCAAAGAACCAGAAAGGACCTCAGAGAAAGAGCTCCAGAAATCTGGAGCTAGATGATGAGAGCTAGAAATGGTATATTTATAAGTAATTATAAAAGACATTTCTTGTCTCATTAAAATTTTTTACTTAAAAATTGATTATTTAAAACAATGCATTGTGGAGTTTATTATATATATATTATAAAATGTTTCTGGCAAACACTGTACTTAATGTTCAGCAAGCAAACAAACAAACCAAATGCTTTCTTCCCTGTGATTAGAAACAAGACCAGATGATTCATAATTCCTAGTCAATATTGTCTTTGTTTTTAGAAAACAGGATCAGGTAAGCAGACAAGCTTCAGGAATGTCACAAAAAAGCAACTAGAACTAAGTGAATTAAGACAAATTACAGAATTGAAAGTCCGCATTGCTAAAATCACTTGTATTTGTATATACTGACACAAACAATGATGAAATATAATTTTCAAACACCATTTACAGTAGCATCCAAAAACAAGATTACTTAGGGATAAATTAAATAAAGTGTATGTAAGAGCTATACAATGACAAGTATAAAATATTGCTGAGATAAAATAAAGAAGATTTAAATAAATGTATATATTATGTTTTTTAGAGTATCAACATTATGTCAATTCACCCTAACTTTATTTATAGAGTCAATGCAATTAAAATAAAAATCTTAGTAGATTTTGTATAAAAATTGATACACTAATGATAAAGTTTATATAAAAATGCAAAGAAACAAGACATGAAATAAATTTGAATAAGAACATAGCTGAGGAACTTGGATTACCAGATTTTAATATAAAGCTAAGTAATCAAAACTGTGCAGTATTAGTATACGGATAGACAGATGGGCCAAGGGAAACAGATAGGAAGTTTTCAAATATTCCTACACATCCATGGTCAACATTTTTCTACAACATGCCAGGTTAATTCAACAAAGAGAATTATATATCTTTAACAAATGGTGCTGTAATATCTGTAATTGGAAATAAATGCATATTGATCCTTAGCTTACACCATAGACAATATTTCACCCAACTGAGAACAAAGACCAAAGTATAAGGGCTAAATCAATAAAGTCTCTAAAAGAAAGCAAAGGAGAAAAACTTTGTAATCCTGGGTCAGGCAAATATGTTTTGCCTGAAGAAAGCCATGAATATGAAAGAAAAACATTTGATAAATCTAATTCAAATAAAACCACCATGTTTGAAAGATACTATTAAATAAATGAAAAAGTAAGTTATGGAGTGGGAGAAAATATTATATCATATATATATTTTGCATATATTTTGTTATAACAAAATATATAAATACTATATAATAACATATTATACATATTTTTCTCCCATTCCACAGCTTACCTTTTCATTCATACTATTTATTAATTCTATATTTTTAATATATATGATTATAAACATCTATATCTATTTTAGCATATCTATATTAATATATAAACCTCTATTTAGACATAGTTAGACAAACAACCAAATATAAAGTTGTCAAATTAGTTTAACGGATGTCACACCAAATAAGATATACAATTGGTAAGTATATAAAACAGTGTTCAACATAATTAGTAATCTGGAAAAGCAAATTAAATCATAATTAGATACCATTAGATACTCACAATAAAGGCATTCAAAGAAAATAAAACTTATAATACATATGCTTATTATCACTTATATACAATTGTATAATTGATGAATTTCCTGGTAAACTGACCTTCTGCATTTTACAGTTACTTTTGCTTACCGTAATAATGCATACCAAATGCAAATATTTTATAAATAATAATGGATTCATCACAGAATGCCATTGTGGTTTTCAAGTTATAATGCTTTTAATATAACAAGACAGGGTGCTCTTGGATGCCATATAGATTATACTACAAAATCCATTTACTACTTAGTTCCCCTAAGTTCTATTTTAAAATCTGCAGTCGCAAGAGAAGTTAACATATTGGTCTTTCTGCAATTGCCTGAGATTTTTTTAAGTGTCTGTGCCCATTATTTCCTGTTGGCCTCTCTCTCTTCTCTGCTCTGCATCCTAAGATACAGCATAGACCGCATCAGTGGGACTGCTTTATCCCCGGACCTTGGCTGGGTTTGTAAGTGCAGGGCACCAGGAGGGAGTGGAGGGTGGGAGGAGAGTGAGGCCAGGGTACCTTTTTCTCCCTCTTCCTTCTCTGTGTCATGGCATTTCTAACAGTACCTGCCCTCCCCTTCAGTGAGAGCATCTGCTGAGTGGTGCGCCAGCTGTTCCAGATCTCTGCAGATGCACTGTGCTTTCTGGGCTCTTCCCTTCAGGATTCCCACCACAAGTCCCCACTGCCTGTCTCACCGTCTCTCTTTGGTTCACTTAGCTCTGTCTTCTTTAAATTCTTTTTATTAGAACCATTTTGAACGTGCCCTCTGTTTTCTGCTGCAACCCCAGCTGATACAATACTTGGTACCATAAGCAGGATTCTGCCTAGGGTTCCTCTCCTATATGTGAGTAGACTGATAACCTGATGGAACAGCATCACAGATTTCAATTTTTCACTGGAATGACATGGAATGAATTACTGACAGGGCAAATCATTTAGTGATCAATTGTCTTGGGCACGTAAGTGGCTATGGCAAAAAATACAAAGGTTATTGCGAAGATTATGGGATGGGGTGTTTGTTTCTGACTGTTCTGAAGAGGACAAAGATAAATATATGTTCCAAAACCTGAATTCTCAATTCACATCACAGGTGGAGATCCAGAAAACCTTAATAGCAGCCTTAAAATAATCCCTAATTTGTAGTAGTGTAGGGCAGACAGGGCTCAAATCCAGGGTCTGACTGCAGGGGATGCAAAGTTGCAATGTCGCTGAAATGCACAACTTGCCAAGTCACTGACGCCTAAGGAAAGAAAATTTGTCGGGAAAAAGTGGAGCCATGACATTGGGCAAAGCAGACAAGGCTGCAATTTGGAATCTAAAAGTCCTCCTGCAGTGCTCCAGACAGCGGTAGCAGCTCCTTCAGCTCAGGGAACTAATCTTCCTTGCAAAGAAACGTTTCAGTGACTTCATTTGGGTGGTTGCCTCAAAATAATATGCAGATAATTCTCAGGATCTATCTCCACCACCCCTCATTGCCTTTGGTCTCATAATGAGATTAATATCTGAGTATTAATCAGAGGAAGAAAAGTGCATAGTCTTTTCCGAAAGGAGAAACTGTATACGCCGAAGGAGTTGTCAAGAGCCAAGGGAGACTTTTGGGAAATATTCTAATGATGTTATATGCAAGAAGAGACATTGTGACATTGGACTGAGCCAGACTATCCATAGGGGAGTATTCACCAAGGATTCTGGATAAAATATGAGATAAAGCATCTGTATGTGGTGGGGATACATTTGAAGCAAATACCACTGGGGTTTCACAGACCCATTAACCTAACCCTAGACCTGAGTCACCTTACAGACTTGCAGTATACTAACTTGGAGGGAGGTTTTGGTTATTTTGAAAAAATGCAACATGGCAACAAGTATACACTGTAAATCTTCCCCCAAGCTTTCTCCAGAGGCAGTTTTGACCATTGATCAAGATGAAAAACCTCTGGAAAAACAGCTATATACCTAGACCTTCCGTACAATCTAAGATCCACGTAAGATTGACTGATTGACGATTGGCCTCACCCTGCAAAGATATGGTGACTGTGGGACTTTGTATTTCTTCTAAGTAGGGAATGCATTTTTCTGAAATTAATCAAAGGACAAAAACAAAAGCTGATTGGTGAAGAGAGTAGAATCTTAGGGGCATTTCCTCTAATCCACTTGCTTTTACTGTTCTTCCCTGTGTGTGCCCTGAAAGGATGACTTCTGTGGACTATGTCAATCAGGTCCTCCACCCTCTAGATTCCACTTGGGATGCCAAAGTAGGATAACTGTAGCAGGTAGTTAGAAGTAGATTGTTTTTCCAGTGGATACTTTCCTCATCAAATAAAGCTTCTCTTGGGCAGCCCTCTTCCAGGGTTTTAGCTCTAACTGGGTTGTGCTAACATCATTTGACTCTCTGGCCGATAACTCTGGTGAAATGGCATCCTGCTGCTGTGGTCTCTGGGTTTCCCCTTCCCTTTATTTCCTTAACCCATATAAATACTTTGATATATGGGTCTTCCCTTGAGTCTTTTCAGTTAAAAAGTTTTGAATACTAAAATATTTTAATGTTGGTAAAGTCCAATTTATCTTTTTTTCTATATTCTGAGTGTGCTTTTTATATCATATTCAAGAACTTCTTACCTAACAAAAGGACAAAAGTATTTTCTCCTAATAGCCTCTTATAGAAGTTTTATAGTTTTACATTGTATTGATATATTAAGGAATATGATTTTATATGAGATATGAGGTGTACATCAAGGTTAATTTTATTGCCTATGGACATCCAATTGTCCCAGCACCATTTGTTGAAAACTATCCTTTATAACAGCTTTTGTGTAGTGTAAACGCCTTACAACAATATTGTCACGTATTTTACTTTACACATGCCACAGAAACACAATATATTGTCACTATTTTTTTTTTCAGTTAAACCCTGTTGACTGTACAATGAGTTTCCTGCCAGGAAACTGTTAATGTGTCCAAGTCCTCCTTTTCTCTAAGACTGCACTGTCAGATACATTATCTACTGGCCACATGTGGCTAATTAAATACAACTGGAATTCACTTTCTCAGTTTGACTAGCAACATTTCAAGTGTTCAAGAGACACACGTGGCTAGTGATCACCTGGTCATACAATGAAGAACAGAAAAATTCCATTTGTCTCAGGAAGTGCCGCTGGGCTGCGTCTCTGTACCAATGTTTGTGGTCATAGATTGCTGGGCATATTAAAACTTATTAAACCTCATCTCCTTTGTATTGATTTACAGTAACTTTATTAAGTGATAAATTTGGGGTTGATTGAATATGATACTAAGGGTAAATTTTTAGTTTATTCCAGGATTTGTAGATAGAAGCCATCGACATTGAAGTCATATAAAAAATGCATCAGGAATTTCACAGTTTCAAATGCTGTCCTTAAATCCAAAGATACTTCTTACAATGCTTTATTTCCAATGAACGTGAGTTTTCAAACAAATTATATTTTTTAACATTGTATTCTTTTGAGAAAAATTTTGAAAAAGTGTCTTTTTTTCCCTTTCTGGGTTCTACCTTTCTTAGAGGTTTTACAAGTGACACACTGACAATAGTGAATAGAAAAAAACACCTGGAAAAGGGACAACCAGTTGGAGGACAGCTGTATTTTCTGAAAAGAAATATTTAAAAAGACATATGTGTTACTGTTTCCTCTATTTATAAATAATAATATTTTTCAATGCTTTTAATTATCTTTTATAAAAGGTCCATTTTAAAATTTAGATTTGAAAAGAATATTATTTTAATATAATAACAAATGGAATATTCCATAGAAAAACAGGAGTAAACCCCTTCCCCAAAAAGATGGCTTTCTGGAGAAAAATGGGAATGTAGCTTGTTGTTTAAAAATTTAGAGGAGGAGCTAACACACCTTTTCTATTGTTTTATAAGCTCCAAGTGCAGCAAAGGGCTTTTTTTTTTTTTTTTTTTTTTTTTGCGGTACGCGGGCCTCTCACTGTTGTGGCCTCCCCCGTTGCAGAGCACAGGCTCCGGACGCGCAGGCTCAGCGGCAACGGCTCACGGGCCCAGCAGCTCCGCGGCATGTGGGATCTTCCTGCACCGGGGCACGAACCCGTGTCCCCTGCATTGGCAGGCGGACTCTCAACCACTGCGCCACCAGGGAAGCCCAGCAAAGGCATTTTTAATGTTCTTCCTTAAAAGACTTTATTCTTATCATAAATTCTCTGTCAGTGATGAAATGCTGCTCTATGACAACCTTGTATAATAATCTGCCACCTATTTTTGCATCCCCTTCAAGATCAAACTACCTGTTTACAGACACTAACGATTCGCCTTAACACAAAAGATTCAGCCTAATCACAAAGGACATGCCTGAGTGTCATCATCTTTTAATTACAATCCACCAACTCGATGGAATGTTTACTGAGTGTCCAGAATGGTATCAGGCACTGTGGGGTGTGCACGAAAGCATGAGGATGCAGAACTGCAGAGGGCTGCAGACTCATAAAACAGGGTCTGTTTAGCAAATAAGATAATACAGTACCACACATAAATCTGTGTGGATAATAACTGCAACATAATTTTCAGCATGAATGAATCAGTACGGTATAAGAGGTAATTTTTTTTTTTTTTTTGCTGAGAAAGTGAGATTGGAGTGTGAATTGAAAATGTTGCAAAGAGAATGTTAGTGGATGGGAGTGAAGGAGATGGTAAGAGAAGACGATTTTGAGTGCATGGGAATGCTGTGCTATACTTTATTCTACAGGAAAAAAAATGACATCAGATATATGCACCCCTAAGTTCACTGCAACATCACTTAAATAGTCAAGATATGGAAGCAACGTAAGTGTCCATCGATGGATGAATGGATAAAGAAGATGTGGTGTGTGTGTGTGTGTGTGTGTGTGTATATATATATATATATATATAAAATGGAATTTTATATAAACCATATATATGTATAATGGAATGTTACTCAGCCATAAAAAGAATGATATCTTGCCATTTGTAACAACGTGGATGGACCTGTATGAGGCTCTCATGGGAAGCTGAAAGGGAATAAATGATGGAATCCACGGTGGAGGATGTAAAATTCTCATATTTTGTAGTCAAGAGCCCCAAGTTAATGTCTAATGTTTATGGAACAAGAAATAGAAGATTTTGTGTGTATTTAACTGGAAATGTCTGCATTTCTAACATGAGGATTAGTGATGAAATAAAAGCATGTAATGATAAAAAATAAAGTTACAAAGCTATCAATAGGAAATGAATCACAGTAATCTCATTTAAAATATTACAGTGGGGTGGGTAGAAATGACGGGGGCGGGGGTAGAAAACCAGCTACATTTCATCTGTCCTGGTGTGAGTCAAAGGCATTGGCAAGAATTAAAGTATAAGTAATGGAGACCGACAAATGCAGGCACTGAGAAAAGTAAAAGCAAGGATGGTTTTCAGTGACTGCCTTGAAACAAGGGACTGGAGTGGAATATTGCTCCTTTAGAATGTGTGCTTGCTTTATGTCAATTAAAATTCCAATGTATGTAAGTGTACTTCCTGAAAATGGGTGTATTACACCTAAAAAGTGTTCAAATTTGAAGATATTTTATTGAAAGTATATTTCTCGGCATCTTATTTACTTTATTTTTATTTTTACTTTTTTATTGGGGTATAGTTGATTTACAATGTTGTGTTAGTTACAGGTATACAGGAAAGTGATTCAGTTATACATATATAAATCTATCTATTTATCTATCTATATATTCTTTTTCAGATTCCCCTCCCCCATAGGTCATTACAAAACATTGAGTACAGTTTTCCTGTGCTATACACTAGGTCCTTGTTGGCTATCTATTTTATATATAGTAGTGTGTATATGTTCATCTCAAACTCCTAATTTATCCCTCCCTGCCTTTCCCCTTCAGTAACCATAAGTTGGTTTTCTATGTCTGTAGGTCTATTTAAGTTTTGTACATAAGTTTATTTGTATCATACTTATATCAGACAAAATATACTTTAAAATAAAGATTGTTATAAGAGACAAAGAAGAAAACTACATAATGATCAAGGGATCAATCCAAGAAGGAGATATAACAATTGTAAATATATACGCACCCAACATAGCAGCACCTTAATATATAAGGTAAATCTTATTTACTTAAAAAAAAAAACAACTGAAATATGTACAAGGAGACGCAATGATTCCTGTGTGGCAAATATACTCTGGGCTCAAAAACATGCCTTTTAATCTCACCTTATTTTTGCACTTTTCATAATGTTCCCTTGTTCATTTTTGCAACCAATTTTAACATATTAAAATGTGACTCACTATTCATCAGCTTCACCAAAAAAAATGACTTTCAGAAAACATTCAAAATACCAAGTACAACAGAAAATCTTTTTGAAGCTAAAAGGCTCAGAATGATTATACAGTGAAATAAGTTTTCATTGCCCAAATTATTAATTCTTTTGGTATGCAGATACTATTAATGTCATAAAAATATTTACCAATACAAAGAAAGAATAGTAACAGAAAACTTTTGTTGAGTCCTTATTACAACTTTTTTCTTGTGATGAGATGAAAGATCTACTCTCTTAGCAACTTTAGTGTGCAATACAGTATTATTAGCTGTAGTCACTATGCTGTACATTACATCCTCATGACTTATTTATTTTATAACTGGAAGTTCTTTTGGTGCATTTTGATCCCCTTCACCCATTCTGCCCACCCCTCATCTCTGGCAAGCACAAATTTGTTCTCTGTATCTATGAGCTTGTTTTTTGTTTGTTTGTGTTTGTTTGTTTTTTTACATTTCATATATAAGTGAGATCATACAATATTTGTCTTTCTCTGTCTGACTTACTTCACTTAGCATAATGCCCACAAGGTCCATCCATGTTGTTACAAATGGCAAGATTTCATTCTTTTTACGGCGGAGTAAAATTCCATTATGCATATATATGGTTTATATAAAATTCCATTTCCATGTAAAGAAATCACGAGGGCTGAAAAGAAAAAATACTGGCAAAAATATATTAAATGTTTTTAATGAGAGTACTAAAATCAAACACAGTGGATTCTCTGGTTCTAAGTATATAGATGAAAAAATTAATGGAATTAGATCAAATTAATAGGGTTTTATTACCAAAAAGAATTGTTAAAAATGATATATGTTTTAGTTTGAATTAATGGTAATGAAGTTCTGGGGTCTTAGTTATCTACCTCACCCATGGATAATCTCCCTTAATTATGGTTTCTGAACAATTTGACAGATACCATTAGCTTGTCAATGTTGTGTCTATAATACAGTTTGAGAGGGGATCGAGAGACTGAAGAAAGCTGCTGTGAAGATCTGTGTTTTCTGGTGTTGCGAAAGCTGGATGGCAGCATGTAAATCACTGAAGTTAGAACACTTCCTCACATCATGCACAAAAATAAACACAGAATGGCTTAAAGAGTTAAATATAAGACAAGTCACCATAAAACTCCTAGAAGAGAACACAGGTAAAACATTCTCTGACATAAATTGTACCAATATTTTCTTAGGTCAGTCTCCCAAGTCAATAGAAATAAAAGCAAAAATAAACAAATGGGATCTAATCAAACTTATAAGCTTTTGCACAGCAAAGGAAATCATAAACAAAATGAAAAGATAGCCTACAGACTGGGAGAAAATATTTGCAAATGATGTAACCAACAATTTCCAAAATATACAAACAGCTTCTACAATTCAGTAACAAAAAAACAAACAACCCAATCAAAAAATGGGCAGAAGACCTCAATAGGCATTTCTCCAAAGAATACAAACAGATGGCCAATAAGAACATGAAAAGATGCTCATCATCACTAATTATTAGAGAAATGCAAATCAAAGCAACAATGAGGTACCACCTCACACCAGTGAGAATGGCCATCATTAAAAAGTCTACAAATAATAAATGCTGGAGAGGGTGTGGAGAAAAGGGAACACTCTTACACTGTTGGTGGGAATGTAAATTGGTGCAGCCATTATGGAGAACAGTATGGAGCTTCTTCAAAAAACTAAAAATAGACTTTCCATATGATTCAGCAATCCCGCTCTTGGACATATACCCAAACAACTATAATTCAAAAAGATACATGCACCCCTATGTTCATAGCAGCACTATTTACAATGGCTAAGATATGGAAACAATATAAAGGTCAAATGACAGAGGAATGGATAAAGAAAATGTGGTATATATGCACAATAAAATATTACTCAGCCATTAAAAAGAACGAAATAATATGCCTTTTGCAGCAACATCAATTGACCTAGAGATTATCATACTAAGCTAAGTATGTCAGAAAGAGAAAGACAAATACCTTATGATATCACTAATATGTGGAATCTAAAATATGGCACAAATGAACATATCTATGAAAGAGAAACAGACTCACGGACATAGAGAGCAGACTGTGGTTGCCAAGGGGGTGGGGAGGGAAGGAATGGGAGTTTGGGATTAGCAGATGCAAACTATTATACATAGGATGGATAAACAACAGGTCCTACTGTAGAGCACAGGGAGCTATATTCAATATCCAGTGACAAATCATAATGGAAAAGAATATATATATGGATAACTGAGTCACTTTGTTGTACAGCAGAAATTACACACAACATTGTAAATCAACTATACTTCAATAAAATTAAAAAAACAAATCTGTTTTTTTCTGATTCAGACAGCTAAAAAAAGTAACTATGTGATTTAATTGGAATACAGGGCCTAATTACAATTATAGTTAATGTTAAGAGCTGTGAATATATTACAGAAATGAAAATGTAAAGTGATAAGCAATACATGTCAATCACCTTCCAGCTACTCTTCTGGACCCCTTTCCCAGTCCAGTAGGTCTCTTCTCCAGCTTTCCACTGCTGGGCACCACCATATGCTCTCTGGATGTCTAAGTCCCTCTAACCCCTCATATTCGTTCCTCACTCTTCCTTCCTGCTCTCCTAACTAGAAAGCTCCCATTTTCCTGTCCAAATTACTCTAAAACCTCATAAATCCTATCATTTTTAACAGATACTAGTTCCGCGCACTAAAGATAAGCCTCAATGATGAACCTATGAATTTCCACCAAAAAAAAAAAAAACTATACAAGTTGTGTGTTTTTATACATGACCTTCATCCATCAGTCCATAATTTATGTAGAGCAAAAGAAGTGAATTTGTATAAAAAAGAATAATGTTTCATTACAGAAGAACATAAACTTAATCTCCACAGCTTCCGTGAGATTGTGATGCATTAAGAACCACAGTATTTCCTATCTGAATGAAATCTGTCCTGTAAAATTGTGAGTAACAAGTACAGCCACATTATTAATGTATAATTGTATTATAGAAAAAGAACCTTAAGCATAAACACTTGTGGGAGAGGCAGGGGACTCTGCCATTTCTCCTTCCTTACTTTTCTTCCATGGTAAGTGCAGCACACATGTTACATTCTTTCCTCTATGAATGCATTCTCCAGTGTGTGAAGCACAGGGCAAGAAGGCTAGCGGGAGCTAGGATGTAGTCTGTGTTTACTTACCAAACTCTGCATCCTGGCACTGGGCTGGACAAAGAAGAGAGATGTCTTTTTATTAGCACAAAGGACACCTTTCTTCACCAAGGTGTGACTGGCAGGGCTGTGCCTAACTAGAAAAAGTGTGTAGCATTAGGGTCCCAGCAGGAAAAAGAAATGATGTATTCATAGTTTAATCGAAGATAATTTATTGAAGGGAGTATTTACAGAAGTATGTGCAACATGCAGAAAATCTACAAGAGACAGGGACACACACAGGGCATAGACAATGGGAATTCATAACAATCCCTAACTATAAAAGGATGAGGTGAATGTCAGTAGATATTGGTAAAAGCAGAAGTGGTGGCAGACAGGCTGCCTGATAGAGGTTAGAATTACAAGTAGGACAATGTCAGAAGGGAGGGAGCTGGAATAATATAAATAGCCAGGCCCATTCTCCTTCCCACCTCCAATCTCTGGCAGCTGTGTCTCACTGCTGAGTCTACCTGCAAGCAGAGGGAAAGAGAGTTGGAGTGATGTGGTACCTCAAGGTCGGCCTCTCAGGGCACAGAGCAGAGCAAAGAAAGGCAGAGAGTGAGTCTGGAGAGCCAACCAGAATAACTAGCTGGAGGTATATCTTTCCAACTCGTCCAATGCATTAACCATGTTTCTAACTTCTGTAAGCTCAATGCTTTAACATCTGTCCTTCATGCATATACTGGACACACCCTGTTGTAGACAATTCAATAATATGCCTGAGACACTTGCTCTTGGGAACTGTAATAAACTGTGTTTTTAATAGAAATTATCCCCTGATATGTTGGCCTTACTATACCTCTAGTTTTCTATTAATATAGTATATTTTTTAAACCTAGGTTGATGACCATCTTATTAAAATTTGTACAGGTGCTGTATAAGCTAGAAGTAGTCATGAAAAAAAAAGTGGTCCTTTTTTTCATGTTAGACTTCCTTGATGATTTAATAGTTTCTCTAGCTCTACTCTGAATTCAGGTAGGAGGAGAGACCAACAAAGTACAGAAAATTGCAGGGTAGAATGGTTGTCTTTGGCAAACTCCCATCTCTCTCTTTCCATCTTTCTTATACCCATTGGTCTCAACTTCATCCAGTACCTTCTTCCTGTGTCTAGAGGACTGTTTGCTAATTTAGAAGTAGTACATTTATTAATCCCATGGCATTGTTTGATCTTTAAAATGATTTGCTTTGAGTTGAGATTATGAAATTTTGTATTACCAAATTCATTATCTCCCATTGTATGTTTTCAAGTGATAAGTCAATAATTTATATAATTGACTATGAATAAACTAACATAAAATAAAACAATAAAATGTGATTACAGGAGACCTGTAACCTCAAGTAAGATAAAGTAAGATGAAGGAAAACTCATTAATTCAACACATACCTTCAAGTTTATAGTCAATATGGACTTCTAACATATGGAATTTGAGCAGATATATATACACAGATACATATACACTAGATAAGAGAATAAAATAAGCTATTCACCTCTAGTCATTCATTTAGAGAAATGGAAATAGCTCTGTATATTTGCTTTACTTTTAAAATTCAAATACAGTCATGTTTGCTAATTTATCTTTTTTTTTTAATTGGAGTAAAATTGCTTTACAATGTTGTGTTACTTTCTGCTGTACAATGAAGTGAATCAGCTATATGTATACATGTATCCCCTCCCTCTTGGACCTCCCTCCCAACCTCCCCATCCCACCCATCTAGATCATCACAGAGCACCGAGCTGAGCTCCCTATGCTATACCCCAGGTTCCCACTAGCTATTTTACACATGGTAGTGTATTTATGTCAAAACTAATCTCCCAATTTGTCCCACCCTCCCCATGCCCCCCATGTCCACATGTCCATTCTCTATGTCTCCATCTCTATTCCTGCCCTACAAATAGGTTCATCTGTACCATCTTTCTAGATTGCACATATACGTGTTAATATACGATATTTGTTTTTCTCTTTCTGGCTCACTTCACTCTGTACGACAGACTCTAGGTCTATCCACATCTCTACAAATGACCCAATTTCATTCCTTTTTATGGAGAACAGTAGGCAGCTTCCTTAAAAAACTAAAAATAGGGCTTTCCTGGTGGCGCAGTGGTTGAGAATCTGCCTGCTAAGGCAGGAGACACGGGTTTGAGCCCTGGGCTGGGAGGATCCCACAGGCCGCGGAGCAGCTAGGCCCGTGAGCCACAACTACTGAGCCTGCGTGTCTGGAGCCTGTGTTCCGCAACAAGAGAGGCCACGATAGTGAGAGGCCCGCGCACCGCGATGAAGAGTGGCCCCCCCTTGCCACAAATAGAGAAAGCCCTCGCACAGAAACGAAGACCCAACACAACCAAAAAAAAATTAATTAATTAATAAACTCTTACCCCCAACATCTTCTTTAAAAAAAAAAAAAAAAACCAAAAATAGAACTACCATATGACCCAGCAATCCCACTACTGGGCATATACGCAAATTTATCTTTTTAAGATGCTTTGAAAAGCAACAGGAGCCACGGGCTTGGTATATAACTTGACTCTCTGTGGAACTTCTGGCATCAAAGTAGCAACTTGTATTGATTGGTCACTTGATAACAGTGACCATTTTCTAAGCTAAAGATAATAGAATATAATAGGAAACTCTGAATTGCTTAATCTAATATCAATCTGAGTTATGCTGAAAGACTACCTCACTAAAATCGTGTGCGTATTTTATCAAATATAAACTCACTACTACCTTTCCTGACAGTGTGCAATTTTATTAGCTCTCAGATACTAAATTTAATTTAAAATCTCATAGGTATATATAATGACAATGTTAATAGAATCATAACATAATAAACCTATTACCACGTATTATATTATGAAGCCAACCAGCTCCAGCTCTCACATATCTGTCACACAAGTAGATAGAGAATTTCACGGCAGTACCTAAACATGCAAATCAAATATATCTTATATGGCAAGAAGAGAATTTGGCCATGGGTGGAGCTGTGAAACCTATCCTGGTCACCAGAACCTCCACACCTTGTAGATCTCTGTCAGATCCTCCCTCCTTTCCCCACCAGCGCTCTATAAGCTACATTTTGTGTTGTGACTCTTAGCCTTTCTACTGGAAATCATTGTCTTCTACATGGCTTATCTCTTCTTTGAGCCTGGAAGCCATCTGTGGATGGGATGTACACCCACCTCCTCAAATGATCTGCCATAACTACTAGCATAGGGATTCCCTGGTTGATGTGTCCTTAGCAATTATTTGTGGAGTGGATGAAGACATTAATCACAGAGCCAAATTAGTATCTATCTTATAACAAAGCGTACTGTATTTTAGATTAGAATATGTAAATGTACTTTCTTTTCCATTCTACCAACAGCCTGGAGCTGTGGTTCTCACAGTATGGTTCCAGCACCACCTGCAGCAGGACCTAAGAGTTTATTATAAATGCTAGCTCTGGTTCTGATATACTGAATCAGAAACTCTGAAAGTGGGACCCAGCAGCCAATATTTTCACGAACCTTCTGGGTTACTCTGATGTAGGCTAAGTTTTGAGAACTATTGGTCTAAAGATTCATGGCAGGCTTATAATCTTTCATTTGCTTTTCTGTGTATCTCTCATAGAACATTAAGTAAGCTTTTTTTAGTTACTTTTGTATTGGAGTCTAGTTGATTTACAATGTTGTGTTAGTTTCTGCTGTACAGCTAAGTGAATCAGTAATACATACACATATATCCATGCTCTTCTGGAGTCCATTCTCATATAGGTCATTACAGAGCACCAAATAGAGCCTTAGAATTAAGATGGGAATTGTGTAGGAAAACAATGGTCCCATGCCGGGTTTAAATGATCAATCTGGGCTTAGAAAAGGAAAGGCCCCTCCTCACTCCCATGATGCATCATGCCAGCACTACCATCACTGGTCTCCAGTCACCAACTCTGCTGCAAGATGGCAAAACCAACCATTCTCACTTTATTTCTCTTAATGAATATTTTCTGAAAGAGTGAAATATGTTTATCATTGTCTTCTACCTTTTGTCCTCAGGACTGTTCATCCTGGCCAGGATCCAAGAATGAGACCCCTCTGCCCCTCCAGACAGAATAAGAATTCAAGTAGTACTTAAAATGCTTGTTCTATGAGAGGAGAGGTTAGCCTCTGAGGGAATGGATGGCAGATAATGGAATCAGGCCTGGGAACCTGGCTCCTAGCTTTCCTCTTCTCTCCTCCTCAAATCACCCTATATCATCATTTTTTGTTGTTGTTGTTGTTGTTGTTGTTGTTGTTGTTTTGCGGTACGCGGGCCTCTCACCGCTGCGGCCTCTCCCGTTGCGGAACACAGGCTCCGGATGCACAGGCTCAGCAGCCATGGCTCACAGGCCCAGCCGCTCCGTGGCATGTGGGATCTTCCCGGACCGGGGCACGAACCCGTGTCGCCTGCATTGGCAGGTGGACTCTCAACCACTGCGCCACCAGGGAAGCCCCGTTTTTTATTTTATAACATATTTCCCTCCCCTAATCCTAAAACAACTCCCCCAGGGCTGTCTGGAAGTAGACGGGGGATGGAACTGAGGTTCTAATGCTCAGCAAATATAAGATAAGGTGACCTGTCCAGTAATTCAGGAAAATGGAAATTAAAATAATGACCCTCTAGGAGTTTGGGGGCTTATAGAACACATGTGGCTCTGGCTACACATATCTAAAATCACAGAAGTGGACATCAAAAGAAAAGGAAGTCAATATTACTGTATGATAACCGAAAACAAAAGTCAAAGCACTCCTAAAAATCTCAAAAAAACAAAACAAAACCCTAATTAAGCAACTAAAACAAGAAGACAACAAAAAAAGGACCCTTTAAAGAATTTTAAACTTTCTAAATGCATACAACTTTGATTAATTAAAAATTGATAACCTCTTGGCAAATTTTAGGGTTATGTTATTCAAGTTTAACTTAGTACTTTTTTTAATGCAGAAATAATTGTATTACACCGATGAAAGTATTGTGGCTTACTTTAAAAAAACAGCAAAAAACCAAAACAAATAAACAAACAAAAAAAAAACCTAAAAACCTCCTCCTCCTGATTTTCTTCTCTGTCATTCTTGTCTCAAATAAAAGCAACCCAAGATAGATTAACTACATGAGGGTAAGGTACAGCTGCTTCTACCTTAGACGTGGAAGAAGTACCTGAAACATGTCGAAAACAAGGAAGGGTATGGGTTTACCCTATTCGCAAGCTAAAAAGCCAGCCTGCCTCAGTTTCATGGATGCTGGCAGAAAACAAGGCAAAACACAGTTAATTACTCATAGCAATTGCACTAACAAAAGTATGATCGTTTTCTTGTACCGGTTCCCTGTGCCTCACTTATCACAGGCTGACACAATAAGAGGGAGGTGACACCTGCATATACAGTGGTTTGCACTACAGGAACGAGACCTCAGGCTTAATTCTAATGTTTTATAACACGCCTTTGCCCCAGAGGGACACATTATCTTTATTACACTGGAGAGCCAACACATCTTCCTTCTTTCCCAGAAGAGATACTATTTCTATTTTCCAAGGCTGTGTGCTCCACAAATATTCCTGAAAAGATCATCCAGAACAAAAGCTATCTGTGCCTCTGTTCACAAGATGTGCAGAAACACAAAAGACCCATGGGGAATTATCTTCTAATACATAATAGGTGCTCATTTCCAGTTTCCTATTAACTGATGAAAATTTATCCAATTATAAGCACTATTTCATTGTATTATCACAGACTAATTATTGGTATTTTTTTTTCTTTTTCTTTTTTTTTTGCGGTACGCGGGCCTCTCACTGTATGGCCTCTCCCGTTGCAGAGCACAGGCTCTGGATGCGCAGGCTCAGCGGCCATGGCTCATGGGGCCAGCTGCTCTGCGGTATGTGGGATCTTCCCTGACCGTGGCACGAACCCGCGTCCCCTGCATCAGCAGGTGGACTCTCAACCACTGCACCACCAGGGAAGCCCAATTGGTATATTCTTAAATGGCCAATGTGAATATAATAATTTTCATCTTTCCTACTAAAATAACTCATTAAATGCTTAATATATCTTTCCCAAATACTAGAAATTATAGCTTATTGGCAGAAATCACCTTCTTGTACTGTAATGAGTTTATAATTCAATGTAATAATATTAATAAAACTAAAAATATATTGGACCTACTATACATGAATGAACATGAAGAACATTATTTTCAAGACACCACTGCATGTCTATGAATGAGAAGAACGATAAATTACACAATTAGTATGAGGATTAGTGAAAATAACTATAGAAATATGATCATCCAGGACAGAGTGAAGGAGAACAGCCAGTTATTTTGATGAGAACTCACAGAAAAAGTCTTATGGATGACGTACTTCCAGATCTGTTTATGAGAAAGGAATATTTTGGTGGAAAATAAGAAAATGCATACTAACATAGATTAATATTTTTATAAGAAGGTTAGAATATGCTATATTAGACTTGAAACCTCAGGACAAAAATCACTGCCACAAACTTAATTACATTAAATAAAGGAATATTCCTCAAGGAAATATAACCTTTCATAAATGTTATTAAATATAATGCATATATTTGAAATTTAAAAATTGGCTTAGGGCTTCCCTGGTGGCGCAGTGGTTGAGAGCCCGCCTGCCGATGCAGGGGACACGGGTTCGTGGCCCGGTCCGGGAAGATCCCACATGCCACGGAGCGGCTGGGCCCGTGAGCCATGGCCGCTGGGCCTGCGCGTCTGGAGCCTGTGCTCCGCAATGGGAGAGACCACAGCAGTGAGAGGCCCACGTACCGCAAAAAAAAAAAAAAAAAAAAAAAAAAAAAAAGACAAAACAATACAAAATCTCAATAGATATGCAATATAACATAAAATTAATAAAAATTGAATTGTAAGAAAAGTGCTCCATGACCTTCTGTTAGATGCCCTGGTACATGAAAAAATATATTATTACTCAGCTCCAATTTTATAAATAGAAACTTTAAAAATCAGCTTAAACACATCTACACTTTTATTTCTGATTTACACTTTAAACCTACTAGGCAATTCCTTCGACTTCAGCACATAATCACATGAATTTTGATGTTGAATATTGTTAGTCATTCCAGACTAACCCAGGAAGCATATCATGACAGTGCACAATGAAAATTCAAGAATCTAATATATAAAATAGTTTATTCTACACAGGGAAAAATTTAAAACTAATGAGACCAAATAAGTGATGGCTGAAAGTGTTACAGAGAATGTAAATTCAACAACAACAAAAACTTAATCAAATTACCTAAAACATAGTCCTTATATTAGCAATACCTTCCAGCTCCTTTTTGAGCGCTTCCACAAAAATGCAAGAGCTGAAAGGAAGACAAAGGTCAAATGACCACCCTTTTGCTGCACATCTTCCTTCACTATGACCTGGTCAGACTGTTTGTCTTAGCGTGTGCTGGCTTTTTAAGGTTCTTTCAGAAACAACAAAGTACAAAGCTGATCTGTACTTCTGAAAATTTCACCATGACTCTAGTTTTCTCTTGACATAGATATTATGCTGCATCTATGGACCTTCAGAGTTCCTCTTCCTTTTTCACTTCAGTCTTCTTGTCTCATGCTTACCCAATTATGACATTGAAAGCATTTTCCTTAGAGGTTTTGCCTTTGACCTTTTAAAAATGTGCAGATCTCAATTTATCTAGTTTAGCAATTTCCTGAGAACTTTTGTCTTACTTATTTTTCCCACTGCAATAGTCCAATCAATACAAAAAGCTATTGAAAATTCCTTCCAGAATTGATTTTCAGGGTTTTTTCATCTTTTTTTGCCTTAAATATGTTAAATCTTATCATCTTTTAGCTGCCTTCATAAAAGATTTTACACACCTATACTTATTGTTTACCTACCTATAGGGGGAAAAAGCACAGAAAAAAATCAACTCTATGTAATTGCCTTACACAAAAATTTCTAATCTAATGAAAAAATATGCTAATTTTTAAAAGAGAATATTTACTGAATATGAGTTAACAGATGGTAAGAACCTAATGTTAGTTATTAGGTTAAAAACACTTTCTGGTTTATTCTTCTCAACAATCTTGGGGAACATGTATTTTAATCCATTTTTCACAAATGTTGATACCAGGGATCAGAGAGGTTAATTAACTTGACTAAATTTCCTCAGATATTAAGGATTAGAGCTGTTACTAAACCCATGACTTCTGACACAAAACATAAAGTCTTAACCACTGGGGTATACCACACTCATTTCTGTATGATACATTGAGAACATATCCTTGGCCACATCTGTTCATCCCTTTTTCTAAATGAAATTAACAGAAAATATCACAAAATAATTACCTCACTTGTTTTTCCTTACAAACTGATGAATTAAAACATAGCAGTTTAGCTCCCGGAAAGGAAATTATACCATCTCATTCTTGTCATATATACTGCACACCTGCGTACACACACATAAACATCTGAGAAGCCTAATAAAATTATATCTTTATTGCCACTGTTTCCTTGCATCTTTTAAGAGAGGCACATATTTATAGCATGATACCGTCTCTGATGCAAGTATCTATCTACCTCTTCCCTGAATTCTGCATGTACATTTTCAAATGCTACTTAATATTTCCACCTGGATACCTGTTAGGCACCTCAAATTGGATATGTCGAAAACTAAAACTCTGACTTTAGCCCCCCTCGAACGCTTGCTCCGACTGTGTTCCACATCTCCATTAACATCACTTCCATCCCCCCAGTAGCTCTGATCAAGGACTCGAGGATTTCATTCAGTCTTCTCTCAGTCTTGTGAACTTTACCTTCAAAATACATCAAACATTCGCACTTCCACTGCTGTGCTCTGATCTAAGACACCATGATCGCTCATCTCAATTACTGAAATTGTCGCCTTCTTTTTTTTAAACACCTTTATTGGAGTATAATTGCTTTACAGTGGTGTGCTAGTTTCTGCTTTACAACAAAATGAATCAGTTATACATATACATATGTTCCCATATTCCTTCCCTCTTGCGTCTCCCTCCCTCCCACCCTCCCTATCCCACCCCTCTAGGTGGTCACAAAGCAGGGAACTGATCTCCCTGTGATATGCGACTGCTTCCCACTAGCTATCTATTTTACGTTTGGTAGTGTATATATGTCACTGCCACTCTCTCACTTCGTCCCAGCTTACCCTTCCCCCTCCCCATATCCTCAAGTCCATTCTCTACATCTGTGTCTTTATTCCTGTCTTACCCCTAGGTTCTTCGTGACATTTTTTTCCCCCTTAGATTCCATATATATGTGTTAGCATACGGTATTTGTTTTTCTCTTTCTGACTTACTTCACTCTGTATGACAGACTCTAGGTCCATCCACCTCACTACAAATAACTCAATTTCGTTTCTTTTTATGGCTGAGTAATATACCAAAATGTTCACTGCAGCTCTATTTACAATAGCCAGGACATGGAAGCAACCTTTATCCAGATGAATGGATAAAGAAGATGCGGCACATATATACAATGGAATATTACTTGCCTAACTTCTTGCTGCTCAAAACACGGTCCACGGACCAGCAGGCAGCATCAGCATCACCTGGAAGATGGCTGGACATGCAGGGTCACAGGCCCACTGGACAACTGAAGGAGACTCTGCATTTTAGTGATACCCCATGTGGTCAGAGGCAAATTAAAATTTGTAAGTACTTTTCTAACTCACATCCCTGCTTCCTCCCTTGCCCTTCTACTTGTGTGGCAACTAGAGTAATTCTTTTAAAATGAGAGATTATATCACACTTTTGCTCAGTGCTGGAGATCAATTTGCTACCATGTTTCCAAAGATCTTAATAGACTCACTCCCTTTAATCCTTTAATTCCATTCTTCAGATTCTATCATGTATATAATGATGCATCTCAGAGGTATACATAAAAGTATATATACATTTATGTGTGGAAATGGACTAAATGTCTATTAATTGGATTACAATACATCTTTGTGATATCATAATGTGTAGCCACTGATAAGCATGTCTTTAAAAAAATTTTTTTAATATCTTTATTGGAGTATAATTGCTTTACAATGGTGTGCTAGTTTCTGCTTTATAACAAAGTGAATCAGCTATATGTATACACATATCCCCATATCCCCTCCCTCTTGCATCTCCCTCCCACCCTCCCTATCCCACCCCTCTAGGTCACAAAGATAAGCATGTCTTTTATAAAATTTTTAGCCAACTTGAGTTGGCTAAATGTACCTGACATACTTTTAAGGAACAGTAGTTTAGATCACAGTAGGTGTGATATGGTCCATATGTGTTTGTGTGTGTGTGTTTATATAACATGTGTTCATGTGTTCATGTAGCAGATAAACTTTTTATGTTAATAGAGCTTTTTCCTAGTGGGGAAAAATTTTAAGTTCTTATTCACGCTTTTCTATATATCCTAAATTTGTATTCTTAATCTAATGGGTAACTTTTTGCATGTTGACATTGGGCCAGACCCTGTACCAAGTCTCACATTTTGATGAAATAGGTTATAATATCTTCTCCCTTACCAGATGAGGTACCCACTACTTACAGAAGAGAGGTAACTTTCTCAAGAACATACAACTAGTTAGCAGCGGAGCCAGCATTTATCTTAGGTCTATCTGATTCCACAGTTCAGATACTTAATTGGCATGTCATTCAGTAATGTTCAGGGAAAACAAGGCAATGCATTAGGGCTACAAGGTCTTTAGAGATAATACAAGATTTATAGAGAATTAGCCTGATTCCTTCAAAACAATGGAGCATTTTTGAATACTTTAGAGGACACTTCTATTTTAACAATGTAGCCTTTTCAAAAGTAAGACTTTTCATTTGCATCCGTGGAAAGTGAATACTGCAACAATGAGATTTCAGATATTAAAATTCTCATCAAGATATATATATACACACATACGTGTATATGTACATGTATATGCATATAAATATACATATATATGTATGTATATATATATATATGACTCTGACCTACTGATAAATAGCTGAAGTCAAATAACAATGCTTGCTATTTTATTTCTACAAAAAAAAAATCCTGGTTACCCATGTTATAAGACAATTCTCTGAGATGTTTCCATACATCTATGACAGCTTTTTTTTGTTCTGTATTATCTCTTCAAGGACATTTTCAAAGCACACAGCCTTAGAAGCTGAAGATTGTATCTCTCTCAAATCAGGATAATAAAGATAATGTCTTCCTCCTGGGCAAAGATTGGATAGGTTTGCTAGAAGCCCCTTACAAGATTAAAGGTTTCCCAAGTTCAGGGTTCCTTGGCTGTGACACAGACCTACTGTGTGCACAGCACCCATGTGGGTTGCTTCTCATCACTCCCAGGAAACAGAGAGAAGAAAACACGGATGCTACAGAAGCCCATTCTGCCTGTTGTGCTGCAAATAGCAGCCTTTTGTCTCTGACCCAGTGGCCTGTGTCTTCTGCCAGCATCTAGAAAGTGGCAGGATAACTTGTTATCTTGCAAGCGGGTAAATCTCATGCCAGTTCCTGACAGCAGGATGGGAAATCACAGTAGTCACCAATGGGGGTAAAAACTACTTAGGAGAATCAGACTAGAGGTACTTAAAATTATCCTAGAGTAGAACCATGAAAGGAATCAACCCACTGTAGAACTCTCCTTCCCAACAGTGGTTTTCACACTCAGATGGCCTCTTTGCCTTTGGCTCTTATATTTTCTTCATCTTTTCCACTTTTGCAGTTCTTTCAAAAGGGAATGTAATTAAATCTTATTTGATAGTCAAAAATAATATAATTATTAAATTCTTCAAAATATTTAGTAAATTATTGGGGGAGGAAGCATATTGATTTAGAAATAAATTTGGAATTTATAACATACAGTGTACAGTGAAAAACTTTTCTAAATTCGGTCTGAAGAAAGTCTATTTGAATTCATAAAAAAGGCAGGGTGTCCTTTGATGTTTCTTTCAAAGTTATCAATGACTATGTCTCATAGACTTAGATTAAACCATATGAAATTCTTGACTTTGGAGCATTTTTGACCTATAATATCATTCCATCCCATACATATGATTTGAGAAATGAAATTTAGGAGGGAATTCCCTGGCGGTCCAGTGGTTAGGACTCCATGCTTTCACTGCAGGGAGCCCAGGTTCGACCCCTGGTCAGGGAACTAAGATTCTGTAAGCCGCGTGGTACAGCCAAAAAAAAAAAAAAAAAAAAAAAAGGAGAAGAAAAAAAAAAAAAGAAATGAAAATTAGGAGTCTGATGATATTTCTCGTTCAATGATACCATGTTTGAATATAGTAAAAGCCCTGGCACAGTTTGTGATGCTGGCACACATCATGGTGACAGTGATGCTTGGCAAGGCAACATTTGCATGTGATTAAAAAGGTTCAAGCATAATCCATCTCCTGGTTTTCTAGTTTGTCTACAGTAAACTTCTGTTTGACTAGCAATACTTAAATCTCAGGTTTTAAGGCCCAGGACACTTTTCCCCTGAAAAAGATGTTTTTCCTAACTGTGCCTAGCCCTTGGGAAGCATTTAAAGTAGTGCTTAGCTGTGTTTTCCACATGCTTCTTCCATTAATCTCCTGAAATAGCCCTGTTTCCGCCCATAAAGAAACAGTTTAAGTACCTTGCCATCCTTCGTTGCTTTACTTTATATTTCTTCTTCTTTTACTATTTTTTTTTGGCTTCTACTCTTGAAGATGAAAATAATATTTAAGGGTATCTCACGCAACCTCATTTTCTAATGCAGGAATCGTCTCTTCAGCATCTTAAGTCAACAGTCAGAATATCTTTGAAAAAGTGCAGCAATAAACAAGTCCCTGTGGCATGAAGAAGGCCACCTTGATTTGAGTGGCCCTAATCGTTAGAAAATTATTCTTTACAGCATCAGGTAATATGAAAGTTGCAAGTGACTTTGTATATTATTTAATTCAGGCCTCTGTTACATCTGTTGGGGCTTACGTGATTGGGGGGGTATGAAAAAATAAACAAGTGAGCAAATGAAAAAGGTACAGTAAGTTAGTGAAAACTACAGTGAAGGCAAAAACCCTAGACCATATGATGAGACACTGGGGAAAGGGAAGCCCCTTGGATTGTGGAGGGTCAAGGGTATCCCCCCTGAGCCCTTCTCTCCCAGAACACAGGCACCAGGTACTAAATTAATATTTATTGGATGAACAAATAAGTAAACTGAAAAGGAGAGGAGTTATAAATAAATGTAGATTTATACTGAACTTTTGGTCCACTTAAACAGTTTTTCTTTTTGGTTTAACACATGTTAAGTAGCATGGATTAGGGAAAAGAACACAGTCCCAGAGTAATGGTACTCTGGGGACTATTGCTTTGAAACTGGATTAAATTTATAGTTACTCTATAGGAAAATGCACATATACATATGCATGCAACACTCTCCAGCCTCCGTATTTTATATCCCCATTATCAACTGTGCCAGATGGGGCTTGTAACAAGAAGAACCTGATTTCCTGAAGGCCTCTGAATGTTAGATTTCAATGTTAGTATTTTTGTGCAAGAAAACTTGTTCTTCTTTAGTCACATCTGCATTATTGATGCTGCTCATTTCCGTCCCCAAGGAAAGGTGCAAACATCCACCTTGCAGAAGTAACCTTCAAAGAATTTGTAATGCATTCAATTGGCTATAGATACCTGCAGCAGAAAAAAAAGTCCAACCATTGCCTGCAAAGCAGCCATCCAGTTTGGGATGTTACTGCAGGACATGCGATTGGTGCCTGGGCCACATCCCCTGTGCCTGTCACCACTTCTAGGGCCACAGGGATATGGATCCCTCTGCTTTCTGTCCCTCAACCAGCATCTCCCATCTCTTTGCTGAAGGGCTCCCCAGTCAACCCTGGCTGAGTGCCACTGGGAAAACAGAAAGTACTTGGGAATTTATTTTCCTGGGGGGTATCCCCGAACTGGGGACTGCCCGGTGTGGGCAGACATTTCTTAGCTCTCCTGTGGTCCGGTCAGGGCAACTCAACAGGTCTGGCCTACACGGACTCAGGAGCACTCCCAAGTATGTGGGACAAGTTTCCCTTGAGAGCTTCTAGACTGTCACTTGGGTGCCTGTATTTCCCACCCCACTTCTCCAGGCTCCTACCACGCTTCTCTGGGAAGACTTCCCAGTGAACCACTTTCACAGGAACTCATGTCTGGGTCTGCCACTGGAAAATTCTACCTATACATATAAATGGTGTTATCAGTTTCCAACCCGTCCGTTTAGAGTAACTGACTGGGTAGAAGAACTCATAACCGGTGCTGGCTTTGGGGGCTTGTAACCAGTGTAGGGGCACAGGGCTCCATGCCCAGACAGGGACCCCATGATGACACTTGGGGTTCGTACTCTGTGGTCGCCATCTTGAAATTCTTAATAATTTTATCTTTGAGTCTATGTTTTGTTAGCAAGGTACGACGGGACACTGGAGCAGTAGCAGGGTCCTGGGGCCTCTGCTTACCTGTGGCCCTGTATCCTGCCCCCTCAGCTCCCTGGGGCAGACAGGGTCTCAGCCCCTCCCTCGCTCTCCCACACTGACTCAGCAACGGCAGCCTCTGTGCCCCCACTGGGGCTTGAGTGTGGACTCTGGGAGGGCTGCATGGAGTTGCAGAGTGGGTTGCCAGCACGTGTGAAATTTGATACTCATCTCAGGAGCATCCTTTTGCCAGGGGAGTATGACATTAAATAGCCAATAAAAACACAATGACATTTAAAGAGACAGACTGCAGAAGAAAGCAAAAAGCTTTTTTTCCTGCTTTAGAACAAGGCACCCCAAATTTTCATATTGCAGTGGACACCACAAATTAGGTAGCTAGCTCTGATCATACTTTTTTCTTTGTAATAATTATAATAAAGACTGCAGTGCCTTGAAAAAAAGTATTACCTCATTAACAACACAAGAATATCCACTAATTAAGTCAAGCTAAGAAGAATTACATCCAGCAAATTGTTCTGAATCAAGGTGGTAGAAACTGATAGTTGCTTAACCCAACTTCCATTTCATCCACTTGTTCTTAGTAACAGATACCTATTTTTCTAGACACATAATTTTATATAATTCAGATTAGATTTTCCGGTCTCCCTTGTGTCTGGATATGGTCATGTGACTAGGTTCTGGCCACTGACACCTAAACATATATATGTTGGGGGGACTTCCATGAAAGTTGCCTTATAGCTGAAGGAAATTTTTCTGCCAATTTGTCTTCCATCCTTCTTAGAGGTTGAAACTCAGACATGAAACAACCATCTTGGTTAAGGAGACAGCTGTGTGAATAGAAACAATGGGTGAAGATAATAAACTGGAAAGACAGAAGCCTAGATCCTTAATGGAAATGCCATATCTCTCTGGATTGGCTGCATCTGTACCTCCTTTATGTAGGCAAACTTAACCTTAGCTGACAAAAAAGGCAATTATTTTCCCTTAAAATGTCTAAAATCTAATCAGTCTCTTTGAGACACATCCACTGAAAGCCCATGTTCATCCATGACAGTAAAAAGGAACATCACATTTTATGCCATGTCTTGATTTAAAAAAAACACCTCTTGAAAATGTGGTTATTCAAACCCGTTTCTGACGAAACTGACAACTTTCAGGACAATGGGAAAGATGGATTTGGAGTGGTTGGCATAGTCTTTGATGCAAATATTCACAGATATAGAAACCAGTGAGTCACAATGATGCCTGTGGAACTTCTCTGTTCCCTAAAATTGTAAATTCAGATATGTTGCCAAAAACTGCAGGTGCACCGTCTATTTAGAGTAACAAGATTTTCTTTCCAGTTGAAGTCTGGCTTGGCATAGACATTCTTCACCATCTGAAGACACTGATGTCCTTAACAGTTTGCAAAAGGGACTCATAGAAAAGGAGTTCTTTGTAGATATTTTATGCTTATACATAAGAGCTGCTTGTACTAAGAACACTGCAGGGTTCCTTCCAGTTGTATATTGAAGGAAAGTAACTACCAATTTCTCCATCATCAGCTTCAAAATATTAAAGCAATATCAGGACTGGAGTAAATGATGTCTTGTTATAGAGGCATTGATTTGGCTTGCTTTCTCATAAACCACGCTGATATTTCCAGGGCATATGACTTCACTGAGAGCTTTTCAATGCGTACACATTCTTCCTCTTAGCAACGTGATAGGCAATTCTGTAGGATACTTCAAGACAAGGCTTTTGTGTTTAGGCAAATTCAAGTTTTGATAAAGTTCTCACCTTTTCAAATTGATACTTCTCATAAAAAATTCCATATGATTGATACATCTTCAGGATGGATTAAAAAAACATGGTTCTTCAGCTTTCTCGGCATTATATGAATTTACTGGCAAAAAACCCTGGTCATGTAAGAGGCATTGCAGCTTTTGTGCACCATCAAGCTTAGCAATGAAAATGAAATCAAACATGTGAGCTTTGTTCTACTATTTTTATGTTTTCCAATCAAGATTAACCTGATGTAAATAAATACAGATGTCCACAATCATCATGGTGGGTACATTTTGGTAGTTCCTAACGAAGGAAACCACTCTGAATGGCACACTCTGTGAAACTCACAAATCTGCATTATCTGATGATTTACAATTGTACACTTGTTTTCATGTAATAAAATTTGATAATAAAATTAGACCGTGATTTTTCATAAAGATGAGCAAAATTAATTAAACAAAATATTTTTGCAACACACTCAACATAGGAAGTAGGTAAATAACCCCTTTGCTTGCATCTCCAGTGTGCCACTTCTTATTGATATAAACATTGTCAAGCTGTTTATCCTCTCTGTATCTCAGTTTTCTCGTGTGTGGAATGAAAATTCTGTCAAAAAGTAAATTAGATAATTTGGTATATAAGTCAATTTGCAAAACCAAATAATTTTAGTTTTTTTTCTGGGTCACATTCTGCTTATAGGGTACTTTTTGTACAAAGAAAATAAAGGATTTTTAAATCAAGTATGGTCCTTTTTTTATTCCCCAAATATCCATATTTTGATACAAGATCGGTAAGTATAATCTAAAATTATAAGAATTTAACTAAGGACTTGCACTTTAATCTTACTATCTAAACAATGGTTTAGACTAAGTATATATTTTAAAATGTACTGGAGAATTTAATAGAGAGTGACCTCACTGGAGGACAACTTTCTGATACGATTTCAAGTTATATTAACAGAAAGCAGAAGTTCAAATAAGGGAGATAATCATACACTATTCTAATTTTATCAGAGAATATATTTTATTTTATTTGTAGTTTTAGAATGAGATGTGATAAAGTGTAAAAAAATATTTTGTGACCAATGGGTATTAAGAACGATTGCACACAAATGCAGAACCATGTCATTTAATAATGAAAAAAGAATGAGGATGTGTACCAGGACAAAGTGGGAACAATCACGAGAGCTTTCGAATATTTAAATGGCTTTCATTTAGAAAATAAGGTCCAACATTCTTTATAATCCCCAAGGGAGAGAACCAAAAAAACTAAGTAGAAGTCTCAAGGAGATAAATTTCCTTCAATAATCTTAAGAACTTTCTAAAAGTTTGTAATTTTTTAAAGATGAAATGGATGTTTAGAAGGACTACTGGAGATGTTCCTCTCTGCATTTCTCCTAAACCATGTATTTTATCCTTTTCATCTATGCTTCACATTCTGATTTGCCATATGTATAAATAGTCTCCTCCCCATTCTACCACTAACAAAAATGCTGAAGAGACAAGTTACATGACGCTAAAGGGTGGTCCTCTAAGTTACATCAACTTATTAATAAATACTGTCTGACAATAGTTGTTCGATCACTTACAAATTCAACCAACTAACCTATCATTGTGCTCTCTTTCATCCATTGGTTTTGCTAAGTCATCGTAAGAAATTGTTATACATCTTGATTATATATACAAGATATATATTATCTTTCTATATCTACAACAGTCCAAAAAGTTATGAGTTGAACAACAGCAACAAAAGACCAAAGAAAAGGCTAATTAATCACGTCATTCACATCAGAACCTTGTTGGTTCCCACTTACAATGTTGTTACTTCTAATTGCTCATAAACGATTTTTTAAAATAATTTCTTTCATAAATTGTTATGCTTTTTGGGCACTTCGCTTCTGAATTCCAACTTTCCCCACTTTAACTAGCTTGGTCTTTCATTAATTCTTTCATTCACTATGTTTTCCCAAATAGGAATAACTGGTTCATCTTCAAAACTTCAATCAGTGCTTTAGGGTAGAGTTCATTTTTCCTACAATTTTAATTCACTTTGGAATACTTCCATTGAAGTAGGCCAATGGGGAAAAAATTAAGTAAACTTGTACTCAAGTAGCTTGATTTTGCCACCTGTGACCATTATATCATCTAGCTCCTCATAATTAGCCTAGCCCCTTTTTATCTCTCTCAAATTCAACAAAAGTTAGAGCCTATTTCACCATGCTTAAATTTTTCTAGGCTTTATTTTGAACTCTTAAAATCCAAATATCATTCTTAACATTTCATACTGTACTTTTGCCCTCTCTACATCAGTATAGTCAGAAAAACTAAGTTGTAGCAAATAATGCTTCAAAACATGTAGAATAGATATTTTGAAAGGATTTAGTGTCATGGCATTTAATGTTAAATATATACTTAAGTGATATGTAAAGGCCTTCGGTATTAATGTACCCGATGTAGAGAAAAAGGAACCCTCCTACACTGTTGGTGGGAATGTAAATTGGTACAACCACTATAGAGAACAGTATGGAGGTTCCTTAAAACACTAAAAATAGAACTACCATATGATCCAGCAATCCCACTCCTGGGCATATATCCAAAGAAAACAATAATTCAAAAAGACGCATGCAATCCACTGTTCATAGCAGCACTGTTTTCAAGAGCCAAGACATGGAAACAAACTAAATGTCCACCAACAGAAGAATGGATAAAAAAGATATGGTACATATATACAATGGAATATTACTCAGCCATAAAAAGGAACAAAATTGTGCCATTTGCACAGATGTGGATGGACCTAGAGACTGTCATACAGAGTGAAGTAAGTCAGAAAGAGAGTAACAAATACTGTATAATATCGCCTATATGTGGAATCTAGAAGAATGATACAGATGAACTTATTTGCAAAACAGAAGTAGAGACAGAGATTTAGAGCGCAAACTTATGTATACCAAGTGGGGGGGAAGGGGGTGGGATGAACTGGGTGATTGCAATTGACACATATACACTACTATGTATAAAACAGAAAACTAATGAGACCCTACTGTATAGCACAGGGAACTCTACTCAATACTCTACGGTGACCTAAGTGGGAAAGAAATACAAAAAAGAGGGGATATATGTATACATATATCTGATTCACTTTTCTGTACAGCCAAAACTAACACAGCATTGTAAAGCAACTACACTCCAATAAAAAAAAAAAATTAATCTACCCTATGAAATTTGTGGAGGTCACTTTCCACCTAGAGGTTTCAGATGGTACTCATGAATGTGAGAAGTTCCTTAACTAGAATTTTACTAAAGTGTATATATGTATATAAGACTAAAAGGGGGTTCATTTAAAAGACTTATCAGTTGGAGATGTGGGGAAGGTTTCCATGTGTATTCTTTGAAGAATACAACCACATGTTCTGATTTCTCTGGGATGGCCTACGTCCATTCCACTTGGCCCACCATAATATCTAGTTACTACTCTTTACCTCTCAGTAGGATGCTAGTTAGATGACAAATTACACATTTATCCTGACTCTATAACAAGGTATTCTTCATTTGGAAGAACTTTTAAGAAGTGCAAAGAGAATTCTATTCCTGTATGTTAATAAGCAACTAAATACCTGCAATGTAGGCAGAGTCACAACACCCTGTTTACGCCAGACTAAATGCCACAATTCATTCTGTTAGAATATTCAGTTACATGATGTAAGAATCTATTTTGACCTTGATCTTTGAGCTACAAAGCCAAACATCATTTTTCAAATTTAAAAAGTAATAATAAGTAAGCAGCATTTCATGACCCTTTCAGAGTAAACATCTTGGTTTTTATTCTTTGTGGTAATTTAGTTTGATAATAACTATAAATAAGTATTCTCAAAAGAATATACCAGTGTTTTCAAATTTTTAAAAAATAGAAAAAAATCATAATTCTTCTCTATCAGTTGAGTTGTTTTGGTTTAGATTATATATAATAGTTTTCACAAATAAAAACTATAAGTGAAAAATCTATATTTTCTCTATTATTCTCGTAAAAACAAAAATTAATAGTGATTAAAAACATACTAGTTGGGGGAGACCTTCAAGAAGGCAGAGGAGATGTGGAGATCACCTTCCTCCCCACAAACAGATGAAAACTACATCTACATATGGAACAACTCCTACAGAACACCTACTGAACGCTGGAAGAAGACCTCAGACCTCCCAAAAGGCAAGAAACACCCCCAAGTACCTGGGTAGGGCAAAAGAAAAAAGAATAAACAGAGACAAAAGAATAGGGACGGAACCCGCACCTCTGGAAGGGAGCTGTGAGGAGGAAAGGTTTCCACACACTAGGAGCCCCTTCTCCTAGAGACTGCGGGTGGCAGAGGTGGGGAGCTTCGGGGTGCGGAGGGCAAAGCGGAGAGATTCCCGCACAGAGGATCAGTGCCGACCAGCACTCACCAGCCCAAGAGGCTTGTCTGCTCACCCGCCGGGGCGGGCGGGGTTGGGAGCTGAGGCTCGGGCTTCGGTCGGAGCGCAGGGAGAGGACTGGGGTTGGCGGCGTGAACACGGCCTGAAGGGGTTAGTGCACCACGGCTGGCCGGGAGGGAGTCCGGGGAAAAGTCTGGACCTGCCGAAGAGGTAAGAGACTTTTTCTTCCCTCTTTGTTTCCTGGTGAGCGAGGAGAGGGGATTCAGAGCACCGCTTAAAGGAGCTCCAGAGACAGGCGTGAGCTGTGGCTATCAGCGCGGACCCCAGAGACGGGCATGAGACGCTTAGGCTGCTGCTGCCGCCACCAAGAAGCCTGTGTGCGAGCACAGGTCACTCTCCACACCTCCCTTCCCAGGAGCCTGTGCAGTCCGCCACTGCCAGGGTCCCGGGATCCAGGGACAACTTACCCGGGAGAACGCACGGCGCGCCTCAGGCTGGTGCAACGTCACGCCGGCCTCTGCCGCCGCAGGCTCGCCCCGCCTCCGTGCCCCTCCCTCCCCCGGGCCTGAGTGAGCCAGAGCCCCCAAATCAGCTGCTCCTTTAACCCCGTCCTGTCTGTGTGAAGAACAGACGCCCTCAGGCGACCTACACGCAGAGGCGGGGCCAAATCCAAAGCTGAGCCCCAGGAGCTATGGGAACAAAGAAGAGAAAGGTAAATCTCTCCCAGCAGCCTCAGGAGCAGTGGATTAAATCTCCACAATCAACCTTATGTACCTGCAACTGTGGAATACCTGAATAGACAACGAATCATCCCAAATTGAGGAGGTGGACTTTGGGAGCAACGATATATATAAATTTTTACTTTTTCTCTTTTTCTGAGTGTGTATGTGTATGCTTATTTGCATGATTTTGTCTGTATAGATTTGCTTTTACCATTTGTCCTAGGGTTTTGTCTCTTCGTTGTTTTTTTTTTTCCTTTTTAGTATAGTTTTTAGCGCTTGTTATCATTGGTAGATTTGATTTTTTGGTTTGGTTGCTCTCTTCTTTCTATTTTTGTTAGTTTTAATTGTTTTTATTTTTAATAATTTTTTTATTTTAATAACTATTTTATTTTATTCTGTTCTATTCTATTCTTTCTTTTTTTCTCCCTTTTCTTCTGAGCCATGTGGATGAGAGGGTCTTGGTGCCCCGGCCAGGTGTCAGGCCTGTGCCTCTGAGGTGGGAGAGCCGAGTTCAGGACATTGGTCCACCAGACACCTCCCAGCTCCACGTAATAACAAATGGTGAAAGTTCTCCCAGAGATCTCCATCTCAACGCTAAGACCCAGCTCCACTCAACAACCAGCAAGTTACAGTGCTGGACACCGTATGCCAAACAACTAGCAAGACAACAACACAACCTCACCCACTGGCAGTGAGGCTCCCTAAAATCATAATAAGGTCACAGGCACCCTAAAACACACCACTAGATGTGGTCCTGCCCACCAGAAAGACAATATCCAGCCTCCTCCACCAGGACACAGACACCAGTCCCCTCCACCAGGAAGCCTACACAACCCACTGAACCAACCTTAGCCACTGGGACAGACACAAAAAACAGTGGGAACCTCGAAACTGCAGGCTGCAAAAAAGAGACCACAAACACAGTAAGTAAAGCAAAATGAGAAGACAGAGAAACACATAGCAGATGAAGGAGCAAGGTAAAAACCCACCAGACCAAACAAATGAAAGGAAATAGGCAGTCTACCTGAAAAATAATTCAGAGTAATGATAGTAAAGATGATCCAAAATCTTGGAAATAGAACGCAGAAAATACAAGAAACGTTTACCAAGGACCTACAAGAACTAAAGAGGAAACAAACAATGATGAACAGTACAGTAAATGAAATTAAAAATTCTCTAGAAGGAAACAATAGCAGAATAACTGAGGCAGAAGATTGGATAAGTGACCTGGAAGATAAAATAGTGGAAATAACTACTGCAGAGCAGAATAAAGAAAAAAGAATGAAAAGAATTGAGGACAGTCTTAGAGACCTCTGGGACAACATTAAATGCAACAACATTCCAATTATAGGGGTCCCAGAAGAAGAAGAAAAAAAGAAAGGGACTGAGAAAATATTTGAAGAGATTATAGTTGAAAACTTCCCTAATATGGGAAAGGAAATAGTCAATCAAGTCCAGGAAACCTAGAAAGTCCCATACAGGATAAATCCAAGGAGAAACACGCCAAGACACATATTAATCAAACTGTCAAAAGTTAAATACAAAGAAAAACTATTAAAAGCAGCAAGAGAAAAACAACAAATAACATACAAGGGAATCCCCATAAGGTTAACAGCTGATCTTCCAGCAGAAACTCTGCAAGCCAGAAGGGAGTGGCTGGACATATTTAATGTGATGAAAGGGAAAAACCTACAACCAAGATTATTCTACCCAGCAAGGATCTCATTCAGATTTGATGGAGAAATTAAAACCTTTACAGGCAAGCAAAAGCTAAGACATTCATCACCACCAAACCAGCTACACAACAAATGCTAAAGGAACTTCTCTAGGCAGGAAACACAAGAGAAGGAAAAGACCTACAAAAACAAACCCCAAACAATTAAGAAAATGGTAAAAGGAACATACATATCAATAATTACCTTAAATGTAAATGGATTAAATGCTCCGACCAAAAGACATACACGGGCTGAATGGATACAGCAAGACCCATACATATGCTGTCTACAAGAGACCCACTTCAGACCTACAGACACATACAGACTGAAAGTAAGGGGATGGAAAAAAGATATTCCATGCAAATGGAAATCAAAAGAAAGCTGATGTAGCAATTCTCATATGGGACAAAATAGACTTTAAAATAAACACAATTACAAAAGACAAAGAAGGACACTACATAATGATCAAGGGATCAATCCAAGAAGAAGATATAACAACTGTAAATATTTATTCACCCAACATAGGAGCACCTCAATACATAAGGCAAATATTATCAGCCATAAAAGGGGAAATCGACAGTAACACAATCATAGTAGGAGACTTTAACACCCCACTTTCACCAATGGACAGATCATCCAAAATGAAAATAAATAAGGAAACACAAGCTTTAAATGATACATTAAACAACATGGAACCATCCGAAAACAACAGAATACACTTTCTTCTCAAGTGCTCATGGAACACTCTCCAGGACAGATCATATCTTGGGTCACAAATCAAGCCTTGGTAAATTTAAGAAAACTGAAATCGTATCAAGTATCTTGTGATAAACAACAGAATAAAATAACATGTAGTCATTAAAAGTATGTAGTAGAGGAGTATTTATAGATGTGAGAAGCTTTCCTCAGTGTGTTTTGAGGTTAAATGAAAACAAGTTATATACAGTATGAACAGCACTATGCTATTCTTTTTTAAATCTATCTGCAGTGATTTCTCCTAGATGCTTTAGGCTAAATACGGTTCGTATTTTCTTCACTGTATAAATCTATATATTTGATTGTCATTATAAGAAAAAAAATAATATTTTATCTAATTATAAGAACAAAAAAATGCTACCCTGTTTGGTCCAACCAATTCACCATTTGTAATGGTAACATCATATGTGCTTTATTTTGATGACATCTGCCTCAAAATGTTAAAATAGATTAATAATTATAGAGAGGAAAAAAAATAAATCAATGAAAACAGGCTCTGTTCTCTCAGGCTACTCTATTTGAATCAAATAAACCAAAGAAAACAGCAAAAATATTAGATAAATATAAAAACAATAAACTTCTTAATAGCATCACAGAACTGAAAAGATAGTAAGAAATTACTGCGGTAAGTTAAATTGTAAATTATACCCCTATTCTTCAACTCAAAGTGTATCCACCCCTTTGTCACACAGCAACCCTGGTCCAATGCCACGTTGGCAAGCATGCTCTAAGCAGGAGCTTGAAAGGTGCTTATGGCTTTGGATTTTCTCACTTGTATTGGAACTGGGGCCATCATCAGTTAGATCTCTTGAACCATAACTTGCTTAATAAATAATAACCTGAAACCACCTTCACTGACCAAGCTTGCTTTAATTGTTCCTGTGAATTGCATACCTTCAAAGCCTCACGAAGCCTAGACAATACATCACAAGACTCCTAAGCAGCTCCCTACAGATAGCTTCTCTGAGCTATGGGGCACTATAGTAACAGGTGCTTAAATAAGTTTTTAGGAAGCTGGAGTCAGCTCTTGTTCAGTTCAGGTCCCTGCTGGTTAAGACCAGTTGGGATGGACACCAACCCTCCAACTGTCAGAGGGTCCAAAATTCCACCCTCAGATCAAGCTAAAGCTGCCATTTTCTGAACATGCATAAAATGAAGAAGCATGTAACTCAGATATGCTGCACAGAACACCAATTACTTCACCTTTTTCTTACCTCCAATCACCTTTCCCACACCTCAGACCACCCTGTTTCTGTATCACGTAAATATCCTGGGCCTCTTACCTTCAGGGAGGTGCACCTGAGATGTTCTCCCAACCTCTCTTGGCTGCCTCATGAATAAAGCTTTTCTCTGCTGCAAACCTCGGTGTCTCAGTGTTTGGCTTGCACACCAGGCAAAGCAACCTGGTTCAGTAGCAATATCTTCTGTGGTAGCGATGAGGGACACACCCAGGCCAGTCCTGTACAGGCCCAGGCAGAGGATAAGAGCCATGAGCAGCAGCATCAAATCACCTTAGTCCTGCCAGCTGACCCCGCGCAACTAAACAAACCCCAGCAAGATCCTCAGAGCTGCCTAGCTGACCACCCCAGATACATGAGCAATATGTGCCTATTTTTATATATCACTGAAGTACTGTGATTGTTTGTTACATAGCATTACTACAGGAATAGAGGACAGATATCTAAGCCCAAGTCCAATACAGAATAGAGAGCCCAGAAATAAACCTACACACTTAAGGTCATTAATCTTTGACAAAGGAAGCAAGAAAATACAATGAAGAAAAGACAGTCTTTTCAACAAGTGGTATTAGGAAAACTGGAGAGCTACATGTAAATGAATGAGATTAGAACACTCCTTCACACCATATCTAAAAAAAAAAAAAAAAAAAAAAAAGCTCAAAATGGATTGAAGACCTAAAACCCCCAGAGGAAAACATAGGCAGAACACTCTTTGACATAAATCGTAGCAGTATTTTTTTGATCTGTGTCCTAAGGCAAAAGAAACAAAAGCAAAAATAAACAAATAGGACCTAATTAAACGTAGAAGTTTTTGCATAGCAAAGGAAACCAATGACAAAATGAAAGACAACCTACTGAATGGGAGAAAATGTTTGCAAATGATATGACCAGTAAAGGGTTAATATCCAAAATATAGAAACAGCTCATAAAACTCAATGTCAAAATAACGAACAAAAAACCCTGATTAAAAAGATGAGCAGAAGACCTGAACATATATTTTTCAAAAGAGGATTACACATGGTCAACAGGCAAAGAAATAAATACTCAATGTTGCTAATTATCAGATAAATGTAAATCAAAACCACAATGAGATATCACCTCACACCTGTTAGAATGGCTACCATCGAAATGTCTACAAGGAATAAATGCTGGAGAGGATGTGGAGAAAGGGGAGCCCTCCTACACTGTTGATGGGAATGTAAATTGGTGCAGCCACTGTGGAAAACAGGATGGAGATTTCTCAAAGAACTGAAAATAGAAGTACCATATGATCCAGCAATCCCATTTCTAGGTGTATATTTGAAGTAAATGAAAACACTAATTCGAAAAGATACACCATTGTTCATAGAAGCATTATATACAATACCCAAGATATAGAAGCAACCCTAGTAGTGTCCATTAACAGATGAATGGATAAAGAAGATGTGGTAAATATACAATGGAATATTAGCCATAAAAAGGAATAAAATTCTGCCATTTTGCAACAGTGTGGATGGACCTAGAGGGTATTATGCTTAGTGAAATAAGACAGAAAAAGACAAATTATGTCATCACTTATATGTGGAATATAAAAAAAAATAAAACTATGAATGTATACAAAGCAGAAACACACAGATATAGAGAACAGATTAGTGGTTACCAGTGGGAAGAGGGAAGGGCGGGGAGGGGCAAGATAAGGGTATGAGATTAAGAGATACAAACTACTACGTATAAAATAATTAAACAACCAGGATGTATTGTACAGCAAAGGGAAATATAGCCATTATTTTGTAATAACTTTAAATGGAGTATAATCTATAAAAATATATTGAATCACTATGTTGTACACCTGAAACTAATGTAATATCGTAAATCAACTATACTTCAATAAATAATAAAATCTAAGTGACAGCTGGAACTCAGATGATTAATTGGACCCATAACTCCATTTTGTCCTGAGGGTATTTGCCAAATTGAATGAATTTATGCTTTTTTTGTATGTATATATTGCAATATGATTACCACAATGAGGATAGTTAACGCATTCATAACCTCACGTAGCTACTTTTTTTGTGTGTATTGTGAAAATTTAAAATCTACTCTCTTAACAACTTTCAAAATACAGTAATATTAACTATAGTCATTGTGCTGTATATGCTTTTATTTTGCTGTATTTACAGGGATTGAGAGACAGCATTAAATGCCAGGGTGTGCCCCAAGGTAGGGGTGGAGTCTAAGAGGCCATCCCCCTGTCGTAGTGACTGAGGTGTTTGAAAGAGGAAGATCAAATATCTTTTTGACAAAAGACAGCTTTTGTCTTAGGACACAAAGAATCCCAGCAAACAATTTTCAAAAAAAATAAAAATAAAAGGGCTTCCCTGGTGGCGCAGTGGTTGGGAGTCCCCTGCCGGTGTGGGGGAGCGTGGGTTCGTGCCCCGGTCCGGGAGGATCCCGCGTGCCGCGGAGCGGCTGGGCCCGTGGGCCGTGGCTGGTGGGCCTGCGCGTCCGGAGCCTGTGCTCTGCAACGGGAGAGGCCGCGGCAGTGAGAGGCCCGCGTACCGAAAAAAAAAAAAAGTAATAATAATAACAATAATAGGCAGCTCACAAGAAAAAAAAGAGTTAAGTACATTAGGAAATAAGAAACCATGAACAAAACCTATAAGAAACAAAGAGCAAGAAAGGACTTAGAAATACATTAGATATTAGAATTCAAAGAAAACTATGCTTACTGTGGTCCAAGAAATAAAAGACAATATTTAAATTAATACCAGTTAATAGCAAACTATGAGAAATAACCTAGTCTTTTTGCAAAAGAATTATATATGACTTTTAGAAACAAATACTATAGCTGAAGTTAAAAATTCAAGGACTAGCTTATGAGCACATTAGTCAAGATTATTTTACTTTCTTTGTTAAGAAATGTTTTTGGTATATTTCTGGGTCTAAAATTCTGTGTTGATGCTCAGAAATCACATTTACAATCCCACCAACAGTATATCAGGCTGTTTTCTCAAAACCCTTGCCAATTTAATAGATAGTAACTTGTATCCCATTATTACTTGAGTTTGCATTTCTTTTATTTTAAAAATAAAGGTTTGAGCATTTTTTTAATCCACTTATGGCCTTTTTCATATCTTTCTCTGTAAGGTGCTTATTGATATTTTGTCTCTGTTCCTATTGAATTATGTACTTGCTTCTTATTCCACTGAAAAATATATTTTATATTACGACATTAACATTCTGTGTTTTACATATGGCAACTATTTTCCCCTTGTTCATTCTTTGTCAAAAAATGGTTCTACTATTTCAGGAAGACCACTATTCTAAGAAACACAGGGGAAAAATCAGTGAACCAAAGAGAAGTTTGTATTTTCAGCCAAATTGAAAATGGAAATCAGATGATCACAATGATTATACTTCTTCACCATAAAGTAATCAACGATTGTAGTGATTGCCAAAGCCAGTAATTTTATAGAAATTCTATTCTTTATACTGTTAATAAATGTTTAATTTTTATTGTAATATATTTGTCTAGACAGCATGTCTTTTTATTTACTATAGTAGAGTTCATTATGAAATGGATACCTAAGAAAATATTATCAGAACTGTGAATAAACCTGTGGCCTCATATAACTTCTAATTTAATAAAACAGTAAGAGTTTCCAACATAGAAATTCAATGAATCTTCTAGTTTAGAAGCTTTTCTAATTACTTATACTCATTTATAAAAGGATTAGTGTGTTTTTTCTTTTTGGTAAATTTTATCTACTTTTCTATGTCTATTCATCTACTTTGCAGTAGTCATAATTTGACCATTTTCAAAATAAAATAAAATTTTACAACGCAATTTAAAAGAAGTATTTACTTGCACTTTAAGTTGCATATCTTTCCATAATATTACTATTACAAATGTATTATGGAAAGAGTGAATAATGTTATACACAATATATTAGTATCAGTGTGGTTGTCTATTACATTGGTAGTTCATGATGAGTCATTGCTTAGTATTCATGCCTTACTGAAATTAAATTCTCTTGATTTGCAGCTCTCCCTGTGGCTCATTTTAATTAATAAAATACAGTTAAATTGACAATGTGCAATTCTCACCCTAAGCCTTAAGATGCCCTTATAGCTTCTGCTTTTGTGGTCTGGGGAGCTCAGTGACACCAAGTGAGTACTTTGGCTATCTGGCTGAAGAGGCCATGCGGATATGACACATAATAGAAGAAGAGGTCCTGAGACTATGTGGAATAAGACAGATTCCTAGGCTTTCTGGCATCGGAGCTGAGCCCAGGCCTTAGCTAACATGCCAACTGATTTTAGTCACATGACTGACAACTGGCAGTATCAGCAGAAGCATCCAGCTGAACCCTGTGCAAGTTGCAAAATCATGAACACAGTAGTTAATTTATTTAAGCCAATAAATTTTGGAGTGTGGTTGGTTATGCATGATAGATAAAATTTTTATTGTATTTCTGAATATCCAATTACATGTTTTTATTGTATTTTCATTATTTCAAAAATGAGGGAGGGAAAGGTTGAGGGAGAGAACGGAGCATAGATTTTCACAAGAACAAATTCTTGAGTCATAAATTATATAAACCTTTCCACAGAATCTCTTCCTTCATTTATCTTTAGGGAACCACAAACTTCTGCTAAGACTTATTCTCCATTATCTTTCATTGACTTCAAAGACTCTTACGTAATTGTAATCTATTATATATTGTTCTGTTTTATTTTGATAACGGTAAATGTATATTCTTGCAACACATTAGCAGAAGAGTCCAAAGTAAATGATATAAGTTCATTTGTATCATTTTTTTTTAGATTCCACATATAAGCAATATATGTCTTTTTCTGTCTTACTTCCCTTAGTATGATAATCTCTAGGTCCATCTATGCTGCTGCAAATGGCATTATTTCATCCTTTTTAATGGCTGAGCAATATTCCATTATATATATGTACCACATCTTCTTTCTCCATTCATCTCTCCATGGACATTTAGGTTGCTTCCATGTCTTGGCTATTGTAAATAGTGCTGCAGTGACCACTGGGGTGCATGTATCCTTTCAAACCATAGTTTTCTCCTGATATATAAAACCAAGAGTGAGATTGCTGGATCATATGGTAGCTCTATTTTTAGTTTTTTCAGGAACCTTCATACTGTTCCCTATAGTGGTTGTATCAATTTACATTCCCACCAACAGTGTAGGAGGGTTCCCTTTTCTCCACACCCTCTCCAGCATTTACTCTTTGTAGACTTTTTGATGATGGCCATTCTGACTGGTGTGAGGTGATATCTCATTATAGTTTTGATTTGCATTTCTCTAATAATTAGCGATGTTGAGCATCTTTTCATGTGCCTCTTGGCCATCTGTATTTATTTTTTTGGAGAAATGTCTATTTAGGTCTTCTGCCCATTTTGTGATTTGGTTGTTTGTTTTTTAATATTGAGCTGCGTGAGCTGTTTGAAAATTTTAGAGATTAATCCCTTGTTAGTTGCATCGTTTGCAAATATTTTATCTCATTCTGTGGTTTGTCTTTTCATTTTGTTTATGGTTCCCTTTGCTGTGCAAAAGCTTTACAGTTTAATTACGTCCCATTTGTTTATTTTTGCTTTTATTTTCATTCCTCTAGGAGATGGATCAAAAGATACTGCTGTGATTTTTGTCACAGAGTGTTCTGCCTATGTTTTCCTCTTAGAGTTTTATAGTATCCGGTCATACATTTAGGTCTTTAATCCCTTTTGAGTTTATTTTTGTGTGTGGGGTTAGAGAATGCTCTAATTTCATTCTTTTACATATAGCTGTCCAGTTTTCCCAGCACCACTTATTGAAAAGACTGCCTTTTCTCCATTGTACGGTCTTGCCTCCTTTTTCGGAGATTAATTGACCATAGGTGCGTGGGTTTATTTCTGGGCTTTCTATCTGGTTTCTTTGAACTATATTTCTGTTTTTGTGCCAATACCATACAGAAACAGACTCACAGACATAGAAAACGAACTTATGGTTACCAAAGGGGAAAGGCGCGGGGGAGGGATAAATTGGGAGTTTGGGATCACATATACACACAACTATTTTTAAAATAGATAACCAAGGACCTACTGTGTAGCACAGGGAGCTCTGCTCAATATTCTATAATAATCTAAATGGGAAAAGAATTTGAAAAAAGAATAGATACAGGTATATGTATAACTGAATCACTTTGCTGTTCACCTGAAACTAACACAACACTGTAAATCAACTATAGTCCAGTATAAAATTAAAATTTACAAAGTAAAAGATATAAATATTTCAAAAGCATGAAAAACAGAGAATTCCCTAATTTTTTGGAGATTTATAAATGAAATTTGCAGTTACTTTCAAAAACCAAGGAAACTCTAAAAGTTACTGAACAAAAGTCAAACCAGTTATTACTGGACAAAGGTCAAACCAGTTATATCTAATTTTGCACATCACGATTTAAGAAAGCCACACTAGATAAATTCTTGAAGTTGAGAGATATTATTTACATATTAAACTGTTGAAATCAGGAATGTTTCTGATTCAGAAGAGCACACAAATATAATTATGCTAGCAGATTTTGTTCACTGATTTTATTTAAGTTTTTTATGGAAAATGATACTGTTTTAATATGTAAGCACTTTTTGGCATAACTTAGCAAAGAAAGATTTTTGTAAAATAAGAACTGTTCTGACACGTCCCTAAATACAAAATAATACTTAAAACTCTTCCTTGCTCTTCTCAGAATCCTAGGATCTCCAGGGGTGTACAGGGATTTAAACATATTCTGTGAGTTCTCCTCTACTCATCACTTAACAGCACAGCAATCTGTCTCTTCTTAGTTTTGTGACAAAAGGGAAAAAATGCCTTTCCTGTAGACAAGGTTTCCTAGTTTGATTTGGAAGTCATGAACACACACACACACACACACACACACACACACACACACACACACTAATGCAGTATCCAGATCTTGGGTCCTTCTCTTTCCTTATGAGCGACTGGGAAATCTGGTAACTAGACCTTTACCTACGGACATGTTTACCCTTTGGTTTTTCCCATTATGGTTGCATTTTATCCACGGCTCTACTAAAGCCATACTAGAGTAACAGTCAACTTGACTAAAACAAGCGAATGAAGACATCATCTAATAAGGAAGCTGTCTCATGCCTTCTGGCTGGTAAGTGTACACAGGCTTGCTCACTCTGTCCTGTGCATGTCAACCTACCTCACCAGCAGAGCAGAGCAAGTTATTCATGTATCAGTGTTTTCCAAATTATGGCAACAGCCCCAGGAGACTACTTTCCCCAAAGCTTCCTCCTCCCCCTATATAAATATGCATATTCCCTGTAAATGTCAAATTCTCCAAAGAACACGAGTTTGCTTTTCTCCAGTGAAGCCTGACTTCTCATTTCACCTTCAGCCTTCACGAGTTTCTCTTTTTCACAAGGTATGAAATTATGTATTAACAAAGTAAATTTTCCTCAAGAACACCAGGAACAGATGCTATATTTCTTATTGCCATCCGTTTAAATATATTAATTTACAGACCCCGTTATATCTTTTTAACAAAAAATCTGCAGAATAAGAAATGAAGCAAAGATGAAAGACCTTTACAGTAATTCTTATCCGTGCCCTCCCCCCCAGTTTGGTCTTCAATATGTCTTTGAATTTGTTTACAATATAGAAGATGCCGATTTTACAGGGAATTTTCAAAGAAAAAGCAGAAAGGGATAGTAAAAATTTCACTTCGTTAAAAAGCTTCACACATTTCCTAGAAAGCAAGCATGCAAACACTATCTATACTTTAACTTAGATAATTACTTTTAGGCCATTCTACCAAAAAAAATCAAGTAACTGGGCATCACATTATTACTTTCATTTATTTAGAGTAATGGCAAAGAAATGCCTGTGCTAAAAATAGACCAATTCATAAATTGTATCTCATTTTCAAACCCATGAAGCAAGCAATGTGATCATTTTTGAAATTAGCCAAATTCAGTGCCTTCATCCTGATTTGCAATCCATTTTAAGCAGAGGAGAAACAGGATTGTAATGAAGCACATCCTCACAAATCACTGCTACAAATCAGCACCAGCCGTGTGGAATACTTAAAATAGAATCCACATTAAAAACTCATGTTGCCATTATTCTACCCTGAATCTCAAGTCTCAAAGCTCTTCTTACATGTTGAGAATTTTTTTTTCCCTATATTTCACTAGAAAAGATATGTAAATGGTGGCTTTAAAGGGAAGGTCTCCCATTTACTATACTTCTGGCCTTCCTTCCCCTCACTTGGAGCACGTGGCATTTTACCTATACTCTGAGGGGACAAATGAAGTCACCAATGTGATGCTTCCACTGCCTCTGCTCAGAAAACTGAAGGAAAGGAGGAGCTCAGGTGGGTAAGAGATAAGAAATAGTCAAATGAGGTTGGATGCAGCTGAAAGTTTTGTGGTTTTGGTTCCCTACTTTCCTTCCTTCGTTTCTTTTTGCAATAATCTGGCTTTCTCTTGGACCAAGTGCCATAAAAAATTAAATTGATATGCCGACGATTCATGTTGGCACATACTAAAGGGGCATTTTAGGGGCGAGTGCTGGTGTGATGGCTCCATTCCCGGCTCATAAAGGGGCAATATGGAATTGGTACCAAGGGCATGAGGGCAGCGACAACAGCCAGGCAAAGGAAATGCCCTGCTTTTATGCAGAAAACAGTATAGATGCAAGAGTCAAACAGATTATTCCAAAAAGAATACACTTTGTTTTTTAATGGAGTGAACTGCACAGCATTCCCCCAAGTCTAAGCTGCATCCGATGATCTGGTACAGAAAGGCGCTTGGTTAGATCCCTGAGGAAACAAAACCAAAGTGAGCAAATGTTTCTGGTGGCCTTATTGAATTCTAGCACCCCCTAATTCTGCTTCAGTCACATTTTTAAAAATCTGATTCCACATTTTCACAGAAGAATAGACCTAAAAGGGCTCCTATGACTAATTTCCAACACTACGATATAAAACATAAAGGCACAAAAACAGAAAAAAATATAGAAATAATTTGTAGTACATTTAATTTCTATTTCCATTAGCCATACTTCTTTTAGATTATTTTAACCTAGGGATGTGATTTTGTTTTGTTTTGAACATGTTTTAGCATCTGTGGTGTATTCTCCATTACCCTCTCATAGCAAAATATCTCCGACTTAGCAATGGGGCTGCTAAAGGGAGCATTTATCATTTACTAAGGACTATGTTAGACACTTGGGTATAAGCTTATCTCACTGCACCATCACTGCATCATCAGGGAGCTGTGATTTATCCCATTTCACAGGTAAAGAAACTAAGGATCATAAAATAAGGATAAATTAGCTTCTGTCATATAGCCAGTAAGTGAAGTTGAAATTATGTTAATAATTATGTTAATTTGCTAGGACAAAAAAATTCTGTTTTGGAGATGTTGAACTTGCATTAATAACTGTAATTTGTTATAATTTATTTAAGGTATGAAATCATGGATTATTATTTTTCCCAGCTATACCAATTCAGTTCTTGGATATAAAGGTATACAATAAATATTTGGTGAATTAAATTGAATTGAATTTCCACACTTTAGATAAGGCACATTTTAGATACCTTATCTTTAACATGAAGTGTTTTTTTTTTTTTTTTTTTTGCGGTACGCGGGCCTCTCACTGTTGTGGCCTCTCCCGTTGCAGAGCACAGGCTCCGGACGTGCAGGCTCAGCAGCCATGGCTCACGGGCCCAGCCGCTCTGAGGCATGTGGGATCTTCCTGGACCGGGGCACGAACCCGTGTCCCCTGCATCGGCAGGCCGACTCTCAACCACTGCGCCACCAGGGAAGCCCAAGATGAAGTATTTAAATAAGGAAGAGAGAAGAATTTCCATACTTTAGATAAGAAATACTTTCTTAATTTGGAGAACTTAATTATACAAATGCAATAGCTGTTGCAGAAGCTTATTAAAATAAGCAATTATTTGCTATTCTAAGCTAGTATTTTACATAAGTCATAAATTTGCCAGCTTCCAAGATTAAGTGTTTATAATTTGCTCTTCTAGTGTTTTATATGAATTATAGATTTGCAGACTTCCAAAATTCAAGTAAGAAATACTGCAAAGTGAGCACCACTTTATCACTGTTTTAATTGGGAGACCTGTGTCTGTATTTCACAGCTTTTTACTCTAAGATTCAGTTCTTTATCTATATTGCTTGAACCATTATTAATGTCAAAGAAACAAACCTCAGTGATGATTTTATGAGAATATATAAAATGAAGTAATGCTCCTGCGAGAGTAAAAAGGTTAATGATGATTTTTTTTAACAAATGAAATCAAATACTTATACTTTATACGTTATTGAAGGAATTCACTTATTAATAAGACCACAGAGTCCAAAGAAGACCTTTTTTTTTTTTTTTTTTTTTTTTTGCGGTACGCGGGCCTCTCACTGTTGTGGCCTCTCCCATTGCGGAGCACAGGCTCCGGACGCGCAGGCTCAGCGGCCATGGCTCACGGGCCCAGCCGCTCCATGGCATGTGGGATCTTCCCGGACCGGGGCACGAACCCGTGTCCCCTGCGTCGGCAGGCGGACTCCCAAACACTGCGCCACCAGGGAAGCCCAAGAAGATCTTTCTTTATGCTGTCACTGGCTGCCTTCTATTGCTTAATTACAAAATCTTAACCTAGGGACCATTTACTAAGTTTTCTCTCCATTTCTCCTTTTAATATACTTCTTTCATCTACATAATCTAATTTGACATATCCAAAAATACAGGATTATTTTTCCAGCAATTGAAATGTTTTCCACGTAGTGGATCTATTATTTGAAGTACAGCAAAATTTGTATGTCACAATTCTATTTATATAAGTCTTCATATCAATCTAAGATATACTTTTTTTTTTTTTTTTTTTTTTTTGGCAGTACACGGGCCTCTCACTGTCGTGGCCTCTCCCGTCGCGGAGCACAGGCTCCGGACACTCAGGCTCAGTGGCCATGGCTCACGGGCCCAGCCGCTCCGCGGCATGTGGGATCTTCCTGGACCGGGACACGAACCCGTGTCCCCTGCATCGGCAGGCGGACTCTCAAACACTGCGCCACCAGGGAAGCCCTAAGATATACTTTGATTTCTAATTTATTTAAAATCCCTAGATAAGCCAAAAATATTAGTTTTATGAGATTTCTTGAAGCAATAAATTGCCAAGATTTACTCCAAGTTAAATTTGCTGTTACATAAAGAGATTTTCAACCCTTTCAAAACCATGTGTTATAGAAGAATCTCTTATTTAGCTCACTATGTACAGTGCCATAATGAGCTAAGATTAAAAAAACAAAATTCTGAATATCCAGATCCAAGAGGATTATATTCTTCAACCCAATAGTACGAAGTCATAATAATAACAAGTCACATTATGCTCTCAACAAAGCACTTCACCTTTTAAACACATCCTATTGTCATTTCATTTGCCAAATTCCCATTGACATTAAGGAACAGACTAAAGAAAGAATACTGTAATTTGAGAGTTTCTGTGCATTAAAAATAATACATAGTTAAACTATAAATAAAACTCTTGGGCACCTAAAAAGAAGTTATTACAACTTTCCCAAAGACAAACCCCATTGATTTTTTTCTTCTTTATATCTGCAACAATTCTGTAGTGCAATTCTTTTTTTTTTAACATCTTTATTGGAGTATAATTGCTTTACATTGTTGTGTTACTTTCTGCTGTATAACAAAGTGAATCAGCTATACATATACATATATCCCCATATACCTTCCCTCTTGCGTCTCCCTCCCACCCTTGTCTTGGTGCATGAAAATCATTTCTATTATGAAGGATAATTATGATTATGCATTCCTCACCACTTTTCTGGGTAAGAGATAAGAGAGGATAAAATTGGAACAAGGTAAATATTGAACTGTGAAAAAAAATCTTGCCAAACATCCTTGTTCTATGAGTTATAGAAAAATTATTGTATGGGAATGAGTTATTGAATTTTTACAAGGAATTGATGACTTTGGAATAAATATAACTAAAAAGAAGGATAAAACAATTTAGAATAAATGATATGCCTTCTGGAAATACAATCTTCCAAAATAATGTTTGGCTGGTTCATTTTATATCTTGGGATTTATAATATTATTAAAGGCTGAACACCACTAGCTCTAAAGGATGAAAATTTACTTTTCTTTTTCTAAATATGCTTCAAGTTTTCAAGTGTTGGTTAGGTTTGACACACAGAGGCATACTTTTATTTCCTGTAGCTAAGACCACTATATAATTTTTATGAATACTGGCAAAAAATATACATTTGCCATGGAGGTGTATCATGGACCTTATCAAACAATTATCACTTGAAAAACATGATGTACTATGATTTTTCTGAACTAAACATTTGTTTCAAGACATGAAGCCATTTATTAACGAATATATAGATGGCCAACAATAATCTTAGATTCTTCATGAATATAATACATTTCACATTTAGTCATGAAAAGTTCAACATGCTTTACCACTGTAAATACCAGTTATTAACATTGATGTTCATTCACTGTTAATTGCATATTGCAAATTATCTCACTGAACTCTTTCATCTACCCAGGCTACAGATTAAGAACCCAAGTGTTTGGATTAGCAACCACATAGCTAAAAAGAGGCAGAGTTGATATTCAAGTGCAGAAGAATTTATACTGTTTTTAATCAGTAAACCACACAGCACTTTTTTTTTAAGGAACTGACAGATGTTAACTGAAAGTACTAATTAAAAATGTCAATTATCATCAAGAACTCAAAATAATCTCTGTTAATGATTTGCCATCATGGCTGTGGACTGAAATCACTGATATAATTTTGGGAAGATGGATGGTGGCTTGAGAAGAGGAAGAAATATCTGTGAAGTGAATGAAAGGAAATATTAAAACAATAATCACAAAATGGAAGTTATTAAAATCATACTGGTATAAAAACTAACTTTAAAAACTTCTTTAGAAGGTTTTGTTTTAATGAAGCACCAGTCACAATGTGTGGAGCATAGTATTATATAATAAATAATTATTTAATGAACAAAAGAGAAAATTAATATGTCTTAGCAATTGTAGATGTATAGAGACCAGTGCTGCCACACGACTGTGCCTCAGAAATGAAGCACAGTTAATTTAGTCAGCTGGATTTGGATGTTTTGGACACTTACTGATCTTTAATCTATTTTGCTAAAGATTTAAGAATGCTGGAAATGAATCAATAACTGCAAAGGTAGCACATTTCTATGATTAAATATTTTCCTCTTTCTCTACTAGTGCTGGCTAGAACTATTCTCTATTATGTGCAAAAATATATTTCATAAATATTTCAGAGTGATGTTGTGTAAGTCAATTACCATAATCAGATTCTTAAGAAAAAAGTTTGTAGTCTTCTTGTAAAGTAGCTATAATTATTATGAGTGAGAATATAAAGAGACAGCAATACAGCCAGGCATCAGGGTGATGGTGGGATAGGGAGGGTGGGAGGGAGACGCAAGAGGGGGGACATATGGGGATATATGTGTATGTATACCTGATTCACTTTGTTATAAAGCAGAAACTAACACAACATTGTAAAGCAATTATATGCCAATAAAGCTGTTAAAAAAAATAAGAAAAGAAATACAGACAGGCAAAGTGTATATGAAGAATCAGCGAGAAAAGTAAAATAGATCGTGGAGTGAAGGGAGTTACGTAGACTCTCGTGATGCCCATCAATTAGGTCAGTTAGGTTGTACCCGTGGATTAAAGTCAGGGAAACACAAAGAATCAATTAAAATTATACAAGATGGACATTCTCTACTCACAATTTACTCCTAAGCCAATTCTATCTTCATCCCAAGTCCCCAGCTATGTGCACACCAGTCTTGGATAAAATAATTATTTGATTTAGCAAAAATCCAAGGGACTTTAGACAAAATGACTCTGTAGTGTCATCAAGGAATAAATCCTCATTGCAGTCCATAACTAAGAGTTTCCTCAGACCCTCCAAACTAACAGACACAAAACCCAGCTAGCATCTTGGAAAAATGGAAGCGTTTGTTTGGCCCTCATCACTCCAGTAATTCCAGAGTTGTTATTACACTTGAAGGAGAGGATGCTGACCCTGGAATACAGAAGAAAGTTAGAGGTGTCGAATTGAGACATGAACTAAAAGGGGTCTTCTAACACATGAAGGGATTTAGAGACAGAGAAAAGCACTTCCCCTCCCTAGAACCATAAATCAGGAATCAGAAGCAGGGATAATTAGATGTCAGAAAACATAACCAACTTTGTTAACAATGCATTTGTGTGCTTCTCCCAATGTGCTTAGTCTTTAAGATAGATACTTTCAGAATTTGTTACTTATAGACTAATCACAAATATGTAAGTATTACTCTACTTCAAAAAAGGGAATAGATTAATTGGCTTTCAAAGGTTCCTATGAATAAAGCTTGATAATTCTATAGGTTGAAAAGTTAAAATATAATTAATTTCAGTGATTTAATATTTTCCTTATTAAGACTACTGTATATTTATAAATGTTGAAAAATTAAAAAGTATTTATAATCTGGAGTTGTAAAGGTTCAGAGGGAATCTGTTTAAAGTCTGCAAATCTAAAAGACAACTTGATAAGATAATCATGAAAGTGGAGAGACGGGGTTTTTGGAAAAAAGTATGTTTTACACAATAGAGATTCCTTTATTTTAAATTACATCGAAGAAGAGATATATGCTGATATGGAAACAGAATCAACTTATAAATGTATGGAAAATTCTTTTTCTAGAGTCAACATCAAAGACACAGTTTTAAGCTGCATGAAAACACACATCTGACCTAGAACGACCCTGATACTGCTCCTAGGATTATATTTCTTACAGCCACTTAAATTCTCTTAACTATAAAAGCTATTGTCCAAGGCAATAGTGCCCCTTTATTGTAAAAAACGGATAACATTCAGTTCACAATGTTTTGTTTTCTTTCTCTTCTTGAGGAAGAACCAAATAAATATGAAAATATCACATTAATATTGTGCATGCAACTAAGTATTAGATAACAGATTTCTGGGTATGCATCTTCAACAAACTGACAGAATTTTAGCAATCAAACATAAATTAGATTTTATCTTCATACTTATATTCACAAAAGATGGATACATGCTAATTAGATTAAATTTCTGCTAAAATTTTTAAAAGATGTATTTCTGTACAGAAATAATAAAAGACTGGTAATTCATACAGAAGCAGAACATTTACTGATAAGAAATATTCTAAAGTCAACTGATAATGAGCACGGCATGTTATCACACAACACGCTAAAGTGGAAACAAAAGGAGGAAACAGTGTGAATAAAGCATAAAAATCACTAAAAATAATATAAATTAAATCAATGAAATATCATTTTTGTCATGCAATTTGGTATGAAAATAATTTCAACAAAAATTCCTATACAGCTGAGAATTATGGAAACAAAGGCTCTCATGTGGTATTGATGTAAGCATAAATGGAGTCATACTTTGTGGAAGGAATTTTCTCACTATATAGAAAAGGCTCAGAAATGTTCATACCAAATGACTAAGTCATTCTACTTCTGTGAATTTATTGTAAAGAAATCTAAAATAGAGATTTCTACAAATGACTTTTGTCATTATTTTTATAAGCATTAAATTTTGAAAATCCATGAAAGAGTATATCTAAGACATTAGAGTAGGCATTCATTAAAATTAATGTTTGTAGAATTTTGGTTGAAAATATAATCTGTTATCTTTTGAATCGCTTTCTCCAGCTTCATAATAAAATACTTATGAAAATATTAAAAAGGCAAGGACTCATAACACAGAAAATACATGATAACAACAAATATAGTGGCCAAATCTGGGTGAAATTAACTAACTCAAAGATTGAGAAAATGGGATAGAGAATGAGTGGCCAATCATTACTAAGAAGCAAAAAATCAGGGCAGACACCAAGGTGGCAAAAAACTAATCAGAAAGTATATAAGGTTCACCATTATACATACATATATCCCCATTTACCGTTGCAATAAAAAGGATAAAATTCCTTGGAATAAACCTACCTAAGGAGACTAAAAACCTGTATGCAGAAAACTATAAGACACTGATGAAAGAAATTAAAGATGACATAAGCAGATGGACAGATATACCATGTTCTTGGACTGGAAGAATCAACATTGTGAAAATGACTATACTACCGAAAGCAATCTACAGATTCAGTGCAATCCCTATCAAACTACCAATGGCATTTTTCACAGAACTAGAACAAAAAATTTCACAACTTGTATGAAAACACAAAAGACCCCAAATAGCCAAAGCAATCTCGAGAAAGAAAAACGGAGATGGAGGAATCAGGCTCTCTGACTTCAGACTATACTACAAAGCTACAGTAGTCAAGACAGTATGGTACTGGCACAAAAACACAAATCTAGATCAATGGAATAGGATAGAAAGCCCAGAAATAAACCTATGCACATATGGTCACTTATCTTTGACAAAGGAGGCAAGAATATACAGTGGAGAAAAGACAGCCTCTTCAATAAGTGGTGCTGGGAAAACTGGACAGCTACATGTAACAGAATGAAATTAGAACACTCCATAACACCATACACAAAAATAAACTCAAAATGGATTAAAGACCTAAATGTAAGGCCAGGCACTATCAAACTCTTGGAGGAAAACATAGGCAGAACACTCTATGACATAAATCACAGCAAGATCCCTTTTAACCCACCTCCTAGAGAAATGGAAATAAAAACAAAAATAAACAACTGGGACCTAATGAAACTCAAAAGCTTTTGCACAGCAAAGTAAACCATAAACAAGACGAAAAGTCAACTCTCAGAATGGGAGAATATATTTGCAAATGAAGCAACTGACAAAGGATTAATCTCCAAAATATACAAACAGCTCACGCAGCTCAATATCAAAAAAACAAAAAAAACAATCCAAAAATGGACAGACTTATATAGAAAAATCTCCAAAGAAGATATACAGATTGCCAACAAATACAGGAAAGGATGCTCAACATCACTAATCATCAGAGAAATGCAAATCAAAACTACAATGCGGTATCATCTCACACCGGTCAGAATGGCCATCATCAAAAAATCTACAAACAATAAACGCTGGAGAGGGTGTGGAGAAAAGGGAACCCTCTTGCACTGTTGGTGGGAATGTAAATTGATACAGCCACTATGGAGAACAGTATGGAGGTTCCTTAAAAAACTAAAAGTAGAACTACCATACAACCCAGCAATCGCACTACTGGGCATATACCCTGAGAAAACCATAATTCAAAAAGAGCCATGTACCACAATGTTCACTGCAGCTCTATTTACAATAGCCAGGACATGGAAGCAACCTAAGTGTCCATCGACATATGAATGGATAAAGAAGATGTGGCACATATATACAATAGAATATTACTCAGCCATTAAAAGAAACGAAATTGAGTTTTTTGTAGTGAGGTGGATGGACCTAGAATCTGTCATACAGAGTGAAGTAAGTCAGAAAGAGAAAAACAAATACCGTATGCTAACACATATATATGGAATCTAAAAAAAAAAATGGTTCTGATGAACCTAGGGGCAGGACAGGAATAAAGATGCAGATGTAGAGAATGGACTTGAGGACACGGTGGGGGGAATGGGAAGCTGGGATGAAGTGAGAGAGTAGCATTGACATATATACACTATTAAATGTACAATAGATAGCTAGTGGGAAGCAGCCGAATAGCACAGGGAGATCAGCTTGGTGCTTTGTGACCACCTAGAGGGGTGGGGTAGGGAGGGTAGGAGGGAGGAAGACGCAAGAGGGAGGGGATATGGGGATATATGTATACATACAGCTGATTCACTTTGTTATGCAGCAGAAACTAATACAACACTGTAAAGCAATTATACTCCAGTAAAGATGTAAAAAAGAAAGTGTATAAGGTTCAGAGAAAGCTGATGGGGGAGGCAGTTGGCTGTCATTTGAACACAATGAGTAAAACATCAAAGCTAAGGGCAGAAGAAGATCCTGAAGAAAGGTGAAGACCATTCTCTGTGGAAACCCCACTTGATGGACTGGTCAAGACCCTCGCTGTGGTCCAAGGAAATCACCCCATTTCAGAACAACAGAGCAACCTTAAAAATGCCTGCAGAACACAGGAGCTGGGGTAGGCTCTGCACTCATGCTCCAATTCTAGGAGATAATGTAACTGGTATCCAAATGGAAAGTAATCAGGTCACTCTAAATAGTCTGGTAACAACTACCAGCATTTGATAGAATGGGACATTTGAACACATCTCTTTCAGGCATTGATAGATCCTGTCGATGAAAAATAAATAAATAAGAAAAAAAGGATACAGATTATTTTATGATATCTATTTGATTTAAAAATTATACATCAGATACTGTATTCTATAACAGAAATATACATATTTTAAAATGTTGAAAGATTTTCTAACACAAAGCCTTCAAGTGGTCATTCAGAAAATTTCAATAAATTCCAAAAAAAAATTAAATGTCATATTTTAAGAAAATAGTTTAACAAAAATATCTATTAATAATGAAGTTTGGATAGGCACTCAGAAAAGCACAATCACTTGAAAATTTAAAATATATAACTCATGGTCTAAATAATAAATGCAAATAATAAAGTAAGAACTACTTGCAATCATTGTCAATAATTATCAGTATAAAGTAATATGTGACAGAAGAGGGCTAGCAACTAGAGATTCAAAAATAAACAAGAGATGGACTGTCTACAGATATTTTACAGTCAAATTGGGCATGCTGTTTAAGAGACAATATAGTGTTACAGATATAGTGTGGATAGTATGTGACACACAAACATCATCTAACTAATTCTTGAAATTTCAGGGAAACCTGTAGGAGTAAATGATATCTAAGCAGAGTCATGAAGTGCTAACAAAGTGGGGTGTGTAAAAAATTTTAAATGAACCAAAATGTGAATTTTTGTCATCTTTTTCCACTCACCCAAGAGTGAAATGGATTAGAGTGTAGCTATGTTGGCAGGGATAGAAGCTATACATAGCTTAACAACATGGTCTTTCCTCTTTGAGGCTTGTCTGGCTACCATTGCTGGGTGCCTAACTTGCCCACAGCAAAGACCAGTAATAAGTCCTCAATTTTGCACCAGCAAGCCACTTGGCAGTAGGTTAATTACACTGAATCTCTTTCCATCGTGATACGGATAGGGAGTTGTACTCACTGGAATAGACCCTTGTTCTGAATATGCATTTGTCTTCCCTGACCAAAATGCCATTGCAAACCTTGACATCTGTGACCGTATCAGGTCTGAATACCATTGTGGATCCCATGCAACACTGGTTTGGACCAAAGAACAACAAAGGGTTTATGTCAGGGAATTCACTTTTCTCATGATGTACCCTGTTACTCAGTGGCCGCTCAGCTGACAAGATAGTAGAGTACGCTGTTGAAGGCTCAGTTCAAGAAATTTGTGAAGCTGGAGGGCAGTTTAATAGGATGTGTTATATAAAGTAAACCAGGTTAAATGCTCTAGCCTAGAGCTAGAATACTTGGGTCCAGAAATCAAGGATTCAGTGGAAGTGATTCCTCTATTAGACCTAATAACCTACTTGCAGAATTTTTACTTCTATTACTCAAAACTTTTGCCTTTGATGGTTCAGAGTTCTTGGTTCCTGAGGATGTAATGCTTTCCCCAAAGGATAAAATACTGTTTTAATTTAGTTGGACATTGAAACTGCCACCAGTTCACTATTGAATTCTTTTTCCTGTTGAGCTAATTGGTAAAGAAGAAAGTAGCTTTACTGGTTAGGTTGACTGATCTCAATTAACAGAAGGAAATTGGTTTACTGATATATACTAGGACAGGAAGGATTATGTCTGGAGCCCAGGGGATTCCCTGAAGCTTCTCTTATCATTCCACATTCAATGGTGAGTGTTAACGGAAAACTGGAACAGTTCTATAAATTCTTGATCACAGAGCTTAAAACCTTCTGGAAATAAATGCTTGAGTCACTTCTCTGGAGAAGAACCTCTACAAACTAGGGTTCTGGCTAATAACCGGGGAAGATGAAGTTCATGGTGAATAAGGAAGTTATAGAAATGAGAACATTAGCGGTAAATTTATATAGTTTCTTCCTTATTTATTTGAATATATTAATTTACTTTTCCCCCCCTTTTTCCTCTAATAGTTTATACTTTAAAATGTTTTTTAAGTTAAAATAGATCCAATGGGAGTACTACTAAACCACAAGAGGAATAACTATGCCCAGAGATAGACTTGAGGACTGATTAACATTGTTTCTTCCTTTGCGGGAAGAGGGTAAAAGCCTTTCATTTGTATGACAGTGGCTTTATCACATCAGGCAAAAACATGCAAGTGTTGTTATTGTTGCTTGGAAATTATATACGCATAGAAGGCTAAGAACAGACACCAAGAAACCTTTCATCCCTTCGCTCTCAACCTCCATTCCTACCTCCTGTGCTCTGTTATATTATAAGGCCTCTGTGACACCACAAAAGGCACTTCTAAGATTTTCTGGGTTAAGCTTCCAGTAGGAGGCAAATATTAAAGTTTAGAAGGCAGAAGAAAGAGAAATGTGACTCTCTTCACTTCAAGTTTCTGGAGGCATCTCCAGCAGGACAGCGCAGGAAAAGTTTCAGCACTGGAGGAGAGAACAGTGGCAGTGAGGGTTCCAGGCAGCTGCGTTAGACTAGAATAAGCTCGGGGCATCTGGAATCCAGCAACAGAAGCCTTCTCAGCATGGCACCCTTAGTGTATGGGAAAGTGTTTGCATCCCCAGCCCAGAAAAGGGAAACCAGTTACTAAATCTTGAGTTGCTTTATCTTTTCTTCTTTTTGCCCCATACCTTTGTCTTACTCTCTTTTGTTCCTCCAGTTCTTCCAACACTGTTATAACAAATAGAGTATTAATTTAATATTTCTCTGTTTGAAGCAACTACACTGGATTTTGTTATCTAACTGACATGTGCCCCAATTCACTCTTCTAGGGTTCAGTCCAAATGAGGGAGGGACACACCTGATTGATTGAGAGGGATGCTTAAGATCTAGAGGTTACTTTCAGATCACCATTTTGGACTTCTTATGTCTGCTGTACAGGGCATGCGTGTAAGAGGAAGGGTAGCCCAGAATGCCAAAAAGGGCAGAACTGTGGTGAGGCAAAGGAAAGAAAATAATCTGTACTTCTAAGCCTCTCCCATTTCTAAGCCACTCCCACATGGCAGATTATGGGCATTAAAATCAGTGTACACACCTTTAGGTCAGCCATGTGGCAGGGGAGAATGATGCTGTGGCAGCATACAGGTATGGACCAACTGAACTAAGACCTAAATGGGGGAAAGAATAAAGGGTTACACAATGCAACCCAGTCCAACGTGCAGCCAACTTGGCCCAAGAAGGAGTCACGGGCTCTAACAAAGTCCAGAGAGCACAGAGTAAGACTGGCATCCAGTGATGCTAGTAATCACATTTTAGTCATCATGAATGTGATACCACACATTCATGTATATAATGTATATACATGAATATTTACAAATATATACAAAAAGGAGGGTATATAAGCCCTCCTTTTTTAAAACCAATTTTCAGCTGAAACAGCAAGGGTGTGGAAATAAGAGACCATGTACAAGTAGTCCCAAAGACAGACAATTACCTAATATGATTTTGATATAAAAGCCTGCCAAGGATTACACAAAACATAAAGCTACTGTAAGACTATAAATGCAGATATTAAAAGCAAACCTTACACAAATTGAATTCAGAGCCATGACTAAGGGCTATTTACTGCTAGACTGAAAAAAAAACACTATTAAGCTATTTAGAAACTTATCAATAAAATATAACTTTGATTCAAAAGAAAAAAAGGACTATGACCATCCTGATGCTAAAAGCCATTTAATAGTATTCAAAACACATTTCTGAGAAACATTCTGAGTTCAACATAAATATAAGAATACATTTTACATTATGAAGTATATCTTTATCATAACAACACCCCTCCCCCCAAGAAATTTTAATAGTCAACAACCAAAAGCAATCCTATTAAAGTCTGAATATAGCTAAAAGATGCCCATAACATCACTAATGCTTTACAATGGTCTAAAAGCTTTAGTTGATGCAACAAAACACTAACCAGAAATAATACATTTAGGAGCTGGAAAGGAGAAAATAAGTTATGAGAGGCCTCATAGCATAGAAATCAAGGGCTCAGACTTCAAAGGCAGATGACCTGTGTTATACTCCAGGGTCTAGTCCTCACTAGCTGCCACTCAAAGAACTCTGTGACCTTGAGATAATCACTTGACCTCTGTACTTCAGTTTACTCATCTGTAAAATAAGGCTAGTAATAGCACATATCAGAAAGAGTTATTGTAAAGATAAATGAGTTAATATAGATGAAGTACTTTTGAAAATGTGGTAACTGCTATTACTCTATATATATATGAATTTAAGCCTGGAAACAAAGATTCAACTGATAATCTAATAAAGCTAATATATGTGATTGCAGGAAGTTGCCTAAAGATCTCATTAAACATATGGATATTATTAGCAATAGCTGGTTAAAAATATAATTTAAAAAGTACTCCTTTGTGATTGCATCAAAACTTAAAATATATAGCAATAAATAAGATATCTTCAGATCCTGCATTTCAAAAATTACAAATCTTTACTAAGAAAAATAAATTGAAAAGTAAAGAGTTTTATAATGCTTTTAAATGGGTGGAATAAACATTATAAATATGTAAATTTTAAAATAAATTTAAATATAACACAACCCAAAATGTTTTCCCTATTTTCAAACTTGACATAGGTCAAATTTATGATTTTCAATTTGATATGTATCACTTCTATAGTTTGAAAGGAAAATAAAATTACAATTAATATTGTTATTTGTCTCATACCTCATAGAAAGCAATGATATGGTGAAAAAACTTTACTTGGTTTTACTTCTGCTACCAGTGATCAAACCTTAGACACATCATAAAGCACTTTGTTCAGGTGTCTCATCTTTTAAAAAGAGATGACCATTAGATCGATTTAGAGTACATGTAAATATGCTTTGAAAGTTATGAGGGCTAGTGCAATAAATAAAGAAATCTTTGCCTTTTGAAAGACAATGTATTTTATAAAGTTTATTCCTCTTCTTTTATAAAAGAAAAAAGAAAAGAAAAGTGCACTCCAGAGAAACCAAATGGATTTTCCCAGGTGACAACGTTAGTGGCAAAACCCTGACAGGGACCTACATCAAGTACCTTTTTGACCACATGTAGTGCATAATGAAATGCTCCAAACTTGAGGTATTTGGGGAGAATTCAACACCTCTGAAAACTGGTCAGAGACAAAGAAGACCAAAAGTGACTAGTCTGACATTACAGAATACATAAAAATTACTAGAGACCCACAAAGCATCCAAAAGGAAAAAAACATAGAGAATCAATGATATATTGGGAGAATTTATGTCCATATTACTTGGGAAATGAAAATAGTGTCATAGAAAATTTTTAAAAATAGGTTAACATTCAGAATACATATCAAAGTAATCGCCACACTATTTTTTTTTTTTTTTTTAGATGTTGGGGGTAGGAGTTTATTAATTTATTTTTGCTGTGTTGGGTCTTCATTTCTGTGCGAGGGCTTTCTCTAGTTGTGGCAAGCGGGGGCCACTCTTCATCGCAGTGCGCGGACCTCTCACTCTCGCGGCCTCTCTTGTTGCAGAGCACAGGCTCCAGACGCGCAGGCTCAGTAGTTGTGGCTCACGGGCCTAGTTGCTCCGTGGCATGTGGGATCCTCCCAGACCAGGGCTCGAACCCGTGTCCCCTGCATTAGCAGGCAGATTCTCAACCACTGCGCCACCAGGGAAGCCCGCCACACTATTTTAAAATACCCTTTTAGTTAAATATTTAAATGCTTAATAAATTAAATGCCCATGGCATTATATAAAGAAAATCTAACTGACATTTATTAAGGCCTGTTCTGTGCCATGAAAAGCACGTAACAACCATGAAAGGATGAAGAATGATCATCACCATTTTACAAACAGGTTTAACTAGGCTGATACTGAGGAAGTACTTGGTCCAAAACCCAAGTCTACTCAATGAGAAAGGATCACAGTCAAGATCTAAATTTAAGTTCCTTCCAAAGCTTGACCTTTTCATTGACCTCATGGTGTTAGAAGGGTTAATATAATCCACTGTAGTCCACGTACTGAAGTGATAGAATAAGGTTGGTGCTCCTACCTGGTTTCCAATCCAAACACTTTTGGGTGGTAATGGCATTATCTCAGCCAAGTTATTTAACTTATCTACGTTTGTTTCTTTTTTTTTTTTTTTTTTGTAATATGAAGGTAAATACCAACAATAATTATTCCCACCTTAAAGGAATTAAATGAATTGATACAGAAACCATTTAGAACCCTGGCTGACACTCATCTTTTATTTTAATGGCTAAAACATATACAACATTTATGTCCTTAAATAAAGGTAAAAAGCAACATTGAAACTATAAAACCAAGCTTACTGCACACCCAGAGATGGGAGAAAGCTGGCACTAGACACAGCCCAGCAGTCAAAAACAAAGGTTTAGGCCGGAGGGCTGAGGAAAATTGCAGTGGTGGAGAGTTATCTAACGTCAGCCAGGAGGAATGACAGATTGGAAAGCTGGGTGAGAAAGAAGTGACAAAGGTCTGGATGAGTGTACCATCTGGGAGGAAAGGGTGCTCTAATATTCAGAAGCCAGCTACATAGGTTACACGGTGTAAATTCTACTACTCCATCCACCAATGACAAAAAGGGAAATTAAGTTAAAATGACTTCAAAAACAGAAGTCAATCCAACATGAAACCTCAGTACTATGATGAACATGCCATCAAGAATCAGTTCCTAAACATTAAAAAAATCAAACCAAGAAAAACACAGAAAGTCAAATTTTGAAAGAATTTACACCTGAGAGCACAGTTGATGGAGTAACCAGAATTGTTTTAAAACCACTTAATTAAATATTGGGCTACTGATTTTCCTATAATTCCCAAAAGCAGATACAGGAATTATGGAAGTCCACAATTCCTTATTCATCTATAAAATACTTTTATGAGGTGTAAAATTAAACATCAAATAATCTATTATCATTATAAGAGAAAGACAACATAAAGTAAACCTTTGTAAAGGTTTAAGTAAACCTTAAACCTTAAATTCTAGAACAAGCACCTTCTGTTTCTTCCATGTAACCTTAGGCAAATCATTTTCCCTCCCTTTGTTGGAGCTTATTTATCCATAAAATAAAGAGAATAAACATTTCCCTCTCAGCACTATAGTGTCAAGATTATCAAATGAAATAATGTATATTAAAGTGATTTTAGATGTTATAATACAATTAGATTATAATTATTAATTCCTAATTGTGAAGAGTATCTGTTACTGTAAACAAGTCAACAAACTTTCTACCTCTGAGAATATTCTAAAAATAAGGTAATAACAGAAATTCAGCAAAAATTTTTAATGTATTATTAAAAATCGTGCCTCTATTCATCTGTTGATGGGCATTTGGGTTGTTTCCATACCTTGGCTATTGTGAGTAATGTTGCAATAAACATGAGTGTGCATATATCTAGTCAACATCTTGTTTTCATTTCCTTTGGGTATATACCTAGAAGTAAAATTACTGGATTGTGTGGTAGATCTATTTTTAATTTTTTGAGGAACTCCCATATTGCTTCCCATAGTGTTTGGACTAATGTCCATTCCCACCCACAGTGTATAAGGACTCCCTTTTTACCACATCCTCATCAGCACTTGTCTCTTGTCTTCTTGTTGATAGACATCCCAACAGGTGTGAGGTGATAACTCGTGGTTTTTATTTGCATCTCTCTGATGATTAGTGATGTTGAGCATCTTTTTATGTGCCTGTTGGCCATTTTAATGTCCTTTTTGGAAAAATGTCTACACAGTTGACCTGTGAACAATGCAGGGGTTAGGGCCATCTACCACCACGCAGGTGAAAATCCACATGTAACTTTACAGTTGGTCCTCCATTTCCACCGTTCTGCATCCACGGATTCAACCAACTGAGGATCATGTACTGCTGTAATTTATTGAAAATAATGTGTGTATAAGTGGACCTGCACAGTTCAAACCTACGATCTTCAAGAATCAACTGACATATGTCATATCAAATGTCATATGTACACAATAGAATAGTATTCATCCAGGAGAAGGGAGGATATCTTGTCATCTGTGACAATATGAATGGACCTTGAACACATTATGCTCAGCGAGATAAGTCAGACAGAGAAAGACAAGTACTGTATGATACAACTTCTATCTGTAGTCTAAAAATAAGTTAAAACTGTAAAAAAGCAGAGAGTAAAATGGTGGTTACCAGGGGATGGGAGCTGAAGGGGTAAGATTGATAGTATTTAAGGATACAAACTTGTAATGAGTAGTAAATAAGCCATGGAGATCTAATGTACAGTATAATGAATATAGATAATAATATTGTACTATAATGATGTAAAAAGATAAATATTACTTCAATGACAATCATAGTACAATATATAAATGTATCAGGTAACACACTGTACACCTTAAACTTGCAAAGTGTAACATGCTAAATTTATCAAATACAAAAAAGATAAGAAACAAAATTGTACCTCTAGATTTCTTTTCTTAAGAGTATGCAAAAACAAAGTTGAACACAAAGTTTAAACAGGCCGAAGTTTGAGAAAACAGAATTTAAAAAAAAAAGAATGAGACAGGAATTTGACATTCTATACTAATATTGAATATTATTTCACTTTGTATCCTTACAGCAGTATCTATTTAATAAGCTGTGCATTACTCTGCAGTTTTATTGCATGCAAAGAGAAAATTTTTCCTTATAAAATATAATACAGATTGAAAGAACTTCATTTGAAAACATTTAATAACTGCCATACTCAGGAGTCTAAGTGGTGCTACTTTACTATATCTAAACTGTGAAAAAAATCATTGAAGCCTTCATAGCAAGAAGAAAAATCCCGGGATGCTACTAACAATTTAGTGTGGCCAGTTCTTGTGGAATGTTGATTTTACTTTTTCACAGAGACATACCGAGATGCTGTTCATTATGATTAAGACTTTATAACTATAAACAAGTAAAAAAGTTAGTGTGAGGTTCATTATACTACAGACATCATTTAGCATGTGATACCCACAGCCGGGCATCTAGACCTCAAAAATGTTTCTTTGAACTTTTTACCTTAAAAAATAAGTACAGGTAAAGATCACTCACCAAGAGAGTCTGTGACTCCAAAGGAGGGATACTATCCTAGGATTTACAGATCTTATCTATGAGAGGTCAATGAATAGAATAGATCTGTGCATGTGTATTGGGGAAAAAAGTCATATTTTCACTGAATTCTAAGTGAAAATTTATCATTTTCTTGGATTATTATGATGTTAGTCGACAAAGCACAATAGGAATAGCAATATTTATGAACTTTTCTTCATACAAAGTATTATATTTTCATATATTTTATTACAATTACATAAAGTATGATTTAAACTCATCACAGCTTCAGAATTACTCTTATTATTAAACATTTGCCTAGACCTTATTTACCGTATTATGATGCCTGTGTTTGACTACACCACAAATTTGATTTCTCATGTTCTGATGACTGTATTCTAATAAAATTGATTCTCTGTGTAATCCTCTGCATTTGATTATATGCACTTAAAATATTAAAATCATTATTTTGAAAGGGGATGCATAAACTTCATCAGACTTCCAGATGGACCCATGGCACTGTGGTGGCTCTGTATTGTGTCAGCTGGGCTAGGACAAACAACACTGCTCAGAACCCCCCACCCTGTATGATTCCAGTTAGTGTGGGCCATGGAGACGATTTTGTGAGATCTGTGGGCACAAGTGAAGCAGCAGCCATGTTGTTTTTTATCTGGAAGGGCAGGGCAGAGTCATCAGGTGCCTCTGTAGATCACGCACAGTGCATCTTATCTATTCATCCTCCTTCAGCCTCTCCTGCGTCACGTGTGTGTTTAGCTCTGTAATGATCATGGCCCCAGTTTCTCCTGAATGACATCTGTATCACCAAGGTTGAAAGCAGTGAAAAGTAAGAACTGACATGACTTCCAATCCATTTCCCTTGGTTTCAGCAAATGCTTGTGAGTTACAGCCTACTCTTTCCCACATTACATCCATCTTCTGTTCCCAGCTGCCTGTCGTGTGGATTTAAACTCTAGACACATGCAAAGACAGCGGCCCTACTGACACCTTTTAACCAGCTCCTATAATTATGTAAATCCTTACAAAAAGCTCTTATAACAAATATATGCTTTTTTCTAATTTTTCAACTTCTCTGATGGAATACTAACTGATACAGCACAAAAATTATGTAAAGAAACCCTGTTTTAAAACAAATTTTTTGAATTATCACAAGACACTGAGAAGTATAAGGCCATTAAATGAGCTAACATTTATTCTGACTTTAAAAGTAAGTACTGGCTGACATTTTCTGGTTGAGAATGTATGCAAGTTAACTTCACAATAAAACAATTTAATCACAATTTAGTCACATATTTAATCACATACCACACATCTAATGGTTTCAGGTCAGGATATGTCAGAAGACAACCCTGAAATGGAGAGCAGAAGAAGAAAAAAAAAACAGAAAATAGTCCCAGAAAGTGTTTGTTTCAAAGGGTGAGAATGAATTATTGAAAGGCAGTTCTAAAGTGCCACGACTCAACTCAAGGGGATAATTTAATTCTGCTTCTAGGTGAGTTCATAATACACTTCAGTCTTATCCCAGGGCATAATATTGAGTCTTATACATCAGTCTTACTCTATAGTTGTTTTTTAAGAAATTTATGTGATTTTTTGTGTCACAACACAAGTGACAGAAATAACATCACCGATATATAGGAACATATTCCCAGCCATTTTAGAATGGAGAGCTTTACATTCTCTCTTCAATCATAGAAGAGAGACATACTCAGAACGAGATTTGAATGTGATGCAAAAACTCTTTTGACTGTTTTTGTGCAATGGTTGGAGCTGAATACCTACATTCCTAACTCTTGTCTGTGAACATGAGGAGTAATGCATTTAGACACATGACCATTTTGCCTTTAGACTAACAACACTGAGGAACTACTCAAACTAACCGTTGGAAAAGTACAGAAAACTCTACATCATTTGGAGCCGATTTTTCCCCTTTGGGCTCCAAATGATATAGAGTTTTCTGTACCATTGCAAAGCAGAAAAGATAACCTTTTGCAGATGTAGCATTTGAAATATGACCAATGTTAGGTTTGGGTGGGGAACCCTCAAAACACAATTAAATGCCTGTGTTTGTCACCATCAACAATGCTTCGATCCAGTCTTCTAAAAATACAACAGAAAATCTGAAACCAGGATTCTAAGCAGCATTAAAAAAAAAAAGTCTTACTTGTACACATTCTTTAATCCACAGAAGACTCAGAGAGTTGGCAAAGGTAGAATAACAGTCTGGAAAAGTCTATTTCAGCAGATTGATATTTATGTACTATTCTGCTCCCATGTAAATTTGCAAGGAGCTCATTTTCATTTACTTAATAATAGTAAGTTGGAATGCAGACCATTAATATTAAGGAGATTTGAGGCTACATGCAACAATACTAAATGTCTGTTGGTCTGTGCATAAAAACGTTTTTTCAATTTCTGTAATTTCATATATTTCTTTGTCAAAACATCTTCCATGTTCATAATGACTTCACTGAAACAAATTCAGTTTGAGATAAACTCTATTTCTTGGGAAAGTCCCTCTCATTTTCTCAGAGAAGTATTATATAAGCTATTGTAACAGGGCCAATTACCTGAGGCATATTAAGAAGCAATGATGCATAAAACCTTTTTCAATATCAAGTTCAAAGCAGGACAAAAGGTGAATTCATTAATGTGAATGTTAAGACAAATGAAATAGAAAGTCACAGTGGTTAATTATGCCGAGGAAACAAATTAGTTTGTCACACTTAAAGAAAGTCTTTTTTAAATAAATAAATTACTCAAAAGGAGAGTTTTGTCAATATTGTTTCTGAGGCTATAATGTCAGGAATGTGTGTGTGTCTATGTATGTATGAATTTTTAAAAAACAATAAAAATGGAGAAACTAATGATTTTTTATTTTGTTATATTTTTTTTAATTTTTAAAAAATAATAATTTAAATATACTTGATTTATAATATTGTGTTAGTTTCAAGTGTGCAGCAAAGTGATTCAGTTATATATCTATTCTTTTTTTTACATTCTCTTCCATTATAGGTTATTACCAGATATTGAGTATAGTTCCCTGTGCTATACAGAAGGTCCTTGTTGGTTATCTATTTTATGTATAGTAGTGTGTATCACAGATGCCCAATGATGCAATTGATGGAAATTATGAACAAAGAAGAAGAGGTGTGTCTCTCTGCTAATAAGCAAGAACCACTGGTACAGCTGAGGAGAAAAAATAATGTATAAAATTTTGTTATTTTTAGAACTGATGCTTACTGTGTTGATCTCTATTCTATACATGAATAAATAACTAAAAAGAACCTGACTTTTCCTTTTAGTGACTTCTATTTTTTACACTTAAACTTACTTGCTTGTAGTTTTTTTTTTTCCCATTTAGAGGCATTAAGAGCTTTACTGCAAATAATAAAAGAGCCATAACTTCCTAGTACAGAACATAGATAGGGAAAGAAAGAGTGGGTGAAGAGCACACATTTCCATCACTCTACTTGGACACAGCGTTTCCCTAGCAGATTCATCACAATGGAATTTCAGATTAAACTCCTTAAGAGAGCAAACTTAGGTTTTACCTTGTTGATGGTATGTAGCGTATCTTTAAGATCTTCTGCCGTATCTTTAAGACAAAGACACACAGAACTTTTAGATATCCTTTTAGCACTCTTAAGCATTTAGAGTTCCTTCCCGACAAAAATTTTCATCCTGCACATGGGTGCCTCAACTTCTGGTAATAAATAGAATGGCCAGCAATATATGCTACCAAAGAATATGTGTAGCTAAGTGAATGAATTGATAACATTTAACTTTCACAATGAAATGTCTTTATTTTCAACATGGCTGATATCTATAACACAGAGGTGTTTTTTCACTCAGGAATGAAAAATTCCCGCCCTTCAGATTCTCAGTAAAACTTCACTTATGAGTTGTCTGCCATAAAACTCCTACCTTAAACCTGCTGGAGACAGTTGATGTTCAAGAATTGTCTAAGGAATAAGCTGTCAACTACTTATTCCTCCACAATTCTTCAGGCTTCTTCCCTGCGTATGGAGATAATCAGAAAGCTACCATAATCACTTTGTTTCTTTGTGTAACTGCATTTAAGTTTTGTTCAAGGTGACTACCAAAGGCTCATACAAGAAACAACCAACCGTATGCGGAAGACCTTTCATATATTTTAAAAAGTTGCTGTTGAGAATGCGTGCCATTATGTGGTTCAATCGTATAAGCATCCTTATAACATATGGGGGAGAAAAATGATTCTCTTGATGAACTGTTATCCTTTCTTTTAGACAAGGTTAGACTAGCAAACTTAAAGCTTTATACTGAAATGCCATGGCTTTCCGCAACATATTTATTTGTTTTGTTTGGACATGAACCATCTCCAGTCCAATTCTGTGCTAAGCTCATGCCCTTCATCATATACCAGTGGTTTCTGGCTCACAGTTTGTACTTTTCTTGCCAATCATCAAATTACTTTTAGATTAGAAAATATTTAACAAAATTAAAAATACATTATGATGTATATTAAAAACAAAATAGTGAAAACAGATGAAGAACAGATTATGAGAAATTAGTTTGTCTTGCTGAAATCATTGTTATCAATTCTACTCTCTCACAACTGGTTGCAAAGGCCCCAAAAGAATCCACATGGGCACATCTCCCTGTGCTTCATAATCCTCTTGAAAAGTCACTGATAAATATTTTTATTCTAAATTATTTTTCACCGACACTTTGGGAAATATTAGGTTGTTTTTCTTTCTTCTATGTCAACTTCCCTCAGTAGGTAGCTATACCACCTCTACTACTCTCTTTTGTATACAATATGTATATTTTTACAAATGTTCCTTAAATCAGGGCAAGCATAGTTCTGTCTTCCTCAGAGAATGTCTAAGTTGTTTCTGGCCACATCATAAATAGTTGCCTATTAACAAATGAGAAAAATCAACACATGAAATGATTAGGCCTCTACCTCATAGTTATCTCTTTCTGACCAAGTGTCTCTGTCTTTTAGGAAAGTAAGAAGAATCTTTGTCAAGAGAACAAAAAAATCAAATCCATTTGATTTCTACAAAATGTCCAAAGTTATAAAACAAACTGTTCAATGTCTATAACAAAGCAAATAATTACTCCTAAATGCCAACTCGGGATTTTATCTGAGTAAAAGTTACTCCAAAATGAATGAACATTTCTTTCACCATTTCAATAATTCCTGTTTATTCACTTAAAAATTCACTTTTAGGTAGACTAGAGGTGCAGTGACAGTATAAATTATAAATAAATACAAATAACCCATTTGTTTTACTATCAAAAATGCCAATAACATTAAAAGCAAAAAGAATAGGTTTGAGAAAAGAATATGAGTAGAGATAAGTCACTCTTGGAAAATAATCTGAGGATGTTTCTCAATCAGAAGATTTCACCACTTACATCAACCTTACCAACTGCCTTCTTCACCCTAACCTCTTAATTTTCATATTTCCATTCATAGCACATTTTTTCCACTTATTCAGAGTTAAAAGTATGACATAGTCTTTGATTTTTCTCACCTCTACCCCCCCATGTCAGTTATTCAGGAATTGATAGGAGAGGATTTCACTGAAATGTCTCTGGTGACTGACCCTCCCACTGAATAAAGTATAGGCCGCCCAGCATGGAGTTAAGACCTTTCCTCGTTTAGACCAATCTTACTTCTTAGCTTTGCTGCTCACTACTCATTTTATAAAATTCACTTTCCAAGACCTTTAAAAATAGAATCTGTTACCATATCCTAAGTAAATTCTTAACCCAAGTCTCTTTTTACTTTGTCCAATCTGTGATGTGAGTCCCTTAGTTTTTCCTATGTTTCATTTCTCAAATTTAATTACATTGACTCTGAATAACTGCAGCACTTCATTCATTCATTCATTGTTCTTTTCTCCATCTCTTTAAATATGTATATGGCATACAAGGGTACACTTAAGATGTTGCAGGAAGTCAGAGAGTTATAATACAGTCTGAGTTTTTTACTGACTTTAATCCTACATTTAATTTTTATATAATTGATTTTTTCTCCACAATGAAACTGTAGCAATTTGGAAGCATTGGTCTTTTGCAATTTTCCTTTATTCTCCACAGTTCTTAGCACAAATATTCATTTGATTGAATTAAATAATTCAATCATTTGATTGAATTAAAAAATCTTACAAAACACAGTGCTGATTTCATCGCTACTGAGTTTTTGGAAAAGAAAGTCTATAAAATAACTAGCATTATAAGCCAGAAGATAGAGTGATTTCTAAGCTAGAATCATTCATGATCTAAAATACAAGAAAAATAGCCTCTATTGATAGATATTACCTTGTGAAGTATAATCCTCTCCTAAGGGAATAGCAATGCTGGACAGCAAAAAGATAGCTCTGAGTTTTGTTTTTTGTTTTTTTTGTTTTTGCGGTACGCAGGCCTCTCACTGCTGTGGCCTCTCCCGTTGCGGAGCACAGGCTCCGGACGCGCAGGCTCAGCAGCCATGGCTCACGGGCCCAACCGCTCCGCGGCACGTGGGATCTTCCCAGACCGGGGCACAAACCCATGTCCCCTGCATCGGCAGGTGGACTCTCAACCACTGCGCCACCAGGGAAGCCCTGAGTTTTTTTTTGTGCTCCTTAAAACATCTGTTTAGATGACTTCCAGTCACATGAAATGAGTAGAGCTCCCAGGGAGGTTCTCATTCCAAAGGCAGAGGGTCCACTTTGATCATCCTTCACACCCTTAGAGAAAAATGTACTCATTCCCCATTAGCGACTAGACAGTATTCAACTGGGACCATAGCGGAGCAGGAGATGTTTTGCTAAACCAGTTAGCTTCCTCCTTTGTACGGTCTCAGAAAAGCAAAGTCAATGTTGACTGAAGCTAATGACTTATTACAGAATGTAAAGCAGCAACCAACGTATGATCATATAATCCTAGGTTTGGAAAATATCATGTTGAATTAATTAGCATTTTTTCTCTCAGATAGTCTCTGCAAGATAGGATCTGTGTTACTTGAAAAGTCTTTCAAAATAAGGGATTTTCAAAGGTGTATCTGTAGTTATTCTAGCACTTAAAAATTCTCTCAGCATGGAAATCTGCACTATTAATAGTCCAGGTTTTTGAATTTTTTAAAAAATCACTACAAAACAAAGAATGGGTCACGTTTTTGTAAGATTTCTTAATATACATTGAAGAATAGTATTCAGTTATTTCAGTATGTTTTCTTTTTCAAGTGGATTTATTCTACTTCCTTAATTTTTTTTTATTGGAGTATACTTCTATTACTGAGAATATTTAATCAAAATTTTTATTTCTCCCCTGTACCTTCTTGGTACATTCCACATTCTTCATTAGCTGAATAAACTACAAGTGCTCAGAGAAATCAAGAAGAGTGTGATCCAGCCAAGAATACATTTGTTCCTGGTTCTTAAAAATCTTTCTTATTAAACTAAGTTCCAATAATACGTCCGTAGTTCCCAACTTGGACTTCTTAGAGCTGTAGGGACTGATGTAGTAATAGGGGAACAGGAAACTCCTGTGAAATCCTAATAGAAAATGTACGTTCACCACTGATCAGATGGCACAGGTCATATTCAACACTAAATTTCTTTGCCATTTTTCATGCATAAGGCTTGATACATACTAAATATTCAACAAATGTTTCTTATTAATATAAAATTGTATAAAGTCATTTAAATGCTGTTGCTATTCAATGATAAAACTTGGAATTTATGAGGAAGATACATACATAGAGAAATCCTTAACAAAAATAGAAAATTGAACATTTTTATTAAATGCAGTGTTTTAGAGGGAGAATTTCCTGGTTTCCATTTAGAAAAATAATAATGTAAATGGATAGGACTTGAAAAAAGTGGAATTGCTATGTCTTAGTTTAAATTTAAGATAAAGATTTTTGTTAATCTTCTATATAATCCTTATTTTTTGTCTTCTATATAATCTTCTACATAATCTTATATTTTTTAATCTTCTAAATAAATCCTTATTTATTTATGAGATACGTTAATATTTATCTTTACAAAATTTCCCTCCTTCCTTTTTTGTGAGTGATTCTTCACCAATTTCAAGATCTTTCTGACTTACTTATGCCTTCCAAAATACTATACACATTTCTAAAATCTATTCTAACTTTTGAGTGTGTTTTTCATGTTACCATACTCAGTATTAATCCAGCTTCTTCAATACTGGGGCAACAAAATACCCCTGCTGAATGCACTTAGAATAGCCACTGCACTGCTGATTACAGATCTCCAGGTACATCGTTTCATCCAGATGACCCCCCCATCCACTTACTATGGGGGGACACAGCACAATTTTTTCTCTTGTTTACTGGGAATAGTTTACTTGAATAAAAAGCACACCAAAAAAAAGCACAGAAAAGAAAAGAAAAAGTTGCAAATGTCAAATTACATGAGGTGTACTACATTCTTAATCTCCTGAGTCAGTCATAGAAAAGTAACAAGAGGCAAGGGGGCTGTTCTGTATCAATATCAGAAGAGAGCTTGTAGAAGAGGGAGAAACTGATTTGCTTTATACTGTGTTTTAGAAACTGAAATAGCAAAATTCTCAACTTTGAGGTAATCAGAAGGGTTGTAAATTCGAAGGTTCAGGAAACATTCAATTTAATGTCACTCTTAACTCTCCACACAGTAGCTTTTGTTTGCCTCACATCATGTAAAATTCATGAGTGTTAGACAGATTTTAGTACATCCAAACAATGTGGTACACATCTCATCATAATGAATAATCCTGGAATGTAAAATCTAAGTTTTAGTAACAAAAAGAAAATCAATATGTTTCCTAAAAAGGGTCAGTATTCACTTACCTTCATCAGACCACAACAGGTACTTGTTACAGATCAAATTGAAAATATTTGTTCAGTGAAATACAGGACATTATAATTACCAATATATTCACCCAGGCCAAATTGGTATTACTGAGAGCACTGCCCTTTTAAATTAGCTAAACAACTGACAAAGTTCCTCTCAGAGGTCATTAAAATATTGGCTAATACATACAATGAAACAGAGTTCATCTAACAAAGAAATGTTTTTCACTATCCATTGAAATAGAATAAAATTTAGGTAAAAGAAATCTTGGAAAAAATAAAATTAGCTCTTCTATTAAATCAAAATTTGACTATAATTCGAAATTTAAAAAAAAGAAAAAACTGGTTCTCTGCAGCAGAAAGTCATCTTAACTAAGATAAATATAGATAAACTTACGAAATACAGCAGTGTCTTGTTTAATCCCAGCAGAACATCTGAGGACATTGTCTCAGAACTCCTCTTGGGTACATTTCCTGAAAAAGAAAATTGAAATAAATAAATTTAAAGGCTGAACTTAAAAAAAATTTTTTTAACTTTAAGGAAACTAATTCTGTGTAATGGAAAGATCCCACAAATGTACAAATTGTGGGTCTATCTAAATAGTCTTTATAATGTAATAGGGAGTGTTCCCAATGTCATTTGTGTCAATATTCAGATCATGTGGAAGAATTTATATCAATCTCCATACAGTTTCAAAATGTGTAAATACTTTTAGTATATTAAGAAGAGAAAGGTGCTGACTCTCCAAGTGGGGAGATTGTTAGTAAACCGGCTGGAATGGCGAACCTGAGCACCAGGATAGGAAAAATGAGTACAATTATAGCTCGAGGCCGGGGGAAGATGGCGGAAGAGTAAGACGCGGAGATCACCTTCCTCCCCACAGATACATCAGAAACACATCTACACGTGGAACAACTCCTACAGAACACCTACTGAATGCTGGCAGAAGACCTCAGACCTCCCAAAAGGCAAGAAACTCCCCACATACCTGGGTAGGGCAAAAGAAAAAAGAATAAACAGAGAAAAAAGGATAGGGACGGTACCTGCACCAGTGGGAGGGAGCCGTGAAGGAGGAAAGTTTTCCACACACTAGGAGCCCCTTCACAGGCGGAGACTGCGGGTGGCGGAGCGGGGAGCTTAGGAGCCGCGGAGGAGAGCGCAGCCACAGGGGTGAGGAGGGCAAAGCGAAGAGATTCCCACACAGAGGATTGGTGCCGACCGGCACTCACCAGCCCGAGAGGCCCGGCGGGCGGGGCTGGGAGCTGAGGCTTGGGCTTCAGAGGTCGGATCCCAGGGAGAGGACTGGGGTTGGCGGCGTGAACACAGCCTGCAGGGGTCAGTACACCACGGCTAGCCGGGAGGGAGTCTGGGAAAAAGTCTGGATCTGCCGAAGAGGCAAGAGACTTTTTCTTCCCTCTTTGTTTCCTGGTCAGCAAGGAGAGGGGATTAAGAGCGCTGCTTAAAGGAGCTCCAGAGACGGGCGCGAGCCGCGACTAACAGCGCAGACCCCAGAGACGGGCATGAGATGCTAAAGCTGCTGCTGCCGCCACCAAGAAGCCTGTGTGCGAGCGCAGGTCACTGTCCACACCTCCCCTCTCGGGAGCCTCTGCAGCCCGCCACTGCTAGGGTCCCGGGATCCAGGGACAGCTTCCCCGAGAGAGCTCAGAGCACGCCTCAGGCTGGTGCAACGTCACGCCGGCCTCTGAAGCCGCAGGCTCGCCCTGCGTCCATACCCCTCCCTCCCCCAGGGCTGAGTGAGCCAGAGCCCCCGAAGCAGCGGCTCCTTTAACCCCGTCCTGTCTGACCGAAGAACAGAAGCCCTCCGGTGACCTACATGCAGAGGCCGGGCCAAATCCAACGCTGAAACCGGGAGCTGAGCGAACAAAGAAGAGAAAGGGAAATGTCTCCCAGCAGCCTCAGGAGCAGTGGATTAAATCTCCACAATCAACTTGATGTACCCTGCATCAAGTGGAATACCTGAACAGACAACGAATCATCCCAAATTGAGGAGGAGGACTTCGAGAGCAAGATTTATGATTTTTTCCCCTTTTCCTCTTGCTGTGAGTGTGTATGTGTATGCTTCTGTGTGAGATTCTGTCTATAGCTTTGCTTTCACCATTTGTCCTAGGGTTCTAACCGTCCATTTTTGTTTTTTTATACGTTTAAAAAAATTTTTTTTCTTAATAATTATTTTTTATTTTAATAACTTTATTTTATCTTACTTTATTTTCTTTTATCCTCTTTCTTTCTTTCTTTCCTTCTTTCTTTCTACCTTTTCTCCTTTTTATTCTGAGCTGTGTGGATGAAAGGCTCTTGGTGCTGCAACCAGGAGTCAGGGCTGTGCCTCTGAGGTGGGAGAGCCAAATTCAGGACACTGGTCCAAAAGAGATCTCCCAGCTCCACGTAATATCAAATGGCGAAAATCTCCCAAAGATCTCCATCTCAACACCAGCACCCAGCTTCACTCAACGACCAGCAAGCTACAGTGCTGGACACCCTATGCCAAACAACTAGCAAGACAGGAACACAACCACACCCATTAGCAGAGAGGGTGTCTAAAATCATAATAAGTCCACAGACACCCCAAAACACACCACCAGACGTGGACCTGTCCACCAGACAGACAAGATCGAGCCTCAACCACCAGAACACAGGCACTAGTCCCCTCCACCAGGAAGCCTACACAACCCAATGAACCAACTTTAGCCACTGGGGACAGACACCAAAAACAACGGGAACTACGAACCTGCAGCCTGCAAAAAGGAGACCCCAAACGCAGTAAGATAGGCAAAATGAGAAGACATAAAAACACACAGCAGATGAAGGAGCAAGGTAAATACCCACCAGACCTAATAAATGAAGAGGAAATAGGCAGTCTACCTGATAAAGAATTCAGAATAATGATAGTAAAGATGACCCAAAAACTTGGAAATAGAACAGAGAAAATGCAAGAAACGTTAAACAAGGACCTAGAAGAACTAAAGATGAAACAAGCAATGATAAACAACATGATAAATGAAATTTAAAATACTCTAGAAGGGATCAATAGCAGAATAACTGAGGCATGAGAACGGATAAGTGACATGGAAGATAAAGTAGTGGAAATAACTACTGCAGAGCAGAATAAAGAAAAAAGAATGAAAAGAACTGAGGACAGTCTCAGAGACCTCTGGGACAACATTAAACACACCAACATTCGAATTATAGGGGTTCCAGAAGAAGAGGAGAAAAAGAAAGGGACAGAAAATATTTGAAGAGACTATAGTTGAAAACTTCCCTAATATGGGAAAGGAAATAGTTCATCAAGTCCAGGAAGCACAGAGAGTCACATACAGGATAAATCCAAGGAGAAACACGCCAAGACACATATTAATCAAACTGTCAAAAATTAAATACAAAGAAAACATATTAAAAGCAGCAAGGGAAAAACAACAAATAACACACAAGGGAATCCCCATAAAGTTAACAGCATATCTTTCATCAGAAACTCTGTAAACCAGAAGGGAGTGGTAGGACATATTTAAAGTGATGAAGGAGAAAAACCTACAACCAAGATTACCCAACAAGGATCTCATTCAGATTTGATGGAGAAATTAAAAACTTTACACACAAGCAAAAGCTGAGAGACTTCAGCACCACCAAACCAGCTTTACTACAAATGCTACAGGATCTTCTCTAGGCAAGAAACACAAGAGAAGGAAAAGACCTACAATAACAAACCCAAAACAATTAAGAAAATGGGAATAGGAACATACATATCGATAATTACCTTGAATGTAAATGGATTAAATGCTCCGACCAAAAGACAAAGACTGGCTGAATGGATACAAAAACGAGACCCATATATATGCTGTCTACAAGAGACCAATTCAGACCTAGAGACACATACAGACTGAAAGTGAGAGGATGGAAAAAGATATTCCATGTAAATGGAAACCAAAAGAAAGCTGGAGTAGCAATTCTCATATCAGACAAAATAGACTTTAAAATAAAGACTATTAGAAGAGACAAAGAAGGACACTACATAATGATCAAGGGATCAATCCAAGAAGAAGATATAACAATTGTAAATATTTATGCACCAAACATGGGAGCACCTCAATACATAAGGCAAATACTAACAGCCATAAAAGGGGAAATCGACAGTAACACATTCATAGTAGGGGACTTTAACACCTTACTTTCACCAGTGGACAGATCCAAAATGAAAATAAATAAGGAAACACAAGCTTTAAATGATACATTAAACAAGATGGACTTAATTGATATTTATAGGACATTCCATCCAAAAACAACAGAATACACATTTTTCTCAAGTGCTCATGGAACATTCTGCAGGATAGATCATATCTTGGGTCACAAATCAAGCCTTGGTAAATTTAAGAAAATTGAAATTGTATCAAGTATCTTTTCCTACAACAATGCTATGACAGTAGATATCAATTACAGGAAAAGATCTGTAAAACATACAAACACATGGAGGCTAAACAACACACTACTTAATAACAAAGTGATCACTGAAGAAATCAAAGAGGAAATCAAAAAATACCTAGAAACAACTGACAATGGAGACACGACTACCCAAAACCGATGGGATGCAGCAAAAGCAGTTTTAAGAGGGAAGTTTATAGCAATACTGTCCTACCTTAAGAAACAGGAAACATCTCGAATAAACAACCTAACCTTGCACCTAAAGCAATTCGAGAAAGAAGAACAAAAAACCCCTAACGTTGGCAGAAGGAAAGAAATCATAAAGATCAGATCAGAAATAAATGAAAAAGAAATGAAGGAAACGATAGCAAAGATCAAGAAAACTGAAAACTGGTTCTTTGAGAAGATAAACAAAATTCATAAACCATTAGCGAGACTCATCAAGATAACAAGGGAGAACACTCAAATCAATAGAATTAGAAGTGAAAAAGGAGAAGTAACAACTGACATTGCAGAAATACAAAAGATCATGAGAGATTACTACAAGCAACTCTATGCCAATAAAATGGACAACCTGGAAGAAAGGGACAAATTCTTATAAATGCACAACCTGCAAGACTGAATCAGGAAGAAATAGAAAATATGAACAGACCAATCACAAGCACTGAAATTGAAACTGTGATTAAAAATCTTCCAAATAACAAAAGCCCAGGACCAGATGGCTTCACAGGCGAATTCTATCAAACATTTAGAGAAGAGCTAATACCTATCCTTCTCAAACTCTTCCAAAATATAGCAGAGGGAGGAACACACCCCAACTCATTCTATGTGGCCACCATCACCCTGTTACCAAAACCAGACAAGGATGTCACAAAGAAAGAAAACTACAGGCCAATATCACTGATGAACATAGATGCAAAAATCCTCAACAAATTACTAGCAAACAGAATCCAACAGCACATTAAGAGGATCATACACCATGATCAAGTGGGGTTTATTTCAGACTGCAAGGAATCTTCAATATATGCAAATCAAACAATGTGATACACCATATTAACAAATTGAAGTAGAAAAACCATATGGTCATCTCAATGGATGCATCTCAAGTCTCACCACTCTTATTCAACATAGTTTTGGAAGTTTTAACCACAGCAGTCAGAGAAGAAAAGGAAATAAAAGGAATCCAAATCGGAAAAGAAGAAGTAAAGCTGTCACTGGTTGCAGATGACATGATACTATACATAGAGAATCCTAAAGATGCTACCAGAAAACTACTAGATCTAATCAATGAATTTGGTAAAGTAGCAGGATACAAAATTAATGCACAGAAATCTCTGGCATTCCTATACACTAATGATGAAAAATCTGAAAGTGAAATCAAGAAAACACTCCCATTTACCATTGCAAAAAAAATAATAAAATATCTAGGAATAAACCTACCTAAGGAGACAAAAGACCTGTATGCAGAAAATTATAAGACACTGATGAAAGAAATTAAAGATGATACAAATAGATGGAGAGATATACCATGCTCCTGGATTGGAAGAATCAATATTGTGAAAATGACTCTACTACCCAAAGCAATCTACAGATTCAATGCAATCCCTATCAAACTACCACTGGCATTTTTCACAGAACTAGAACAAAAAATTTCAAAATTTGTTTGGAAAAAAAAAAGACCCCGAAATAGCCAAAGCAATCTTGAGAATGAAAAACGGAGCTGGAGGAATCTGGCTCCCTGACTTCAGACTATACTACATAGCTACAGTAATCAAGACAGTGTGGTACTGGCACAGAAACAGAAAGATAGATCAATGGAACAGGATAGAAAGCCCAGAGATCAACCCACGCACATATGGTCAACTTATCTTTGATAAAGGAGGCAGGAATGTACAGTGGAGAAAGGACAGCCTCTTCAATAAGTGGTGCTGGGAAAACTGGACAGGGACATGTAAAAGTATGAGATTAGATCAATCCCTAACACCATACTCAAAAATAAGCTCAAAATGGATTAAAGACCTAAATGGAAGGCCAGAAACTATCAAACTCTTAGAGGAAAACATAGGCAGAACACTCTATGACATAAATCACAGCAAGATCCTTTTTGACCCACCTCCTAGAGAAATGGAAATAAAAACAAAAATAAACAAATGGGACCTAATGAAACTTCAAAGCTTTTGCACAGCAAAGGAAACCATAAACAAGACCAAAAGACAACCCTCAGAATGGGAGAAAATATTTGCGAATGATGCAACTGACAAAGGATTAATCTCCAAAATTTACAAGCAGCTCATGCAGCTCAATAACAAAAAAACAAACAACCCAATCCAAAAATGGGCAGAAGACCTAAATAGACATTTCTCCAAAGAAGGTATACAGATTGCTAACAAACACATGAAAGAATGCTCAACATCATTAATCATTAGAGAAATGCAAATCAAAACTACAATAAGATATCATCTCACACCGGTCAGAATGGCCTTCATCAAATAATCCAGAAACAATAAATGCTGGAGAGGTTGTGGAGAAAAGGGAACACTCTTGCACTGCTGGTGGGAATGTGAATTGATACAGCCACTATGGAGAACAGTATGGAGGTCCCTTAAAAAACTAAAAATAGAACTACCATATGACCCAGCAATCGCACTACTGGGCATATACCCTGAGAAAACCATAATTCAACAAGAGTCATGTACCAAAATCTTCATTGCAGCTCTATTTACAATAGCCAGGACATGGAAACAACCTAAGTGTCCATCATCGGATGAATGGATAAAGAAGATGTGGCACATATATACAATGGAATATTACTCAGCCATAAAAAGAAACGAAATTGGGCTTTCCTGGTGGTGCAGTGGTTGAGAGTCCGCCTGCCGATGCAGGGGAAACGGGTTTGTGCCCCGGTCTGGGAAGATCCCACATGCCACGGAGCGGCTGGGCCCGTGAGCCATGGCCGCTGGGCCTGTGCGTCTGGAGCCTGTGCTCCACAACGGGCGAGGCCACAACAGTGAGAGGCCCACATACCGCAAAAAAAAAAAAACCCCAAAAAAACAAAAAAAAAAAGAAACGAAATTGAGTTATTTGTAGTGAGGTGGATGGACCTAGAGTCTGTCATACAGAGTGAAGTAAGTCAGAAAGAGAAAGACAAATACCATATGCTAACACATACATATGGAATCTAAGAAAAAATAAATGTCATGAAGAACCTAGGGGTAAGACAGGAATAAAGACACAAACATACTAGAGAATGGACTTGAGGATATGGGGAGGGGGAAGGGTAAGCTGTGACAAAGTGAGAGAGTGGCATGGACATATATACACTACCAAATGTAAAATAGATAGCTAGTGGAAAGCAGCCGCATAGGACAGGGAGATCAACTCGGTGCTTTGTGACCACCTAGAGGGGTGAGATAGGGAGGGTGGGAGGGAGGGAGACGCAAGGGGGAAGAGATATGGGAACATATGTATATGTATAACTGATTCACTTTGTTATAAAGCATAAACTAACACACCACTGTAAAGCAATTATACTCCAATAAAGATGTAAAAAAAAGAGTCAACTGAAGTTTTATTTTCTAATAAAAAATTTCATAATGATCTCTTCTAGTGTAAGACATAAAAAGGCTGTTTATGCCATTTATGTGCTGCTGAACAGCTAAGGCACTCAGCAAAAGCCCCAAAGACAGATGACAAACTAAAAAAAAGAAAAAAAAAAATCAGAGTATAATATCTGGCTCCAGTTTAATACAGTTGCTTTATAAAGATAGTTGGAAATTGATAGAATGTCTTTTTAAAATAAATTTATTTATTTATTTTTGGCTGCCTTGGGTCTTCACTGCTGTGCCTGGGCTTTCTCTAGTTGCTGTGAGCGGAGGCTACTCTTCGTTGTGGTGCACAGGCTTCTCATTGCAGTGGCTTCTCTTGTTGTGGAGCAAGGGCTTCAGTGGTTGTTGCACGCAGGCTTAGTTGCTCTGTGGCATGTGGGATCTTCCTGGACCAGGGCTCGAACCTGTGTTCCCTGCATTGGCAGGTGGATTCTTAACCACTGCACCACCAGGGAAGTCCCTGATAGAATGTTTTAAACATAATGAGGATTAATGAAAAAATGAAGCACTTGAAGGACAAGCAAGAGACACTGTGTGAAGCTAAGCAAGTTTCATTTTGGGATCTTTATATATTCAAGCAGCACATCAAGCGGAAATAGTCACCAGGGACTTCCCTGGTGGTGCAGTGGTTAAGAATCTGCCTGCCAATGCAGGGGACATGGGTTCGATCCCTGGTCAAAGACGGACCCACATGCCACAGAGCAACTAATCCCGTGCGCCACAACTACTGAGCCTGCGCTATAGAGCCCGGGAGCTCCACAAGAGAAGCCACCACAATGAGAAGCATGTGCACCGCAACGAAGAGTAGCCCCTGCTCGTCGCAACTAGAGAAAGCCCGCAGGCAGCAACGAAGCCCCAATGCAGCCAAAAATAAATTTAAAAAATAAATAAATCTATAAAAAATTATTTTAAAAAAGGAAATATTCACCAGCCAGGTGATTCACAGTCTCTTGTATCCCCAGATATAACACACCAGCAACTATTTCTTATTTGTTTTAGGGTCCACTCCAGTAGAAGGCAGAGCTGACTACAATATACGTTCCCCCAAAAGATGTATCTAAGAATGTTTATAGCAGTATTATTGGGAATAGACAGAATCTGGAAACAACTCAAGTTTACTCCGTAATAGGATAAACAAAGTGTGATATATTCATGAAAAAATATTGAATTGCTTATGTTTGGTTGAAGGGGCTAAGAATGCCAATTGTCCATACACTGAGCTGGCATCAACCTCTTAAGACCTCACTATATTGTTTTTTTAAATAAAGAGAGATCACAAGATGGTATTTTAACAAACTGGAGTAATAGAGACAATTATTGATCATTTTTCAAGGAATGCATAGAGCAACACTTTAGTTGTAGATAAAATATGACATTTTCATATCAGAGTTGTATCTATTTACAGAATTACTGTGGAGAGGTGTGAGCAGAGGTTGTGTAATAGTTATCTAAAATAAGCGTGCCTATGGAATAAGCTGATTTACGAAAGTTGACTTCTTCCACCTGGAAACACATTGTAACCATGACTATGTACAACAAATAGAATGTCAGATAAATTAGAGAAATGACAATAACAAGAACAAAACTGTTTCCATAGAGACCTTTGAGAATTTCCTTCAACTTTTAAATATTTTCAACACAATTCCAAAAATAGGTCATTGTTATTATACCTCCTTTCACTATTTTTAAAATAAATTGTGCATTTTTAACTACCTCTAAATAAAAATAGTTTTAGCATTCAAATATCCATCAAAAATTGTGAATGACATCTTTATGAATTAAAGAATAGTATCCGTCTTTGGCTCAAAATAGTGCAACTACTGTTATCAGTTTTAATTCTGGCTAACTTCAGTTATGCTCAAATTAAATTGAATAACTTTAAAATTTTCCATGTTTCAAAGGATCATTTTTACAGATCCTATAATTTAAATGGAATTTAGATATCAAAATCTGAGTTCCAAATACAAAGTACCGTGAAATATCAATGGATCAATTAGCATAATGAAAGCAAACAGAAACCCTAGCAAATTGTGCAAAAGTTATGTTGTCATTAATTGCATGAGTGAGATTAGTATTACACATTCTACTGCCTCATCATTATAGGTTCTCCAGCTGTTTTTCCGTCTTCATAGGTACCTGTCCAACATTTACTTCCTTTTGTGTCATATGGCAAGAGACACAATAAAGGAGAGAAAGGAGGATGGAAGGGAGGGAAGAAGAAAGGGAAATAGGGTGGAAGGGAGAAAAAAAAGAGCAAAGCTCACATAAAGAGAGATGTATCTGGGGAAAAGAGAGACTTTCAGACTAAACTGTGGTCACCACAGGTGTGTTCATATATATTTGGGCATTTCATGAGGTGGGTGTGAAAAATATCTTTGATGGTGACTGAGGAGAATCCTGAGACAGAACTAAGTGAATAGACAATTGAATAGATAAGTTTATCCTTGAAATAAATTATCCACGTGGAAGTGGGGAGATGTCAAGGTTTAATCAACAGATGGTACATAATGATTATACATGAGATTGACCTTCCAAATCACTCCCTGTGACTGTTGAAGATGTTTTTGGAGGGAGGAAGAATGTAAGTTAAAGGTGAAACTACTGTTTCACTAAAAACGTGGGATAGCATTTGTTCCTCAGATTGAGCCTAGCACATCTAAGGGGGCCTCACTCATTGCAAACATTTTTATTTGTATATTTTTATTATAAACATCTAATCCAAAATAGGTGATTTGCATGTTTATTATGACAAACTTCCAGTAAACAGGATAAACTGCTCTTTTATTATAGAAGGATCAATATACATCACTTTACTTGGATTGACAAAGGAGGAATAAGTTTGCTAAACTAAAGATTTGATAAACAAAAAATAGTGTTGATTTAAAAACATCTATGATAATCTGTGCTTCTAAACAAGTGGCTGGGTTTCAAATTGCTACAACCATCAACTTTTCTATCGTTCTATTTTAATTCGATCTGCTTGATCTACCTACCTATGTATCTAATCTATCTACGGTTGTATGTATGCACGTATATATGTATATATATTCACACAATTAAAAAATCTCTCATTGGTGTTAGTGCAATGGCTATACTTAATACAATTTTATGGTAGTTTGCACCATCTGGTTTTTGCTTACTGAAACATAAAGATATTGCTGAGCCTCCATTTAAATCTAGAAGGTGCTTTAAATATGATACAAATCATTACATAAGTGTTATTAATTAATCATTAATAATCCAAAAGTAAATACTAACATAGGCTTAAATTAAAATTACTGTATATTGATCCACTCATTATAGCACAAGAATTGCTATTTTCTTAGTGTAAATCGTTGGTCAGTACCACTATCAAATGCTGTGTTAAAAGTTGCTGTTTCTTTCCAATACAGGTTATATATTATAGCATATCAAATTATTTTATTATTTTCCCTAAATATTAGAAACACAAAAAAAATTATGACAAACTTATTAGAATACAATCATTGTAATAAACGTATTTTATTATAATTGAAATCATGAGACAAGTAAACAAAAAGTGGAAAACCTTACACAAAAAAATAAAGAGGAAATTATTTGGAACATCAAAAATATTTTTGAAGAATGAGGATTCAATGATCAAAAAGAAAAAAGGAGTGAGAACCTCAGAACTATTAATTTTAACAGAATGTAGCATAAGTCATCACTGATGGAACAGGATATGATATTATCACCCATCTCCCAGTCTGCAATGACTAGTGACTTTCAAGAAAAACTAGCAGAGAAAAAAATCCTAAAAAAGCCATCAAATCAAATGTGTTCCCTTAAAATCCCAGAATGTAGACATATTTTAAAATACTCATCAATGAGCTACTCTTGCTGAAAAATCATCCATTTCATAAAAGAAAGTTTCACTATACAAAAGATAGCTCAGGTTTTGTGATATTTGTTACACTCCGATTTTTTCAGTGAAAAAAAATGACTATATTCTGGTTCCTTTATGCAAAGCAACTTGCAGTTAGTCTGAATTTCTGCAGATATAAAGTCTCTGAATCAGTTGAGAAAGAACAAAATTAATTATAGGCAGTGAGTAAACACGAATAAAGTGAACTGGATAGCTATCACAGTGTTAGGTACTTAAAATTAAAATCTAGTTTGTAAAAATCAATAACTATTTTTGTTGCAGAACAGACCCTAAATAAAAATAAGAAAGGATAAGTTCTTGATCATATAATATACATAAATTTGGTTTTGGCAAGGCAACTGTGTACAGAATATCATCCAAAGAAATTTTGAGAGTTATAATGGAAATTTTCTGCATTTGGCAAAGATCATAGTAAAACTTGTTAATATTATGAAAGAATGTTTATTCAGACTAAGAACACTAGCATCAATTAATATAACACATCATTTAACAAATGATATAACAAACTGAATAATTAGATTTATTGCAAAAATAATGAATCATTCATTTTGAAGGAAATGCTAAATGTTACTCAAATTATTTTACATACAGCTCATACTATAAGCATTGTATAACAAAATATAATTATTCAGAATTCGATCATTTGAAATCTTGACTATTTTTATGTAAACATTTTTAAGATTTTTTTTTTCCAGGAGGTACAACAGGTACAATTTTTGTAGATTCTTGAATTCCAAATATAGGAGGGAAAACTGATGGCTAAGCAGACGCCATAGATGCCAAAAAATACACAGAAAACATAATAGATTTCAGTAAAATTTTGATTTCAGGAGAAAATACTCAAAAAAAAAGCTGAGGAATTCTAAATTCTTTTGCTGTCTAGCCTGTAAGCATGAATACTTAATAACACAGCACAAATTTCTTTGGACATACCTGATTTTGTCTTATAAGGTTGAAGATCTTAACAACTTTCCTTGGCTTCAATTAAATTTTAAATGATATTGAATATTTGTCAATCATAAACATTAAAACATTACAAATATTCCATGGGAAAGTTAAATCGATGCCTACACACCACGAAAAACTCAAAGCTTATCATGCACTGTTTCAAATAAATCTCTTGATGACAAGGCTAGATGATGGTACACCTTCCAAAATATCTGCTTTTAAATTTATTTCTTAATTCTGCATGCTGTATTAAGTAAAATTAACATTTTAGAACAGGAGTCTGCAAACTTTTTGTGAAAAGCCAGAGGGTAAGAGCCTGTAGGCTTTGCAGGCTGCATACTGTCACAACAATACTGTTGTGTTGCACATTCTGTGTCTGTATTTACAATCCTTTAAAAACATTTAAAAAATTCTAGCACATGGGTCATACAAAAGCAGGCCATAGTTTACCAGTTTATGTTTTAGAGTTTTTCTAATGAAGTAGCCACTAGCCACCTGTAAATTTAAACTTAAGGAATAAAAATTCTCGAGTTCTCAATAATTCCAAGTCTCAATAGCCACATGTGGCTGGTGGCAACTGTAATGAACACTGCAGAGAGAAAGCATGTCAAGAAAGTTCTATTACACAGTATTGTTTTAGAGAAAAAAAATGCAAAATGTCGGTGTGTGCATTTGTGTGTGTGTGTGTGTATCCCTTGAAAGCATTAGGAAAAACCAAAATAATAAGGGCTGAATCTCTTGACATTGATACTAATCTATGCCATTTAGAAAATGCCAGAATTAAAAAGATGGCTTAATTTGACCATGAATTCCATTGTTAGTCCATCTTTATCCAAAGTTATAATCCATATCAGCATGCCAAATCAATGTCTCTTTTGAATAATAGAATAATTCATACTTCCAGAGAATATTTTACAATACTAAAAAACAATAACTTTCTCATTATTTTAGGTCAATGCTTTTCCCATTTTAATGGGCATACATATCATCTAGGGACCTTTTTAAAATGCAAATTCTGATCAAGTAGGTCTAATCAAGAGATGATTAGGAAATTTTTGATTAAAAAAAAAAACAGTGATGAGCATTGTATACTGTATTTATTTGTGAACCTAGCCAAAAAGATAGGTTGGGACATTTGTGGAAGAATTTAGTAAGGAAGGGTTATGAATTTAGATACAGTACAAATAACGGTAGAAATAATTACAGTAGAAATAATTAAACTAAAAAATGAGAAGAGAAGGAGAAGGAAAATACTAGTCTAATCGCTGTGTAGGAAGAGGTAAATAATGGATATTATTTAATGCTAATCCTGACAAGCCAAATAGTAGAAAGATAAGTGAGGGGGAAGTAGTGATAGCATGTACAAATATAATCACTAGAAAAATATGCAAATCCCATGAAATATAAAAAAATAAAAATATATAAATAAATTTAAAGATGCTTAATTCACTTTTGTATTTTTTTCTAAAAAACTAAATACAATTCTATTTTGTATACAAGAGCCACAGCTAAACAAACTTGTTCAGAAAAGCAAAATATTAAAAGGATGTGCAAAGGTGCTCCACCCAATGCAAATCAAATAAAATGCCAGCCTAATGCCATTAGTTTTTAATTCTGATGTAAGAAAGTAAAATTCAGACACCAAAACACTAAAACAGGCAACAAAGAACATTTTGCAATGCTAAAGACCAAAAATCAGAATGAATTTATAAGTTATAAATATCTGAATGCAATAACACTAGAACCACCTTCAAAATAAACAAAACAAGTAGATTCAGGAAGAAATTAATAGGAAAACACTAATAATACAAGACTTTCAGACCAAGACGCAAGTGGAAAACATATTTTTAAAATATAAATGTATACAATTTATATATTAATTAATTAATGTTTTATTAATATGGGTTAACTACTAAGGGTTTTTTGCATATCCCCCCAAAACAGGCACATCTTCTTCATACTAATAAGAATACTAGGTCCTTAAAAACCTTAGTAAGTCTTATAGCAGAAATAAGACAAACAATATTTTCTAGTCACAATGAAATAAAACTAAAAATTAATACCAAAAATTATTAAAGTCTCTGTCACCTCAAATTTTTAAAAATATTACTTATGCAATTCTCTTTAGAAGGGATAATTTACACCAAAATTGAAATATTTCAAAAAATAACAATAATGAAAATTAGGATATTAGAATCTATGGGATATAATAAAAGCATTAATCAAAGGAAAGTCATATCTTTAAATCTATAGGTCAGTATATATGAAAAGTAAAAATAAGTGCATCAAATATTAAATGCAAAATTTGGGGGAAAAATTAAGCTAAAAGAAAGCAAAAGGAAGAACATAAAAAGATAATGCAAAAATTGAAATTAAAAAAATTTTAAGGAGTAATAATCATCCTTTGAGAAAAAATTAATACAAACAACAAAACAATGAACTAAGCTAATGAATAGAAAACAGAATCATAATGACACCATCTGAGAAGTAATAAGGAGGAATAACTTTTGAAACTGATAATGTTCAAAAATCTTGACTCTTTTCACAAGTTTATATGAATAAATTTGAAATTCTAGCTGAAATGGATAATTTCATAAGCAAACATATTTTTAAAAATGTAACAAAGCATAGAAAAAAGCTTAAGTGGAGCTATTTCTACAGAAAAAATAAAGTTATAAAACAAATACTACACACAAAAGAACCAGGCTCAGATATTTTCACAAATGAAATCAATCAAATCTTAAAAGACCTGATAAAGCCAAGACTATTTAAATTGTTCCTGAGAATACACAAAGAAATATTTTAAAATTATTTTTATGAAGTGAATATAAGAGGTACCAATGGTTGATAAAATTGCACTGCATAAGAAACTACAGATCAATCTATATATGCCCATTCATGAAAAATCATAAGTAAAATACTAGCAAATAGAATCCAACTGCACATTAAAAAAAACTTAATGCATCATTATAGAGTGGGATATACTCCAGGAATGCAAGGTAGTTCAATACTAAGAAAATCATTAACAGCATTCATTATATAAATAGATTTATGGAGAAAAACTTTACAGTCAACTTAAGTGCTGAATATGTTTTTGTCATTCAACATCCACTCTTAATAAGAAAATTATGGATAGGAATTGATAAATATATACTTAACATCATAAAATAAATACATCTCACCCAAAAGTCACTGTAACTCCTACTCTACACTGTAACCTCAGAATGACAGCCAAGCTCATGAGACACAATAGGCTTTAACCAAGATCAGTTTCTAGTTCATAAATGATGTTGATTGCTAAAAGGTCCAAACTTTCAGTTATAAGATGAATAAGATCTGAGGATGGTGACTAGTTGATAACACTGTATTGTAGAATTGAAAGTTGCTTAAATGTTCACACACACACACAAAAAAAACAAACGTGAGGTAACAGGTGTTAATTAACTTTAAGGGGAAATTCTTTCACAATATATATGCATATCAAATCATCATGCTGTACAATTTAACTATTTTACAATGTTATTTGTCAATTATACTTCAGTAAAGGTGGGATAAAAAGGGAGAAAGGGTGTATAACAGGCAACACAGCATGCATGTCAAGAGTCTTGTAAATCCCAGTCACCACTCATTTCTAGGAGGCACATGTTTCTGAGAAATGTGGCTTGGCAGGTAAGAATGTGAACCATCTCAGCTCAGGGAAGCCAGTGGATTGGTAGCCCTCAGTTTTTATCCTCTCTTCTCATTCTCTTGCACTGTTTGCTTCACATCATGAATTACACATTTACAAAAAGACAATTCCAACTACCTGGTACAGAGTACTCAGCTCAGTAAAGAGAAATTCACATTTATGTTGAATCTGGTATACTGCTATATATTCCCTGAGTTAATGTTACAAAGAGTTTGAATAAGCTTGCTTTTCAGTCAGTAGGGTCAAAGGATTCATTCTGGTTCTGTTCCCAACCCATTCATTCCAGGCAAAAATAGAGAATTATCAAGCTTTCTCACTAAAGTTAAGAGCATGACAGTGGTGCTCACTACTATTTGATTTAGTAGCCAAAGTAATCAGATAGGAGAAAACTAGAGACATAACATTGAAAAGAAAGAAATGGACTATGCCTATTTGTGGGGGAATGGTTTGCATGCAAAACCCATGTTCTGAAAGAATGCTACAACCCATGTTAAAACCACAGGTTTAGTAACATAGAAAAATGTAAAATGGACATTGAAAATCAATGGTCTTGCTGCATATTTCCAGATATAATGCAAGGAAATATCTCAGTTACAATAAAACAACAACAATGACAAAAAGATCAAATGGTTAGGAATAAATTTATCAAGAAAAAAGCAATCTATATAAAAAAAACTTTAAATTACTTATGAAATATGCAAAGTAAACATAAAACAATAATTTTTATCCAAGTTAATATATGCATTTTTAATTATCCCCACAAAACGATGAGAGGTTTATCTTTTCTTCTTTTTTGTTTTTTTCTTTTTTGTTTTTCCTTCTAAAGCTGGACAAGTTGACCCTCAAATACAAGTGGAAAAATCAACGGTGGAGAATAGCCAGAAAACATTTCAAAAGAAATGAGAGTCCTTAGCCCTAGTGAAAGTAAGATGTGCCATAAGGCCTCTATAACTAAAACAGTATTGTACTGGCCATAAATACACCCAGAGAAGACATTTGAGAATCAGATTCATCAATATAACTCTGAGAGAAAATGGATTTTTAAATAAAAATGTGTAGCCATCTGGAAAAACCTGGATCTATACCACTACAGAGCAGAATTACTTTAAGTAGATCAGACATCCAACTCAAAAGCAAAAACAAGCAAACAAAAAAACATGCACCAGAAGAAAACATGCATTAATCCCTTACAACTTTGAGGTCAAATTTTCTAAAAATGACATAAAATCCAGAAGCAATTAAAGAAAACACAGATATATTCACCTATGTTTTAAAATACAGATACATTCACTTATGTTTTTAAAATAATAAAATGAACCATACACAAATTCGAAAGATAAATTATAAGCTCTTAAGACAAATAGCTATGAGTACTGACCACATTCTTTCTAACTATGTAGAAAAGTATTTAAAACCCCCAAATGCCTGTAGAAATGCTCAAGAAGTATAAACAGAGGATTCACAAGAAAAAGATATAAAAATGACCTTTAAACACAAGAAATCATGTACTCATAATTTTAAAAATACAATTTAAAAATACCCGAAGATACTATCCCTCATTTCTCAGGTTCGCAAAAAAAAAAAAAGAAAAAGAAAAAGAAAAAAAATTTATTGAGAGCACACCTCAGCAAAGCTGTAAGGAAGCAATGTGCGCACACACACACACACACACACAAACACTGCTGATGAGAACTCAGCACGACGGCATCTCTGCAAAATCCTACAGAAGTGTTCATGGATTTACACATCAACCGAGTGATCCCACTCTACACTGAAGATACTCCTTTGCCAACATGAAAGAACATTCACGATCTCTGCTCCATTTCCTCTCATGGACGTCCCCTCTATGGGCTCCAAATACCCGGCATGGAATTGCCCCTTGATGCGGTCACCAACACCAACACCTTACACTCCATCACGGTCCGCTTTACCCTTCCCGAACTCCAACCCCTGCTCTGTCCCACCACAGCTCAGCCTGCCCCCGGAATGGATGCCCTCCTTGTTTGGTCCCATCTAATGTCTTTTGAACTAGATTTTTAGAAAGAGAAGGGAAATGAAGGGAAAGCAGGGGACAATAAAGAATGTAGATCTTGATTTTTAAATACTTCTCTCAACTAAAAGGCCGTAGGGCTCCTAGAAGAAACGGTTGACACAGAGAAACTGGAAGTGTTATTGTAGCAAAATATTAGCCCATCTGGAAATGTAGATTTTTTGCGATTTTCTCTACTCAATCTCACAATCATAAATCTAATTTATTTTAAAACTTCATAAAATGTTTTATAATGGCTTGGTAGTACTCTTTAAGAAAACATATAGCTTGAAAAACTGATTAAGGAAACCAATTAATATAATTTACTAGTATGAATCTGTACTTTCCTACTCTGATTGTTTGCAGTTAAGCAAAAACAGAAAAGTATTTGAGACTCTCCTAATTTGGCTGGAATGAATTATCTGAGAATAAATTATCCAGAGGGCTGTCATAGTCTCTCAGAATGGTCATTGAAAAGTTTGGTGATAAGCACCTCCAACTTCTTATATGAACTTTTCTCTATATTAGCTAATTATATAATTTTATTATGTACTCACAATATGATTTTACTCACTATGTGATTTTTATTATATACAGAAATATTGGCTCAATGTAGATTTTTCCCAGTTTCTTCCATATCAGTTGGCACAATCAAATGTTGGTTTTTTTAATGAATTATTGTTCTAAATAAATTTCCAGTTTAAAAATTTTTCTAAAATCATCACATTTATTTTAGAAACTAAATCCTATGCTACTGAATTTTGATCAAGTATATTTACAATTTACAATCTAGAGTGTTGTAAAAGCATATGAAATAAATTAGCATAATGTTTTGGTTAAGACTCATTAGAATGCAAATGTCACACATAACTTTTATAAACATAATCATTCTAAATTTAAGCACCAATGATAACATCTGAAAGGAAAAACGGAATAAAAATTTTTTAAAATAAACATATCTTTTTAAGCACATATGAATTTGTTTCTTCATAGTGGTTTGTCACAACAGAATGCTAAAGCATTTTTCAAAATAATTATGATTTGAAAAGTTATTAAAATATGGATGTGTATTCAAAGGTACAAAAGCATTTTTAAATTCAAATACAGAGTGCTTTGGTTTCATAAGAAAGACTACGAAGAAAGCAGTTTACTGTTCCTTTCTCATGATTTCAAATGCCAACAATGATTTCATTTAGAATTTCACTCATTCCATTATTTTGAATAAAGTGCTGAAAGCTACAATATCACTGTTATGTTTTAATTGTGTACAGCTTACATTTATTAAATGTTGAAGAGGAGAGTGTAATAATAAACCCTGCCTAGTGCTTTGTTGTTAACGAAGAGTTTTTATAAGAATCTCCCATGCAAACACCCTGCGAAGTTACACCCATTTTCTAAACTGGAAAATTGAGGTTTAGAGAGAGTAAATAACCTCTAAATATTAAAGCTGTAAGTGACCCCCTGGGAAGATCCTGAGTTGACTGCTTTGGGCTCACAGTCCTCCCAGGATCCATAAACCTCTCAGCAATAATTAAATGTTAATGATATAGTTATGTATTATAAGTAAATGGACTTGAATTTTTCTCTTCCCCCTAAAATTCTAAATTTATAAGCTTTTCTTTCAAGTAACTTTCTAGGAGAGAGACCTTTTTCACGTTGATAAAAATGATTATCTCTTTGTCTACAGACAGGAGAGTCGTGATTTTGTGAAATAACGGGATTCATTCTCTTCTTTGGGATTGAAACATGATTCACAAACCATATGAAAATCAAGTACCTTTTAATCCATATAAAGGAACATATATGCAATCATGGAAATTGTGGAAGGGGTCCTCACTAACCAAACCCCTTCTAAGTTAATGAAAAATGCTGTCCTTGAAGTGCTAAGGTGGTTTCCCTGGGAGAGACTAGCTCACTTGGGAGTCAGGGAACTAAAATGCCATTGGGGGTTGCCATGGGATACAGTTTTATAAGGACATTTGCAGAGCAGATGGAAGGAAGCTAAATAAAGTACATGCAGGTATGAAAAGTTTTCTATTTAATTTGCCATTAAACAATGGAAGAGCTTGAACATTTGTCTACAGGAAAAATTTTCTCCTGTCAGAGCAAATTACATTTGATGTTTAGAAATGCAATCCCATAATTGTAAACCTAATTTGTCGTAAAACTTGAAAGAGCTGTTTTTATAATGGTGGCATAATGCTCATTAAGGAAAAAGATAGTTTCTAAGCACTGGTTGAGAAAAACAAATTAATATTACATTAGTAATATGAATTTATATTTGCCTCTTTTGTAAGGTTATGGGTAAACAGATTAGGAAACTGTGACTGTACTTTTAAGGTCTGACACTGGAAATTCTAAGAATTAATTATCAGAGGGGAGGATAGCAAACCTTTTAAAATTCTACTGATGATGGCCCTGTTTGCAAACTAGTTTCCTGCATCCGCTACTCTGAGTAGCTCATAATATTTCACTCCTTTAAATAGCACATTTTAATTAGCACAGTTCTTGAGTGGCCTTCAGTGAATTAACTAGCTTTACATAAAAATGTAACTTTTCACATGAAGTTTCTGTACTGAATACATGTAAGACATGTCAGGTAAATTTCTATTAAGAAAAGCAAATGCTTTTCTCCAGAATGCATTGACCGACTTATTCCTTGCCAGAAAAATTACAAAAGGACATTTACTTACAAACCTTATATATGAACACTAATTTTTAAATCACCCCTTGAAATGTACTAAATTCTACTAGTAAGAAATCCTACACATAACAGCCAATAGAACAAAATAAACAAAAACCGGTAGCTATCTGTGTGCTTGGCAGAAAAAATGATTCATACATCAAGAGAGAAATTGTTGTAGGGCAGAAATAGAGAGAAAGAAGGTAACCTTCCCACCTGTCCTCCCTCCCTCCCTTTTTCTCCTTGCTAGGCTCTGGAATGGAGTGTAGAGGCTTTATTAGATTCAGGTTAGCATTATTAGCAAGAATACTAATACTTTTCTTCATGATGCATCATATCAGAAAGTGAAAAATCATCGCACTGCCTGTATCCCACTATTAGTGAATAGTCAACTGTAAATGTACTCATCTGGCTCAGATGATGACGGCCAGTTCTGTAGTAGATGTACATTTTCTCTTTGCAATCTGAGCTGGATTTGCCAACATTTTAATATCCTGCTCCCCAACGACCATCTATATGATGGTTTTAGCACTGAATGAATACCCTTCCCTGAATCAGGTATGAATGTTGAATTTCTAATTCGATCATTCCATAGACTTTTATATCTAGCACATCTTTCACAGAAGAAGTTGTTTCCTCTTTCTCATTTATGTATGTATGTACATACATAGGTACACATGTAGGTATTTATTATGATTAGGGTTCGTGGATATTTTATACCATTTATTATAATCAATTGTAGACATTATTATTTTCTGATGCTCAAATATCTCATAATTTATCCAGAAGGAACACTTTCAAACTGGGTCATCTTTCCTCTTAACATGATCCCATTAGTCTTTGAGCTCCCTTGCTTTCTCATAGAATACAATGTCCGAGGCACTACTTGTACTATAGTTGCCCCAGATCTGAAATTAACTTCCTATCAAGGAAGAATAATAAATTTGCCTGATTGCTGCACCTGGGAGCAGACCCAAGGAAACTGTAGCTTGGTCACTTTAGGGTATGTTTCTAAGGAGATCTCATCAGGATACACGCATTCTAGGTGCTATGCAACAGATAGTGGAATTTTACCTAAACAAAGATGATATGTTTTTGACCTACATAAATTCTAATGCCCAAAGACTAATCAGTTATTGATAACTTTTCCAAAAATAAATTACATAGGGTGTTGGTAAGGGCTAGTAGAAGTACAGCCTAAAAGAAAACTAAAATTCTTGTAATTTGATATGTACTAAAGGAGCATCTGGGTCATCCCAACAGTGGGTATAACCCATCCATCTGTTATTGCTGGTGGTCCTCCCATTAACCTGGATAAGCTACTGCAATTTGCCAAAAAAACAAAGAGTAGGTTATGTCTGAAGAGAATCTGATTCACAGAGTCTACTTACGATGGTCTCACTTTGTAAATGGGTACTGCATTAGACAAAGACTATTTTTTTTCACCTATATGTCATTTCCTAAAGATATTAAAAGTTCCTCAAGGGTGTTTTATAACCCTAGCATAGTATATTATAAACAGTAGATATTCAATTAAAGTTTTGTTTTCAAAGTCATTCTTATTCAATAATCAGTTATGAACTTCGCCATTTTTTGGCCACGATTTTTTTTCATCTTTCTAAAACCTTTTCAGTTTGGTATTACAAAGAAATTTCATGAATGGATCAAGGGAAGCAATTTCCCCTTTTACTTTCAACTTGCTTTCCAAACACATTACTACAATAAGGTGCACAGTGACCTTCTTCTGCCAGAACAAGTGACTGCTTACCAGTGTTGCTACAGTCTCAAGAGGGCATCTTAAAACTCAGATAAATTTCATTATGCTAAAAGGCACTCTCCTTTAAATGTCTGTTGTCTGCTGAACGCAGTACCTGCTTTAAAATTCAGACATCTCTGGGAAAGAGAATTAGTAGTAAGGTTTATATTAAGGTCTTGTTGGGTCCCAGAGGAACGTATGAAAGGAACTAATGGTCTAAATAACCTGTTCATATCTAAAGGGAACTAAAAACTTTATTTTGAGATTTAAACCATATGACAAAATTTGCTTTAGTCAAAAATATTGCTATTTTAATTCTCTCTCTTCAAATTTCACAGCTCTCATTACTTACCTAAGTATTATGGTAATTTTTACCATTGATGTCTACTTTCTATTAATTCTATACATTTTCCAGCTTTAAAGTTGTCAGGACTTCTGTTGTTCTTATTAACAGACAACTTTTTTACTTAGTAGACTGAAAATCCAGAATATGTCAAAAGGAGACGTATTCTGAATAAAATAATTATGCTAATATATTTCTATGATATCATGATAATAGAACATGACAGACAAAACTTGATGATAAAATACGTGGTAATATCTTTCATGCAACATCAGCAGAGTGATGATGTTTTTAATAGCAGCAAGGAAAATTCAGCTATCAACGTCCTTTCACAATATTAATGAGTTGTAAGTTTCAGATTGCTCAGCCAAATGCTACGGATTAGGTTCCTTAAGCTAATATCTAATATTAATAGCTCTTTTTTCCCAGAATATATCAAAATATGTATTACTGGTAAAATATGTCACAATAGAAAAGAAACATTCAGTATCTTATTTTTGAGAATGACGCGGAACAGAGTACGTCGTTAATGATGAAAGGGTAAACTCCAATTTTATATCTAATCATTTGTACTATTTCCATATCTTTGGGGGAATATTTCCCCTTGCTGTGATCAAACCAAAATCTTTAGGCTACAAATAAAACAAACAAAATAAGCATACAAATGACAAGAAGTTAGTCAGAAGAACTGATAGCAGTGGAATTCCTGAAGGGTGGTTTTGAGGAAATGGCTGTGAAGTGAACCCAATGTAAAGGACTTGAAAGCACGCTTGTCCATAGCGGTATTGTCTGAAATTCACAGCCGTTTCTTGGCTCCTTGGTCACCAGGCTGCTCCAGGGGCTTCTCACTGCCCTGAGGACGGAGCCAGGGCCGACTTCTCAGGGTCAAGTCCCTACAGCGACCGCAGCAGCTGTGAACTCAGGGACAGGATATGTGTATGTTTCTTAGAGTACTTCCTGGACCAAGCAAGACATTTTATTATTTGAAGTTCTTTTTCTTCTAGTTTATTAGTTTACTTTTTTACTGATCTCTCACATGATACAGTTTTTCTTTGCTTTATGTAATTGTAACCTTTACTCTCTTTTAATCCTAGAAACTAGCATGCCTCTATATAAGCCGAGCCTGTGTCAGTGGGCTACTGAAGTTTGGCAGCTTGCACACCACAAAACTAAGATAGCTGAATTGAACTCACTAAACAAATAACAAGTTGTTGACAGAGAAGCCTAGGCTAGATGTTGTATATTTTTAGTATATTTAATTCTTCCCCTGGGGCTTGACTTAAAAAAGATATTCTTCTTTCCAACTGCCAAGGCAATGTCAGTAGTAACAGCTAACCTTTCTTGAGTAAGAAACATGTGCATCTGATACTGTTCTAAAAGCTTTTTATGAAATAATTTCAAATATCCTTACAACACACTAAGAAGGTACCATTAGCATCCTCATTTCATGGATGAGAAAACTCGTGGTTCAGGGTGCAAAGTAACCTGCTCACATCTGCGTCTGACATTCTTACACACATGAGAACCATCACCCTCATACCTCTATGTCAGCGATCATGAGCATTAAAGGTAGCAGCCCAGTAGCCTTGAGATTCTATTACTATTTGCTCTAAAGCAGCAGTCTTACAGAATGCAAGACTCTTAAGAAACAGTTACGAACTCATGGTTACTGGGGGGTTGGGGGAGGGATAGTTAGGGAGTTTGGGATTGACATGTACACGCTGCTATATTTGAAATAGATAACCAACAAGGACCTACTGTATAGCACAGGGAACGCTGCTCAGTATTATGTAACAACCTAAAGGGGAACAGAATTTGAAAAAGAATAGATACATGTATATGTATAACTGAATCACTTTGCTGTACACCTGAAACTAACACAACATTGTTAATCAACTATACTCCAATATAAAATAAAAAGTTAAAAAAAAAGAAACAGTTACACAAAAAGACATCTGTTTACCAAAAACGGAGGCATATTTACTGAAAGGAGGAATCACCAGTGTGAGGAGAGTCCCAGAGATAAAAATCACTTTGTCTCTGTCCTCATAGAGTTTACAGTGTAGTATAAAGACACAAGTACCCAAAGGATTAAAAAGCCAGGGACACAAGAGAGGGTCAAAGGGCTGTGTGAAAGGGCTGTGGGAGAAGGGATTATTTATGGTGAAGAGATCAGGAGAGTCTATATACTTATTAACAACAGTATAATTTTGTTAATAAACAACAACAAAAACAAAATATGCTTGTTAGTAAAAATGTTTAAAAGAATATAGAGACCCACAGACATACAAAATAAACAGATGGTGACCAAAGGGGAAATGGGGCAAGGATAAATTAGGAGGTTGGGATTAACAGACATACACTACTATATATAAGATAGATAACCAACAAGGACCTACTGTATAGCTCAGGGAACTATACTCAGTATCTTGTAATAACTTATATGGAAGAGAATCTGAAAAAGAATATATATATATATATATATACACACACATATATGTGTGTGTGTATATATATAACATATATAACTGAATCGATTTGCTATACACCTGAAACTAATACAACATTGCAACTCAAATATATTTCAATTAAAAAATATAAATTTTTACAGGATATTTAATTATGTTTGTTTGACTGGTTGTAAGCTAACCTTGAAGGGCATAACCTATGAAGGAACTATCATTTTAAAATTACAGCTACTTTGGGCTGCACCTTTGGTTGCGTCTGTGGAATAAGTCTCTTCTTTAGTTCTGAAAAACTAACTTGAGAAGGCTCTTTATTATCTAAATATAAAGAGAGTCATCTCCCATTATGTCTGGAGAAGGTCATTAACATGAATGCATCTTTGGGAGAAGTTTTCCTTAATTTTGTATTAATTTGACTACTGCTTGTTCAGTGTGTATGCACGTGCTTATTTAGAAGTTATTCCCTAAATAACCTAGGCTGGAGCCCCTAAGACTTCAGCCGAGATCTTTAGAAAGACATTTGTTGGAGGAAAGACATTAAAAAGAAAAGTGTCTGGGCTCCAGTGAGCCCAACCTGTGCTATAAAATCACGTCCCATGTATGATCCTGCTTGACAAATGCCATTCTGGGAAATGTACTGATGTGATTGCCCACAAGCACTACTGTGATTCTCACAAGAGGGATAAAGTGTCAGGGAACCAAAGAAGAGTTAGATGCTGCAACCAGAAGAAGGAGTGAAGAGCAAGGCCTGACCCTGGAGGCTGGGTCACTCCTGAGACTCAGGGTCCAGGCTTGTAGGACAAGCAGCCGTCGAGGGCTTGGGATGGGCCAGGACATAGACATAGATGGAAGATGAGTGTTCTCTGTGGAAACCAACTCTACACCTACATGACAATTAAAATTCAAAGAACACTATACACAAGTATGTGTATTTAATGACTATTGTGAATGCTCAAAAATAATGTATAATATATATCATGAACTATATTTACTTTTAGGAAATAAGGAAATGCTCAGTTAGATTTAGATTCACTAGAATTTCTGGACAAAAGATGACATACCTCACTTCATCTTTTTTCCCCTGTCTCCAATAACAAAGGTTTATTAATTATCCTATTTTATCAGGTATAATCTATGTCATGAATCTAAGGGCCAGTTAACAAATCAAGGTCTCCATCTCTGGATTAAACCTTTTATCTTTTGGACTAATAGCATCAACATTTCGCCATCCATATCACCATAAAATACACCCTTGGAGTTAAGGATATAGATATTTATTACCTAAGCTCTAGTTGCTAAGAGTGACTCAGACTACACCTATAGCACTACACCCTCATCCATAAGGATATCTCTAACTAATCATAACATCCTTCCTCAACAAACCTGAACATGACCTTCTAAATTTTGTCAAGACAGTGCCCTAACACTGTCCTGTCAGGAAGTCTCTAACAGTTCATGAGGGTTAGCAGAAGAATTTAAACCTATTTGCTATCCTAAGTGTTGAGGGTTTTTTTAGAAACAGGCCCCTATAACCTGACACTATTCTTCTCAATGGGAGGTTTCTGAAATGGGCTTCATGAAGTTGTTCACTTGGTGAGTTTATCTTTAAGAGAAAATGGAAGAAAACATCACCAACTACTCCCTGTGATGGAAGCAGCAAGAAACATTGGCTTCCTGACCTTTCCTTTGGCAAATAAACCCCACCACAAGCCTTCTCTAAGGGTGAGGGCTTCTAGAATCTTTCCCTGTCCAATATTATTTTCAGATCTGAAATTTGTCTCTGCAACAGCTATTGACTCCTTCTTGATGGGATCAATCAGTGTTAATTTTTATCTGCTTCATTTAGAAAACAGTTGTAGCAAGTTTCTTTTAGCTCTCTTGTAGTACCTCCTTATAAAGGAAAACCTTACAAAGAAACTTCTGTAAAGAACTTCTCCCATCCTCTCCATTAGGATAACAAGTCTGTATGTACCTTACCAGATAAAATCATACTATCTTTTTTTTTTTTTTTTTGTACGCGGGCCTCTCACTGTTGTGGCCTCTACTGTTGCAGAGCACAGACTCCGGACGCGCAGGCTCAGCAGCCATGGCTCACGGGCCCAGCCGCTCCGTGGCATGTGGGATCTTCCCGGACCGGGGCACGAACCCGTGTCCCCTGCATCGGCAGGTGGACTCTCAACCACTGCGCCACCCGGGAAGCCCCATACTATCTTTTGTCCTGCCTTCAGGCAGTAAACTTTTCACACTAAGGTTAGTTATTTTAGTAATAATTTTAAAAAACATCCCTACTAGTTGTAACATGGAGTTCATCATTCCAACTGGTAATGTGCAAGCTTTAGGTAAGATGGCTACTTGGTAAAAATACAAATTCTTCACATTACCCTTCCAAACAGTACAGAAATAAGTTTCAGTGACCTTTAGAAATAATGCTGGTTGTCCCATGTAATTACTCAAATGAACACAAATGAAATGTAAAAAGTCATTCTAGAGTTTAGCTAAATATAGGAAAGAATAACCAACAGACTATTCAAATATGATAACAATTTGATAAAATTACAATCGTATTTAATTTTTTTATAATCAAATTGAAGTAAGATATTAGTCATGTTCTGAGAATAAGGACTCAGTTCTTTTCATTTCTTATAACTGAAATATCTTGAGCCCAGGTAAAGAAGACACATATGCATTTAACTGAGGCAATCTATTTAACAGAGGACCAGTAGGGGATGCTGACATGGTGTCAGTTCACTGGATTCTACTCAATTCTTGAATATAATTCTAAAATGAGTCAGTGTGAAAATAACACTACTTGACTAATGAAAGCAGATAATTCAGACTCTTCAGAAAAACACCATAATCCATAGATCCTAGCTAAGTAATCTATCACTGCTAATGCTGGACAGCCATCTTCTCAGTTAATCACCCCCCATTCTACCATGTCTTTACCCCTCTCCTACGTTCATTGTTCAAAACTTAGCTTTCCCAATAGGTTTTCAGTCTGTAAAATCCTTGGGCGAGCAGGGTTGCTTCTACACTGCTTCTACTTAAGCCACTGCCTGAAGCTAGGACTCCTATAGCATTCCATGAAGGTCCTCCAATAGAAAGAAAAATTGTCATTTTAACAAAAATGCAATTAACCAAGCCAACGATTGTTAAGTACATTTTAAGGCCTTTAGAAAACTCTGGCTAACTGACAACTGTGCACTGTGAATAATACGTTTTTAAAAGAAAAGGTTAATTCCTATATGTGATTTTAGACATTCAAGCAAATGTTGCCTTTTCTTCCTTCTGACCATCCCTAACAATGAACATGGGCAAAGACACTAATGTAATTGTTTTATATATGTATATATATATATATATATATATACGGTATCCTAACATGACATTTAATTTCCTACAGGCAAGGATCAGGCATACGTGTTTAATGTAGCCTGAGGACTCTAGACTTCTCTGAAACCTTCACATTTGAAAAGTGAATTGTTATTAAATCTAACAGATGACATCTTGGTGAATATGAGAACGTGGATTATAGAGAGTTGAGCAGAAGACAGTTTCATGGCGTGACAACTCGGGATGGGCCAGGCCTGAAAAAGTTGATCACTACATATCAGCTTCCCTGAGAAACGGCTGCTTTTCAGAATTTTTCTCCTTTTTAACTAAGAGATTTCGATGATATTTTGTCTTCATTTTCCAAAGCTCGTTCCTTAGCAACAGCTTCAAGGACTCTTTCAGTAAAAACAACTATTTTTAGATTTGAGTCAGTAGTAAAAATTCATGTTTTTGGTCAGGAATACCATGAATTCACATAGTTTTGGACATAATTAAGTCAGATAAATCAGAAGCTTCCCCAGTGTAGTAGGTGTTGGATGAGTGATGTAAAGAAATTCAGACAGCTTGTTTGAGGTATGGATTATGTTATAGATTTCTGGATATTTAATAAATTCACATCAAGTTTTCAAACTTTTGACATTCAAACATCATTAATCATGGCTTTTACTGTAGTTATGTGTCTCACTTGGGCCTGCCTCACATGAATAATAATCTGATTTACTGATGGAAATCTCTCTGTTATTCAATAGGATAAATTATTTGTGCCTAGAATTCTTCTACTTAGATGCTATATTATTGCCTCATAAAACAATATGATGGAACAGTTACTGACAAAAACAGTAAAAAATAAGCAACTCTTGGTTTTGCCTGCACACAATTATAAAGTGAAATTCCACTGCAAGTTAATTATAGAGATTAATTCTTAGTTAGAATCTACCACAGAGGGTCAAATATATGAGTCATTATTAAGTCTCACTTGGACAGATAATAATGATTTCAAAAGATTTGTTATTAATTTTATTTTCTAAAAACGTTGGAAGTGCCTGAAGTGTTGTGTTCTTTGCAAATGTAAAGCACTAGTTCAAATGTTCCCACTAAGTGCAGGGAGTGTACCAAAAAACAATGTATCTAAAGTCCTATCTGAGACTTGTGTGTCTGCAAATAGGTAATTATCTGTAACAATGAATGTGATTGCTTTCTTCACAAGAGAATAGGTATTTCTTCTAAACAGCAGAAAGTCTAATTGGAAAAAATCAAGTGCAGTTGTGACATTTCTGACCTCATCCCATTACAGCAACCGTGAGATTGGTCCTCTTAGAAGAATAAACTGACTAGAAATAAACAAAGGTTTAGATGCTCTTCTTTCCTAGATCTAGGCCATTTCAACCAGACATGAAAGTATAATTGTCCCTTTTCTAGAGATGTGCTCATTTTTAGAAAAGCCCAAATCTTTATAAATAAAATATATAATGTGGCAGGCAGAATAATTGTCTCCCAAAGATGTACATTTCCTAATGCCTAGAATCTACGAAAATGTTAATTACATGGCAAAGGCGACTTAAGGTCTCAGGTGGAGTTATTTACAGCTATTAATCAGCTAACCTTCTCTGGATCATCTGAGTGGACCCAATGTAATCACAAGGGGTCCTTAAATGGGAAGCGGGAGCAAAAATGTCAGTGTCAGAGTGATATGATGTGAGAAATACTTGATCGCTATGGCTGGATGGGAAGACGGACAGGGGCCAGAAGCCAAGCAATGTGGGTGTTTTTAGAAGCTGGAAAAAAAGCAAGGAAAAACAGATTCCCCTGGATGCTCCAGAAGGAACACACTGTTGACATTTGGTTTTAGCTCAGTGAGACCCATTTTGGACCTCTGACATCCAAACTGTAAGATAATAAATGTGAGTTATTTTAAGCCAATAACTTTGTGACAATTTGTTTCACCAGCAACAGAAAACTAAGACAAGGAGGAACAGGAGACTTAAGAGAGTTCTGAGGAGAAACACATCACAGAAACCCCTCCATTTGGATTTTGAAAGACTGGCTGCAAGTCCATTTGCTTGTAAGTTCAAATGCACAGTATGAAAACGGCCACCCATGCCCTCTGTCGATGGTGACAAAGCTGACAGCCTTGGTTCCTGGGTAAAGCTTTATTCTTACCTATGATGTGTTGTAACTGAAAGGCAGAACAGAATTACCTTTCTACGGGGTGAAGAACAGCCGTTTCCTGAAGTAAGATTTCCTATTGGGCACTTGCCCCAGATGGAGGAAATTGTGCTCAAAACTGTGTGTCATTGAGAATCAGAGGTCCCTCAAGTCCATTTCTGAACTCTGCTGTGCTCCCAGATTTAAATGAGAACTCCTCAGCTGCATCACCTTCCCCAAGGTCATCCAAGTAGCAGGAGCAGGGTCCCCTCCTCCACTGGAGCTGCTACCAGCAAGCCAGGCACCACTGGCCTAAATGTTTTCTACATTACTTCATTTTGTGCTTTTATCTAAAATAGGAGAAGACTAAAGTGCTTTTTTCTCACATACCCCAAGTTTTATTTGCTAATACCCTTAATCTCTTAACCACTAATCCCATGAAATGTTTACTTAGCTTGTTATAAATGGTGCCTTTCCTGACCTTGCCATTCTTTAGGTGTTTTTGACGCTCACCCTTCACAACCCCACTGTGAATAGATGGTTGAGTGGACGTTAGCACATATGACTTTAACCGTATCCATCCATTCATGTGTTTGCCAAGCACTGTTCTGAGTCCTGGGGTTGCAATGATGACTAAGGATGGCAAATTCGTTCTCTAGTGGAGTTTTATCTTTAAGTGGGAATGTGAGAAAGACAGAAACAAAACAACAAACAGGCACTTTCATTTAGACATACACACCAAATTATAAGTTCAGGTGCTGATGAGTAAAATAAAACGATGGGAACCAGAGTGACACAGAGATTATTTCAGGAGATTATTTTAGCCAAGATGGTATCAAAATTATTTCTGAATTTTTAAAAAACTATTTCATTTTGTCACTTATGCCTTTAAAAAATACTTTTCTCCTCCATCCTTCCAGAGAATTTGAGAGAGTACAGGCAAAAATAATGATTAGATTACACACACACACACACACACACACACACACACACACAGAAATACACAAATATGCACTAACCCTCAATGACCGAAGCAGTAGTTCAAACCATCTTAGAGTTACAAAATGAATCTGTTATTGTAACATACCTATTCTCTGCTTATCTACTTTGAAACCACCCACATCCTTTTAAAGTAAAAGAAAACTTTCTAAAGCAGTTTGTGGAAGGAATAACTCTACCTCAAGTACCTCACCAGGGAGTGTCAGGGATAAATAACCTTTGAGAAAAAATCAAATATATAAATATGACATCTTGAATTAAAAGTTTGAAAATGTTGAGAAATAGCCACACACTATTATTTATATTATACAATATCACCTATGTATCTCTATATCACCATATAGACATAATACTCCTTTTAATAAAGAAAGCAATTATACTCCAATAAAAACATTAATAAATAAATAAATAAATAAATAAATAAATAAACAAGAAGCCAAAAAAAAAAAAAAAGAAAGCATGCCACATATGAAGGAAACTATCTGTCACATTTGAGGAAGACTGGCTTGACTTTTCACAGATCACCACTTAGGAATAAATTAGATTTTTATGCAAAGGGCTCTCCACGGACAAAACATGCTGATTTTCAGAATATACATGATACAAATCACCAAAATTAAAAAGAAAAATCCATCACAGATTATTTTATTTATTTATTTATTTATTTATTTATTTTTTTACAGATTATTTTAAAAAGTCTCCTATTCTTGTGCATTTAAAATATAATTTGATTTTTAAAATCTTAATTCAGATTTTTAAAATACATATACTGTTAAAAAATCAGATAAAACATGTCTGATATATACAACAATATAAAAAATACATTAACATATTCATGTATTCTTTGAAGTTCTAACTTTACCTTAAGTGAGATGACACTTTCAGAAATTGCTCTGTAAACTATAGAAAGCCAGAGAAGTGTGATTTCTCTACTTACCTGTTCTATATTATTTTGTGCCACTCAAGAGCTAACATAAATGTGAGCAGGATACATTTCATACATTGTAAGTCATATGTGTGAAATGTTTTGTAAATGAATACTCTTTAAAAAACAGTATAATAACTTACATGTACTTTTGCATGTTTCATGGAGTAAATTCCAGCAATAATAAACTTTAAGAATAGCTGTTTAAATATGACAAATGTTCTGTCATTAGGCCATTTTAAAGACAAAGAATACATTTCTAATCATTTGGTAAAATTTGCTAATGGATGCTTTGAAAATCACAGGTGTAGAATTAAATCTTTTATAAATGGAACGAAATCTAAAACTTATTTAACTTCTAGTCCTCATTTTCCAGATGCAGAAACAACACACCAGACATGTTCAGGCCTTGATAATCTCATTGGAGTAGTTAGTGACACAGTGTGAACAACTTCACGGCCCGCAGCTTGGAGCCTAGGTCTTTTCCACTTTCACCACACCCGGGACCCACCTGAAATCTCACCTGTTCATTATAAACGACCAAAACAAACTTTTTCTAAAACCAAAAGAAATGCAATTTTCATGATTTTGATAGAATAAACATTATTCAACATTTCAAAAACTCTGATAATTCATTAAAATTCCACTCATTCTACTAAAGATGTAGTACCAACATTTAATTATTTGAACTTGAAAGATTTTCAGGCAGCAAAATAAATGTTCTCTAGCCTCTATTCTCTACATTAAACAGTCTTCCCTCAGGCTGTGGACCTAAGTATTTCTACTGAAATAGTTTTTTCCTGTAAAACAAACTTAGTTTCTATAATGCCCTCCTCTTCATCTTATTTTCCCCATCAAAAGGATTTTCACCCTGCAGTTGTGACTCAAAGTAACATATATTAGTAGAAATAAATCAAAATTTTTAAGTACTGTCTATTTAGGTAAAAAAAAAAAACTATCAAAAGACTTAATGGCCTATTTCAGTCTGTTTTTCATCATTAAAACCAGAAGGTTTTTTTTAAAAAAAATGGCTTATAGACAACTCACTCCAGAATTACTGAGTGTCCTTGTTAAAACACAGAATTTAGTGAGCTTCAATTTCTAAGAAGTGAGGCCTCCAAGTGCACATTTTTCACAAGAATTCCAAATGAATTTTATTCACACCAAATGTCCATTTAAGTTCTTGAAGAATGTGACAACTTCATATTTGTCTTTAGATTTTAAGTATCCATTAAAAAAAGTCTGGTGCATAGTCTGAATCTAATTTAAAGTAATTAAATAAAATTAGCTCTGGCTTCAATAGGAAAATAGGGGCAAAGGAATGCTGATAGAGAAACGGGGAAAAGAAAACTCAAATTCTTGTCATTTTACAGGCGGCTAAGAGTGCCACATACACTGCCTCCTAACTCAGGAGTCCTCCAGCCTGGCATCCACGTATCTGAGGACATTGTCAGTACTTATGATGCACAAAGAAATGTATCAGCTGAAGAGATGTGCTCCCTTGTTTGATGTTCAAAGCATCCCAGCATCACACCAATTTTCCAGAGGGAATCACTGAAGTTTGTTCAGAGATTAAATGACTCAAGGATGTACTGTACCTAAATAACGATGCTGAGACTAGAAGTCAATTATTTTGACTATTAGTTTAAGGTGTTTTCCTCTGATTTTGCTGTCTCTCTCATTCCTGTAATTTGCTTTTTATCCCCTGATTTATACCCAGATGTAAGTTTACTCATTTTTCTGTAGACAGAAAATCTTCAAAACGAAAATATAATGCACATAATTAAGATGATATTATGAGATATATTTACATGTTATATTACATATTTAGATACTTATATTCTCAACAAATCCAAAATCAAAACAACACTAAGAATACTAAGAATAGGAATGACTGAGGCTCCCTCCAACCCACGGCCGCAGTCACTTCGGCTACCGTGCAAGTCTCAGAGGAAAAAGGGGCTCCAGAAGTGCGTCCCCAACCCCAGGGCCGCTCACCCAGCACTGCAGTTGTGGGGGGAAGAGAATAGAGGAGTGAAGAAGGGTGCATTTTCCATCTCACCTCAATCCTCGGCTAGGAAAACCATGTACCCTGACGAGTGGGCTCAAGGCCCTGCTGGAAACTGGTTCTGGATCTATATGTCTCAGTTTGAGATGAGAAAACGAGAACAAGTAACAAGCATATTTTTTCAACTCCATGTGGCTGACAGGGTCTTCCTGCTCCGGCAGGGTGTCAGGCTTGTGCCTCTGAGGTAGGAGAGCCAAGTTCAGGACACTGGTCCACCAGACACCTCCCAGCTCCATGTAATAGCAAACAGTGAAAGCTCTCCAAGAGATCTCCATCTCAACGCTAAGACCCAGCTTCACTCAACAACCAGCAAGCTACAGTGCTGGACACCCTATGCCAAACAACTAGCAAGACAGGAACACAACCCCACCCATTAGCAGAGATTTTAGGCAGCAGAGGCTGCCTAAAATATTTGCAAATGAAGCAACTGACAAAGGATTAATCTCCAAAATTTACAAGCAGTTCATGCAGCTCAGTATCAAAAGAACAAACAACCCAATCCAAAAATGGGCAGAAGACCTAAATAGACATTTCTCCAAAGAAGATATACAGATTGCCAGCAAACACATGAAACAATAGTCAACATCACTAATCATTAGAGAAATGCAAATCAAAACTACAATGAGGTATCACCTCACACCGGTCAGAATGTCCATCATCAAAAAATCTAGAAACAATAAATGCTGGAGAGGGTGTGGAGAAAAGGGAACTCTCTTGCACTGTTGGTGGGAATTTAAATTGATACAGCCACTATGGAGAACAGTGTGGATGTTCCTTAAAAAACTAAAAATAGAACTACCATACGACCCAGAGATCCCACTACTGGGCATATACTCTGAGAAAACAATAATTCAAGAAGAGTCATGTACCACAATATTCATTGTAGCTCTATTTACAATAGCCAAGACATGGGAGCAACCTAAGTGTCCATCATCCGATGAATGGATAAAGAAGATGTGGCACATATATACAATGGAATATTACTCAGCCATAAAAAGAAACAAAATTGAGTTATTTGTAGTGAGGTGGATGGACCTAGAGTCTGTCATACAGAGTGAAGTAAGTCAGAAAGAGAAAAACAAATACCGTATGCTAACACATATATATGGAATCTAAAAAAGAAAAAGAAAAAAAAAGTTATGAAGAACCTAGGCGCCAGGACAGGAATAAAGACACAGGTGTAGAGAATGGACATGAGGACACGGGGAGGGGGAAGGGGAAGCTGGGACGAAGTGAGAGATCAGCATGGACATATATACACTACCAAACGTAAAATAGATAGTGCGAAGCAACCGCATAGCACAGGGAGATCAGCTCGGTGCTTTGTGACCACCTAGAGGGGTGGGGTAGGGAGGGTGGGAGGGAGACGCAAGAGGGAGGAGATATGGGGATATATGTATATGCATAGCTGATTCACTTTGTTATACAGCAGAGACTAACACATCATTGTAAAGCAATTATACTCCAATAAAGATGTTTAAAAAAAAAATAAGTATAGGAATGACTGGAACATGCTTCTGAAGAATCACCCAAAAAACAGCATTAGCAAACAATAGATTTTACACTCAACTGTATTCATTATCCTGTAATAAAACATAATGGAAAAGAATGTGAAAAAGAATACATGTAAATATCCTTTTTCATATTCAGTTATATATATAACTGAATACTTTTCACATATATATATAACTGAATCACTTCGCTGTACACCAGAAACTAACACATTATAAATCAACTGTACTTGAATAAGAAATAAATTTTAAAAAACAATAGTTTTAAAATTGATGTTAAGATAATTATTTTAACAACTTTGAAAGACAACTTCTGGGCATAACATTATTCAGGATAAAGCAGAATATTTTCCTTAAGAAATTAGAGGCTTCATAGTTTGTGAGAATAATGCAGACTACTCTGTATTGGAAACTGTTCTGTGCATCTGATTTATTCCACTGCACATTTTATTAGCTTTCTAGGTTTGAAGATAACAAGACACCACAAACTTGGTGGCTTAGAAGAACAGAGACTTAGAGTTTCAATGCTCTAGATGCCAAAAATAAAGGTGGTGGCAGGCCCACAGTCCCTCTGAAGCCTGTGGGAGAACCCTTCCTTGCCCCCTCGCAGCTCCTGGTCTGTCCGTAACCTTTGGCATTCCGTGGCTTCCAGCTACATACCTCCAGTCTCTGCCTTGCTTTCTCATGATGTTTTCTGTGGGTGTTTGTGTCTTCATGTAGCCATCTTTTTAAAAGGACACAGGTCATATCAGACCAGGAGCCCATCCAACTCCAGGATGATCTCAACTTAATTACATTTGTAACAACACAATTTCCAAATAAGGTCACATTCTGAGTTACTGTGGGTTAGAATTACAACATATCTTTTTTGGGGGGAACACAATTCAACTCATCCCACACATTACAAAATGCAACTTCACAGCGAATTCTTTAATGTTTCCCAATGCTTTCTTGGATGAGTCTTCAGAAGCATCTTTCAGTCATTACCATGCTCAGTAGTTCTTCTACATTCACTTGGCTAAATTCATCAACAGCATATAGGGAAGTATGTGTATGTGGTACCAGGCTCAGGCTCGGCTGCTTGCTGCTCAAAAGCCAATATACGGGAGACAAGTGTTGGTAGGAAAGGAAAGGTTGCTTTTTTCAGGAAGCCAGCAACCTGGGGAGAAGGCAGACTCATGTCTAAAAGCCAGTTCCCCTGCTCCTGATCAGGGGGAAGAGTTTTTAAAGGGGAGTTTCAGGGGTGTATAGATGGAGGGAGGGGGCAACATGCGGAAACAGCACAGTCAGCTCTGACAGTCATCTTGAAATTAGTCATGTGGCAGTCTGATCAGCATCATCTTGATTGTTCTAAGCACAGTTCATCTTCAGTTTCAGGGTCGCTTTGTTGCCATTTCTTTCAGGCCAGTTCTTAGAATTGTGTGAGATGGAGCAGCTTATGTCATGGCTACAGCCTGGTCATCACGTTATTAACTTCTTTCACTTGGTGGGGAGTTTCAGCATCTAAAACACAGCTCACAGGATATGGCTCAGAATATTATGATAGCCCTTGAGGAGGAACCAAAGGTCCTTGACTTTGTTTAATGACTAAACTATTATTGTCTTGTTTTGCTTGATTATTTTCCTTTATTTTCTGTATTTCCTCATTTCTCTGATTAATTCTGTTCTTTAGCTAAAGCTTTTCTACAAACAACAGACAGGCAGCGGAGATGGGGGTGTGTGTCCCAGGAAGGGCCCATTGGGTCCTGCTCCATTACATATGCACTTGGTGCTATATTTAAAACACAGCAGAAATGACAAGTTCTTGTTCTTAAAAATTATGTTTAATCAGTGTCACACTTAGAAATAAGTCAATGTTTTCATTGGCTAAAATAGACTGTTTCTATTATATTTCAATATCTAATCAGATGAGTGCTGCACTTTTTGTGGTCATGACAAGTACAATTTTGATGAGGACAAATTCACTTAAAAATGATAATGCCCATGTATTTTGTACTTGCAATCTTATAAGGAAATTTAAACCAAATACATGGAATATAGAAAATGAAAGAAGTCTCTAATTACAAAATTATCCTATCTCAGTGTCCCACAGCAGCCTCTCCCCAGCCAAACTGGCCCATTTGTTTCCATACCTGCTGTTCCTATTCCTCCATCTGTTCCCCAGTATCCTCCACCAGGAATCCTGTCACACTGACTATACCACTGGCCTGGCCTCACATGCCTTGGACACCAAGCTACTTTTATTAGTGTTTTCTTTGGAAAGTATGCCAGTTACATAGGTAAAGAAGGAAAAAGACATACACTGATTTAATTTTTATGTCTTTTAATATATTTATTGACTATTTGTGTTTCTTGTGATAATTGTCTCCATATATCCTTTGTAAACTTCTCCTTCACTTGTTTAGCTTCTTTGATTTGTATGTACTTCTGAACTATTCTGGTTAATAATCTTTTTTTAAAATTTTTATTGGAGTATAGTTGCTTTACAATGTTGTGTTAGTTTCTCCTGTAAAGCAAAGTGCATCAGCAATACGTATACATATATCCCCTCGTTTTTTGATTTCCTTCCCATTTAGGTCACCACAGAGCAGTGAGTAGAGTTCCCTGTGCTATACAGTAGATTCTCATTACTTATCTATTTTATATACAGTAGTGTATAAATGTCAATTCCAATCTCCCAATTCATCCCAACTCCGCTTTCCCCCCTTGGTGTCCAGACATTTTTTCTCTAAGTCTGTGTCTCTATTTCTGCTTTGCAAATAGGTTCATCTGTACCATTTTTCTAGATTCCACATATATGTGTTAATATGTGATATTTGTTTTTCTCTTTCTTTTTTTTTTTTTTTTTTTTTTTTTTTGCGGTAGGCGGGCCTCTCACTGTTGTGGCCTCTCCCCTTGCGGAGCACAGGCTCCCGACGCGCAGGCTCAGCGGCCATGGCTCACGGGCCCAGCCGCTCTGCGGCATGTGGGATCCTCCCAGACCGGGGCACGAACCCGTGTCCCCTGCATCGGCAGGCGGACTCTCAACCACTGCGCCACCAGGGAAGCCCTGTTTTTCTCTTTCTGACTTACTTTACTCTGTATGATAGTTTCTAGGTCCACCCATGTCTCGGCAAATGGCACAATTTCGTTCCTTTTTATGGCTGAGTAATATTCCATTGTGTATATGTACCACATCTTCTTTATCCATTCCTTTATTAATGGACATTTGGGTTGCATCCATGTCTTGGCTATTGTAAATAGAGCTGCAGTGAATATTGGGGTGCACGTGTCTTTTTGAATTATGGTTTTTTCAGGGTATATACCCAGTAGTGGGATTGCTGGGTCATATGGTAATTCTATTTTTAGTTTTTTAAGGAACCTCCATACTGTTGTCCATAGTGGCTGTATCAATTTACATTCCCACCAACAGTGCAAGAGGGTTCCATCTTCTCCACACCCTCTCCAGCATGTGTTGATTGTAGATTTTCTGATGATGCCCATTCTATCAAGTGTCAGGTGATACCTCATTGTAGTTTTGAGTTGCATTTCTCTAATGATTAGTGATGTTGAGCATCTTTTCATGTGTCTCTTGGCCATCTGTGTGTCTTCTAAGACATACACTGATTTAGATCACCATCCATTTCTCATACCCAGAAGTGTATGTGGCAAAATTAATTAAATCAATAAATACTTTGTACTGTGTGCTTTCTAATAATGCTCATGTTAGGCTTATACCCTATAAAATTATTTAAACGTGACATACTTATATAGGACACCAAATAAGATTCACCACGATGCATTTAAACCTCACTGCAATGTAAGATCTAAGAGGATGGTGACCTTGGCTATCTAACTTATGATGGAATGACTTGCCAGATCCGAAATACATCACCTGGCTCAGAGCCAATGTTCAGTACATATTTGCTGAATGAGTACATAAATGAATGAATTACCTCTTTGCTATTTTCAGTGCCTAATATAGGTCTTTATCATATCTTGCCTGGTCTGTTACATAATTTTCTAATGGTATAGCAGGGACTGGCTAAGTGTTCACAAAACCACTCCCATTTTCTCCTGAGGATATGGCCGGCCATCCTTTTCCAGAACCCCTTGCAGTTAGATGTGGACTTGTTACAGTGTTGGGTCAGTAGAATTTGAGTAGAAGGGAAAAATATCACCTGGTCTGTGACATATACTGCCTGGTTAGGGCTACAGTTAGGGCTAGGTTTAGGGTTAGACAAAAATCTTCCACTTTCCTTCTCTTCTCTTCTGGTCAGATCCAGAGCAGTCATAAGACCCTAGAGGATGAAGAGTTTTTGCGTGAAAGAAACCTAAGACCCGAATTGACTGCATGGAGTGGAGACTAACCGCCCCCCACAGTTGCCAACCTGCTCTGGACTGTGATGTGAGAACTAAGCTCCCAGTGCATTAGGAGATGAGATTTTTGATTGTTAGAGTAGTGAACATATCATAACTAGTACCAAAATTGGTGCCTTCAAGAAGGGTTTTCTTTTTGTAAAAAAAAAAAAACCTAACATTGGACTTCACTGTCAATTGTCAAGAGAAGATAAACTGAAAGCTGAAAAAAATGGTGACCCACGTTATATGATGGCAAAATATCTGTTCAAGCTGTCACCTGAGAGTACTTGGAAGGAAAATCATGTGCCACTGAATCTGGAGCTTTGAAGGCATTGGTTGGAAAGAATTCTAGTTTTGTGCATTTGACTTCTGTTGACTCTCTTTGGCAAGATATTAAAAAAATGAATGAGCTCATCAATGAACTGGCCAATGTACAGGTTGAAACCAAAACAGTGGACAGGTTGGGGAAAAAAACCAAAGTTGGAGCACTTAAGATTGGAAAATCAATTTGCTCCTATATTCCAATCTATTTGAAAATAAATGAAACTTAGGGTTACCAGGGGTAAAGCAGAGGGTAGGCAGAGATAAAATGGGAGATTGGGATTGACATATATACACTACTATATATAAAATAGATAATTAATAAGGACCTACCGTATAGCACATGGAACTCTTCTCAATACTCCCTAATGACCTATATGGGAAAATAATCTAAAAAAGAGGGGATATATGAATATGTACAACTGATTCACTTTGCTGTACACCTGAAACTAACACAGCAACTATACTCTAATAAAACTGTAAATCAACTATACTCCAATAAAATTTTTTAAATATACAAATAAAGTTTTTTTTTAATTTAAATAAATTAATTAAAAGTGTCTGGAAGGCATAGACTATAAGTAGCAGAGATTCTACCTCTGTTTCTGGCTTTGAGGATGCAAACTATCACGAATGCTACAGCCTCAAGGAAATGAATTTTGCCCACAACCTTTGAGAGCTTTGAGGCAGAGCTTTCCTTAGTCAAGCCTCTAAAAGAGCATGCAGAGTGGCTGACACCTTGATTTAAGCTTTTGAGATCCTTAGGAAAAAACCCATCCGAGCCATGCCTGGACTTCTGTTTTATGGAAAGTGTGAGACAAAAAGGAATGCTGTTTTCAACTGCCGAATTCTTGACAGTGTGCTACCCAGCAATAGAAAACGAATACATACTCCTTCCAAGGATAAACACTCCTTGTTCCCATCACATCGCTCCCTAAAACACAGAATATTACTTCTGGGCCTTTTCCTTAATGGTCAGGTTCAAATGCCCTTCCCTTTACCTACCTGGTCAAATCCTGTCATCCCTAAAGGATCAGCTTAGATGCCATTCTTGCCTCCATCCCCTGCACCTCCTGCCCTGCCCTACCCACCACACATGGAATTAATCCTTTCTTCTCTATCGCCCTTAATTGTTTTGGTACTTTGATTGCACTCATTATTGTTAGCTATTTATGAGTTTATGCACTAATTTGTGAATTTTTTCAGAGAAAGACATATCTTATTGATCTGCAAATTCTTACCACCTGGTACAGGGCCTGACCCATAGAAAGTGTTAAGTAAGTATTTGTCCTCTGAGATTTCCAGATTCTTCTAATTTTCCATTTGTTTTGCACAAACTCTAATGAGCTCTTGTCTGTTTCTTTTCTCAATTTGGCCAGTATTTTTTTTCCTTTATTTGCTTCTTCTACTCTTTGTCAGACATTATCCCAGTAATATTTCCTTTTCATTGTGGCTCTTATTTTTAAAGACAATTGTTTTGATACCATCCGGTTTCATAAACATAGATGTTTATAAGTTTGAAGTCTGAAAAAATGTATCACTTAAGCAGCCAACTTATGTAATGATTACAGACACTCTTCATAAGCCTGAGTCTCAATACTAATCACAGTAGTCAGAAATGTTACATGTATATTTCTAGAAATATTTATGCTGCTTTATTCCAAGTATTCATGTGCTTCAGATTTCAGTACATCATAGGGGTTGAGAACTCAGGCTCTGCATTCAGACAGACTTAGACTCCATTTCCCTAATTCTTGGGTGACAATGGCCAAATTACTTAATCTCTCCAAGTCTCAGATAATAAAGTCACTAACCTCATAAGGCCACTATAATGGTCAAATACCACACACGTGGTTGAAGTTAATAAAAAGTGTTACCGTGAAACTATTGGGATTATAGATTAGGTGCAATGGTACAAATATTTATTGTATCCCTGTTAAATAAACTGCATAGTGACAGATGGCTTTCTCTACAATAAAACTATTTAAGATAAATATATATAAATCTAATTTTTTCTTTGAATAAAATGTTTCTCACTTTTTTAAATAGACAATATGGATAAAAGACACAAATAAGGAATAAATGAAAAGGAACAAATTCATTAGGACTTTGTCCCTGTACTTTATTCTGAATGGTGACTTTTAAAAACATGTTGGAAATGATGAGTAAAGTAGTTGATAAAGACTTTGCTCACCTCAGGCAAACAAGAGGACTTTCTTAGGTTGCAAATCATTATGAAATATTCTTAGTATAAGCTTTGCTTTAGCCCAGGTGATATTTGTAAAGGTGTGCAGAAAAGTTTGTAAAATTGGTCTGAAAGAGCTATAAATGAAATATTTATGATACATTTCTGGGGGAGATTATTAGACATGGAAAAATGTTAGCGAACAGGAAATACAGTGTACTAAAGAGAGAAGTGAACTTGGACTCAGAGTGGAGCTAAACCCTGTCTCTGCCATTGAGCACTGCCTGACCTCAGCAGATCCTGTCTCTGACCTGGATCTTATTCTCCATCTGTACCCTGAGCACAGAGAGCATAATCAGTGTGGCTAAATATGCAACTGTCAGTGTTTTGGCCTGTAAAATGCTTCTGAAAAACATGACTTCTCCTTCAAGACATCCTTCCTACTGAGCCAGGACCTAACCCTAGTCTCCTTCGTAATATTATACTCAAGAGAGCCATTACCATTATGTGTATTATTATTAAGTGGTATAAAATATAAATTTAATCAGTCATCCAAATTACAGTTAAATTCTGAAGACTTTCTTACTTTTTAAACTCCATATTTCATAGGAATATATTAAAATTTCACTATCATAATCTGATTTTATATTTAGGATGTGAATAGTAGAATTAGAAAATGTTTTATACTTAAAGAACTTTAAAATATCCATTATCAGAAAAACTTGTTGCTTAGGAAGATAACTAACATAAAAAAAAAAAAACTTTGGGACTTCCCTGGTGGCACAGTGGTTAAGAATCTGCCTGTCAATGCAGGGGACACGGGTTCAAGCCCTGGTCCGGGAAGATCCCACATCCGCGAAGCAACTAAGTCCGTGCGCCACAACTACTGAGCCTGCGCTCTAGAGCCTGCAAGCCACAACTACTGAGCCCACATGCCACAACTACTGAAGCTCGCGTGCGTAAAGCCCATGCTCCACAACGAGAAGTCACTGCAATGAGAAGCCCGTGCACTGCAACGAAGAGTAGCCCCCCGCTCACTGCAACTAGAGAAAGCCCGCGCGCAGCAACGAAGACCCAACACAGCCAAAAATAAATAAATAAATTTATTTATTTTAAAAAAAAATTTGGATAAGATATAATTTTTTACATGCTGCTTTTAAAATAAGGGAAACAGCATGATCCAAACTGAACATATGGATTCAACCACTGAGGGCTAGTGCTTTTTCCTGCTTTTCTCATTACAAAACCCCAACTGACAGGTACACTTTCATCACAATTCAGGTTAAGGCTTACCTTCTCCATGAAACTTTTAAAGAATAACCCACGTAAAGAACTGTAAAGATCAGAGAGCATGTAACAAGATAACAGAAGACAGATCATGCAATTAAAAGACACAGAATCTCAGATTCAATATAAGTAAAATCAACTCTATGCTCTTTACAAAGGACACAAAATGGCAAAAGGATAAGAATAAAATAATGGCTGCTGTTTTCAGCATTTTTGCTAACAAGATATGCTAAGCAACCATTCAACTGAAAAAAAGTATGAATGTTGGATAAAACCTAGGGAAGCATATTTTTAAATCTCACCATAAGATTTAAACTAATAATAATAAAAGAATAATGATGATAGTAATATTGCTCAGGCCAAACCTCAGTGAAAGTGGGAACTAAAATGAAGTACTGATGATAGCTTTCATCTTGAAGGTAACTGTTAGAGACGTCATAAACTTGAGTTGATGTTTTCATGGCCTTGTACAGCTTAAAGGTTAAGAGACAAAGCCTGGAGCCTCTCTCAGTACAGGATCTGAAAGAAAAATTTCACTCTAAAGATCTTGGGGGGCTTCCCTGGTGGCGCAGTGGTTGAGAGTCCGCCTGCCAGAGCAGGGGACGAGGGTTCGTGCCCCGGTCCGGGAAGATCCCACATGCCACGGAGCGGCTAGTCCCGTGAGCCATGGCCGTTGAGCCTGTGCATCCAGAGCCTGTGCTCCGCAATGGGAAAGGCCACAACAGTGAGAGGCCCGCGTACCGCAAAAAAAACAAAAACAAACAAACAAAAAAAAGATCTAGGACACTAAATGGCTATAAACACAATGTAAAAATGAATTATATATACCTGTCTTATTGCTAATAATTAGCAGTAATCATGAACCATCCCTCATATGACCTAAATTCCAATAATAAATTTTAATTTATAGTGATCCTTGATAATGTAGTTCACTGAGGGACCTGGCAGAAGAAAAACCAGTCTTTTAGAGGAAACTGTCTTTATCCCAGGACTCAGAAAATGTCCATAAATTAAATTCCAAGAAATATGAATCCACACTCAAAAAAGCACAAAACACTAAAAGAAACAAAGCATGAAAGAGGCAATGAAAACAACTGTCAACAGAATCAGACTCATGATGACTTCGAGTACAGGAGGCATCCGGCAGCATAAAAAATATGTTTTGTATGTTCAAAGATGTAAACCGGCAAGATAAAATATAAATGAAAACCACAGACTATATAAATCAATTACCAGACAGATTTGATAAAGAACCTAATAGAACTTTTAGAAGTTCAAAGTATAATCATTTAGTCCAAAAATCATTAGAACTAAAGAAGTAAGATTTGAACTGGAAGGAATGACTCAGAATGTAACACAGATATAGAGACACCAGTTATGACAGGCAGGTTAAGTGGTCCGGAGACTGAGAGAGTCATGCACATTGGTATGAGTCAGAGTCTGAATTGGGAACAGTACTGTCCAACTGGGCAGTTTAGGGAGAGGTTAAGAATGGCCATGTATAAATTTCGGGCCATAGTTCAAGGAAACTGCATGATGCATTTTAGTATCCCCAGGTTAGTACCTGTGGGAAGCACTACCTCCTTAGGACTAGTGAGGAAAGGTAAGGGAGCAGTGATGGAACCCAGAGAGGATAGCCATAGGCAAAGGGCTGCCTGACAGGAGCATGGCTTTCAGTAAATGGTCCATCAGCCTGGCTCAGCAGCAATGGTAGTAAGTGGCCAAATTCACTTTCCTCCCTCTCTCTAATCCGCTGCCTGTGCCTTACCTTCTTTGAACATCACTGGAAACCAGAGGGCAAAGGAGGTCATTACTGCAGTTCATACAAGTCAGCCTCTTAGAGATGAGTCGATAAGAGGTCAAAGAAGATCAGGCAAAATGTAGAGACAATGCCTAAGAATTTTCTAAACTGAAAGAAAGACCTAATTATCAGATACAAGAGCTCAGAAAATTCAAACCAGGAAAAATAAAAAGAAAACATCATTAAGCAAAATTACGAGGGAAGAGCAGAACACACGCAAAAAAGACTGTTTTAAGCAGCTAACTTCTCCAGAGCAACACTGGTAGCCAGAAAACAGTGGAATACTACTTTCTATGTACTACAATAAAATAAATGTCAACCTAGAATTCTATACTCAATGAAAATATCATTCATGAATGAAGATAAATTAAGAAAGTTTTAGAAAAATACTGACAGATTTTGCCATCGACCAAATTCATCAAAATTGCAAAGAATGGTCTTGAAGCAAAAATAAAGTTACCCCACACAGAAGATCCTAGATACAGGAAGAAATGAAAACCAAACAAACTGATGGCTATGTGGTAATATTTGAAAAAAAAAAAAACGGATTTATAAAATTATCATAATAATATTGAGGGAATCAGAAACCAAGATAAAACTAAAATACAAAACCAAAATAGCATGCAAGTAAGGCAGAAGGTAATTGGAGATAAAGTGATTGAAATTTCCCTGCAGTGTTTGGAAGGAAGGTTATGATCCTGATTGATGTTTAACTTTAAAGTGTGTAAATTAAAGGTTTAGAGCAAGTGCTAGAAGAATAGTTCTATTATGTATCACTTTCAGATTAGTAGAGGGAAACACTTGGAGAGAAAAAGATAGTAAATCAGTCCAAGAGAAGTCAAGAAGGAGAGAAAATAAAAATATAAAAGACAGGACAAACTGAAGTTTCAAAATTCATAGAGCAAAAACTTACATAACGGGAAGGAAAACAGACAAATCAAGACCCAGCTGAAGATTTCAATACCTTCTTTAAATAAATGATAGAGCAAGTAATCAGAAAATTAGCGAGTACATAGAACACTTAAACAGTACTATGAACCAACTTGACCCAGTTGACATTTATAGCACACTTTACCAAGTAAGAACAAAATATACATTTTTTTTCAAGATAATATGGAACATTTACCAAGATAGACCACATCTGGGTGGCAAAATAAGTCTCAAATAAAAGATTTGCCATAATACAAAGTATGCTCGCAGACTATAAGGACATTAAATTAAAAATCAATAGAACAAGGGCTTCCCTGGTGGCACAGTGGTTGAGAGTCCGCCTGCCGATGAAGGGGACATGGGTTCGTGCCCCGGTCTGGGAAGATCCCACATGCCGCAGAGCGGCTGGGCCCGTGAGCCATCGCCGCTGAGCCTGCGCGTCCGAGCCTGTGCTCCGCAACGGGAGAGGCCACAACAGTGGGAGGCCCGCGTACCGCAGGAAAAAAAAAAAATCAATAGAACAAAGATATCTGCAAGATTCATAAGCATTTGGAAACAAAACAAAGTAATGTTGATACATTCTAAATAACCCATGGGACAAAGGATAAATCAAAAGGAAAATTAGAACATATACTGATCTGAAAGTAAATGAAACAAAAATATATCAAAATTTGGGAGAATGCTGCTAAGCAGTTATTAGAGGAAATTTACAGGACTAAATGCCTATATTAAAAAAGATCTAAAAAAAACCATGGCTCTGAAGAACCTAGGGGCAGGACAGGAATAAAGATTCAGACATAGAGAATGGACTTGAGGACACGGGGAGGGGGAAGGGTAAGCTAGGACGAAGTGAGAGAGAGGCATGGACATATATACACTACCAAACGTAAAATAGATAGCTAGTGGGAAGCAGCCACATAGCACAGGGAGATCAGCTCGGTGCTTTGTGACCACCTAGAGGGGTGGGATAGGGAGGGTGGGAGGGAGGCTCAAGAGGGAGGAGATATGGGGACATATGTATATGTATAGCTGATTCACTTTGTTATACAGCAGAAACTAACACACCATTGTAAAGCAATTATACTCAATAAAGATGTTAAAAAAAAAAAGGGAAAAATAAGATCTCAACTCAAAGACCTGAGTTCTTTCTTAAGAAATGAGGAAAACAAGTGCAAATTAAACCCAAAGAAAGCAGAATAGAGGAAATAATAAATATTAAAGGAAAAATGATGAAATAGAAAATAGATGAAAAAATTAAAAATCCATGAACTAAAAGTTGGCACTTTGAAAATATTAATAATATAGGTAAAACCTCTACCTGGATTGATCAGGAAAAATAGAGAGAAGATCCAAATTACCAATATCAGGAGTGATAAAAATGACATAATTCAGATACTGCATGTGATAAAAAGATAATAGGAGAATTTTATGCACAATATGAAATATACTGAGATTATGAATAAATAAACATTCAGATCCAGTGAGTAGAGGAACGCCTGATAAATTCTGTCCATATTCAGAGATGATATAAAAAGGTTATATATACGAAAAAGAAGTGCCCAATGTTCACACCAATTTAGTGACTGAAATGAGTTGTATACTAAATCATATACACAAATAATTTGTGGTTTCAAGTGTGTACCACTGTGGTCTTGTAAGAAAATAATGGTTCAATAACTCTTTAATTTGGTGGTAGAGAAACCTCTATGGATTGACAGGGTAATCAAGCCTTTGCACGAATATGAACATGGGTTTGAATCATGGCTCCACTAGTTTCTAACTGTACGATCCAGAAGAAGACATTAGTCTCATTTACAGATAACTCTATCATATAGTGCTTTTGTAAAGATAAAATGCAGTAGTACATGTAAGGATGAGTAGCGTTATTCTGTGAATAAAATTTATTTCCCTTACTCTAATAAGAAAATAGCAATGGGGTAAGTAAGACCCTCCCCAATTTCCTTCCTCCCTCCCTGAGTCATTCAACTATTAGAAGCAAGCATCTATTGACAGAACAAGAATCATACCATCATAAGAGAAAGAAGCCTGGCTGTGGCCAGGACTGGAGTCACCAATATCAGTAAAATGTAGAAAGAACAGGAAACAACCAAGAGAAGGGGATCCAATGACTTGAAATGCAAAGAGCACACACATGTTGGAAAACTCAAGGATTCTGTGAATAGGGAGACAGAATCTTTGAGCAGTGGTTGTGGCAATCCTTCTGATAAAGGCTCTGGGCCAGAGACAACTGTTGATTTACAATATCGTGTTAGTTTCAGGGGTACAGCACAGCAATTCAGTTACACACACACACACACACACACACACACACACACTTTTTCAGATCCTTTTCCCTTACAGGTTATGACAAAATATTGAGTATAGTTCCGTGTGCTATATAGTATGGTTCCTTGTCAGTTATCTATTTTATATATAGCAGTGCGTATATGTTAATCCCAACCTCCTAATTTACCCCCCCTTTTTATATATCTATTGTTATGGCCCAAAAGTCATATACTGAAGCCCCAACACCCATTGTGAGTGCACTTGGAGACGGGGTCTTTGTGAGCTGATAAAGGTTAAAGGAGATCATACGGGTGGAGCCCTGATCCGATAGGGTTAGCATCCTTATAAGAAGAGACACGGGAGAGCTGTCTGTCTCCATCTCTCTCTCTGTGCCCCCAGTGTCCCATCCCCTCCACCTCCTGCCATGGGAGGATATGGGGGAAAGTGGACAGTCTGCAAGCCAAGAGGAGGGCCCTCACCAGAAAGCCATCATGCTGGGACCCTGATCTTGGACACCCACCCCCAAAACTGTGAGAAAATAAATTTCTGTTGTTTAAGCCACTCAGTCAATGGTATTTTGTAATGGCAGCAGAGCTGACTAAGACACCTCTAGCTTTTATTTTCACTACATTATGCAGATTGTGCCTGGTGAATGAGGAATACGTATTAAAGAACCTTTTGTAGAACAAAAACACGAAGTGTGCATGAGCTGAAAGGTCCTGCATTTTGGATCAACACTGGGGTAGACACGGAGGGGATGTGTGGTGACTTGAGTTCTGTTTTTCCTGGTGACCCCAAACCCTATGTCTTGCTTCTTTCTTTGAGACCATCAGCTGAGCTGGAGTGCCCCTCCTTCTCAATTCCCTCTCTCTCCTGTCTTTACTACTCCAGTGCATCACGTGGCTGCCATGTCACCAGTCTGATCGCAGACCTTGGTGAACAAAGCAGCACAGGAGTGAAATATCATCCAGTTGCTCCTTCCCTTTCCTGTTTGCTTGACTCACATAGCAAAGTACAGAGTCTGAATACACACAGCAAATAATGCAGCAATTCATGTGCAAAGAATTTTTAAAAGTTAATTCGTGCAAGGAACAGAGCCTGATATGCTCAACTCTTAACAAGACCCACTCTCACTGGAATCTGGGATAAGAATTTCAAAGAATTTTATGCCTATCAAAAATCAACCTGGGGATAGAATTCCATCAGCCTAATCAGGATCCCTGCCTTTGAAGTGCTCCTTTGTCTTTTATGCCTTTTCCTCTGGTGCCCTTATTTCATGCACAAGATGATACATACATAGGCATGTTGGGTGAGCTTGTTCAGTCTAAGAAAATTCCATGAAAGTCCAAATGAACTGTGAAGCTAGTTAAAGGCTTTTCATTATTTCCTCACTTATATAATCAAGTTATCCAAAAAATCATACATCAAAATGCTGAGTGTTTTCAAGACACGTTTTACAAAGAAAATACTAGTCTCTAAACCTGTCCTTAATTTTAAAATGTATTCTGTTGGGATAATGACAATTTATAAACCCCCCAAAAGAAATGTGTTTTTTCTTAATGTATGTAATGTCAAGTAGGTATAAAAGCAAAGAGTTTTCAGCATACTTAAAAGAGGGTATTTATTGAAACAATAGAAATTGGACAAGACCATGAGCACGCAGGGCTGTTGGACATTGGTTGCATTTCTGTCCCATGGGTACCTGGCGTCAGTTGCCCAGTTTTCCCCATTTACCGTCTTTACCTATGAGAATGACTCACTCACTTAGTTACCTATACATCATTTTCAGGCAGACAGCACAGACAAGTAATTTGAAACCACTTGGAGAATTAAAAATCTATCATCTCACAAATACACATTTACCCTTCATTTAGCAAGGTCACCTTGCATGCCATTTCCTGGCTAGTTTTTCTTAATCTTACTGCTCCCTGTGTTTTCAGCCCTCCTTAATTGGACTCAGGAGTATTTTGAAAGCCAGAACTCTTAGCTATCTTCCCAGAAAGCCAGGTGTCCAGGAAAACCAAACAGAAGGAAAAAAAAAAAATGAAAAGATAGCACTTTAGGTCCTCTAAGTATCAGCCAGCTCTTATCATGAAAATTTAAATTTTCATATTTTGATGGAAACAGTAAACACATTTTGAAGAAAATGTCAGTGTGCCATTCTAAGAACATAGTAAGTTACACTACTTTGTTTTGGCCATAAAAAGCCTTAGCATATGTTGCAAAGGTATAGTTCATGAAGCTTAACAGGAATTAACTGCCTTTAATGAAAATACATTTAGAGTTGTTATAAATGTCGGTGGCACCTATTAAATGGGTGATAGAGTTTACAACTTTTTTTTTAGACTGATACTTCCAGGCTCACCAGGGATGTTATTCATGTCATAAATAATATTTCAACAAATGTTTATTGTATTTGGGTCAGGGATAGTGTTATCTTTCATAATCACTGCTGCCGTGAAGATTAAATGAGATAATGTAACCAGATAATGGACATGACCATGCCTAGCACGTGTTTAATGAATATTGGTTTATCTACACTTCCTGCCCTCAGACAGCCTGCAGTCTGTTAGGGTTGCCCAGTCAATCACTGACCACAGTGAACTTATGACTGATGGGAGAAGCAGGCCCAGTGGTGCTGCAGGGGCACAGCAGGGCAGAGGCATTTAAACATGATTAACAAGAGATTACACTTAAAATTAATTTTGAAGGATACATAAAATTTAGGTAAATGCCAGGAAGAAATTTATTCAAAACTGGTGGAGCAAATCCCTGTGGTGGTGAGAGTAAATGTGATCCAGACACAGAAGAGAAGCCATTAGGATGTGCCGACTGGCATGAAAAATTCATTCACACTCACAGGCTACCGATGTTCACGAGTAACTGTGATGGCTCCATGGGCTTTAATAAAGACATCAAAAAGCTCTGATGAAATTCACCTAGAGTTATATCACTCATTAGGGCTGGCTACCAGTATATGCCCCCAATTGGAAAAAACAAATGTGTATCCTTTGATGCAACCAGTGTTTTAAAATGTTTATTCTTTGATTCAATAAATGTTGCAATGAACTGAGTGGTAAGTGTAACTAGCCTACCAGGAAAAAAGGTCTCATGATGTATTTGCACTTCACAGTACTTTTGCCCTTTTAGTAAACATTCATTGTTTCACCATTTATTTCAAGATTTCCTTTCCAATGGGAACACTGAAAAATTTACAAATTCCAATCATCTTAAATGGTAAAAAGAGAGAGTGATTATTTATGATCTTGGGTGTTGCCATTACTGTAATTTACTCTTGACTTAGAAAAATGGTTATATAATCAAACATTAAGATCCACAATAGAGTAATAATATAATTAATATATATGTGTGTTTATGTCTACCTACCTGCCTTTAAAGTGTATTGCCCAGTGACCACAAATTATCACTATGCTTATACTGTGTCATGTTAAGTGAATTAAGTGATTAGGCGATTCTAGGAGTGATTATTTATCAAATAATAGTTAAAAACAAAAAATTTTGTCAAAGTTATACTATTACATCATTAAAAGGAAAAAGTAAGGGTACATTATTTTTTCCCAAAACTTATTAAGAAAAGCAAATTACTGGAATCCAAAGCCTAACAGAAATTTAAGTACACTTTTGTAAAGAATAATAAGTTAAAAAACAAATCTCATTATCGAGTTCCTCAGTACACTGAGTCTTCCTCTCACTTATAAGCCTCACAATATTGGGAATGAGTGCTTAGAAAATAAAAATGCATTAGACTCTTTAAACTTTGCTGTTCTGGAGATTTCCCAACCAATATGCAAATCTGAGTTTAAGAAAACAATGCTGTTACAGCAAATCCAGTATTTCTCTAGTTTTTCAATGGCTCTGTAAGAATGACATCCTGTTTTGGCCGGGGAATATTCCACTCTATTCAGCAGAGTTTACCATTGCCTCCACCCATAAGGCCTGGTCCATGGTCTCCACATCACAGCCATGGGGTAGAATTAAGATGCCAAATGTGAGCCCCGTGCTCCAACGTGGAACCTTTATACTAATCACTTCTTTTCCCCATACTCAGATGCTCAGCTCTTGTCTAACTCGTGATCATCCATCACCCCCCATTCTCTCTTGTCTGTTGGAGCAGGAATTACAATTTACCATCTGTGTGGCCTTATTCTTCTCCCTAGTGACTAGAAGGGAGAGTACAAGTAAATTAGTTCATCAAAACCTATAAGGAAATTGAATTATTGTTTACCAGTCTGTAATCACTTTACGGGCAGCAAACACAATACATCATTTCTAGTAATCACTTAAAAGTTTGTTAAGTTAGAATGAATATTAGAAAGTAATATTTCTGAGCATCAGAGACCTAAGTTAATTTTTTTCTCTTATAAGAGATTACTATAAAAAATTCAAGCCTTGCCCACTGCTTCTCAGAATATTGGAAGCTCATTGAGTTGACTAAGTTTATTCTTTCTCAATGTCTTCCCATATACAGACTAGGCAATGACAAATTATTTTTAGAATAATAATAATAAACTTCCAGTAGCACATACAAACCAATATTTGAGTTAAAAGTCAATTTGCCGCCTCCAAGTCTGTAATTTATATCCAGAAACAATATTAGATCATAGAAGAAAGAGCTTTGCAAGTTACACATTGTAAAAAAAGTTATATTTTCCCTCCCTCTTCATCACATACTCAGGATGCACAATACACTATCTCCATTCCCACGCAAGAATAGCTTTTTTAAAGAAAATTAAGGGACAAAATTAAGGTTATATATATATAAATATATATATATATATATATATATACATTCTTTAAAAATAGATACACTAATATTTAACAGTTAGTAAGTAGTTGTATAGCTGTGCCAACTACCCACACAATCTTAAAGTTCTACTATTGTTGTGTTTTTGATGGATTACTATATAAAAAGCAATTTTTTAAAATACCGCTATAATAGTTATTTCACAGAATTCTTAAAATTGAAATCTAATGGAGTGACAACTGACAAAGTACAATGTTCAAGTTATGAGTAAAAAAGAAACCAGCTATTTATTTCCAAATATTTAGATTTTGCATTTTCCATTTAGACTTCTTGGAGCAATTTTTATAAAGTTCCAGAACAAATAAATCTTTTAACCTGAAGAGTAATTTTTTCTTGATGCCTATTCTAAGGAAATCTAATGTCAAATATGATTGAGTTTAAATGAGAACAAATAAAATTAACGATTGGCCATAACACTGGCTACCCAATTTTACTTGGCTCAAAATGCACCTTATTATGACTGGTTCTTGTAGTCACTACTTTCCAACAAAAGCTGAATGAGGTTGACTATTTGTACTGAATGTCATCAATATAGATTACTTTCACAACAGCAGATCAGACAGACTGCTAGGTTAAAGTAACAATGATACATGCAATCTCCATCCTTTCTCATCCTTAAAACATGTTTCCCAAGTTTATAATGGGTCATTCCATGTCTAGGGAAAATTTCTTGCAGGGTTTTATTTTTTATTTTTGAGTTTTTTTTTTTTTTTTATTGAAGTGTAGTTGATTTAAAATGTTGTGTTAGTTTCAGGTGTAGAGCAAAGGGATTCAGTTATACATATTTATACATCTATTCTTTTTCAAATTCTTTTCCATTATAGGTTATTACAAGATATTGCGTATAGTTCCCTGTGCTATACAGTAGGTCCTTGTTGGTTATCTATTTTACATAGAGCTGTGAGTATATGTTAATTCCAACCTCCTACTTTATCCCTCTCCCCCTCCCCTTTGGTAACCATAAGTTTGTTTTCTATGTCTGTGACTCTGTTTCTGTTTTGTAAATGAGTTCATTTGTATCATTTTTTAGATTCCACAGATAAGCAATATCATAAGCGATTACTCTGCAGAAATTATCTCACATGACAGTGTCCACCCATCTTCTAAAATTGTTAGAAAAAGCTGATCAGTATTACTTTTTGCATTAAAATAAGAAAGTTCAAAGATGGTAAGTATTTTTCACTATGGCTCAGCACATGCTGAGCTCCAAAGGTGCAATCTTGGGTCTCACAATGTGTGACAAACCAGTAGCAAGAGATGCAGAGGAACGATAAAGGAAGAGAGCTGAAAAGATGGCATCAGCGCCTGCATCGCACTGACTCCCTTCTCCGGAGCCTCTCAGCTGCTGGGAGGCCAATGACACCAGCAAGAGTGTTACAGAAGTAAAAGAAGCAAATTGAAGTGAAGAAAATGCAGAGCTAAAAAGTGAGTGTTTCTAGGAATATTCCTTCCTTCCTAACTTCCCTCCTTCCTTTCTCTCTGGAATGACTGATTCAGCACTGTACACGGTGTAAGGCACTAGAAATACAACTATGGTGTTGTTCAGCCGACAGAAAGACTTGAGGAAGATTGCAGCCACAGGTATGAAGTAAGCAGTGGTGAGACATTCGAAAAGCTGGCAGAGCAAACTCAACCTTATTGTTGGATCTGTTGAGATTACTTCTCGAGGCAGTTGCTTTCAAGATGGTAGAGATGTCAGTGAAGAGTTTCTATTAAGCTTATGAGGCCTTCATTTTTTCCCCACAGCTTAAAGGTCAAACTGAAAGTATCTTATTCTAAACCAGTTCTTTAAAAATAGATATGCTAATATTTAACAGTTAGTAAATAGTTGTATAGCTGTGCCAACTACCCACACAATCTTCTTAGAAAATACTGACCAAGACTAGTAATGTGACAAATTACTAAGGAGCAAGAAAGAGTCATTCCTTTTTAAAGGCATTAATAGCTAACTAATTGTTTCTAATTTGGAGGAGAGTTTCTCTTTATAAAAATTGGCTATAATTGAATTTGACATATGTGTGAGTACTTTGGTATATGTATATTGCAGAGGATATAACAGAATTAAGGCATGTTTCTTATCCCCATGCAGCTAAGAATTTAATTAAGTGGACAGCATAAATAGTCACATAAATAATATACACTAAAGTTAGACAGCCTTTTCTAATATTTACCTTTGTATAGTAGTTAAGCGTCAAGTGTATTGCAATGAAGCTAATGGGAATTAGGAGCTTTGTCTTGTTCCATCCTCATTCACCAGCATCTGGAATAGGACCAGCGTGCACATAGAAGCTGCTCATAAATCCTGAAAAAATGACTAAATGTATGAATCATTTCATATGCATTATTTCACGCAAGTAACTTCCCTGTGGTCAAAAGGGAGATCATTTTATAGACAAATCAAGACAGAGATGTAAAGTTATTTGCTGAAATCACACCATTAGGAAGGGGCAGAACTGAATACAAAACCCAAGGTTTCTCGGGCTTCCCTGGTGGCCCAGTGGTTAAAAATCCGCCTGCTAATGCAGGGGACACGGGTTCAATCCCTGATCCGGGAAAATCCCACATGCTGCGGAGCAACTAAGCCCGTGCGCCACAACTACTGAGCCGGTGTTCTAGAGCCCGCGAGCCACAAATACTGAAGCCCATGCGCCTAGAGCCCGTGTTCTGCAACAAGAGAAGCCACTGCAATGAGAAGCCCGCGTACCGCAACAAAGACCCAACGCAGCCAAAAATAAAAAAATAAATAAATTTAAAAAAAAAAAACAAAAACCCAAGGTTTCTGACTTCTAGTACCGTGCAATTGCCATGCACCAAGAATTGCATGGCTTGTAACCACCAAAGGAGATGAATGTGGAAAGAAGCAAATGTCCACTGTTTCAGACTCAATACAGACACATTTTCTAGTGTTAAGGTTGAACTAAGAACAGGTTCTTCTCCCTCTAACAAGGTGGATCTTTTAATGAAGAACACACACTCACCAGATGTGAGTTAAGTGAAAGCAAGTTTTAATGTTGACACCTAGGAAGTACTGTATTTCTTAAAGAGGAAACTGGATGATCCCAAACCCAGGGAGAATTAAGGGCTGCAATTTTCACAATTTCAGATAGAATACCATGCTGAGATGCATGCAGATTTGGGTGTATGTTTGTGTATGAGAGAGAGAGAGAGACGGAGAGAAGAGAGAGAGTGGGATAGACAGCCTGGTCATAAGTGTAGTCCTGGCCTCCCTCAGACCACAAATAAGCATTGCACCCACACTGACTGGTCAGGGAGAGACTGTAATTCCATCACCAGAGTCCTTCAGTTGTAACACTCTGCCCTAGAGGGATGTCACAGAACATTTTTTCTTGTGGATCTAAAACAGGGCATTGATGTGCAGTGACACTTTCACAAATAACCCCTCAGCTTTCTGAAAATACATCCTTGAACCCAATTACACTCATAATTCAAATATAATACCAGCCTCTACACTCAAATACTCCTCTACAATAAAGCTGCATCATCTCTTGCTTGTAACTCTTGTAGAGGGTCTTTCTTAGCAAAGGGATAAAGTCTTTACACAAAGTAACTTTAGCTTGGAAATGCCTAGACCTGGCTGATGCAGCCAGAGTAGGTAGGAAAGCTTCTGGAAAAGAGATAACACTAACAGAGAGGCTGAAATGCAGGACAGATGGAGGAAGGAGGGCCAGGAACAAAGTTATGGGTCCAGGAGAGATCTGGGTTTTCTAAAGGAAGATGGGTAAGCCAACCTGGTGGCAGGAAAGGGTTCAAGATGGAGATAGTGGGAGTGAGGTTTCCTCACCCACTTTAATTTAACAATTGGAACTAATGAGATGACAGAGAAACAACTGTAATTATTTAAGAACTTCCCATCAGACTTAAGGAGCTCAAGCAGTAACTGATGTATGCTCCCAGAATAAATCACACATTACCGATGATTCTGTATATGAAAATCTATACATCTGGTGGCACAGTGGTTGAGAGTCCACCTGCCGATGCAGGGGACACAGGTTCGTGCCCCAGTCCGGGAAGATCCCACATGCCGCGGAGCGGCTGGGCCCGTGAGCCATGGCCGCTGAGCCTGCGCGTCCGGAGCCTGTGCTCCGCAATGGGAGAGGCCACAACAGTGAGAGGCCTGCGTAACGCAAAAATAAATAAATAAATAATACAATTTTTAATCCTATACCATATCTGAGGAGTTGGTGTTTTCTCTTTTACAATGAAGATTTATGTCAGATAATGATAAAAATTTGACTTATTTCTAAAACAGTGTTCTATTTAACTATAGAAGTTAAAAGAAAGAAATGTAACTCAAGGAGAAAAAATAAAAGTGCAGTAAGAAGAATATAATCATACTGTACGCCTAGGAAAAAGGAGAATTATAAAGACATGGAGTACTATTTCTCCTGTGAATTGAAGAACTTTGCCTCATAGTTTTTTGCTAGCTTTTTTTTTAAGGTGAGGCGATGTTATCTACAGAACAAATTCCAGGCCTCAGTTTTTAGAGAAGAAAAGCACACAGCACCAACCGTCCCTGGGATGGTGGTGTGTTCAGGAAGAGACCTCTTCTTCTCCCAGCACTGCCCCAAGAGTCTTCTGGATCCTTAAGTGGGTTCTCAACCACTGAATTACCAGGTAGGTAACCCCAGGAAGCAGAAGCAGCAGGTGGTAGATAAGGAGGAAGCCATGGCTTCTTCTTTCTAGGGTTAAATAAGAATAGTTTCTAAGAAAATCACTTAGCATAGGGTCCTGCATATAGTAAACTCTCATTATATCTAACCTAAAATTATTAAGAATTAACAAGCACCACTTGCCAACAGCCTTGGAATGTAATTTCTTTACTCATCAATTTCTCATAGCCATGGCTTCATGGCAAAATCTGTAATACTTGGGGCTTCCCTGGTGGCGCAGTGGTTAAGAGTCCGCCTGCCGATGCAGGGGACGCAGGTTCGTGCCCCAGTCCGGGAAGATCCCACATGCCGCGGAGTGGCTGGGCCCGTGGGCCGTGGCCGCTTAGCCTGCGTGTCCAGAGCCTGTGCTCCACAACAGGAGAGGCCACAACAGTGAGAGGCCCACGTAACTCAAAAAAAAAAAAAAAAAATCTGTAATACTTGAACAAATAAAGGGAAAAAGTAGCAGGTTATATGAATTCTAAGATAACACATGAGTATAATAATATGGAATAGTTTTAAAGTCACAGTATGTCCACAAAGTGGCACAGAAACCATTGAAAAATGCAATCTTCCTAATTCATGTTAGGAAGTGACATAAAAGTCAACTATAAAAATTAACTGCCTGGAATTAAAACATACAGACACACACACACACACTGTAAAGGGCACTTTAATGAGGAAATTTGCACATTCATACTTATAGGTTATTATGATCTATAAGACACTATTAGTATGCCTTCTCATTTGCAGTTAATTACTCTCCATCTGGTAAAATCTGTAGGAGACATTTTTCTTCTCAAAAGAAAATTTTGCATAAAAACAATTAGACGGCCTCTAACCTATAAAAAGACAAAGCAAGATGGGGAAAGTATTGAGAAGAAAGTTTTGCTCAACCTAAAAATATTCCAGTAATTTCCAGAGGGAGGAGAATTTGAACACTGGCTGATTGTTTACAGCAAGAACAGACTGGCAAAATATAACTCCATACTAGATGTTAAAACTCTTGATGTTGAGTGTTTTGCTTCCTTCACCACTGAATCACCAACAGTGACTAGTATTTGTATATCGTTAAGTGCTGAATAACTGTTTCTTGATTTAGATCACAGGATGCTGATAATGGTAGTATCCTTCAGTAGTGACTGCAATGAATTCAAAGACAAGTACAATTTTTGCAAACTTTAGTTGTCAAAAATGTCATGATTAGGCACATACTTATACATTTTGAAAGTTAGGAATTTATATTGAATTATGGATTCTGCTCTGGTAAGAATTTTATTAGATATAATAAATACAGATTAGATAAATTCAGTGTGTGATAAATTTGAAGATATAGAATTCTGTGTCATTTAATTTTTTACATAAGTTTGTAAAATACCCTTCCCTAAAATTGAAGATTTATTAGCACAACTAACCTTTCAAGACATCAGTTACATAAGATTGCAATCTACTAGTATTCCAGCAGTCCATTTAATGTACATCTAATAATTTCTTTTAATGTTTTAAAAATTTTATTTATTAATTTTATACAGCAGGTTCTTATTATTTATTTTATACATATTAGTATCTATAGGTCAATACCAATCTCCCAATTCATCCTGACCCCCCTCCGCTTTCCCCCCTTGGTGTCCATACATTTGTTCCCTACATATGCATCTCTATTTCTGCCTTGCAAACCCATTGATCTTTACCATTTCTCTAGATTCCACATATATGTGTTAATATACGATATTTGTTTTTCTCTTTCTGACTTACCTCACTCTGGATGACAGTCTCTAGGACCATCCACGTCTCTACAAATGACCCAATTTCGTTCTTTTTTATGGCTGAGTAATATGCCATTGTATATATGTACAATATCTTCTTTATCCATTCGTCTGTCGATGGGCATTTAGGTTGCTTCCATGACCCGGCTATTGTAAATAGTGCCGCAATGAACATTGGGGTATATGTGTCTGTTTTAAATTATGGTTTTCTCAGGGGATATGCCCAGTAGTGGGATTTCTGGGTCATATGGTAATTCTGTTTTTATTTTTTTAAGAAACTTCCATACTGTTCTCCATAGTGGCTGTATCAATTTACATTCCCACCAACAGTGCAAGAGGGTTCCCTTTTCTCCACACCCTCTCTAGCACTTGTTGCTTGTAGATTTTCTGATGATGCCCATTCTAACTAGTGTCAGGTGATACCTCATTGTAGTTTTGAGTTTCATTTCTCTAATTATTAGTGATGTTGAGCAGCTTTTCATGTGCCTCTTGGCCATCTGTATGTCTTCTTTGGAGAAATGTCCATTTAGGCCTTCTGCCCATTTTTGATTGGGTTGTTTTTTTAATATTGAGCTCCATGAGCTGTTTATATATTTTGGAGATTAATCCTTTGTCCGTTGATTTATTTGCAAATATTTTCTCCCATTCTGAGAGTTGTCTTTTTCATCTTGTTTATAGTTTCCTCTGCTGTGCAAAAGATTTTAAGTGTCCTTAGGTCCCATTTTTTAATTTTTGTTTTTATTTCCATTATTCTAGGAGGTTGGTCAAAAAAGATCTTGCTGTGATTGACGTCAAAGAGTGTTCTTCCTATGTTTTCCTCTAAGAGTTTTATAGTGTCTGGCCTCACATTTAGGTCTCTAACCCATTTTGAGTTTATTTTTGTGTAAGGTGTTAGCGACTGTTTGAATTTCATTCTTTTACATGTAGCTGTCCACTTTTCCCAGCAACACTTATTGAAGAGACTATCTTTTCTCCATTGTATATCCTTGCCTCTTTTGTCATAGATTAGTTGACTATAGGGGCATGGGTTTATCTCTGGGCTTTCTATAGTGTTCCATTGATCTATATTTCTGTTTTTGTGCCAGTACCATGCTGTCTTGATTACTGTAGCTTTGTAGTATAGTCTGAAGTCAGGGAGGTTGATTCCTCCAGCTCTGTTTTCCCTTAAGATTGCTTTGGCTACTCGGGGTCTTTTGTGTCTCCATATAAATTTCAAGATTTTTTTGTTCCAGTTCTGTAAAAAATGCCATTGGTAATTTGATGGGGATTGCATTGAATCTGTAGATTGCTTTGGGTAGTATAGTCATTTTCACAATATTGATTCTTCCAATCCAAGAGCATGGTATATCTCTCAATCTATTTGTGTCATCTTTGATTTCTTTCATCAGTGTCTAACAGTTTTCTGAGCACAGGTATTTTACCTCCTTAGGTAGGTTTATTCCTAGGTATTTTATTCTTTTTGTTGCAATGGTGAATGTGATTGTTTCTTTAATTTCTCTTTCTGATCTTTCATTGTTAGTGTAAAAGAATGCAAGAGACTTCTGTGCACTGATTTTGTATCCTGCAACCTTACCAAATTCATTGATTAGCTCTAGTACTTTTCTGGTGGCATCTTTAGGCTTCTCTATGTATAGTATGATGTCATCTGCAAACAGTGACAGTTTTACTTCTTCTTTTCCGATTTTGTATACCTTTTATTTCTTTTTCTTCTCTGATTGCCATGGCTAGAACTTCCAAAACTATGTTGACCCAATTCACTCTAGGTAATCTTATTATTTTTTATATTCTTTTATTGTTTATTGGTAACAATAAAATATTTTGAGGTGTAAGTTTTGTTAAAATATGGTAACCGCCTGCCATATGATACTGCAATCCCACTCCTGGGCATATATCCAGACAAAAGTCTAATTCAAAAACATACATGCACCCCAATGTTCATGGCAGCACTATTTAGAATAGCCAAGACAGGGAAGCAACCTAAATGCCCATCAACAGATGAATGGATAAAGAAGATGTGTTATATATGCACAACAGAATATTACTCAGCCATAAAAAAGAATGAAATAATGCCATTGGCAGCAACATGGATGGACCTAGAGATTATCATACTAAATGAATTAAGTCAGACAGAGAAAAACAAATACCATATGCTATCATTTATATGTGGAATGTAAATTATCGTACAAATGAACCTATCAATGAAAGAGAAACAGATTCACAGACAGAGACTTATGGTTGCCAACGTGGAGGGGGTGGAGGAGAGATGGATTGGGAGTGTGGGATTAGCAGATGTAAACTATAATACATACAGGATGGATAAACAACAAGGTCTTACTGTATAGTACAGAGAACTATATTCACTATCCTGTGATAATCCATAATGGAAAAGAATATGAATCAGAATTCAGTTATATATATATATATATATATATAACTAAATCACTTTGTTGTACAGTAGAAATTAACACAACATTGGAAATCAACTATATGTCAATAGAATAAATTTTTTAAAAAATGAAAATATGGTAACTGCCTTGAAGCTCCTTTACTTTATAAGGAGGCTTATGTAGCAGAAGAGACAGTGATATACATCTTTAAGCAGATAACGAACTTTTTATTTACATTAAGACAGCAAATATGTGTGCAGGTATCCTAAATCTACCTGCACCTCAGGGACAAGTTAGATTACTAAGTCTCTTACAAGTCACTCTAAATCTTACTGTTTTGTAAGTAAGATTTAGTAAGTAATTAATTAGGAAGTAACTAAATTTAGATTAATGTAGAACTTAGTATTTAAGGGATGAATGCCATTAGAAGTACAATGTCCACTTACCATCTCTAGTCCCACTGCTCTAGTCCAACCTGCCAGCTCTCCCCTGAACCATGCTACTTGCATCCCTTCTAGGTACCACTTGCCTCCCTAAAACTTACTTTCAATTCTGTAGCCAGAGAAAGCTTCTCAAACTAAAATCCTCATCACCTCATTTCCTTGCTTAAAATCCTTTACTAGACTCTTATTGCTCTTAGGACAAAAGCAAAATCTTAGTGTGGCCTGCAAGCTCCCCATAATGCTGGGTCCCCTTCGCCTCTCCCACATCAGCCTGCTAAGCCTTCCTCAGCTCCTTACCACCACCAATTTTTCTTCTCCTCAAAGCATTTGCTGGGGTACTTCCTCTGCTAGAATACATGAGCCTCCTTCATTGACTAGGTAACTCCTACTCAACCTTCAATTTTAGCTCCCAGCATAGTCTTGTGTGTCTTTTGTATCACTTTTGCATAAACATTTATGTGTATATCACACATGCACACACACACTCACACACACATATAGTGAGGAATATAAGATATATACATATATTAATTATATACATATACGATGTGTGTGAGATGATCTGATGAATGTAAATCTACTTTACTCTACTAGACTGTAAGCTCCATGAAGGCAGAGGTCGTACCTACTTTCTGTTCATAATTTTATCTCTACTTACACGCCTAATTTCTGGCACATACTAAGGCCTGGTAAGTATAAATTATGTCAACTACACACAAGAACTACAACAAATTCCATGGTAGGACGGATTAGTTGGCCAAAGAAAGGACTCAAATTTGAGGGCACAGAAGAGGCATCATAATTCTGAAGTCTTGTAAAACAAAATCACTTCCAAGTTATTTATTTCCACCACAGTTTTTTGAAGAATTTTCTGTAATGAACAGTGTGACATTATGATGCTTCTTTGGGAAGGTGATTATATTTTTAGTACCATCGAATAGATGGCCTAAGTACTGCTTAGAACGTGACAATATGGTCCCAACTCAAAGATGTTCTATAATTAAATAGATTGTGTTCTTTAGATATGTCAACTTGTTTATAAATTGCTGCAGCACAACTAATATTATTTTTAAATTCTGTGTCAAGCTAAGGTATTTTTTGCTAAGAACTATGTCACAGCTTCTTGAAATTCTATTTTTAGTATCACATTACAAATTCCCTGAATGTAAACAGAATTAATCATTTGCCAACCTACACTTCAGGTATGTTTTCTCTTCTTTTCTCAGAAACTTATTAAAATGAACTAAAGAACAAAATCCACAATAGACGTTTCATTGCCAATGAAATGATTAATAGCTACACAATGCTAAGACGGCAATCATAAAGACTTTAAAATTTACACCAAGTCAGTGTCCCTCTAGTGCACTTCCCTGGAAGGCACTGTGCACAGGGAGACAAACACAGGTTAATAAGATGAATAAAGGAAGGATAATGTAGAGACGATTGCAAAATATAGTCAATATATTTGACCAATAGACATATAGCCAATTGTATATCCTACTAATGTTCCCGTATAGTATTTTCAAAAACAAAATTGAGCACCTTAAGATACAAATAATACAAAAATATATCTCAAAAAGCATACAGAACATATCTTCTGAGGTAGATGTAAAGGTATCAGGAAGATTAAATAAGCCACATTTGTAAGTAAAAAAAGCAACTTGAGATGATGTAAGCTCATTTCTTTTAAAAAGAAAACCTTTCTTTCCCTCCCTCCCTCCTTTCTTTCCTTCCTACCTACTTCCCTTTCTTTCTTTCTTTCTTTTTCTTTTTTCTTTCTTTATCTTTCTTTCTCTCTATTTTCTTTCTTTCATATATAACACACACACTTTTAGTACATGCATGTAGATTTATAAAAATATCTGATGTATGTGCAAGAAAAAGCAGTTATAATACCATAACTACCCTTGCAGAGTAGGACTCAAGAAGTAGGAGTCATTTTTTCCTAACTTTATACACTTTTATACTGCTAGAGGTTGTACAACAATTGTAACTGTCATTTAAAATTAAATTAATTAATTTTAAGTAAAACAAAAAGAGAGGTCTCAAAGTCAACTACCTGCAAATGTCAGACACATGTAAGTTGGCCTGTTTTATCAGAAATGGATAATTTGAAATTCTCCCAAATCTAACATCGTATCTTTCCTTTGAAAATTTAATTTAAGCCCCCATTGCTTTGAGCTCTTCTTAATGGAGAAAGAAAATATTTGGACATAACACTTTATAAAAACCCTTCATGTCAAATGATAAGGTCTCAGAATTTGAAGTGACCAAGAGATCAAGGCCTAAATCCCTCATTTTTGAGTCAAAGCATTTAAGCCCGAAGACTGTTGCCAATTTACCTTTACCCTCCCTCTGCCTGTTATAAACTCGCCCCACTTCTTATACTTTCCTCATATTTTATATTTTTAAAACTTTAAACATTTTCCTTTCTCTAACTGTTGTATTGCTGAATTTTAATAGGGGATATGATTTCAGGGTTCAAAGACTAAAAAGTTAAAGAGTACTCATCACTGAATGTTGAAAAATTCACCTCACATCCTGCTTCCTGCCCCTGCAATTCACTCTAGGTAATCTTATTATTTTTTATATTCTCTCCCCACCACCCACAGATTGTAGGTATCAACTTGCAAGATTTGATTTGAAATAAGCTGAGAAAATAATATCTCCAGTGAATATTATTTATACGCTTTCACTACACACCTCATTTAGGTTTTCCACCTTCACTATTGGATGACCAGGAATCCACTTTTAGCCTCCATAACAAAGAGATAGTAACCCTTTCTACCCAAAGTAACACATCCATTGTTATGTACACAGAAGGATAAGGGCTGCACTGAAAATGCTGACTCAGCCAGAAATGAAGAGTCTCACCTCTACTCAATACTCTGTAATGACCTATATGGGAAAAGAATCCAGAAAAAAAAGAAAAAGAAAAAGAAAAGAGGATATATGTGTATGTGTAACTGATTCACTTTTCTGTACACCTGAAACTAACACAAGATTGTAAATAAACTATACTCCAATAAAAATTTAAAAAAAAAAAAGTCTTGCGAATGCTGAGCAGCAGCCTATTGACAGAAGCAAAACCTTGCCTAGAAGCTAGTTGATGAAAACTCAGTAGAGAGTGATACACTTGGGCTTCCCTGGTGGCGCAGTGGTTGAGAGTCCGCCTGCCGATGCAGAGGATACGGGTTCGTGCCCCGGTCTGGGAAGATCCCACATGCCGCAGAGCGGCTGGGCCCGTGAGCCATGGCTGCTGAGCCTATGCATCCAGAGCCTGTGCTCCGCAACGGGAGAGGCCACAACAGTGAGAGGCCAGCATACCGCAAAAAAAAAAAAAAAAAAGAGAGTGATACACTTAAGCAAGGAATCATCAAACATTAACTCCCTTGGTGGAATGGCCCCTGAAGCAACACTGGACTTCAATGTGGAGCTGACCATTTGGTACACAGAGGGAACTGAGCCTGATTAGAACTGTCCCCTTGATCTCAGATTAGCCTAAGTTCTTAGCAATTTTGAGTTGGACACTAACACCAAAACCTGCATGGAGTGTGCTGTATAAAAATATTGGTATCGCCAAGATGAAAAGTATTCTGTGCATGGATGGTGGTAAAGACATCATAGCAAGTCAGAGTACTTAATGCCCCTGAACTGTATACACGAAAATGGTTAAGATAGCAAATTTTATGTTATGTGTATTTTACCACATTTTTAAATTAAAATATAAAATTAAAAAACAAAACAAAAATTTTAAAAATTGTATTAAACAGTATAAAATTTTAAACAAACCATTTCATTGCCCTCATAAAATTCTTTAGAATTTATATTTAGCTACTCAGGATGGGCGGTAAAAACGTGGAAAAATATACCACATAAACTCCTACTCTGAGGCTTGTTTCTGTTTGGACTAGCTTTATGTTGTATTAGCATACAAAATTAGTTTTGACCAAGGCTCTAACGCTGACATTTGGTGATAAACATATGGCACACATAAGTCATTTAGGTGACTGCTTATTTGTATTGCATTTTGCTTTTATTTCAATGACAAAAATACTGCAATTAGTACATTCAATAACTTCTTTAGGAAAATTTCTTTCCAAGGTTAATCAATCTCTAAGTTCTACACACAGCAAAAAGGTCCTTATCCAATGTTACCATGTATTAATGCAACAGATTTTATTATAGAATCATCTACACTTTGAAGCAACATTAAGTCCTTAGATGCATAAGCATTGTTGAAAAGCAATATATTTCAACAAATTAAATTTCCTGCTGGTTTTCATGTCATCTGAGACTCAGTTCCTTTAAAGGAAGAGCAAATCTTTGCTGTAAACTCTGGGGAGATTAAAAAACAAAACCTTTTTTTCCTCATTGAAATGAGACTATACCCAGATGATTTATAAAAATAGGTCATTTGTTTTCCAGGAAAAACAAAAACAAAAATGCTAAAACTCCTTTTATATTGCAGGAGATAGAACTAGTTACAAAAAACTTTTCAGGCCACTATCTAAATTTCCTCGGAACAGTCTGTTATTTTAGCTGAGGGTTTAATAGGACAAGTGCTGATCTCTGGTTTCAATAACCTTTGGAAACATGGGGCAATCCTAAAGCCCCACAGTGTTCAGGATCTCTTCAAGGATAGGAAAATTGCCTCAATCAATTGTTATATTAGTATACAGCTCTCCCTTTAAAAACCTATCAACCTAATAGAATGTGTATCATTGTTAGCCAAGCTCTATGTGACCCAGTTGTGTGAAATTCTGAGAACAGAAACTTTGATCCTAACTTCCTTCCACTAACTGTCATTCAAGCAGTGATCACCCTGTGGACCAGTCCATCTCCTGGGCTCTTATTTGGAAGGGAGCATTTCTTAGCATCTACCGCTACTGTCACATCCTCTTCAGAGAGGAAATGGTATAATCTGAGAAGAGAAAGAGCTCTCCTACTTGTAATTAAAAACTATGCACTATTTATAATATCCAGGACATGGAAGCAGCCTAAATGTCCATCAACAGAGGAATGGATACAGAACATGTGGTACATATATACAATGGAATATTACTCAGCCATAAAAAAGAACAAAATAATGCCATCTGCAGTAACATGGATGGACCTAGAGATTGTCATACTGAGTGAAGTAAGCCAAACAGAGAAAGACAAATATCAGATGATATCGCTTAATATGAGGAATCTAAAAAAAGAAAAGAAAAAAAAGATGCAATTGAACTTATTTACAAAACAGAAACAGACATACAGACATAGAAAACAAACTTATGGCTGCCAAAGGGGGAAGGTGAGGGAGGGATAAATTAGGAGATTGGGATTAATATATATACAATAGATTGCCAACAAGGACCTACTGTATATCACAGGGAACTATACTCAATATTTTGTAATAACCTATAATAGAAAAAAATCTGAAAAAGAATATACATGTGCATATATATATATAATTGAATCACTGTGGTGCACATCTGAAATTAACATGACATAAATTAACTATACTTCAATAAAAAAATAAAAAATTTTAAAAACCAAAAAAATAATAAATAAGTAAATAAATAAACCTACAATCTGCTTAGATCTATGTCTTTATACACTTCCTTGGTACTGAGGGGCTCACACGAGTAAAAGCCTCAGGGCAAAGCTGAATTACTCAAGGATTCTTAGGTTTTAGCTCAATTAAAGATCTCAGAAGAGTTCATTCTTCTCTCCTCCCATGTAATTAGTTAGGTATTATCGGTTTCTTTATAATACAAGGGAGAGTCCTCAAATTGCTACCTGTGGACAGGGCCTTGCAGGTATGTGCCTTAATCTCAATACCAGCAGGGTAGGTGGAGGTTAATCCAAAGGCTTCGGCCTAGATCGAGAGTGTCTAAGTGTGTCAGAGTTGCTTTCATGTTTGTAAGTCAATATATATGAAGTTCTCACCAAAAATAACATGACTTGGGGCTTCCCTGGTGGCGCAGTGGTTAAGAATCCACCTGCCAATGCAGGGCACACGGGTTCGAGCCCTGGTCCGGGAAGATCACACATGCCACGGAGCAACGAAGCCCATGCGCCACAACTACTGAACCTGCAAGCTAGAGCCCGCGAGCCACAACTACTGAGCCCAGGTGCCACAGCTACTGAAGCCCGTGTGCCTAGAGCCTGTGCTCCACAAGAGAAGCCACTGCAATGAGAAGCCCGTGCATCGCAACGAAGAGTGGCCCCTGCTCACCGCAACTAGAGAAAGCCCGCGTGCAGAAGCAAAGACCCAATGCAGCCAAAAATAAAAATTAAAAAATAAATTTATTTTAAAAATATATATATATATATAATATGACTTGAAATGTTTTCAAATAGCCTTAAACTATGACTGAAGCAATCCTCATTTGAGTGCAAACCCATGTTATAATCGAATCTTGCTCAGACCCTCAGCGCCTGCGCGCCATTTAAGGGCAGTGGATGCACCTGTGCAGGGAGATAGTCACCACGGGTCTGGCGTTTCTGCATGCCTTAGCAGAGGGCTTTGACAGCTCTGTCCAAGACATCTGCAATGCTGCTGTGGGGCAGGTCTGCTTCTGTAGGAGGAGACTCGAGTGAAGCTCCCCGTCTCTCCCAGGGATATTCCAGGGTGATACAGAAAGTGTGTCACCTGGGTCAGAGGGTGGCTGGATCATGTCTCTCCCTGGAATGGAGGACCAGCAGGCTGCGCAGCAGTCCCCTAACGACTCAGGGATTTCCTGAGCTTCTCCCTGTGACACACACCCATCTACCCAACCACTCCACCTTGGCGACTGACATGAACGTGAACGTGAAGCTCATGCCGCCTACTGTGCTGAGACGAATAAACTGACTAAATCATTTGGGCTGTTGTCACCTGCCTGGTTACATCAACGGAGCCCGGGAGATCAGCCCAGCATCTGCAACAGTGCTGATGTCAGGACCTGCTGAGCGCTTGGCAATGCGGGTCACAACTGTAGGTGAATTAAAAGAAATTAATACAATGTACAGCAATACAAAATAAAGCATAATCTTTTGCAATGACTGTCACAATCGTTTCATATAATGATAGGAGTTGTATTGTTTATAATCATGTTCACCAAGGAAAATATTTTCAACCTTCTCAACAGCACAGAGCTTGTACCTCCTGTCAGCTTCCACATCTTTTCCCTTTAACTACACAGATTAGAAAATCTAATTTCCTAACATAAATTACTCTAGGTAGTAATCATTTTTGGCACTATAAAGCCCTTCCGAATACCCAGATTGAGTTTGGAAACACCTAGAAATTATGAGTGTTTTCTCACTGAGGGTCATTTGCAGCACTCCTTCAGATGCAAAGTCAGTGAGCAAGGCACATTCAAAACTAGAAGGTTGAAGGTTTTCTTTTAGGAGAAAGGGCAGTGTATGGAATTCATATCTGATTTTTGACTGCTGACAGCCCCGGAAATAATTTCCCTATGCTTTTGCTACATTTCATTGTGGTTCTTACATATGCCCAAACATATATAAAAAATACTTTCTCAAAAGAAAAATTTTTAGAAGGAGGTCAGGAGAGTGTCAAATTCTTGATTATTGAGTTTCTTCTTCATATGAAATCCTGATATCATATCAACATGATAAGAAATCTTTCTCATTAGGTCTTGATGCAATAGGTTTACGCTTTGAAGGGCTTCAGATACATTACTAAGATAGTTAATTTAGGACATGTCCCTTGAAACCATAGAACTTCTCTTTACTTCTGTTTTTGTTACCAAGAAGCAATTGTTTTAATGTTTAAATTCTGTTTGTTTCTTTTCAAACATTTGAGAAATTGTCTTTACCCTCAATGGTCAGCTGACCTCAGAATAGACAAGCAAAGTTACATGGTGCTCTTAGCATACTGAAAAGAATAATATTTGGTGGTAAGAGTTGGATCATAATAATAATTTTCATTATTTCCTGCAATATGCAATATAACCAAAATTCAGTGCAAAATCCTCTCAAAGTAAACATGTCCTTTTTTTTTGCGGTATGCGGGCCTCTCACTGTTGTGGCCTCTCCCGCTGCGGAGCACAGGCTCCGGACGCACAGGCCCAGCGGCCATGGCTCACGGGCCAAGCCGCCCCGTGGCATGTGGGATCCTCCTGGACCGGGGCACGAACCTGCGTCCCCTGCATCGGCAGGCGGACTCTCAACCACTGCGCCACCAGGGAAGCCCAATATGTCCTTTCTTAATCCTCACATAGGCAGGGCTGAATCATCACTGAATACTTCTCCCTCATACTCTGGACACCTACCCAGAACTGATTCATAATCTGCACATCAATTGATAAATCCAGCTATAAAATCAAATGTCTGTTAGAATACAAGTTAAAAAGTAACTACTTTTCTACAATGTACACAATTAATACAGCATGGCACTAAGCAGTGTCATGTAACAAAGATATTTTGCTAACTTGTTCCACTTTTTCTCTGAGTACAATATTTGGAATTACCTTTGCAATTGTTTCTACAAATTTCTTGGAAGTAGTGTTATTTATTCATATTTTCTGTTTTGAGAAGTGCAATTTTGAGCAATGACTCTGAGGTTTTCCCCTTCTCTACAAACAATTGCAGAATTAATCAAATTTATACTGGAAATGTGATTTTGTACTTGTTCTGAAAATCACTATTTGGTAAAGTTTTATGATAAGTAATATGTTAGAGACGCGAGGCAAATGGATTATTTTAAATCAATACTGTCCAACTTTTTATAGTAGTAATTGTACTTCCTATTTGCCCTATATTTAAATGGGTTTCTTTGAAATAGCTATAATCACACTCACTGATAGATACATATTCACTTTCTACATTTTTACTTAATCCTGTTCACTTTGAACATCATGGACATCTCATGGATGTTCTCTGGGGGCAGACACCATGGACATCTCATGGATGTTCTCTGGGGGCAGATACCATGTCTGTTATTATTTCATCTTCAATGCTATAATAATAATCATCACATCATAAACATTCAATAAACATTTCGTGAATGAATAAATGCTGCCACGAATCCTCCAGCCCCTGTCAACTAGAGTCCTCTAGGGTGATCTGTAACATTCAGGCCAGTAGTCCAGTTCCTCAGATAATCTCAAACCGAGAGCCTTACAGTAAACAAGTCTGTCTTTAAGAAGCAACTGGCTCTTGGTCAAATACCCTGAGAAATTGGATTTCTGTGGTTAAGAGCTCTAAATCAGTGTTTTTAACAGTGTAAAGATTTCTAGACCAAAAGCCGTTTTAAAGATCCTGGTGATCGTGGTGATTCACAAGGATGAGTTGTCTCTTTCAAAAATAGGTGAAATCAAACAGAATCATCAACAAAATAAAAACATCAGGAAACTGAGTTCAAGACATAACAAGGTTTAGCTGATGAGTGAGTCATAAATTAAATTGTTTGTCCTCATGACTATATTACACACAAGTTCCATTTCTTTGTGAAAAGAGAAAAGGGCAAGAAACATAATTTTAGTTTCAATTTGGTATTTTTTCTTCATCTAGCAGTTTCCGCCCATGGTGCCAACAAAGTATTAAACTTTAATGCCACAGTATTCTAATTTCTAAAATTGCTTTCAGAAACAGATTAAGGGCTCTGCAGGTGGGAAGTGCATTTTGACTTCACTGGGAGCAAAATGTGAGAACTGCCATGATGGATGAACAAATCTCTCTAATGGGAAATATCCCCTTCCATTTTTCTTGGTATCATAACATGAAATAAAACTTAATTCAGTTTTTTTAAAAAAAACTATTTTCATTTTAATTTTTAATTACCTGGTGTCTGTCAAATCTTCCAGTTAATTAGCTTTTCATACTCACTGTCTCCATCTCTTAATTATATGCTGTCATTCCACGCAAAATTTAGCACGATACTCTTGACTAATATCAAAATGTTAAGGCCATGTTCTATGAGCATTTAATGGATTTCCATATGAAAGAAGAGAAGCATGGTTTTAACCATTTGACATCACATAGTAAAATTCAAAATTTTAGTATTTCATAAATTCTAAAATGAATTATGTTATACTAAACTCTAACTCACTAATGTACACACCTTTGCTGAAAGGTGTGTACATTGACTGATACCTTGACTGATAAAGGTATCACTGACGATGCCCTGAGTTAGATCATAGTGCTTAATTGCTGTTATTATTACTATCGATTACTGTTATTTATTATTACTCTCTGAGGATATCTCTTTTCCACACTTTTTTTGCTAAAGTAGATATATGCGTAATGTCCCCGAGGATGCTTCATTGGTTCTGGACAATGATTTTGCATCATTTAAATAATTTGCAACATATTATGAAAATAAAAAGTGTATTTTCTTTAGGCTTATGAATCATTGTCTTAAAATATAAAATCAGATATAAAGCACAATATTCTTTTCCCAAAAAAGTACAAAACATTTGCTTTAGCAATAAGTTCATTGTAATTTGTTTTATCTTTTTAACATTATTTTCATTGTAAATTTGTTTCTTTCTACATTTTTCTTTTTTATCACTGAGCTTATTCTACTTGAAAACAAGAGCAAGAAGTATTAATTGGGTTGTAGTGTCTTTCCTTCTATAGGAAAGAATTTAAGAAAAGAAAAAGAACAGGACTTCCCTGGTGGTGCAGCGGTTAAGACTCTGAGCTCCCAATGCAGGGGGCCCTGGTTTGATCCCTGGTCAGGGAACTAGATCCCACATTCATGCCGCAACTAAGAGTTCGCATGCCACAACTAAGAAGCCCACAAGCTGCAACTGAGTCCACCTGCCACAACTAAGGAGCCAGCCTGCCGCAACTAAGGAGCCCATTTGTCACAACTAAGGAGCCCACTTGCCGCAACTAAGACCCAGTGCAACCAAATAAACATTAAAAAAAAGAAAAAGAAGAGAACGAGTGAGAGAAAAAAGATAATTGATAGATAAATGCTCTAGAAAGCTGCTGTCCTAGTTAATACTCACCATTCTGATGTGTGAAGAAAATAACAGGTAACATGGGTCAAGCAGAAAAATTATTCTAGCATAAAATCTTCCTTGTAAGAAGCTATGTGTCACTGGAGATGAAAAGAAATGGTACCTGGTGCCCACGATGAATACTTGTTAAATGAACAGGCAACATCTCTCTATCCTACTGTCACTCGTCACAAGTACCCACTACTTCTTTGTTTTAGAGACCTGGAACTGGATGATTTATCTTTGAATCTATACACTACATGAAAAGTAACCTGAGTATATTCATAACAGAAAATAAATAACACAGTGAACATAAAAAGACATCTTTTTGGTGAGATTTCCTCTCAAATTAAAGAATAAGTAAAATGCCAAAATCATCTTTTAAAAAGCTAAGTATATCCTTCACTGGTGTTTTCCAAAATACCTAACAATACAGGCTGTCTTTAGGTTGAAAATCTTTCAAAAAGCTCACAAATAAAGAGCTTGATTTGTAAGTGGTAATTCTAGTGTTATAAAATATCATGAATTCTCCATTTGTCACTTATAACGTGACCTCAGTTGTATCTGTTCTGTCAAATCGTAACTAAAACCATAAGATTTAACCAATTTTACATATAGCAAAGTATATAGGAGTAAAATTAAAAAGCATATATATCAATTTAGAGAGAAATAATTTTCTCCTTTCTGAGGCTTCTTTGTGTTTAGTAAGCAAAGAAAATAATATTACTGGTTTTCGTCAGTTTCTCCACGAGGATCTTGTGATCTTTTTCAGCAGGTACTAGGCATGTGTACTATATTTACTAAACATGCTATATTAAAAAAGAATATTTCCCTAAAATATTTTTTCTTTCTTTTTTTTTTTTGAGGTACGCAGGCCTCCCACTGTTGTGGCCTCTCCCGTTGCGGAGCACAGGCTCCAGATGTGCAGGCTCAGCGGCCATGGCTCACGGGCCCAGCCGCTCCGTGGCATATGGGATCTTCCCGGACCGGGGCACGAACCTGCGTCCCCTGCATCAGCAGGCGGACTCTCAACCACTGCGCCACCAGGGAAGCCCTAAAATATTTTTTCACAAATGTATGGGACTTAGGGGAAAACATTCAGAAAGAAGGTAAGTTAATACATTGGTCCATTGAGAAGAACTAGAAGAGCAGACATAAGGGATTTGTGTCTGAGCCATAATTTCACCAGTAAATAGCTCCAAAGAAATGACACAGGAGGCTTTTTTTTTTTTTTTTTGGTCTCATTTTTCAATCAGTGAATTGAGAATAGAAGTATCATTTTGTCCCATATTATAATATATAACATAACCAAAAGGGAAAGGCACAGAACTAAATGGTTGCAATTCTAAGCAAATATAAATGCATTTCCTGAAAACCTTACTATAAAGATATGAGCAATAGATTCAAATAAAATGGGAAATAGTAAATAAAAGTTATCCCAGATCCCCGCAGTAAAATTGTTGTCGATTTTAACAATCTTATTCAGATTGCTGACTTATATGTGCTTAGATTGACTGTATGTTCCAAATCCTATAACCCACACATAGCAAGAGAGCATTGAGATAGTCTAATGAGCTTAAGTAAACTGTCTCAAAGTAATGTCTCAAAATTTGCCTAGTTTATATCCCAAATATTGCCATTCTGAACATCCTGACCATCACTACCGGGTTTCAGACCTTCAATATTATCTTGTACACAGCTATCCAATAAACTTCTGATACTGAACTTCACCCTCCTGCTTTGCGTCCCACAAATCCACCTACTATACTAACACAAAATGATACAGATGAATGGATAAAGTATTTTTGGAATATTCCATTACACAGTGGAATATTACTCAGCCATAAAAAGAATGAAATAATGTCATTTGTAGCAACATGAATGGACCTAGAGATTATCATACTAAGTGAAGTAAGTCAGAGAAATATACCATATGATATCACTTATATGTGGAATCTAAAATATATATATACAAATGAACTCATTTACCAACAGAAACATGCAGACATAAAAAAAAATTATGGTTACTAAAGGGGAAATGGTGGAGGAGGGATAAATTAGGACCATGGTCCTAACTTATCCCTCCTCTGCCATTCATATATAAATATATATATATATATATATATATGAATCACTTTGCTGTACACCTGAAACTAACACAACATTCTAAATCAACTATACTCTAATAAAAATATAAAGAACAGATATAACCCTTGCTTAAAATTTCAGCAGCTTCCCAAAGTCTTCCCAGCCATCTTAGCATGACACATATGGTTATCTGTGTCCTGGGGCCTATGCATGTGTTCAGTCTCCCCGCTTATCACACAGGACCCCCAGGCTGTGTGTTCCAGAGAAACAAACTGCTGAAAGCATCCTCGAAAGCGCCCTACTTTTGCACCTGCGTGTCTTTGCCCTTGTGCTTTTCACCCAGGACCTCCTTGCAATCCCTAGTTGCTTTTGGTCACCTTCTCCTTTAAGAACCACTTAAGATATCACTTCTGCCTAAGCCTTCCTGGGGGATTCTGGTCTCCAAGAAGTGCCCCTTCTCTGTGCATGCAAACATGGTACCCACATCTGTACGCTGCAGTTACCACATTTATATGTCCTATGGATCTGGTCATCCCTCTACAGTGACTTATCCATCATATTATTGTTGTTTCCTAGTGCCTGTCGTGTTATTTTTTAACTAGTTATTTGTAAAATGTCACTGTGAACATTAAACAGTCATTTTGAGATTTTTCCAGAAGAAGTATCAAGGATGACATAATCTCAATATGATTAAAATAACTGAGAAATAAGGGACACTTTGCCTCCCCACACTCTGATGGGTCAGGCTCTGAGTTACACTCAGATGGTGACTTGCCATTTTCCAAGTTTATCTTGTACCTGTTTCTTATTCATGTACCTCTTCCCTATAGTTCAATTCCATTCATCTTTCAAGGTACAGTTCTATAAAGTATTTCTTTGTTCATGTCTCTTTTTTCTACCAAGTCCTCAAGTTCTCTTGTCAAATACAAAGATACTGAACAAAAGTTTGTAAATTAAATTGCTCCCACAATTATCTTTCTACAAAAATGGTATACTTCTTCAAGAATTCATTCTACAAAAATTGAATGTCTTCTACAATCCCAGCACTGAGTTTCCAACAGTAAATAATCCAGAATAAATAATCCATCAAAGCAGGGATCTTATATATCTCAGTAAGAGTAAATAGAAAAATAAATAAGCAACAGGGCTTCCCTGGTGGCGCAGTGGTTGAGAGTCCACCTGCCGATGCAGGGGACATGGGTTCGGTACCCGGTCCGGGAAGATCCCACATGCCGTGGAGCGGCTGGGCCCGTGAACCATGGCCACTGAGCCTGCACGTCCGGAGCCTGCGCTCCGCAGCGGGAGAGGCCACAACAGTGAGAGGCCCGCGTACCGCAAAAAAAAAATAATAATAAATAAATAAATAAGCAACAAAAATAGATAATTTCAGACAGTACCAAGTGGTAGAGAAGTGAAGAAAACAGAATGATGCTACAGGGAGCAACTGGAGGGTCATGCAGACAGATGGTTGGAGATCTTCCCGGGAAGGTGACAGACAACTGAGCTAAGATCCCTGAGCATGTGGGCCAGAGAGCTTTCCAGGCAGAGTGAACAGCCAGTGCAAAGGCACAGCACAGCAACAGATGGGACTGTATGGGAACAGAAAGAATGCCAGCTCAGCTTCGCTCAAAAGAGTGAGCCACAGGAGTGAGTGCTGGAAGGAGATAAGGATGCTGAAACTCCTACTGGCCTTACAAATCACCAAAAGGCATTTGGGTTTTATCTTAGAATGACAGAAGATCCTGACATCTTCTTGGCATGAAACCTGATTTACGTTTTAAAAGACTGCTTTGAGAAAATGGATTTTTAGCAGGACCAGTGTTGGGAAGCTATTGCCCTAGTACAATCGAGATGTGTTAGTGGCTTCCAAAAGGAAATAATGGTGAATTGGGAGGTAGAGTCTGGAGGAACTGTTAATGGGTTGTATATAGGAGGCAAGGGAGAGAGAGAATTAAGAACAACATCTTGATTCTTGGTTTGAGCTAGAGGGACAGTGCTGTCATCTCAATAGGGAAAAATGGGAAAGGAACAAATTTGGGGGCAGAAACTCAGAATTTTGTTTGTCAAAAGGATAGTTTGGCTTTAACGTCCAAATTCTTTAGTATAACGTAGAAGGTTTTCAATCTTTTTGCTGTAAATGCAATATATAATGTGTTTCTCAAGATATTAGGAAGAGAAAGGAAAATGTAACTAAGAATTATTTCATCCACTGAACCAGACACTTGAAGTTTCTACTCAATTAAACAAATGTTAATTGAGCATTCAGAGTCAGAGACTAGGTCCTAGGGATATAGTGGTGGACAAAACAAAAATATTTCAGCTGTGCTGGAGTTTGCAACTTGGAGAGAAGAGAAACATGCAACAAATAATGCCAGGTGTTATGAAGGCTGTGTAAGGAGAAGTTTCAGTATGGCAGCGCAGATCCTGGGGAGCTGAGTTGATTAGGGGTCAGGGAAGTCAGCCCAAGGAAATAGCATTACATCGAGATGATCTGAAGTCGGCCTTATCTAAGATAGCTCCTTAAGCTATCTCTTTAAGATGGTTCAAGGAGAGTTTCAGGCAAAGGACTCAATCTACACCAAAACCCAAAGGTGAGAGAATGCAGCAGATTTCATAAACTGAAAGTGTTCTGTATGACTGACTCATAGAGGGTTGGGGTAACAGTCGGGTGAAATATGGTTGCAGAGGCGGGAAGGAGTTAAGGGTCATGGTTATAGGAAATAAGGTGTCTTAGTCCTTGTTAAGGAAATAAAATACTCAAAGAAGAAATGTGGTATAATTTTGAAACACATTTTTAAAAGACTAGAAGGTGTAAAAATTAATTTTCAAAAAAACTTTATCAGGCAAATATTTATTATTCTCCCTATTATATATGTGAAAAAAATCAGAGCTTAGCTTGTGTAAGCAACCTGTCCAAGGCACATAACTAGTATTAGAACCAGCATTTAAATCTAATTTTGTCTGATGAAAGTCCATTGTTTTCCCACAGTACTTTGCTGCTTTATATCCTGTCACCTCCTTCTGTTGTATCCACATAACAATAATCATAGTTCTCAAATACTTCCAAATATTTGCTTATGTCATCTTCAGAACATAAAAGCATTCTTCAAGGTGCTTAAAACTAAAGTTCCATGCTTCTCCCTTTGAAGTTCCTTAACCAACCTACAGTAATTGTAATGGAACAATATTTTGAAGTAGTCAATGTAATTTTCATTCTCTTTGTTCATTATGACCTATTCCTGTCTACCATTAAACCAAAACAGCGACACACACACACACACACACACACACACACACACACACACACACTCAGAGAACAACGGAGTGGACTGAGTTTCTGATTTTTGTTTTTGTTTGCTTTTTCTTTCTCTTTTTCTGTCTTGATATGGACAATAGTCATGAAAGCCCTGGATTTCAATTCCTATAATCAGGTACTTACTGGGGTTTTATGGGATTTTTAGAATAGTCTGCATGTCAAAAACTTGCAAACTCAAGCAAAAATGATAATTACCACAGAGAAGAGAGAATATAAAATGCAGCCATTTTTCTGAATACTCAGGAAAGAGGGAGGGACAAAAGAAAGAAAGAAAGAAAAGAAAGAAAGAAAGAAAGAAAGAAAGAAAGAAAGAAAGAAAGAAAGAAAGAAAGAAAGAAAGAAAGAAAGAAAGAAAGGAAAGGAAGGAAGGAAGAAAGAAAAAGAAAGAAAGGAAGGAAGAAGGAAAGAAAGAAGGAAGGAAGGAAGGAAGGAAGGAAGGAAGGAAGGAAGGGGAGGGAGGGAGGGAGGGAGGGAGGGAGAAAGACAGGCAGGCAGAACCTTCTGGACTTTAGAAGGGTCTGGAGAAGACAGGAAGATGATGGCTGTAGAACGGTCGTGTGGGACCCTGCTGTGCTGTACCCTCTCCTCAGGGTCAAGGGGTTACGAGTAAGTTGATATAAAACTCCACAGAAACTTAAACTGGTTAGGGGAGGTGGGTTAGTCAGGGTTCTCCAGAGAAACAGAACCAACAGGATTTATTTATTTTAAGGAATTGGCTCACACGATTAGTGAGTCCAAAATCTGATGGGCTACACTGGCAGGCTGGAGACTCAGGGAAAAGCTGCAATTTGAATCCAAAGTCAGTCTGCTGGCAAAATTCCTCTGTGCTCAGGGTGGGTTCTATTCAGGCTGCCAGCTGATTAGATGAGCCCCCCACGCACATCTGCTTTACTCAAAGTTCACTGATATAAACGTTAATCTCATCCAAAAACAACCTCACAGAATAGAAATGAAAAGATGCTCAACATCTCTAATTATTAGAGAAATGCAAATCAAAACTATAATGAGGTATCACCTTACACCAGCCAGAATGGCCATCATCAAAAAATCTACAGAAAATAAATACTTCAGAGAGTGTGGAGAAAAGGGAACCCTCTTGCACTGGTGGTGGGAATGTAAATTGATACAGCCACCATGGAGAACAGTATGGAGGTTCCTTAAAAAACTAAAAATATAGCTACCATATGACCCAGCAATCCCACTCCTGGGCAAATATGTGGAGAAAAACATGGTTCAAAAGGATACATGCCCCCCAATGTACACTGCAGCACTATTCACAATAGCCAAGACATGGAAGCCACCTAAACATCCATGGACAGATGAATGGAGAAAGAAAATGTGGTAAATATATGCAGTGGAATACTACTCGGCCATTAAAAAGAATAAAATAATGCCTTTTGCAGCAACATGGATGGACCTGGAGATTATCATACTGAGTAAAGTAAGTCAGACATAGAAAGACAAATATCATATGATATTGCTTATACGCAGAATCTAAAAAAATTGATACAAATGAACTTATTTATGAAACAGAAACAGATTCACAGGCTTAGAGAAAGAACTTACAGTTACCAAGGGGGAAGGGCGGGGAGAAGGGATAGCTAGGGAGTTTGGGACTGACATATACACACTGCTATATTTAAAATAGATAACCAACAAGGGCCTATTGTAGAGCACAGGGAACTCTGCTCAATATTCTGTAATAACCTAAATGAGAAAAAATTTGATAAAGAATAGATACACGTATATGTATAACTGAATCACTTTGCTGTATACCTGAAACTAACACAACATTGTTAATCAACTATACTGTAATATAAAATAAAAAGTTAACAAATTAAAAAAAAAAAAGGAAATACCCAGAATAACACTTGAGCAATGATTTGATCTGAGCGCCATGGCCCAGCCAAATTGACATACAAAGTTAACCATCACTGGAGGATTTTGAGAGTCAGAGATTTGCCTTACGTTCAGTCCAGAACATTGGGGAAAACTCCCTCACTGAGAATAGACATGTTGGTGGAGGAAAATTGGGGAGAAATTGAAGAAGATAACAGACAGACCTGTAAACCGTAAGTTCTGAGTTACATTAACTTGTAAAATTTGCTTTATTCAACTATCGTGTTTAAATACAGATCCACAGATAAGCTAATTTGAGTGATAAGCAATAACTTATTTATGTATTAACAGACGTGTTATATTCTAGAATCATCACTGTAGTGTCTGCACCTAACTCTGCTGGCACCTGTTCCCTCCATTGTGTTTTGAGGTGATATTTTTCCCCTAGATGTGAGGAACAGGCTCTATTATTTCTTTATGTGTCCAGATACAGTTGATAGGTGCTAAATAAAACTTCTTGCATGAAGTTTCATTAAGTGGAAAATTCCCTAGATGATGTCATTCACTCAAAGTAAAAGATGATATCCTTCGATTGTTCACCATTTTGAACATAGTTAAAAGAACAAACATTAGAAATCAACATACAACAGCAGTCAAAAAATACCCGTTTTTCACTTACAGAAATTCTTTGGGATGAGGAATGTTTTCCTCCTGACTTTAGACATGTACCTCCATAAAAGAACCTGTTTTTAAAAATCACGATTTTACTTTTTGCTCTTTGAGTCAGACAAGAATAGGGAAAATAATAAGAGCCTTTCATTCTGTGTGAGTCACATTTCACTGTAAATACAGAGCAGATTTTGTCAGTGAAAAATGACATGAAATGTGTCCTTCACCATTCAGTAGCAATGACCCAGTTATATCTAACCATTCTGGGTTAAAAGCTTTGTGCTTAATAAAATATGCAAGAAGCTTGTCTGATTCAGAAACGTTGGAATCCTGAAAATGCCTCCAACGTCAGAAAGCCAGTGATGGTGGAGGCTGTGAAAAGAATGTCAAAGCTAATGATGGAGGTGTCAAAAGATGTCCTGAGCAGAGGACTCAGGGCTTTCTCTGCAGCAACACTTCCAGCCTCATTCAGCTTTGTCAGAAGGTAATTTCCTCAAGGACTTGTAAACGTAACTGGGAGCATTAAATATTTAATTTTACATTTACAACATGAAATTCTCTCCTACCATTCCAGTATTAAGATGTCTCTGTGCAGTCAAGAAACCTAATTGCTTTCAGTATAAGCAAAGTTAAACAAAATAGTATTCAATTAATTTGAAACAAAAATTATCGAAATGTCCTGAATATTTTCTTTGAGGACATGTTTTAATTTTCTCTAGTGTGTTACTGTATTCTTTCCTTCAGTTTAATAACTTAAAATCCTGTAGTCTTTTTTGATCCTGAATGAAAACCTTATTCTTAATTCTGTATAAAAAACTGTTGGGCTTCCCTGGTGGCGCAGTGGTTGAGAGTCCGCCTGCCGGTGCAGGGGACACGGGTTCGAGCTCTGGTCCGGGAGGATCCCACATGCTGCGGAGCGGCTGGGCCCATGAGCCATGGCTGCTGAGCCTGTGTGTCTGGAGCCTGTGCTCCGCAACGGGAGAGGCCACAACAGTGGGAGGCCCGCGTACCACAAAAAAAAAAAAAAAAAAAAAAAAAAACTGTTGCCTGAGAATTAATTACATTATTAGCAATTGACAGAAAGAAAAACAACCTATATATTAAAACTAGCTACATTTTAGCACTTAATAAAAGCCCAGAGCTTATATTTATTGACCAATCAATATGTTCCCAACCTAGGCAAAGAGCTTTTATTTTATACTTATAACAACACAGTGATATCTGTATTTGAAAAATGAAAATAAGGTTTGTTCAGGATAAGATGTCCAATCACATAAAAGAACCCAGGGTGGAACCTTGGTCTCTACAATAGCAAAGTCCCTGCTCTAAATCATTCTGCTCCTTGTCTCTTTCCATCAGGGTTTAAGATTATGTAATAAGAAGAAGGATTTTAAGTCTCTCACTGAATTTAAAACACGCAAAAGTGTTCTAAATGAGTACTCACACAGGTCTACCCTGCCTGCCCACTGAGGATTTGGTGATGCTACGAAGCGATGGCTTTTGTTTGTTTGTTTGCTTTGAAATACTTGCTAGAAATTTGAAATATTCCTGTGATTTCTCAGCTCTGACTATCTAACTAATATGGTAAGCCAAAATTCTCTACTTAAAAAAAAAAATCTTTCTAATTGTTCTTGAAATTCAATTAACCTAAAGTATTGTAAGATACCTCTACAACCATAAAAAGACAATAAAAATAAATTGTAAGGAAGCCAAAGAAAACTAAAAATCTAACCACACTACACTATTTGATAAAACTTTTCAGAATGATATATTTCTTAGTAATATCTTCCAAAGGGGATACAACTGAATTCATACTTCATCAGCAATGACCATTAATCATAGGCTCAGCTGTAATAATGTAAACATAAAATTTAAGTTCAACACTGAAAACCGTAAACGAGTCACTCTATTCTGGATTATTAGATTTCCGCTCTGAACACTAAAATAGCATGACACCCCCTCCCTCACTTACCTTTGGCAAGAAGTGAAAATGAGAAAGGATGAATTTTTACTTTATACCGCACAGACCAAGGGAAATCTTTGTACTATTTGCTCACCTTCTCTTGGATGGGGCCAAAGTTGCTCCAGAAAATCTTACTCATTAAAACCAAAACAAAACGAAGTTTCAATTTCCCAAAATTTTTCAACACAATTCTTTTCTATGTCAGACATCAAACTAAGAATTAGAATACAAAAGAAGAAAAACTTTTGCCCCTTAACTTATTACAACACAGCCTTCACATTCTTCTTTGTTTCAAATAAAGTCTATTTAGTTTTCAGAGCCATAAAACTCCTTTGAACCAGTGCCTCATTCCTTTTAAAATTAATTATTACTAACAACTAGGCTACAATTTTTCATATAGGTAATCATAGGATATTCATATATTTAATTGGAATATAGCCAATATATGTAATAATTATATAAAACAATTGCTCAAAATAAGAGTTTAAATCAATAACAAAACCAAAAAACACTCTGCAAATTAAAAGAAGGAAAAAACAAATTTAAAATTATGATTAACAAATATGATTTTACCAAATAAAAAATATACTAATTTACCGTTAAAATGTAGCATATATACCAAATAAAGTTTTAGTAGAATGGAAGCCATTCTTAACGAAACTGAAGAATAGTAACATTTATGCCAAAACAAATCATCATTATTTTGCATTTTATAATGCATAGAAACATTATTTCCTAATACATTTGTGTAACATGATCACACTGGTATAGCGTTGCCAATTTGGAAATGTTTAGTCAATTGTGGGCCAATAAATTTACTAGACTGTCAATTTTCTGTTTTAACTTCATTCACCTATTCATTTTAATAAAAATTTCCTACTATTAGGTTACAGACAATGGGGACAAACGCAGATGGGAATAAAACACACAGCATTAAACAAATTATCCCAAAGCCAATTTACAAACACAAACTGTGATAGCTTCAATAAAGGAAAAGCATACTTTATTAAGAAAACTTATTAAAGAAAGAAATAATGTTGACTGAGACTGAAAGAGACAAGATGTCACTAAACACATGATATTTAAGCAGAGCCTTGAGAGGAGCCTCCCCGCGATGGTTTCTGGGAGGACCATTCTCGGGGGCACCGCCTGTGGGAAATCCCTGAGGTCAGAGAGCTCTGTATCTTCAAGGAATTAAATAATCAGAGTTGCTGAATCAAAATAAAGGAATCCTGAGAAGAGGCTGGAAAGGCAGGCAGGGGCCAGGGCCTGGTCATTAAAATTCCACATTAAGACTGTGGAATTTGACTCAGATGCAATGGGAAGGTATTTGAAGGGCTTTATGGAGGAAAGATGGCTTCTTCAGATTTCCTGGGCTAGATTCTTCCTGTCTCCTTCTGCCTCTATTGCAAATTGAGAAATATGCGCTTTACTTAATGTCCAGGCCGAAGGATCCAGAAAGGAGTTTAACCTGAAACCGAACTTTCATGGACCAACTGCAGAAGTTTACCTTAAATTAAATCTGAGTCCAGTTTCTAGATGCCATTTAAATATATCTCCCAAGACGACACAGTAATCTTTGCCTTCCCACGTGTATCTGCCTACATAACATCAGTCTGGGGATAACTGCCGTTCCCCACAAACTGAAGAGATTATCAAGCAAGTGCAAAAAGGTTAGAATCTTTACAGGTCGTATCATATAAAAACAGTGTTATTTCAGAAGGAAGTGAGTAAAAGCTCTGAGTAATGAAAATTGAACATTTAAAAGCTTCCTTGTATTGTAAACCTTAAATGAAAAAGCAAGAGAATCAGGTCACCATTTTATGGCATTAACATTCATTAAGGTGATGCGATTGTGATGGGTACAGCTCCAAAAATCTCAGTGGCTTAACTAATATTAGTGGATTAACATTAGTTTCTCTGCTCAAGTCAAGGACAAAATGTTCTTCCTGATCAGAGGACTCTCCTCCAAATGGTAATTCAGGAATATTTCCCTCCAAATGATAGCTCTGTCATCTTGAAAATGTGATTTCCAAGATCTCCATGCTCACCTATATACCAAACCTCAGAAAGAGCAGGAAACATCAAACAAAGGATATTTATATGGCCCAGGGCTGGAATCTTTTCACAGTTCACAGTTCAGAATCCACTGGCTAGAGCTCAGTCCTACCTAACTGCATGGAGTCTGGGACAGACAGTCTGTGGACCCAGGAAGAAGAAGAGGTGGGTTGGATTAGTGGCCAGACAGTCTCTGATACTACAAGGCTGCCTCAGGACATATATTTCTGGAAATTCTGCAACACAAAATGGCCAACACTAAGGCAAAGTGATCCATATTTCTGGAGAATGAGGAATGGTCAAAAACAAAATGAAACAAGAGCTATTTTGTCCCATTTGTAGCAATATTCTTATCTGAGGCCACCCGTAAGGAGTCTTGCCTTTCCTCATTCGCTTCATTATTGGTTCAGCTTGTGAGAAATGGCAGTTATGCCCAGCTGATGTTATGTAGGCAAATCCCAGTGAGGAAGCAAAGATTACTGTGTCTTCTTGGGAAACATTTTAATCATATCAATGATTATAATTGTCCCCGTTGTATAAATATAGCATTACAAATTGCCTTTTTCCTTCATGAGTCACTGCCTCTCCTCCTATAACCAGTCTTCTTCATTTAACATGTATCTGTAATTGGAATATTTCACTAATATGAAAAATCTCTTAATTAATTTTAATGAGTGGCCTCTAGAAGAAAATTTGAGTCTTGTGAAAAGCATGTGTAATTTAGAATTAATAATGAGAAGTATCTCAACCGCTAGAAGAAAAAAAAAGTGTTTAAAAAACACAGTAAAAAAAAAAGAAATAATTAGGCCTTATTGACTCTGAAATGAGTTAGTTGAATAAACATCTTGGTTAGGAAAGTTCCCTATAGTTAAATGTTTTTTACTTTTTTTCCTTAAAAGTATTTTTCTATGAGTAGTGCAAAAGTAAGTTCTGCTGTACTATTTCAGTTTTCAGTTAAAAATTAAAGAATAGGTAAAGAAAAAGTGATATAGCACTCTGCTTCCAGTATGGAGTATTGATTAGAAAGAGACAAAAGGGGAAACAGATTGACTGATAAGCAAATAATTATATGTGCCTAAGTGTGAGAGGGGTTGCATCATTAACCAGCAACACTGAAGATGAAGAGAAGTTGATGGCTTAAAGCTACAGAACATTTTAGAAGTAGCACTGACAGTGTCATGGCAGGTTCCATAGAGGAGGGGAGGGAGAGAGAAGTCAAGGCTAACTGCTCAGTTTCTAGCATGAGCAATGGGATGAAGGAAGATTCCTTAAACTGAAATGGAGAAAAACAGAAGCTAGATGTGGAAGAAAGAACAAGAATTCAGTTTGGGGTATTTCAAGTTTGAGATACAAATATTAGCATACCTTGGCATATAAATAGTGTTTAATGCTATGAGAGTAGATTAACAGAGCTAAAAATAACTAAATCCAATACTGAGCCTTTAGAAAGTTAGAAGCTGTGGGGATACTACTTGCAATTGGCATCTGAAATGGGGGCAGTCTGATGGGATGGGATGGAGCCCCAAACCTGTGGTGTCTGCACTAACGCCTGTTAGCGCCAGAATTAAATTGTAGGACACTCAGCTGATGTCGCAGAGAATCGCTTGATATGTGGAAAAACCCCACACATCTGCTGACAGGAGTACCGTATGTGTGAGTAAAGGATAAACACAGCCAGAGAATGTGTCCAACTCAGAAGCTATATGGGAACAGTGAGTCAGACTGGAACGAAGAAAGTGAAGATGACCTTTAGGCAATTGTTTTAGTAAATTTTGCTTTGAAGGACCCTAGAGCAGGGGTCCCCAACCCCCGGGCCGGGGACCAGTACCAGTCTGCAGACTGCTAGGAACCGGGCCTCACAGCAGGAGGTGAGCGGCGGGCAAGAGCTCGCATCACCACCTGGACCATTCCCCCCATCGCTCGCATCACCACCTGGACCATTCCCCCCATCGCTCGCATCACCGCCTGGACCATTCCCCCCATCGCTCGCATCACCGCCTGGACCATTCCCCCCATCGCTTGCACTCCCGCCTGGACCATTCCCCCCATCGCTTGCACTCCCGCCTGGACCATTCCCCCCATCGCTCGCATTCCCGCCTGAACCATTACCCCCATCGCTCGCATCACCGCCTGGACCATTCCCCCCATCGCTTGCACTCCCGCCTGGACCATTCCCCCCATCGCTTGCACTCCCGCCTGGACCATTCCCCCCATCGCTTGCACTCCCGCCTGGACCATTCCCCCCATCGCTTGCACTCCCGCCTGGACCATTACCCCCATCGCTCGCATCACCACCTGGACCATTCCCCCCATCGCTCGCATTCCCGCCTGAACCATTACCCCCATCGCTCGCATCACCGCCTGGACCATTCCCCCCATCGCTTGCACTCCCGCCTGGACCATTACCCCCATCGCTTGCATTCCCGCCTGAAACATCTCTCCCCTCCCCCGTCCATGGAAAAATTGTCTTCCAGGAAACCGGTCCCTGGTGCCAAAAAGGTTGGGGACCGCTACCCTAGAGTGATTGGAAAGAGGTAGATTTCAATGAATTTTTTTTAAGTTGGAGGACAATACAACTTGTTTGAATACTTATGGGAAACAATTTGGAAAGGGGGAGATCAAGGAAATAATGTAGAAAAACAATGGAGCAAAGTCCTTGAGAAGAGGGAATATTACTGTGGTGTCATGTGGTGTTTGATTTCATTTAAAAGCAATGAATAATAGCAATGATGACGATGATGATGATGATGAAGATGATATGAAGAAGAAGGAGAATAAGAGGGGCTACAACAACATTCATTGAACACTCACCATGTTCTAAGTGCTACGCAAATCTCTTGACGTACATTTCCCTCATTTATTCCTCATGACAGCCATATAAGGAACCATTATTTCTGTCATTTTACAAGGGAGAAAAATGAGGAAACCTAAGGTGTCTTACATAAGATCATCCAGCCATGATGCAGTGAGTCAAACACTGAAAGCGCCAATGTGTCCCTCTCCAGAGCCTGTGCTATTTAGCTAAATATGTTTTTCTGTTTTCTAGCTTTCCAGAGATGTTAACAGATTTATAATATTTAAAACTTTTTGTTATTTCATGGGTTGAGAGAAGACACGTTTGTTTCACTATCTTATTTCAGATTAAGTATAGATACAGATATAGATATAGATATAGATTCACACACATTGAAAGATAGGGCAAAACAGCAAAGGGCAAAAATGCGACTGATGGCAAACGGGTAAATGACGAGCCTGTACATACGTATGTGTGCTAATATCATATGTGTGTATTTTTATGTCACATAAAAATCCCTATCATGAGTAATTCATTTCTTAACTCAGATAAATTTTCAATGTGCCTTTAATCACTTTTCTCTGGAATTTTATTTTCAAAGCACATTGATAATAGGCAACAAAAAAGTGATATCAGTAATATATAAATATATTCTAATAAAATAATATTATGTCATTAATATTTTTAAATGTTAACATTAGAAGCTAATTTCAGAAAAATTTAGAGTATATATCAAATATGTGATGTTCTTTGGGCCCAATAAATTAGATTATCCTAAAATGTTGATTCTCTGCTCTATGAAAGTGCATTTAGAAATGTAAATATGTACATGATAAATAACAAACATCTTATGAATTAAAATGTAATTTGATTCTACACAGCAAAGGAAGCTATCAACAAAACAAAGGCAACCTACCAAATGAGAGAAAATATTTGCAAATCAAGTATCTGATAAAGGGTAAGTATCCAAAATAACTCATATAACTCAACAGCAGAAAAACAATCTGATTTTAAAATGGGCAGAGGACCTGAACAGACATTTTTCCAAAGAAGACATACAAATGGCCAAAAGTACATGAAAAGCTGCTCAACAGCACTTATCATCAAGGAAATGCCAATCAAAACCACAATGAGATATCACCTCACACTTGTCAGAATGGCTATTATCAAAAAGACAAAAAAACAAATATTGTCAAGGATGTGGAGAAAAGGGAACCTTTGTGCACAGAATGTAAATTGGTGCAGCCACTACAGAAAACACTATGGAAGTTCCTCACAGAATTAAAAATAGAACTGCAGTATGATCCATCAACTCCACTTGTGGTTATTTATTTGAAGGAAATGAAAACACTAAGTGAAAAAGATACATACGCCCCACTGTTCACTGCAGCATTGTTTATAATAGCTAAGACATGGAAGCAACCTAAGTGTCCATCGACAGATGAATGGATAAAGAAGATGTGAGATGTATATACATAAAATTAAAAAGAAGGAAATCTTGCCATTTGCAACAACATGGATGAATCTCGAGGATATAATGCTAAGGGTAATAAGTCGTATAGAGAAAGACAAATTCCATATGACCTCACTTATATGTGAAATTTAAAACTAATGAACTCATAGAAACACCGAAGTGAGTGGTGGTTGCCAGAGGCTGGGATGATGTGTAGAGGAAATGGGTGAAGGTGATCAAAAGGTAAACTTCCAGTTATAAAATAAATAAGTCCTGGGGATCTCATGTACAGCATGGTGACTACAGTTAATAATACTGTATTGTGTATTTCAAAGTTGCTCAGAGTAGATTTAAAAGTTCTCATTATAAGAAAAAAAATTTGTAACTGTGTGTAGTAATGGATGTCCTCATGATAATCTTAAAATATATACAAATATCAAATCATTTTGCTGTGCAGCTGAAACTAAAATAATGTTATATGTCAATTATATCTCAATTTTGAATAATAAAAAAATGCAATTCATTTCAACTAGTTTGCAAGAACAATTTTTGGACAGCAGGAAATGGAAATTTTAATAAAACCTTAATTCAAAAACAAGTAATTGGGGTTTTTAAGTTTGAACCTTCAGGTAAAAGGTACATGGTCTTCACCCTAATAAAAAAACGTATACTTTATATTGTCAGTATTAGTAAATATATTCTAACCAGAATATTCACATAAAAATAAATATATGACTAAGCCTGAGAATGACAGTCATTAGTTATCATAATTTCATGACATTCTGTTCCTTTAAAAATCTGTGAATTAAAACGAAATTAAAAATGAAACATGAGGCTTCCCTGGTGGCACAGTGGTTGAGAGTCCGCCTGCGCCACGGAGTGGCTGGGCCCGTGAGCCATGGCCGCTGAGCCTGCGCGTCCGGAGCCTGTGCTCCGCGACGGGAGAGGCCAAAACAGTGAGAGGCCCGCGAACAGCCAAAAAAAAAAAAAAAAAAAAAAAAAAAAAAACACGAAAACTAAAGGAGCAGTGACGTTTATAATTAGAAAAAATGTGGTGTGTATGTTAAAAACTGATCCATTAACAGAAATATTGAGACATAACAGGATTTTAAGCAATTCAGAGTTACTCTGCCTGTTAGACTCTGCTGTTCATCCCCCTGCATATCTTGTGAGACACAGTTAACTGTGGGTAACGCCCAGCTCTCTGGGGAGTTAGAAAAGTTGGGGAGAGATCTTAACAGTTTAGCCCTAACAATGGATACATTAAAATGTCTAACATAACTTTCTAGACTTTTTTCCTGTGATTATTAAAATTTGATTAAAAGTTAAATGAGCGTTTCGTGTCACTTATTCGTGACATCTTATTTTTCATATACAATTGAGTATATCATGGGAATATAAGCAGACCTCTTTTGAAATAAATTTTCAGCAGTAAGGTCATTCTTCTTCAGGAGAAAAGACAGTTCTTACTGCCAAGATATGAGTTGAACACTATTTGGTTTTCTATGGTTGACAAACACACACACACACAAATAAAAACACAGAATTTTTTAAAATGCTTGTTAAAAACTACAATCATAAAAAGAAGGCTAAACATAACGAAAAGACTATCAAAAGTGAAAAATGGAATATTTCAAATATCATGCTGAATAAATGGGGAAAAGAATGCCTTTTAATAAATGATGCTGTGTAACAGAAATATATTTATGGCAAAAATGAATCGACTCCATCTCATTTCATACGCAAAAATTAATTTGAGGTTGCTCGTGGGCATATATGTAAAACCTAAAACGTCAAAGCTTATGGAGCAAATGTAGGAAAACGTCTTAAGAACTGAACATTTTCACATTCGCGATTTCAATAAGAAGTTCTGATGTCAACAAAACAAACTAATCCAAGAATTTACTGCTTTTCTCGTCCAAATTAAAAACAGTAAGATCTATGCCACTGTGGACCTGGGTAGATGCTATGAACAGGACCAGAGATTGTGACTGGACTGTACTATGAAGCAGGAAAACTCCAGCAACCTCAGACAGGCGAAAGGACCCTTGGAAAATAAATAGACACCTCCTTCCATCAAAACCCCTGAAACAGAGGAAGAAGGCCCAGGATTGATGAAGAGTGATGGATGGGTGTGAAGAGGAAACAAGGAACTTGAAGAACTACACAAGCTTCCCACAACTCTGGTCCCCAGTATGTTAAAATCTGACTATTTGCTTGTTGCTACTCTCCAACGACTTTCTATTCTGCTTTTCTATCTCAAAGACCTGGAAAATCCACAAATTACATTCTCTAGACTTTCCTTCATGCTGTATTAGTTTGGGCCCCACCGATGGAAAGCACTAGAAGAAAGTAGAAGTGGGACAGAGGCACTTCTTTTTTCTGCTCCCCGTGGTGTGTCTGTCCGTCCTGTTGTCAGCAGCGTGTGGCCTGAGACTTCAGTGGTCTTGGAAGTTCCTGCAGAGTATCAGAGGTTTCGGGCAGCAGTGAACTCCCAACGCAGAGCTGCTCTTGGACTCTGGTTTCCTCCCTCTGTCTTTATTGATCCCAACAGGATAAAAAGAGCTTCCAACTGTTATTAATACCAAGGATATATCAACTTCTTCCTTCCTCCAGCAGTCTGGAAACTTTTGTAAACAGTTCTTTGTGTTTGTTGTCAATATCTATAATGGTTTTTGTTTTCTTGCATGATGGATGAGCGATACACTGAGAGATTTTTCGTGAGAGGTTACTCTTGCATATTTGGGAAAAGGAGAAAGGACGGCACTATTTTAGCTGAATTAAAGTGACATCACTAGGACTCCAGGGAATACCTCAGCACAGCAGTGACTTCCTCTACTTTTTTCTTCATCCTGGAAACTCTTTACTTTCCACTTTCAAGTGAAGTGGGTAAAGAAACTCAGTGGGAGAAATACTCCATCGCTGATGGAGTCAGTTCTAATGACCACCACTGTTGAGTTCCCTCATCTTTAAAATCAGCAAAATGCTAAAAACTTAGTTCATAGAGTTGTTACGAAATTTAAATGAGCTAAAGCAAATAAGGTACTTAGTATAGGCCCTAAAATATAGAAAAAAAATAGTAGTATTAGGAACAGAACATGCAGCAGTAGTTTGGGGTGGGAGCCACTCAGACTTCTGACCTAAGAGCTGTGAGATAATAAATGGATGTTGTTTTAAGTTACTAAATTTATGATAACTTGTTACACAAATTCCTAACAACTTCTTATCTGGTTAACATGAAACCACATTGCACTTGCAAGTCTACAATCTATTTTTTAGTATAAAAAAGTTTCCTTCTAAAACACACCTTTGGTTATAGTGTCTCCCTTCAATGAACCCCCATTATCCTCATGAAAATGTCACTACATTTTAACTGCATATAACTACGTTATATTATCATATAATATTATATCATATTATACGATATAATAATGTACTACCAAGCCAAGATCGAAGATTTTGTAAATGGCAAATCTAGATCCAATTCATAGCTCTACCATTATATTGTGACATTAGACAAAGGGCTGAAAATTCTGATTTTCAGAGTCTTTGTCAGTTTAGAACACAAGTCACACATTGGTAGATTGTTGGGCAACTTCTGGCCAAGAGTCTGTTTTTTGTTTTTGTAGGGTTTTTTTGGTAGACAGAAAGTTTTAGTACATTTTTAAAACTTTAATGCATTTTGGTAGGACACACATTTCAAGATTCACCATAATCTCTACCAATTCCTCTTGTCTTAAACCTTTATCATGTTTTCTCATTACTATTCAACTCTTTAAATAATTAGATTGTGCTACTCTGGCCAAGAACTTCAAACAACAAAATTAAGTGAAGTTGAGAAGAATCTAACATTTAAGGGATTTGAGGAGGAAGAGATAGGGCTGATCAAGAACAGTCAGAACACTAGGGCAAAAATTTTTTAAACTGATAATTATCCTAAAGAACTGTATAGCACTACCAGGGATGAGTTGTGAACTTGAAATATACTTTTCTAAAGTAACAACAGTAAAAACAATTTTCAGTCAACCATGCTAGAGGAAATTCTGAACTACCTTTTTCTATAAAAACTGATACAATAAAATTGCTGAAAAATAATTAGAAATGATCAAAGAACATACAGTGAAAAATATATGAAAAATATTACTTTTGTGTTGAAGTTGGTTCTCATATAAGGCCTATATAGTTAATGAGGATACTTGGGACTCAATTTTGTGTGGGGTCAGCAACATAGGAAATGTTTCCCAAGGCTAGAACAAACATAAACTCCATTTAAAGTCTTTGTGAGGGACTTCCCTGGTGGCACAGTGGTTAGACGTCCACCTGCCAATGCAGGGGACACAGGTTCGAGCCCTGGTCCGGGAGGATCCCACATGCCCTGAAGCAACTAAGCCCATGTGCCACAACTACTGAGCCTGAGCTCTGGAGCCTGCAAGCCACAACTACTGAGCCCACGTGCCACAAGTACTGAAGCAAGCGCGCCCAGAGCCCATGCTCCACAACAAGAGAAGCCACCACAATGAGAAGCCCGCGCACTGCAGCAAAGAGCAGCCCATGCTCGCTGCAACTGGATAAAGCCTGCATGCAGCAACAAAGACCCAAAGCAGCCAAAAATAAATAAATATAAAATAATAATAATAATTAGTATAAATTTTTTTTAAATGTCTTTGTGAGAAAAATGTTTTTATGATGATGCCAACATTTGAATACATGAAAGTATTTCCTTTTATGGCTTAGCCATTTTCTCCCTTGACCTTTATAAAAGAAAACACCATAAGTATTAACAGTGGCAGTTGACTCATTTGTTTAGAAATAAAAATATATCTTTTATAAGAAATTGTCAGGTAGCCAAAGGAAAAATGATGTGCAATTACAGCTCTTTATTCTAAATGTCTTGGAAAATAGCATTGTTAAACATTCTTTTGAGTCTGAAAGTCTCATTAGTATTTCATTAAATCTCCCAATATAAGGTGAAAGGGTATGTGATGCTAATAAGGGAAAAAGCAGAAAAAAGTATGCTTTACAAGAAATGGCAGCAGATTGAAAAAATAATTAAGTCAAAATTTAATTAGTTGGAGCCCAATTGCTAACAATGGAATGATCACGTTTAGTTAATTTTTCTATTAATAAAGTGAAGTCATTTCTTGGATTAGTTTGATTACTGACAAAGAAAAATATTTAAATTTTAATTATTCTGAGCTTCATGATTGAATATATAGTTCATTCTCAGTTTTTACCTCTTGAAAAATAAAGGGATTATGTATGGCTTACAGGTGTCACATTCTATGAGAAAACCATTTGAAAGCAGGGTTCTTCAAGGGTCTCTGCTGCTGCAGGGAAAATTCCTGACTTTGAAAAGATGATAATATTTCCACCTTTCTCTGTGATCTATGTTAGTTAACTACTGAAATCCAAAAATATTATTTTTTTATTAATTTTTAAAAATATATAATGACACATTACCAAATGTGCTTATAGAAATATTATAGAAATATTCAGGATATTTTAATTTAACTGATAGCATGAAAATAAATATACCTTGGAGTACAAATGCAGAATTAGAACTACTAGAAATAAATGGAAACCTTTAGAGCAAGCACCTTTTTACTCTCATTTATTAAAGATTACAAACTGTCAATGTTTCAACTGCTTGCCAACAATTCTTTCCTATCACTGAACAGAATTACATTACTCCAGACTAAATATTAATACTAAATTACCACTCACATATGATTAGCCTATTTTTTTTCTTGACATCCTCATTCAGTCAGACCAGATAACTTCCCAAAACCATTTTGGGAAAAGTATCCCTTGCCTATCCCACTAGCTAAGATTTTGATGTAGGCATTAATTTATTTAGCTGGGAATAAAATAAGAATTCTCCTAAAGGCAAAAAATGTGAGATCTTTGTCAAACGAACAAACAAAACTCTGATTCTGTGTATTCCCTTATCATTTATCAAAGGCTAAAAGCTCTCACCACCTATCATGAATGTACCAATATTACAACTACACGTAGAACAACTCTCTTTGAGGACAACCTGATGACTAGCAGAACAGCACTTCTACAACCAAGGATATAAAGTAAGAACCACACAGAGTCTGGTAGGAGGGAGGAGAAGTAAACTAGTCAGGGCCCACACCCCTGGCAGGTAACCCAGAAAAGGAAGGAGACGTCACACACTCAGAAGTTCTCCTTAAGGAGAGAGGAGTTCAAGCCCCATATTGGGCACCCCAGCCCTGGGGACCAGATCAGGAAGATGATCCCCCTTAATTGGTTTAGAAAAGCAGCAGGACTTACAACTGGGAGAACCCAAGGGCTGTAGGAAACTGACATTCTGCACTTAAAGGACACATGCACAAACTTACTTCCAGTCACAGCACAGGGGCAGCAGAATGAAAAGCACTTGGCAAGGTTGCCCCAGCACATCTCCAAGCCCAAACCTGGCTCTGGCTCCAACCCCACCACCGAGGCAGTGTCCCCAAGCATGCCCTGGGAGAAGCCCTCCCTGCACGGGGCCCTGACTCTATCCCCACTGGCTCCAGTTAACCTCCACCAAGGTGGCAGATTCCAACACTCCCTGGAAGAAGCCTTGGCCTACATTGGGCTATGGCTTAAATCCCACCACCCCCAACCCAGCCAAGGAAGTTGCTCCTGACACATCTCAGGAAAAGACCCAGCACCCACCAGGCTCCACTTCCAAATCAAATTATCCAGCCAAGATGGTGGGTCCAAGGTGCCCCAGGAGAACCCACAGTCCAGGCTAGATTCAGACCCAGCCCTCCCACTAAAACCATCTGGCACACACAGTCTGCATAGGGATGCTCCCACACAAGGACATGTTTTCAAGAGCTGAAGAAGTAACTGTTTCATCTATTTTCATAGAGATAAACACAGAAGGTTAAACAAAATGAGAAAACAAAGGAATATGTTCCAAACAGAAGAATAAGAGAAAACCTCAGGAAAAATACCCAAATGAAATGGAGATAAGTAATTTACCCAATAGAGTTCAAAGCTGAGGTCATAAAAATGCTCACCAAACTCAGGAGAAAAATGGAGGAACACAGTGAAAACGTCAACAAAGAATTAAAAAAATATAAAATAACCAACGAGAGCAATCGGAATACAATAACTGAAATGAAGACTACACGACAGGGAATCAAGAGTAGATTAGGTGATACAGAAGAATGGATCAGCAATCTGGAAGACAGAGTAGTGAAATTCATCCAATCAGAAGAGCAAAAAAAGAAAGAAAAATTTAAATGAGGTTAGTTTAAGGGAATTTTGAGACAACATTGAACATACTAATACTCACATTATAGGGTTCCCAGAAAGAGAAGAAAGAGAAAAGGGGGCAGAAAATTTATTTCATGAAATAATGGCTGAAACTTCCCTAATCTAAAGAAGGAAACAAATATCCAGGTCCAGGAAGTACAAAGAGTCCCAAACAAGATGAACCCAGAAAGACTCACACAAAGACATATCACAATTAAAATGTCAAAAGTTAAAAATCAATAGAGAATTTTTAAATAAGCAAGAGAAAAAGAGTCATATACAAGGGAACCCCCATAAGGTTAACAGCCGATTTTTTCAGAAGAAATCATGGAAGCAAAAGGGAGTGTCACGGTATATTTAAAGTACAAAAACCTACAACCAAGGATACTGTAGTCAGCAAGGTTATCATTCAGAATTGAAGGAGAAATAAAAAATTTCCCAGACAAGCAAAAACTAAGAGTTCATCACCACTAAACCATCCTTACAAGAAATGTTAAAAGGGGCTCTTTAAGCAAAAAAGGTCATAACAAGAAACAAGAAGGTATATGAAAGAAAAAATCTCACTGCTAAAGACAAATATATAGTAAGGGCACTGAATTACCCACTTAAAAAGCTAGTATGAAGATTAAAACACAGAAGTCAGAAAAGCATTGATAACAACAATAAGTAGTTAAAGGATACAATGAAGATGTAAAATATAACATAAAAAACATAAAACAAGAGGGGTAAAAAATGTAGAGTTTTTACAATGTGTTTGAACTTAAATGACTATCAGTTTAAAATATATGTCTATGTACGTACAACACACATATATATGTATATATACGTGTGCGTATGTGTATATATATATATATGTAACAACTAGAGACTACTAGAAAACAAGGAACAAAATGGCAATAAGTAAGTAACTATCAATAATCACTCTAAATGTAAATGAATTAAAAGCCCAAATCCAAAAACAAGGTGACCTAATAGACAGCAAACAAGACCCATCAATATACTGGCTACAAGAGACTTAATTCAGACCTGAAGACACATAGAGACTGAAAGTGAGAGGATGGAAAAATATATATAACATGCAAATGGAAATGAATAGAAAGCTGGGGTAGCAATGGTCATATCAGACAAAATAAACTTTAAAACAAAAACTGTAATAAAGACAAAGAGGGGCACTACATAAAGATAAAAGGGGTCAATCCAACAAGAGGATATAACATTCATAAACATATATGCACCTAAATATATAAAGCAAATATGAACAGACAGAAAAATTGACAATAATACCATAATAGTAGGGGACTTTAACACCCCGCTTACATCAATGAACAGATCATCCAGACAGAAAATAAATAAGTAAACAGTAATCTTAAATGACATATTAGACCAGATAGACTTAATAGATAACTGTTCAACATTCCATTCAAAAATAGGAGAATATATTCTTTTCAAGTGCATATAGACATTCACCAGGATAGATCACATGTTAAGGCCACCAAACAAGTCTCAATACATTTAAGAAGACTGAAATCATCATTAATCTTTTCTGACCACAATGGAACGAAACTAGAAATCAATTACAGGAAGAAAATTGGAAAAAAGCACAAATACTTCAAGACTAAAACCATGGTACTAAAAAAATCATGGGGCAACAAAAAAATAAAAAGAAAAATACAGAAATACCTTGAGATGAATGAAAATGGAAACACAACTTTCCAATATCTATGGGATACAACAAAAGCAGTTCTAAGAGGAAAGTATATACCAATGTAGGCATAAATCAGGAAATGAGAAAAATCTCAAATAAGCACCTAACTTTGCACCTAAAGGAACTAGAACAAACAAAGCTTAAAATTAGCAGATGGAAAGAAACAATAAAGATCACAGTGAAATAAATTAAATAGCAACCAAAAAAGAAAAGATCCATGAAACTGAGCTGTTTTTTTCAAAAAGATCAACAAAATTGATAAAACTTTACCCAAACACATCAAAAAGAAAACAGAGAAAGCCAAATAAAAGTAGAAATAAAAGAGAAAATGTTACAACCAACACCACAGAAATACAATCATAAGAGAATAGTTTGAACAATTATATTCAAACAAATTGGAACACCTAGAAGAAATGGATAAATTCCTAGAAACATACAAATCCAAGACTAAAACAGGAAGAAATAGAAAATATGAAAAGACTGATTGCCAGTAATGAAACTGCATCAGTAATAATAAAAAAAAAATCCAAACAAACAGAAGTCCAGGACCAGACTGATTCACAGGGGAATTCTACAAAACATTTAAAGAAGATTTAATACTGATCCTTCTCAAACTATTCCAAAAAAATATATAGAAAAGGGAACACTTCCAAGCTCATGCTACAAGGCCAACATTACCCTGATACCAAAACAACACAAATACACCACACACACAAAAAAAAGGAAAATTACAGACCAATATCACTGATTAACACAGATGCAAAAATCCTCAACAAAATGCTAGCAAACTGAATTCAGTAATACATTAAAAGGTTCCCATACCATGATCAACACGGACCTAGAAGGTATTATGCTAGTGAAATAAGTCAGACAGAGAAAGACAAATACTGTATATTTTCACTTATATGTGGAATTAAAAAAAAACAACACAGAAAACAAATGAACAAACAAACAAATGAACAAATATAACAAAACAGAAACAGTCTCACAGAACAGAGAACAGTGTTTGCCAGAGGGGAGGCGTGTGGCTAGCTGGGTGAAACAGGTGAATAGGATTAAGAGGTACAACTTACCAGCTATAAAATATATGACTGGGATGTAACGTAGAGGCAGGGAATATAGTCAATAATATTATGATAAATTTGTATGGTGCATAAGCTATAAAAATATCGAATCACTATATTGTACACCTGAAACTAATATATAATTGTAAGTCAACTATACTTTAATTTTTTTTAAAAAAGCTAAAATCCTAAAATGTCTATGTAAAAGTTTTTTGGAAAAGTGCCAACTAGTATTGTTAAGGATAGAGGATAGCCTATTAGTATGGAAAAAAAATAATTCTTCCCCAAAAATTATTTTAAAATAATCACCATCAAATAAGTAAGCGTTTCCCAGGGATGACTATGTCACCTTGGGTGATAAAGACTCGCTGTCAGATGTCAGTACTGAAGGCTTACTTCTTTCTCAGGAACACATTCTGCCCAGACATTTATAAGTGTTATTAAAATAATTAGAGAACAAAGTGGAAGAACAGACCCCTCAGCTCCAGTACATGTCCATCCTTATTAAAGATGAATATTTAGTCCTGTTGTAAACACTAGTAGTGCCTAAAGAACAATAATAGGATGGCTCAAGAACAAAAGACCCATTCATAAACAAAATGATACCTGTCTTCCCACACTCACAAGCTGTTTTTATCCCAGTTTTGAAATCAGTTCAGAATGTATTTTTTATCTCTAATCTAAAACCAATGATCTTCAAATAAATTGTCTTCAAAACAATATGGTAATAAACAATATAAAGAACATGTATCAAGTTTATCATAATAAAAGCAAAATAAAATCAAGTTTTATAATATAAAACTTGAAATTCCAGTGTATTTATATTTAGGTTGGAGCAGTTTTTCATTTTATGAATTTTAGAGGGATGGATCATTCAAAATTTCAGTTCAGTCTCACTGATAAAATGTTATCACAAAGTAGGAGGTAATATCTGGGCTATCCTTCATAATACTAAAATGATTTAGAAAACAAGAGCTCTCAAGTCTCAAAAGGACCTAATTAAAAATTCAAAACCTCTGTACATTTTAAAAAGTTATTAACTGTATAGTGTATCTGACTACCCTCTTAAAATTTAATTAAAACGCAGGAAAAAGAAAACAAAAAAATATGGTGGGAAACAGGTTCTTTTACATTACACCATGACATAGTTTAACAAAGCCACTCAAGGATTACTTAAATCTCCAAGAGAATATACCTATGTTTGTTTTTTCCATTTTTATTCGAATACAGTTAATTATAGGCAGTATGAAGTTACATGTTAACTTGTAGATTTCTGTCCAGTAAAGAAGATACCCCTAAGGTTATGGTTTAATCACCTTGTAAGATACAGTAATCAACTTTGTGTGTATCTAACCTAGCAATCGTATTCTAACATTTTTAAATACTTTACCAAAATCCCTATTTCTCAAAGGTACTTGAAACCAGATTTACCATCTTATTTGTCCCTACCTAATTAACAATTTGAATAAATGGTTATCATCTTGTATTTGAATGAGGGCTATATTTTTACTTTCTGGAAATTACATTTTCTGAAAAGTATTGAAAACTTTTTGAAAATTATAATTGATCATCTCTACAGATCATAGTCCAAGTTATTAGAAATGAAGTCCATTATATTAACAAAAATAAACCAGTGGGGACATTGAATAATAAAATGTTAGGGGCATTTTAGGCAAGTATCTTTTCCTGCCTCAAAATATTTTTGTTTGTTCTGCTTTTCCTCCTAATGGTGTCTGAAAGAACTGTATGGGGGAAAAAAGGGATAAAGACAGAACCTCTCTTCCCTTTAAAACTGGTCTTATCCTTCAAAAGATGTAGTCCATAATTTTAAACATACACTATGGGAGATTATCACATTTTGTACAGTCGATTTAGGATGTATATAACTAGAGTAGTCTATGAATTTGCTGGTGAATTGTTGACAGTAAGGATATATCTCCACACTGAAACCATTCTTGAAGACACAAGGGAACAAATCTCTGTATTACTGTGTTAAATTTATGTTAGACTAAACATTATGAAATATCTGTGTGCCAATGTTCAGAACATCAGAGATGGGAGATATCTAATGGATAAAGCAGATATTAAATAAGAAATTACATAAATAAAATTGAACTATAACTGAGGAGAAACACATATTATGATAGTAATTATGGAAGAACTAAATAATAACAATTGATATCTGATGTAAGAGTAGAAAATAAAATTCATAAAAAATATAGGATTATGTCATTTTCAGAGTCCCTTACATTCATGTAAACCATAATTAAGTAAGAAACAATATATAGCATCAAATTTGCATCCAATAGAAATGATCTTTGTTGAAAATATAACCAATCTGCCTATGAAATAAAACAAATAATAGTTTATTCTTCTCATGCAAACAGACATCCAGAGATAGAAATCCAGGGATGGTTACAGATGCTCAGTGATGCTTTCAGATACACAGGACCTTTTTTTTTCCTCTCTCCTCCACCATCAATATTTTGTTGGTTTTTATGCTATTGCTGTTGCCTCATGATCACACAGCTGCTGCTACCTTCTGAACATCAGAGTTCTAAGCAGAAAGGAGAAGGGGAGGATGGCTTTACTATCTGGCAGACTCTGTTTACATTCTATTGGCAAAAACCGGGTAACATGTCCATTTTCAGGTCAAGAAAAAACGAGCTTACCAGGACTGGTTTGGATCAATTGTGATCTTTCTCTGAACCACATCCCGAGCTCAAGGAATATATGCCAGTATTTAAAGAAATCAGTGTTTAGGCAGCAAAGAAAAAGACCTAGTGAGGCAAGAGGGTGGGAAAACAAGAGTTGGTGTCTGCTATTAAACAGCCTCCAGAAATTGACTATAATTGAACAAGCTAGGAAGCTTGAAAGTTTATGTAGGTGACCTTTAATTCAATCTGTTACGCTTTATTATTACACTTTATTATTACACTTTCTGTAGAAAGACAAATGGGAGCTGTTTTGTTGTCATTTTATTAAAAAAAAAAAGAAAATGTATTTGAATAGCACCCGTCAACACTCTTTAGAATAGCAATTGATATTTAGCATTTTAGATTTTAAATCGACATGTGTCTTTTTATTTTCTCTTACCTTCTTGTTCATTTAGATTCTGATTTTTATGCTTTATGTGTTTGAGGAAATTAATTTATGGGAAATATTTCAGAAAGGCATCATAAAAATAGGTGGTTCTTCAGCTATATGTATGAAATATATGATTTATATATATTATGAATGAAGGCAGACTGGATTGTGAGTAAAATAATTTTGTAAAAGTAAAAGGACTTACTAGCATAGACTTGTAGCGATAACAGAAATTATAAGCCCTGCTGGCATCTTCAGGCAATATAGCTTTCATTCAGATTTTCCTAGGGAGCGTTTCCCATAGGGAGTTCTAACAGTGTCTGCCAGGTAGAAAAACAGGAGAGAAAGGGAGGGATGAAAGGGGGGAGGATGGATCATTTATAACAAATATCTGATTAATCAAAAATAGTAAGGAGAGACTGTAGATTTTGATGGCAGTTTTACAACTTATGACTGTTCAGTGTTTATGATATGTGTTCCACTACCCGAAGGGCAGTATTTGATAGAGCATGTGAACTATGTATCAATTAACTCAGTAGTAATAATAAAGTATGTGGGGAAATTTGTGGAAGACCTCAAAGGGCATATTGTAGAGTTGAGCCAATAATGAAGTTTTAGAAATGCAAAATGACAGCAGTAAACCTACAGGGAGGAAAAACGCTTGTATGACTGCATTCTTAATTAACCAGAAGAGTGAAGGGAAAAGCGGGAAACTGGTGAATGCATACACATGCTGACGATTGTGGCTGCTAACAGCAACATTTGAGGACTTGAGCATTTCTTGAAAAGGCACCAGAGAAGTCAAAAGATTGAATAATCAGTGCAATAACAAGCTTCTTGGAAAAGCAGATGAAAAACATTGATCTCATTTATTCTTCAACCAACAGATATTTATGTGAACTAGGTCCAGTGTTTTGGGAAAAAGATCCAAAGATAAAAATTTCACCATATATTTTAACAGTGAGGAGATAGGCTCACCCCAGTGATTTTTTTTTTATGATAAATTTATTTATTTATTTATTTATTTTTGGCTGTGTTGGGTCTTCGTTTCTGTGCGTGGGCTTTCTCTAGTTGCGGCGACTAGGGGCCACTCTTCATCGTGGTGCGCGGGCCTCTCACTGTTGCGGCCTCTCTTGTTGCGCAGCACAGGCTCCAGACGCTTAGGCTCAGTAGTTGTGGCTCACGGGCCTAGTTGCTCCGCGGCATGTGGGATCTTCCCAGACCAGGGCTCGAACCCATGTCCCCTGCATTAGCAGGCAGACTCTCAACCACTGCGCCACCAGGGAAGCCCACCCCAGTGATTTTTTATGCCCTATCAAACTGAGTTCAGATTCCTCAACAATCAAATCCCTTCTGCAGAGACTACCATTTTCCAAAGTGTGTTTCATGAACTACAAATCCTGCTCTTTAGAAAGAGTGTTCTGTGGTAAAATATATGTAGGAAACATTTATTAACATATTATATTCTCCTTTTAGAGAATAATGACACACACTAATATGTTAAAGGCTCTAAAAATTCCTGGAAAACATTTTTTAATTTGATTAACTTATTCAGTTGTCAAATTTCTTTATTTATTTGTACCCAGAGCACTCTTTCCTGCTACCCACTAGCATCCAAAGAAACCAATATTTCAATTCAGGAAATTTTAGTCTTGCCTCAGGACATTTCCAGGACTCTCTTTTACAGCATCTTTCCACATACACTATTTCAGGGAAGCAGAATCTGCCACCCCAAAATATGTCTCTTTGGCATACTAATTATTTTAAGCTGGTTATTTTCTAAGAAACTGAAGACACGAGGGAAACAATGAAAACTAACTAAGAGTTACACTTTCATAAGAAACATCGTATAAGGGAAATCTCCATTTGTAAGGGTGTTTCCCTTGCTGTACCAGTAAGAGGAATATGACCAAATCTCTAGAATTGAGATAATAATGAAGGAGGCAAGGACTTAAATCTGCATGACAACCTTACCCTTCTTTACCGTGCTTTTCCTGGTCACCTCCCATACCTGTCTTTCTGCCATCAACACCCTCTTTTGTCTTTAGCTGAGGATGGTACTTAAGCTAGGGGCTTTGGCCATTTTGGCGAGTTACGCAGTTTTTCTGGATCTCTCCCGCGTATACGTGTTATTAAACTTTAGTTTGATTTTCTCCTGTTAATCTGTCTCACGTCAATTTGATTCTTAGATCATCCAGAAGAACCTGGAAGGGTGAGGAAAATTTCTTCCTTCCCAACACTATTAGTCAAAGTGGAGGACTAGATACTCTCCATATACATTAGATTAATTACCTCTCTTGCTATTTTAATTTTGTGTTCTTCTCTCATTTTTGCTTACTTACATCCCAACCCCTACCTTCTCTCTCCAATCTACCTGCATATCACTAGCATTAAAAACTTCCACAGGGGGGTTTCCCTGGTGGCGCAGTGGTTGACAGTCCGCCTGCCGATGCAGGGGACATGGGTTTCTGCCCCGGTCCAGGAAGATTCCCACATGCCGCGGAGTGGCTGGACCCGTGAGCCATGGCCGCTGAGCCTGTGCATCCGGAGCCTGTGCTCCGCGACGGGAGAGGCCACAACAGTGAGAGGCCCTCGTATCACAAAAAAAAAAAAAACTTCCAGATTTTGATCTAGTAGCCTCTTCCCTAACAATCTCTCCTATAAAAATCTAAAATGTAGAAAATGACTTTACATGAAAGGATGTTCAAAATGTAACTTATATTAGCAAAACCTAACAGATTACCTAAATGTCCTATAGGAGAGGGCTGGCTCAGTATTTAGAATATTCAGAAAGGTGGAATAAACAACCATTAACATTATAATAATTATTAAAAAGTTTTAAAATACAGTGCAACTCTTATTTATCTAAGTTAATATGATATTAATTTTCAAAAACAGCATACAAAATTATAAGCATACTATTCTCTCAAATATATGAGGCAATGAAATGCAGCAGGACCCTGAGGGGCCTTCCAGGATACAAATCTTTTCCATATCCTCCGTTTCTAGTTTGTAGGAAATATGGTTCATTCAGCCACCTTGACCTTCCCTGAATTCCAAAGAGCTGATTCAAACAGCTGCTCATCGGGGAAAGTAGGGAATGCAGAAACAAAGGAGAAGCAGTCAAGAAACAATAGTGCAGCCTTGGGGCAGGGTCCTGGTTCCTCCTCAAGGAATATACATAACAAGATCTTTGAGTTCTTCTGTAGGAACTAAGACCCGCCCCCCACCCAAGTGGAGGATGGTAACTTCAGGCTGAGCACAAGATTCCTGGAACACTGCCCTGTTACCTCACCACCAACTAATCGGAAGGAAGTCTGCACACAGTGGAAGATAAAGAAGACTCTGACACCCTCCCCAAATAATTAACTTCCTTATCTACCTTTAAAAACTTTCATGGTTGAGCAGAATCTTCAGAGTTGGTTTTTGGAAACAAGTCCACCTTCTCTTCAGGTTCCCAGCCTCCTGAATAAAGCAACCTTTACTTTTCCAGCCAACACTTGTCTCTCTAGTATTGGCTTTTGAGTGGCAAGTAAATGAACCTCAGTCTGGTAACAGTAATACAGAGAAAGGCTAAAGTGAAATATACTCAAGTATTAATTATGATTTTATTTGGGTGGTGAAATCTAAGATTTGTTTTTTTTGTTGTTTTTTAAAAATTTTTTCTAAGCATCTGGATTTTCAAAATTTTTTACAATAACATTAATTTCATAACAAAAAAATTAAAACCAAATAAACAAACAGACAAACCATTATGCATTCTTCAGGGACAAACTGATTTTCTTTGTTGTCAAGAAGCCTTCCCTAATTCCCCCTAACAGATGTCATTGCTTCTGCCTCCCAACTCCACAGCTCTGTGGGGTATGTCTCCCATGGTACATTTCACAATCTACTTTGGACCAGAGATAACTGTATAATTGTCATATCCTGCCTGCACCAAATTACATTCTATTTTGTGTCTGATGCAGTGTCTAACAGAATGCGTTTTATAAAGCAGACATTTAAGAAGCATCTGTTCAATGCATAGATTATTTTCTGTCTCAAATTTATTCTCTTTTCTCAATATACTTTTAAAAGAAACGTTATGAAATCGAATGGTTTAAGATCAAATGGTATAGGCATTAAAGAAACTTTGCCAACTGCCTATTTCTCTTTGCCTATGGCATCCCGTGACAAGACTGATATCCTCTTAAGGAGTTCTTCTGATAATTGAAACTGAAGATTGTAAACATGGAAAAAAACTGAAAAAATGCACTAGGACTAATGAGCATATCAATCATAATTATATGTTCTCTTCATATTACTTAGTTATTAGAATGGCCTCTGAGTTCATTATTCCTTCTATGTCATCCTACTGTATATTAATGATCAAATGAAAGGGTGTGCCTTTTCTAACTAAGAAGACTTGCTACTCATGCTTCCTAGGAGTTATTCATAGTCTTATATTTTCCACTACCTAAATACTAGAATTTTTCTATTTAAATTTTGAAACATTTTTTTAAAAACTGACTAAATCAAGTCCTGGTGATAACGTGAAGGAACTGGAATTCTCATATATTACTAATAAAAATATAAAATGGAACAGCCACATAGAAAAAGACTTTGGCTATTTCTTATAAATGACACATACTTCTAATTCTTCACCAAGTTTGTCAGGCTTAAGCAGCCATTTGAAATATTTCCCACTGGTTTTAATGCATGCCATAAATTTAAGCATAACTATTATTTTCTGCTTCGAGTACCTCCTTATCCTGATTAAATTTCAGTTATTCCATTCCATTTTGCAGGGAGGTTATTAATGGAAATAGTCTTAGGAGATCAAGAACTAGCAAGTGCAGGAGGGGTTTTACACCATCAACTGTAACATAATGCATTTTATACAACCAACTCACTTCTATCATTTACTGTCTTCCATTTTTGGTCTTATTTCTTTTCTTACATTCTACTTATTTTTCTTTCCTCTTTGTCCTTCTCTTTTGCTTAGGCCAGTGATCCTTAATTCAAGATGTCCCTCAGAACCACGTGTAGACATTTTTTTTTTTTTTTTTTTTTTGCAGTACGCAGGCCTCTCACTGTTGTGGCCTCTCCCGTTGCGGAGCACGGGCTCCGGATGCGCAGGCTCAGTGGCCATGGCTCACGGGCCCAGCCGCTCCGCGGCATGTGGGATCTTCCCGGACCGGGGCATGAACCTGTGTCCCCTGCATCAGCAGGCGAACTCTCAACCACTGTGCCACCAGGGAAGCCCGCCATGTGTAGACATTTTTAAAAATAAAGACCTGGGCTTCACCATGAGATCCATGCATCTATCTGTATGTTTCAGAAACTCCACATATAAGGTTGATGCGCTCAGCTCCTGGGGGATGCTGACTTAGGGTCTGCATAGGGAAGCAAGGTTGAACCTCTAGCACTGCCCCATGCTTTTGATATTGACACTTGCTCTGCAGAAACTACATATCTGCTGTGAGCATAACAAGTATATGCTTTACAGTTCCTTTACGTAAACACCAACTTAGCTTAGGAAAGTGAAAATACTGGCAGAGTACATGAAAACTGAGATCACAGCATGACCCTCTTCCATTTACTGCGATTTACCAGCTCTTCACCTGAATATCCATCCGCTCCCTAGGAACTCATTCCTACTCTCCCTTTTATATCAGCTTTTTATCTTCATTTGAGATATTGGAACCTAGCAGATGCTCAACAATTCTTTTGTTTGTGTTTGTATTGATTCATTTGTGTTTGTATTGATTCATTTACATTTATTTTACACTTAGTTCGTATAGTTTTAGCTACCTGGATACAGTACTATATAATTATTTTTAAGCCTCCCTGAAACTATGTGTGTACAGCTGAAGCTGCAGCTCTGTAATTCTGACTTGGGCTCTCTAAATGGGTTCTGGAATTAAAGTGTTCTCAGCTAACCACAGCCAAGAGCAGAGGCCAGGAGACTCCGCACTCAGAAAACACATCCCTGGGTCTATCCTGCTCCTGGCTGTGCTCTCACCCCTGCAACCAGTGAGCAACAACATTGGTTTTCCATAATCTACATTTAGACTTTAAATGCACTCTAGCTGCCAGTGTTATTTAATATAAAATTTTAACCACAAATATAAACTGATAGCCTCAAACTACCAAAAAGTTAAAGAAAATTAACATTAAGAACAAGAGGGACTTCCCTGGTGGTGCAGTAGATAATAATCCGCCTGCCGATGCAGGGGACACAGGTTCGATCCCTGGTCCGGGAAGACCCCACATGCCACAGAGCAACTAAGCCCCTGCATCACAACTATTGAGCCTGTGCTCTAGAGCCCGTGAGCCACAACTACTGAAGCCCGCGCACCTAGAGCCCTTGCTCCGCAACAAGAGAAGCCACCACAATGAGGAGCCTGCGCACCGCAACGAAGAGTAGCCCCCACTCACAGCAACTAGAGAAAGCCCGCGTGCAGCAGCAAAGACCTGATGCAGGCAAAAATAAATAAATAAATCTTGGTGAAAATGAAAAATGCTTCTTTAAAAGGAAAAAACAAGGGAAGTCAAATTTTGCAAACAGGCTAACTTCTGAACAACATCATCATTAATAAAGGAAGCAGAAAAAACTCAGTAAAGTAAATATAATACCTTCAGAGATATTCAGAAGGCTATCACCTCCACAAATCAACCACAAAGATAGTTATGGGAGAAGAAAAGAAACCATTATTAGAGTTGTCTGGGGGAAAAAACTGTTTTCCAAAATAAAAACATGTGGAAAACAAATAAAAGAACAAGAAGAATCAGTTGAGGAGTAGACTAAATCAACTGAAAACCACATTTCTGAGATGAAAGATCGACCCAAAAGATTCTTGCAAAATTCAGTGCGGAAACACAAATGAAAAATGCGAGAAAATAGAGAAGAGACACAGAAGACAGAATAGGACATTGTAAAATATGTCTAGTAAGACATATATATGTGCATTATATATACACACATATTTATCCATTTACATATGTGCACACTTATACAAATACAGATGGGGATGAAGGCAGCAATTACATATATATAAATACACCAGATGTTCATGTATGTGTCTACATGTGTGCTTATATACATACATATGTGTGTATATAAATGTAATACACCTTACTAAACATATATATATAATAGAACCTTGTATAATGGAACATAATATACAGAACTGTGTACTTAATGTATAGAGAATACAAACAACACATTTCAAAGAGTCATGAACCACATCAGATGACTACACTCTATATGTCTTTCTCCTTCCAAGCTCCCACCCCGATCTCTCTGACATTAATTTGCTTTCTGGTTGGAAGGTTTTCATCCATAATGGTTGATAGAAAGTATAGCCAAAAAGCCAAAGAGGTTTATTAATGAAAATATTGAAATGCAGATTTTACTACAATATCATTTTCCCCAAGGAATTAGTGGAGAAACAGATGTAAGAGTCAGTAAATAGAGATTGGGAGAAGTACCCCCCAGCACCCCATTTTTATCAGCATCTTAAACACAGGAAACAAGGAACACTGAATAACAAAGTTGTTAACAGTGATCCAAAATCCGTGGTCAAGGATGTCAGGATGTCAAAGAATTTGAAGAGAATGGCACTTGCCAATATTTGACGACAGGAATACTTCCTTATACAAACTATGCTGGGGATAAAGGAAGTGATGTTGACAAATATATTAAAAGTAGCCAAAGGCATTACATTACCTCTGTGTTACCTTATTAAAATTTAAATATATGTATATATATATATACATAGTGTGGAGAAGGGGGACTAGAGGAGTGCTCTTGTAGTGTTGGATATATCCCGCCATTTCCTGGTGCACCCACCCAGGATTGCTAATAAAAAAACATCTATATTTGTACACTCAGCCAATTTCAGGACCTCCTCCCTTTGCTAAGGGTTTGAGAAGACAAATACCTTATTATGCTGTGAGGAACGCTGTGGCCCTGTGACAGAGCCAGGAGGTGACTGGTAAAGGTGGTGTCATACATGGAGGAAGCTCTATGTATAGTCAGGGGATGATATGGCAAGGTAACTTGAAAACATAGATATCTCAACAACTCCTGGACTTGAGTCCCCCTCATTGTTCCCTAGAAATGTAACCTTAGACAAGCCACTTAATCTCTCTATGCCTCAGTGTCCTCATCTCTAAAATGGATTTTTTAAGGGGACTGATTTATAGACATGTTTTTAGAGTTAAAACTGCAGAATGTTTGTGAAAGACTACTCACATACTAAGTCTTCAATAAATGTTGATGATTTTGATGATAACGATAATGGTAACACTTGAGGAGAAGCACCCACTCAGCTCAGGAAACCATGTGATCTAAATACTACAGAGATTCCAGCTTAGCTTCAGGGCACAGACTCCCCACTTGGTGACAGGAGGTTGAATTTTCTTTGCTATTGCTATATTTTATTTATTTGGCCCTATTATCTTAAATATTCCTTAAGCTATTAGAGAATAACCATAGACTGAATTAAACACATGCATTTCCTTAATTGGGTTTAATGGAATGTTATAAGTAGCTTTATTCTACTAATTATCATGGTTAACAGCCTTTACTTCGAAAAGTTCTCTTTAGCAGTTAATCTTCATGTGTGACCATTTCGTTTAGCATGGAGATTACTCCAAAAAGCACTAGACTGAATGATGGCCAAATCTATAAGATTTAGGCAAAAAAATGTTTCCCTTAATCCTAATGCAACTACCAGGAATAAACTCAGAGTGTATATCTATTTCTTTTTTTTTAATTATTAAAACAAAAGCATTTGGGGAAATTCAGGGCCCTCCACAATTCTCTTGCCTTCAGATATTGCATAGGAAAGGATATAGTTCTATTTTCGAGTCCCTTTGCTAAGGATTGCTTGAAAAATTTTAGCTCATGTGAACAAATGCGTGTAAACCTATTGCCTTTCTTGATCAGGGAAAACAAACAGATGCCTCTGGGACCGGTAGACCAAATCCCCATCTCAGTAGAGGGAGAAGAGGACACAGTAATACATGAAAGAAAGCCCGTAATGAAATCAATAGACAAAGAAAAGTTGGCATTTAAACCAGAACCATAAGAGGAAGTAAGGGAAAGATGGATAGCACAGTTTTGTGAGGATGTGTAAGGCAGGGGCTTCTGTGGGCATCAGGCAAATGTGAAGGAGAAAGAAAGGGAAGTGACATAGAACTAGCTTTGTGCTTATAGAGAACAGTGTCTAATTTATAATAAGCTGTCACTAAATGGTAGCTATTATCAATAGTTGTGTCATGTAGTTTTTAAATGTCCACAAATTCCTTAATACTTCTCCCTTCTTGCTTACCTCCCCTTGAGCGTGGGCTAGCCTTGGTGCATTGCTTCCAATGATAAATGGGATAAGATGCATGTGCTAGTATGTAATTGCAGAGACTGGGACATAAAAGCCATCTCTGTGACTCTGTGGCTTCCGTGGTGCTCTCTCTCTTTGGATCACTCACTCCGAGGAAAGTTAACTGTCATGTCCCAAGCAGCAGTATGGAATGCCCCACATGACAAGGAACTGAGGCCAGCTGCCAACAGCCAATGAAGAACTGAGCCTTTGGTCAACAGTCACGTGAGTGGTTCTTCTTGAAAGTGGAACCTCTAGCCCCAGTTCAGCTTCATCTAGTTATAACCCAGAGTTACATCTTTTTTAAAAATTTATTTTTAAATTTCTTTGGAGAAATGTCTATTTAGGTCTCTGCCCATTTTTCAAACTGACATCTTGACTACAATTGCATTTGAAGACTCTTAGTTAGAAACACCAAGTTCAGGGCCTCTTAAGTTGTTTTGAGTTGCTAAATTTGAGAGTAATTTTTACACAGCAATAAATAACTAATACACGCTACTATTCTTACTTTTGGTAAAGAGTTTAAAGGTGCATTTGCTTTTACTGCTTAGTGTACTGATTTATGAGATAATAATGAAGTGTCGTTTCAAATAAGTATAGTACTAAAATTTTTAAATCTCTGGTATATCAGAATAATCCTATCCCTGAAAGCATTGCTGCCTAGAAATCTGGGAACAATACAAATATAAAAATAGAACACAAATGGTTAATGAATCCTAGTTTAGTGAACAAGATGTGGCTGGATATAAAAGTTTGGTACTTAACGTGAAGAGCAAAAAGAAATGATGTGTTTTCTTCAGCTTGTCAAATTCTGTCCAAAGTCTGTCCCCAACACTAATTCTACGTTGCTTTGATGTGGAAAGAAAGAGCATAAAAGAGATATTTAAAAGAAGAAAAAATAATTTTAAAAAAGTTTTGAGGTGGAATAAAAATACAAGCCATCAAGTTCAGCCTCCACAGAATTTTCTTCCACAATATTTCTGACATATCTTAATGCAGCTTACTTCTTTCATAATTCCACTGATGGAGAATTGGTCCATTTACTTTCTAAAGCATGTTAAAATTTAGAAACCCCAAATGTTAGACTCTTGGTAGGTTCAAATCCCCCTTTCCCCTTGGACATACTTCTGCTACTCAGATGGAAATAGAAAAAAATTAGCATGTAAATCCTTCAAATTTGGAATAGTTAACATGTCAGCTTTTAAGTCCAGCAAAGACATGTGAAAAGGACATTGTGAAGCACTGGACACTCACACTCCTAAGTGAGAACAGAATTAAAGGCCAATAAATGTGTGGGGGCATTTTTGTGTGCAGTGTGAGACTAAAAGCTGGGGATCCAAAGTCATGGCTTTAGACCAAATGTCCTGTCTTTTGTTCCCAGCTCTCAGCCCAAATTACACATAAATGCCCAACATTAAACTGTTGAAAAAGTATTGATATATTCTCCTCTATACTCTTTTCCCTGAACCTCTAATATTATAGGTCAGACTCATAAAGGTTAAGAGAGGATAATACATTTTGACAGGAGAATAAGTTCTTAAATGTATAACCAACTCTAATTTTGGACGCATCACTGATTATGAACAACGTATATGCTCTAATTCTATAATTGTAATGAAAGTGATTGAATGACCTCTAGTCATATCATCAATAAATGTCTTGAGTTAGCTCATATAACAATATCATAAAACATATAATAGAATGACTGACCAGTGAGAAATTTGGGAATTAAATCATCATATTATTTCATTTACATAAAGTCTATTCTAAAGAAAAGAAGGCAACCACTTATACGACAAGCTTGATTAGTGCACAAAAAACAAAGGCAGTACTAATTTTAGTAAAACCTAATTTTAATCAAGCAACACCATTTTCATTCATCATCTTTTGGCTATAATCACTGTCTTCACTTGAATGCTGAACAAAAATGATTGCTAATTTTTGAAGGTTAATATAAAGAGTTATCAAACTACACTTACGTCCATTGCTATAAAACACCACATATTCCTCACAATGCTTAAATATTATTCTTGGGACTACAGCTGAATCTACCTAGGTGTCTTTGTGTATATAAAATCTTATCTCACACACACACACACACGAGTAACTGAAGTCAGGGGAGTATATAATGCCTTGTGATGACAAAAAACGGTATAATGACAAGGAAAAACACAGGACAGGGCTCAGACACAGACATATTGCTATCAGCGGATGATAACCAATAAACCAAAAAATATAAATCCCTGTTTCTCATATCCTGAAGATTAGAAAAACTATTCCTATACCACAAATTCACCCTTGGCCTATATGCAGCCATCAAATAATTTATAGATTTTGATAAAATGTATTTAATATGTAGTTATACCTCTGACCCATGAACAGTGTGCTTAATATATTAAATTAAAAATCCAGGGCTTCCCTGGTGGCGCAGTGGTTGAGAGTCCGCCTGCCGATGCAGGGGACACAGGTTCGTGCCCCAGTCCGGGAAGATCCCACATGCCGCGGAGCGGCTGGGCCCGTGAGCCATGGCCGCTGAGCCTGCGCATCTGGAACCTGTGCTCCGCAAGGGGAGAGGCCACAACAGTGAGGGGCCTGCGTACCGCAAAAAAAAAAAAAAAAATCCAGGTCTTCAATGATATCATAACAAAAATATTTTCTAATGTGTTATACTGGATTGTGGCTATAAAATAATATATCCTTTGCTTAGCTGATCAAGGAGTATTTAAGTTTAAGAAATCTTGTATACATGCAACTCAAGCTGTATATTCAATTTCAGTGCAAGATGCAATAAATGTTACACAATTATACACACACATGCGTGCGTGCACACATATATAAATGCATACTTGTGCTGTATTATGGCCCATTTTATAAAGCGTCTTGCTTAGTTAACATGAGATTCATTCAGTGTGTAACTACTGCCTTTGTCAGGTCCTCCTCATCTCCTACCTCTGCAAAATTCACCCTGAACCCCATTTATAGGCTCAGCTGTACTTTAGAAATAACTCTGGAATTATACAGGAGGTTTCTAAGCACATAATAATAAGTAGTATTCTTAGATTCAGAATCATAACAGAGTATTTGGTATTTAACAGTATCCCTGTAAGTGTTTGTTAAATACAAGAATAAAGGTTATTTACAAGTTTAATCTCTAACTCTTAGCTTCGGGTACAACTCTCATAACGGGATTTCTGCTTATTTCTAAAATAACAACCCTACAGTTCACAGGGTACCAATAACCAATCTTGCTCACTGCTTCAAAATTGCAGTCTTATCAACCTGCCCAATGACACTGTCTCTCTGGGTATAGCATCCTGACATTTTGCTCAATATCCCAAATCCCTAAAGAATCCCCCTAGTAGAACTTAGGGTCTGGGATCTTGCCAAGACCAGAATCTGCGTGCACAGCTGCAGGCCTGCCTTCTATTCGTTTCTCTTCCTACATCCATCAGGGCCTGTCTCTGTTTACCTGTCGTGACACACCTGGACGTAACCCCTCAGGGCCCACAATGCAGCAGGACTGGTGCCTATGGACGGTGTCCACACCTTTAAAATCCAGGCCTTGAGCAGGCTGTCCCCCCACCGGACATCAAACTGTGTGTCCTGTCCCTCCCAGGGGGCCGTTTTCCCCTCCAACTAGCCCAACCAAAAAGGGCAGATCCTGAAATATTACTTCCCTTGTCAGTTCAGTCTGTAGAAAAATAAACGTCTCCTTCATCTTATATATTTGAAAATTGAATCAGGTTTCGTGAAATTTAAGGAAGGACATACCAATACCATCGCCACCAAGAAAGAAAACTAAGCATAAAATCTAAGTGTTACCTCTATAAAGTCACTTTATAAATATCTTAATTAACAAGAAAGTCAAGTCTTCCTTATAATTTAGTTGCCACATGAATATTATAAATTGAAGTTCAAATCAGATGGGACATTATTTCTGAAATTTTTTTTAATGAGAATTTATGCTTCTGAAAATTCCAGAAATTTTCTCTTTCTGGAATACCTCTATCAGTTGAGTTCTACGTGACTCTATGCATTAAGATGAAGTAGAGAATCTCTGGGAAACTCCTATCAGAGCTGTCTCCTAACAAAAATTACTATGAAGGACAAAAATTACCTTCTGGATGCTATAAAATGGTTTAACAAGCTAGAGTTATTTACATCTGGGTAACCAATAGAAAAATATTTAATATTAATTATTTGATAGGCGTCTGATACCGTTTTATAATGTCTTATAATGTATGCACATGCTGAATAAACTATACAAGAGCTATTTATGGTACCTACCTACAAAAATATGTCATGCATATTTACCTTTTCTATGATATATTTTGCCAGAAACTTCAAATGAAATAATAAGAGATGACCATAAAAACAATAAAACTGTTGAAACCTTGCTTTAGCCAGTGAAATTATTTTATTGACATCTGTGATAGTCCTAATAAATGACCAATACAGAGTCTCAGACTACTTGTCCTTTTTTTCCTTGACAAAATGCATAACTTTAATGCACTTCTAAGGGGAACAGTTAAAGATAGAGGTAATGAAAGTTTATAACAGATTTACTTGGAATAAGCTTTTTCAAGAGATGTCCTGGTATTAGAACTAATTCTCCATACTCTCCTAAACCCACAGAAATAGACAATGAAAATGATGTGATTTTGATGCACCACAAGATCTTAAATCAAAGACAGATACAGAATTCTTTTAAAGATTTCCAGCATCAGATAAAATCGGAAAGGTTTCCACTTAAAGTACCCTTACCAGGATCCTTCTTTACCTCGGCATCTGAATTTCTACCCAGTGGTATTACTGAGTTAAAGAGACTCTGATAATCTTTGCTGGGACAAGATGAAGAGCGAAAACGTGAATTTATACCAAATTAAGTGAATTTATACCAAATTAATTACTCTTAAATTAAGCTGAGGTATCCATACTTTTGTAACACCTATCCTGTTTTTCCTTCTACAATTTAGCTGTAATTTCTAATTTCCCTTTCTTCACACCTTTCTCCTCACATGCCTTAAATAAGGACTTTCCCTAAAACTGTCCCCCTAAGTTTCTCCTTTCAGATCACTCTCTCCTCATGTGTACATTGTAAAGTTGCCAAGAAAATATTCTTGATTACATACAGCTTAGTTCCTGCCTTCTCCACACACAAGGATTATGGGAATAGTCCCTATTTCCCTGTATCTCAAATTCCAAATCTCAGATGGCGCCGCAGAACAAAACTACACGAAAGCGTCAACTCACTCTTTAGAATATTGCATTTTACTTTCTATTAGTTTTAATGTATTAGATCTATTATGTGGGGGAAAAAATAATTTTCCTTCTTCCCTTCTTGGCTGAGACACGCCTGTAATAAAAAGACAGATTGACAGAAGAGAAACAAAGGTAAATTTAGTAACATGTACACCTTCTGTATACCTGGGAGAGACCCAGGAAAGCTGAGTAACTCCCTGAAATGGCCTAAGCCATCACCTTCAATATCATCTACAGCTAAAGACAAAAGATGTTGGGAGGAGGAAGACCTGTTATGGGAGGTGACCAGGAAAAGCGCAGTAAATGAAGGTAAGGTGGATTATGCAGATTTAAGTCCTTGCCTCCTTCACTGATAAATTTCTAGAGATTTAGAGTCATCCTCCTATTCCTGGTATAGGAGGGAGACACCTTCCAAATGGAGATTTCCCTTATACACAATGTAACTTTTTCTCAGTTTTCTCAGCTTCACCTCTGTCTGTTTCTTAAAAATAACCAGTTTAGGTGGTAAAGAAACAGACACAGGTGAAGCTCTGAGAAAACTGAGAAAAAGTTACATTGTGTATAAGGGAAATCTCCATTTGGACGTCGACAGATGAATGGATAAAGAAGATGTGGCACATATATACAATGGAATATTATTCAGCCATAAAAAGGAACGAAACTGAGTTATTTGTAGTGAGGTAGATGGACCTAGAGACTGTCATACAGAGTGAAGTAAGTCAGAAAGAGAAAAACAAATACTGTATGCTAATGCATATATATAGAATAAAAAAAAATGGTTCTGAAGAACCTAGGGGCAGGACAGGAATAAAGGTGCAGATGTAGAGAATGGACTTGAGGACACGGGGAGGGGGATGGGTAAGCAGAGACGAAGTGAGAGAGTGGCATGGACATATATACACTACCAAATGTAAAATAGATAGCTAGTGGGAAGCAGCCGCATAGCACAGGGAGATCAGCTCGGTGCTTTGTGACCACCTAGAGGGGTGGGATAGGGAGGGTGGGAGGGAGATGCAAGAGGGAGGAGATACGGGGATATATGTATAGCTGATTCACTTTGTTATAAAGCAGAAACTAACACACCATTGTAAGGCAATTATACTCCAATAAAGATGTTTAAAAATAATAATAATAATATAACCTATAGAGGTGAAAATAAATAAATAAATAACCAGCTTAAAATAATCAAGATGCCAAAGAGGCATATTTTGCTCCCCTTCAACTACAAGAGAACATATAATTCAGGAAAATTCTTGATCCTAACCTAAAATTTTGTCCTAGTATTTTTCCCCTGTGATAAGTGCTGAGATTCAGAACCTCATCAGAGTAAGTTTCTTGTAATTTACTTTCTAAGTTCTTGTCTAATTTTCTTTACTGCCCTTCTTCTCCACCAAAGCTACTAGTGAAGAAACCCAGTTATATAGGGAAGTTGGCTATATTTGGCTAAATCCATTCTTTCTTTTTGCCTCATTCCTCCACTTCCCGTCCTGGCCTTTTACACAAGGGGACACGGCATCGCCTGTATTCTGAAATCTAAACTAAAACACCATGTATTTGTTACCTCACATGCTCTCTGAGGGTCAGGAATTTGGAATGCCCGGCCCAGTGGCTCTGGCTCAGAGCCTTTAAGGAGTTTGCAGTCTTCACCTGATTACTCCTCCTCTCAATCATTTCTACCTTTTTACCATAGAAACCTTATTTTATCACCCCTTTCTCCACTTAACCTCATTTGGTTTATTTATTTATTTATTTATTTTGTGGTACACGGGCCTCTTACTGCTGTGTCCTCTCCCGTTGCGGAGCACAGGCTCCGGACGCGCAGGCTCAGCGGCCATGGCTCACGGGCCCAGCCGCTCCGCGGGATCTTCCCGGACCGGGGCACAAACCCGTGTCCCTTGCATCGGCAGGCGGACTCTCAACCACTGCGCCACCAGGGAAGCCCCTCATTTGGTTTATTAAATGCTGGTGAAACTGACGAATAGTCTGTTCCGTTCTGTTAAATACTCAGAAAGAGCTATATTAAATATTAAGAAAGCTGTCGTGTTTTGAGCCCTCTGATGCAAACAGTGGTAACTTGAACTAATTTGTCGTGTGATTTCTCTTTGGCGAGCAGAAGAGCTAGGCAGAAGAAGGTTGATCTCAAACACCCTTGTTCCATAGTTCCTACAAAAACTACTATAAAGCTCATTGCTTTTATTTAACTTATTTTATTTTATTTTTTATTTTTTCTTCTCTACCAGGTTTTCTAGCTTATGATACAAACAGCAACATTATCCCAGAAATGCTTATAGGAAAAATAGTTGAACCGGGGCTTCCCTGGTGGCGCAGTGGTTGAGAGTCCACCTGCCGATGCAGGGGACACGGGTTCGTGCCCCGGTCCGGGAAGATCCCACATGCCGTGGAGCGGCTGGGCCCGTGAGCCATGGCCGCTGAGCCTGTGCGTCCGGAGCCTGTGCTCCACAACGGGAGAGGCCGCAGCAGTGAGAGGCCCGCGTACCAAAAAAAAAATAGTTGAACCAATGAAACAGAAGGCTGAGGAAACATTAAGGAATTGTTCAGAATATTGATCACATTTTAGAAAAGGATGTGCACTAAAGATACAAATTCAGATGAAGAAAACACACATCCCGATATTCTATTATTTATGGCATAAAACATGATAAAACCATTTAAAATGTTTTTTAAAAACATTGTTTAAAAATCATTTTAACTTTGAATGGCTCATTATCTGAAAGATCCATAACAACTGAATAAATTACTGTGAAATTTCTTGCAAATAATCCGTTTGAGCTTTTGTGGACAGATAATAAAATGCATTTCTTTGCTTTAATATAGAAACTTCTAAAAAATGTTTTATCAATAACCATGTCCCCTACTCAGAAAATAGTTACATTATGATTATGGCAGAATAAAACACAGACCTGAGAAATATTTTAAAGGATTATCAATATTCCATTTTAATCACCCATTTAAGTTTTGAGCTGTTTATAAGTACACTCAGTTCTTGTCATTGGCAGTAGTTAGGATCTGAACAGTCACTGAACAAGAATTAGCAAACACTGAACCTCTGTTTCTAGGGGAAACACTGGATTAGGTCCCTGCAAACACCTGGTCACAGTTCTACCAACTGATCAATAAATAACCTTGCTTTAGGTCTGTTTCTGTTGAAAGATATTGTCAGAGAGGAGGAAAATTTCCTCTACCCTTCTAGGACCTTCTGGCTGCCCTAAGAATTAAATGGACATGAGACAGATTAACAGGAGAAAATCAAACAGAGTTTAATCCCATGTATACGTGGGTGAGACCCAGGACAACTGAGTAACTCCCCCAAATGGCTGAAACCCTCCCCTTAAATACCATCTTCAGCTAAAAACAAAAGAGGACTTTGGGGGTAGTGGTTTGGGACGTCAAAGGAGAGGAAGGCAACTCAGGTGAAGATGAAAAACCAAATGTTTGGTAAACAGGTGTTTGCTGGGCCCTGCAGATCACAATGGGACACAGCGTGGACTCTGGTGTCTGGGCCCTGTTCCCCTACCACACCCAACCCATATTGTTTGCACATATCTCTGGAGATGAGGTCTATACCAGGAACAGAGCCTTTATCTAAATTCTTTAGGCAGCTAAGGGGGAGGTAAAAAGAATATTTCCTGAGCCTTCTGTTTCTTAAAAATAACCAGCTTACCTTAACCCTCATGCCACAGGTGGGGTGGCAAACTGTGCTGCCTTAGGACACCTTCTTTAATATATACCGTTGCTCCATTAACACTGAACCTACAGCCAAAGCACTCTAACTCACACCTGAATGATGCTTGTCTCACACATGTAACTTCTCTAAAAGGCACATGGGAATGCTACTCAGCACTTCAGCACTAGGCTTGGGGCCATTTTCACCAGTGAAATCACAGACGAAACTCACAAAAGTGTGAAAACCATGGCACTAAATAGACTGCAAAAGGGAGGCCTGTCCACAGTAGAGACTGAAACTGAAACAGAGCAGGACCCGGTGGGGCTCCTGGGCACAAAAGTCTTTCCTTGTCCCCCATTTCTTGTTTATGGTAAATGGGCTTCATTCAGCCTCCTTGACCTTCCCTGAGTTCCAAAGGCCAAGTTCAAAGAGTTGCTCCTCAGGGAAGGAGGGGATGCAGAGACGCAGGAGGAACAGTGAAGAAACAATAGTGCAGCCTTGGGGCAGGGTCCTGGTTCTTCCTCAAGGAATACACATAACAAGATCTTTGAGTTCTTCTGCAGGAGCTAAGGCCCCCCACCCAAGTGGAGGCTGGTAACTTCAGACTGAGCACCAGATTCCTGGAACACCGCCCTGTTACCTCACCACCAACCAGTCAGGGGAAAGTCTGTACACAGTGGAAGATAAACAATACTGTGACCCCCTCTCCAAATGATTCTCCCTCTAAAAACTCTGAGGGTCTGTGGAATCTTTACAGTTGCTCTGGCCTTCTGACTACAGCAGCACTTCCTTTCGAACCGACACTTGTGTCTCAAGGTTTGGGTTTTGAGTAGCTGAACCTGAGTTTGGTAACAAATCCAGAAGTCGGCATGTCCCCTCGTTTGACCTCAGCTGGGAATGTGTGCATCTGGTGCTCACATCCTTAGCTCCTCTGCGCATGTGGCAACAGTGAGAGTGCTGAGAGTGCCGCCTCTGGGGTTACAAATCCATTTTAGTGAGTACGTGAATCCACAAATACAGAACCCGTGAACTAGAACACATTTCAAATGACTTTGAAATGTAAAGACCATATTTTTCTTTGCCTCCTACAAACTGGGTGAATTTGATGTATTCCCAACATCTTCCTATTTGACCATCCCCACTTCACTGGCCATTGTGCATCTCTGTTAACTGCAGGCCAGTAAATCCGCCACGCTTTCAGCATCACATAACTGCTCCGCCTTCATCTCTCTCATTTGGTTCTTCAGATTTCCACATCCAAGCATTCCTTTCAAATAGACTCAACTTCCTACCATCTTGAACAACTTTTTCTGAGACTGTGCCATGTTCCTTAACTGTTACTCATTTTCTTTCTGTTTTATGTTCAAATCTTTGAATAAATCACTGATATCCGATAACATGACTTCATCTCCCTATTAGCCCTTAATTCTTTAAAAATCTGGCCACTGCATCCAACACCCAATTAAAACTTCATTCTTCACTGACATCAAAAACGTCTGTCCTGCCAATTCTGAGGGCTTTGGCTCAGATGTTATTTAAGCATGGGGCACTTGCTGCCTCATGCTCTTTCTACTCATACATCATGCTTTTCCTGCTTATCTGACATCTGATCTTTGATGCTGCTGCTTTTCTATCTCTGTAACCATCTCCTCTTTTTCTTCTCTCCCACTATCTGTAGGCATTTCTAAGACCAAGGACATTCAAACATTTTGACTATGTTGAAATAAACTTCTAGGCCCAAGATGGAACCACTCCCATCCAGGGTGCCATGTCAGCCAACTGAACGTTCCTGTTCCTGTAAATGACCAGAAGTGCAGGACATTTAGTCAGCCAATCCCCAAATGCCACCAACTCTGGGCTCTACACTTACTTCCTTGTCCCTTGATCTTTCTACTTAAGGTCAGATACACAACCTTCAGGCATTCAGGCCAGTTCCGCGTTGCCACTTTGAACATTCTATAAAACTCATTCTTGCCCAAAATCCCTCAGAAAGAGGGCCCCAGGGCTGAGGCACTGTATCCCCCAACCCATGGATTGTTTTCCCTTGAATAAAGAATAACAAGGTGTTACTAAATTGTTACGGTTTTGCATTTAACTACAACCCACAATATCAAATACGTGTTATATCGTGACAGTGCATGTACACACACACACACACACACGCACACAGAAACATGAAAATACTTGATATAAAGGGTTGCAAAATAATTCTCCTTATTAACTGCAATGCACTCTGATGCTCCTTTCCTAGTCTACTGTATTCTTTTTCTATATTTCTATTCCTATAATATTCTATTTCTATAATATTTTCTATAGTATATTTATATAACACCTCTCAAAAAGTGTTTCTTTCTGTCCTTAAACCTTCCCTCTAAAATGCAGCTCAGTGCTTTGGGCTTGCCCTAGAGACAGGCCTAAATGTTGCCAAATACACAATGAAAAACCTTTCAGATATGGAGTCTTTACAATTATTAAAAAGGGAGAACGATTCAAGAATACGTTTTCTTGAAAGATTAAAATGCAAACCTGCTATATATTTTTTTTAGATGCTAAAAAATATTTTGGAGGCAACAATAAAAATGCCAGTGGGCTTTTGCTGATAACTTCCCATAACTGTAACCCCATCCTCAACATCTTTTCTCTTTAGCTGGTGATGGTATTTCAGGTGAGGCTTCCACCATTTCAGGGAGTTACTCAGTTTTCCTGGGTCTCTCCATGTATACAGGAGGTATACATATTATTAAACGTTTGCTTGTTTTTCTCCTGTTAACCTGTCTTATATCAATTTAATTATTAAACCAGCCAAAGAACCTAGAAAGGAAGAACAGAAAAGTCTTCATCCCTAACAGTGTACACAGCTAGCAGGACACTTCACTGGCTGAATACTGCTCACCCTGGAGCTTTTGGAGCTCAGGGATGCCAAGGTCTTTGGCAGTGTGGGGAGTCACCACCTCCATCTCCCAAATCTCTGCCTGCCTGCAGGGCCTAATGGAAGAAAGAGTGGTGAGACTCCTCTTTATTTTCTCACTTTAGATGAGCAGGAAAAAACATTTGTGGAGCTAACTGCTTGGGGATAGCGACTGTGGGAAACACTTGTTATGAGTGCTCTAGTTGTCTACTGATCCCAGCGATGGCCACTGCTGTCTTCTGTCTCTCCCATGTGGTTCTACATCCTGAGAACTTGGCTTTATGCCCAGTGAGAATATTCTTTCCAGTCTCCACCAACTGGAGAATTAATGTACTGGCCTGTATCCAGCAGGCAGCTGAATAAGCTGTGGATTCAATGAGCCATTGGTTAGAAGCACAGGTGACAACCCGGGCTTGTGACTGGCGTCTCTGGCCAGGCCAGCAATCAAGGGAGTGTGTCATAAAGGGCTCAGGTCTGCAAGGGGCTTTTGTCATCTCAACCTGCACTGTCTTGTTAGTTCTGGAAAAGTCCCATGCCAGTAGCGCCTGCACAGTGTCACAGATTAAGGGGTCTGTGACTGGAGGCACCTTACATTCCCATGGGAAGCCAAAGACACCATTTGCACTACACCATTCTTACCACCTGTGACAGCAAGGTCTTCACTTTCTTAGACTGTCTTTGGGAGTGAACTTTCTGGATCTTGTGAGGTTTGCTTTCTTTGTACTCTCTTGTAGGATGCCTCTAGCATCCTTGGTTAAGCCATAAAAAGGCTTATTGGTTTGAGGCACTAGTGAGATTAATAAATCCAGACAATGGATGCTTTAAATTGGCTATAATCTTTAAAAGTGTAGAAAGCTTTCATCCTAAACAACTGTCTCGTTGGTACCTTTGGAAAAAAGAAATTAAAAAGCAGATACAAAGAAATATAACCGCTAGCCTTAAAGACTCCCTTAACAAGATGAAAGAACAGAAATTAAACTTAGAATAAAAATTAAAATCCACATCTAATGTAAATTCCACCCTTTTCTATGCCCATTTATCCACAACTCCCTGACCCAACCCTCTAGAAGATCTTCTTGATCTCTGGGTCCCTTGTCTAAACACTCCCTCTCAAAATCTAGACCCACTGCCTTAGCAAATTCCCTTAGAACCCAAAAAATCTCCAACTTCTCCAGAGAATTCCTTAAATACCCAGCTGCCTGTTTTGATTTCCCTCCCTTTACAAGATTTACAGAGAACACTCCAGCCTCATCTCCAGGCCTGCAATATACAAGCTACTAGTGTAAACATTAAAATCCAGGAAACAAACTTAGCAGAAGCCTCAAGAGGGGCAGTAGGGCTTGCTTTGCTGTCCTTTACAATTCCTCCTACTGCCCAGGGCTCTGTAATCAGGCTCTGCCAGCTTCAGGTCTTCCTGTATGATGTCTTTTGTGGATGTATCCTGGATCCCCACCACAAAGAATTTATGTCCCCTGGACAAGAGCAGATCCTCAATAAACTATGCACACAGAGAGAAAGAGGCAAATTAGAAATAACATAGTTGGACGGGCAGATCAGGCCATTGATACCACTCAGGCAACGAGCCAATTCTCTGAGGAATTAAAAACAGTTGTCCTTTGTTTTACAAACCTAGTCTTTACAGAAACAGAGGTGTGTTTCCAGAAACAAAGTCTCACCCAGCCCAAAACCTCCCCTATTCATGTCAAAATGCTTGTGGATATTGAGACATCAGAAATAGAATTGTCCTGCACTTAAGAAAAAGAAGAATAATTTTAAACAATAACTAGCCTAGACCTCTGAAAATAGTCAAATATGCTCCCAAAATTCCATTTTTGAAAAAACTTAGATACTTTCTCTGTGCCTTTGTGATGTAGATCTTCTACCCTACCTGCTCTAGGACTTAAGAACCATTCTTTGAAATACTAACTTTAGGAAAATTATTCCCTTCAGGGGGGAAAATAAAGGGGGAAGGGGACTATTTGGAAGTTGGGCAAATGAGAAATCTTAAAAATCTTCTCCATATATTTTAGTAACAAAAGCATTAGCCACAGAGGTTGTAAGATCTCTGTTTGCATCTATCTGTATGTTTCTCTCTCTCTTTCCCTCATATATATCTATCTCTCATATATATCTATATATCTATATCATATATATATATATGATGTGTGATATTTTTCTATCTCCAGATGGTTTTACCAAAATTAATTTATAAAGAGGTCTATTTAGTTGGGTTGAAGGCAAGTGCTTGTAAGAATTGGGTATTCTTAAAATTATCAGAAATATAATAGAAGCTAACCAACCCAAATGCTTTTCAGGTTCACAAGATTTGAGAAATTATTTGGTATTAAAGCTAGTTGAAGTTGGTCGGTTTAATTAAAATATGCATGTTTTTAGAGTTATCAAAATTGGTTATAATGCAGACATACAACTTTTTTCTTCCTGAATTCATTAGTCAAATAAGTTCATGTTATCTCTGTTACATAACTTGTCAGTAAGGAAAATAACTTGGTCAGAGGAAATTTTCATAAGGAATCTAAACATAATCATTGAAAACAAGTAAATTAAATGGATGTAAGTGATATAAAAGTTTCTAGGTGACCTTTCAAACAGTTTCACCATGTGTTTTTGAAAACCTGAATACTTAAAGTTTTGTTAAGTTAGATTAAATGGTGGATAGCCATTGAATACCTAGATCGTTCCCAAATAAGATAAAATACTGAAACATTAATTACAGAAAATAGGTTTATCCACTTTGGCTTCCTCTTACAAACAAACTAAAGATATGTGGGTTTATTAATAAACATATTTGGTACCACACTGAGAAATTTTCTATGAGAAAGCACATTTCTAGAAATTATAAAAAGTATAAGTTTGCCCATCTGCAGAATGCTAATGTAAAAGACAGTTCATAATTGCTTAGTTTTTAGTTTTCATTAGAAATTAAAGGCCTCTAAGGGTTAAAAAACATCTAATATATGTGGTTAAAGCTACTACAAACAATAAGGAAAACATCTCCATATGCAAGGAAAGTATGATGTGTTTTTAGTAAAAGAAAATTCATGAAAAAGGAGTCTTTGGAAATGAATTTCATTTGTGGTCACGACTGGCTAAGATTGAACTAAATTTAATTAAGTGAGTTTTAATATCAAAAGTAAGATCCCACCAAAAAAAAAAAAAAGTAAGATCCCACAAAATTAGAAAGAACAAAGTTTGTTGGGCTATTGGTCTGCTCTTGATAACATACTGTAAAAAGTTTTTCTGCACCTTTTTAAATAATCTGTCTAAAAACAAGATTTTGTGTTTTGTCACAATTTTCTGTGTTCAGAAAGCTGAATCTTCTCTATTAAAAGAACTAAGTTTTTTGTTTGTTTTTACAATGATTTAACTTTCTGTATTTGCCTTTAACATCTTCTATCATCACTCTGGCTAAATGACAAAGTAAGCATTGTTTCACACTGATCTATGAGCCTATCTGACCAAGTATTTTAAAACCTTTTTGATATTTTTGACAAATTTCTCAAAATCAAATTCTAAATAAAGTCTTTTTTTTTTTTTTTTTTTTTTAACCTCAAACTAACTTCAAAATCTTCCAGAGGGACCCTGGAACATTTCAAAAGATTTGTTCCCTCTCCCTATAAAAAGAGAGATGTTAAACTAATTAGGCTTATATGATATGTTAAAATACATGAGAAACATTGTCAAATAAGAAGTAATACACAACCTTCTTTGTTTTGTGTTTATGTAAGTATATAAGAGTTTCAGAAGTTATGTGAAATTCCTAGAAATCTGTTAGATCCTGGTGTAATGTTATCAGTCGTAATTCCAATTATTATCTTAAAATGTGCTATGTTACAGAAATAATCAAATTTCTTTGTTAATTCCATTACAATGAATTCTCATCAGATCTTTAACCATGGCAATTTTTAAGTCTTTTGTCATTTACAGAGAGTCACTGTTTTACTCAGATGCTTCTGTAAAAATATTCCTGCAAAAATGTTTCAATCTCAAGGAGATTCATGGAAAGGACTTTTGATACACACAGGTTTACCATAAATTTAAGATCATACCATTGAACTGGGTAAGAATTTACAGAATTCTAATGGAAAAACTGGATTCATAAAACTGCTAATGAAAGATCAAAATCAACAAGAATTAATTACATAGCCCTGAATGAGCTAAAGATGATTATAATTTTATGACATTGCTCATTTTTTAATGTTTTATTTCTCCAGATTTAATGAAACTCCTCTTTTCTCTTAAGCTACCTATGACCTAGAGCAATTTGGTAAAATATACCTTTGTGGACAAAGATGAAACATGTATCTTTGCTCCTTACCTGATACTTCCAGAATTCAAAAACTCTTAGTATTTTTATTTTTAAGACTATATATTTATTTGCATAAGTTCAATAAGAACCCGTTCTCCTTGTAACAGAACACAATTGGAAACAGTGGTTATAATTCCAAGCCTTTGACTGGAATGTCATATTTGTGAATGACGTGCATGGATTCAGATATTAACCCACAGCTTTAGGGAATTATGGTTGGCTTTCTGGAGCTAATAAAGACCCTTGGAACAATTCGTCTGATACTTTGCTTACAGGGTTCCTGGCAGCCTTACCAGGTGAGTAAGGAAGATCACTTCCTGGAGGGTGCAGGAACCTCAGGATTTTTCTCTCAAGAAGAGAGAAATTCACCCAAATCTATAAGTATTTCAGGCACAGTCTGATGGCAAGTATTTGGCCTGGTTTCTTGCCTCAAGAGGTTGTTTGTTTAAAGTTTAAATAAGAGATTCCTTAGAAAAGTTCCAGCAAAGCAGATTTAAAAGAGCCTATCCAATCAATCACTATTTTTGCTACACTTTTATAAATAACCAGGCCAAGGTTATTGAATCTAGACTTATTCTGCAAACAAATTAGTCTTAATTTGGCTATCTTTGGTAGAAATGAGGATGATGTTATAGAGAAATATTACGTTTCAATAGCACACCTCTGTGGCTATTAGATTCCACTGTTGTTCATTTTCGTTGAGATTTTGTTGTTTATTGTAAACTGTCCAGGATCCTAAATTCTTCTACTTTCCTCCAACATCTGGTTACAAGTCTCCAAATTAACATTTTCAATTCTCTCTTATATTTTTGACTTGGAATCATTGAGAACTAAAGCTGCCTTTTTTCCTGAAGCTCTGCAAACTGAAGCTGAACAACTTGATATAAACTTCAGTGAAATCACTACAATAGTTCATGTCTAAACGATCTTCTTTGGGCCTGTTGCTGTGTGATTCACTCAGAAAGTTTACCAATATACTCCATGACATCAGAGACAGTCTAACTGTAAACTGGGAAAATCTGTCAGATTGCCACTACCTGCCCTCACTCCATCTGAAGATCCTTTGAGCCTGACATCTAGAAATCTTCTCCACTGTCAGCACTCAGGACTCAGACACTGGGTTTAAAATTTGCTTCAAATCATTAACTTTTGTTTCCATAGAAATGCCTCTTATTAAATACCTAACCTTCGAAGCCCACATGCAAGACCACCTCCTGAAATGAGACACAACTGTTTAACTGAACTGAGCTATTCTCAAGACTGAGACGGTTTAGTAATACATGTAGGAATCTGTCAACTTAGCTTCTGGACTATTGAAACTTCTTGGGGGAAGATTCAATTTCCAGAATTTGCCACCCCAGAATATGTCCTTTTGGTATGAGGATTATTTTAAGCTGGTTATTCTTAAGAAACAGCAGACACAGATGAAGCTCTGAAAACTTTTGAAAGAGACATTTACATGTATAAGGGAAATCTCAATTTATAAGGGTGTCTCCCTCACTGTACCAGGAAGCAGAGATGACCTTATCTCTAGAACCTCTTATCAATGCAGAAGGCAATGACTTAAATATGCAAAACAACCTTACTCTTCTTTATATAGCTTTTCTTGATAATCTACCATAACTGGTGGGGGGGTGGGGAATTGACATCAGGTTGGCTCATCAGTTACCAGGGAAACCAGCAGAAGGGCACACCCCTCACCACCGCTTTGATAAGTATAGTGGAGAGTTCTGATCTAAAGCTAGAACGATCACTAGCTGGGTTCTGGGGCAAGTATGTAGGAAGGTCAGTCTTGTGAGTAGGTGTAGGTGAAGCAGGCACTGGTCGGGCAGGAGATGTACAGAGAGCAAGAGAACAGCCACCTTGATTGACCTGACCCACACAATGCTTTTAACAAAATATGGTATAGAAAGATATTTTTAAAGTAGCAATATTACAGCTGAATCTAGAAAACAGTTACTGAGTTTCCAGAAAAAGAAACCATGTCTCTAATGAAACAATGTGTATTTATAAACATATAAAATAAAACCTTAATTAACCAAATTCTGATCAAGTTTGTACTGATATTTCTGATTAAAAGAAGGACTTTCTATTAGTGTCAAATCTTTTTTTTTTTTTTTTTTAAGAATTTATGATTCCCAGGTGCTGGTCCAGGACCACACTGTGAGAATCACTAGATTTTTTTTTTTTTTTTTTTTTTTTTGGCTGTGTTGGGTCTTCGTTTCTGTGCGAGGGCTTTCCCTAGTTGTGGCAAGCCGGGGCCACTCTTCATCGCGGTGCGCGGGCCTCTCACTATCGCGGCCTCATCCGTTGCGGAGCACAGGCTCCAGACGCGCAGGCTCAGTGGTTGTGGCTCACGCGCCTAGTTTCTCCGCAGCATGTGGGATCCTCCCAGACCAGGGCACGAACCCGTGTCCTCTGCATTGGCAGGCAGACTCTCAACCACTGCGCCACCAGGGAAGCCCGAGTGTCAAATCTTTTAATTTTTAAAGTTTTCCTGTCATCCTTCCTGATTTGCAGACTGAGGCTCTATTTAAATCTATATCAATAAAAGTGAATCGGCTCTAAGTGAGGGGCAAAGTGGCTGTGTCATGATCAAGCACATTAGCTTTACTTCAAGAAGTTTGGAACATCTGTTTTGTTTGGATAAAGGTATAATTTTACTTATTTACTAATTCCTGCCTGTATGCAGATACTGTAACTCAGCAGGACCCTATAGGGCCTTCCCTGGACAGACCTCTCCCCACATCCTCTGCTTTCTCTCCTCTCCGAAGTACTTGGATAATAGTGTCCGATGCACATTTCCTGAGTTATTTTACAGATGTGAAAACTCCCACCAAGAAGAAGAAGTTAATTACTTGATGACCATAAGGACATAGCCCCCAGACCTACTGGAGCCTGAGGATTGATGACCTTAACCCCTGTGACCCCACCCTGTTTCCTCACCATCAACCAATCAGAGAACTGTGCATGGGCTGATCACTTACCCTGTGACTCCTCTTCCTCACCTGGCCTTAAAAATAATTTGCTAAAACACATCAGGGAGTTTGGGCTTTTTGAGCATTAGCTGCCCTGGACTCCTTGTCTGGCACCTATAATAAAGGCTGCACTTTCCTTAACCACAGCCCAGTGTCAGTAGATTGGCTTTACTGCCTGTAGGCAAGCAGACCCAAGTTTGGTTCAGTAACAATACTCGAGGCCTTACTGTGGTTTTAAAAAACATTATTTCAAAATCCGCCAATAGTTAATTGTTTTATTACGAGACTTTTCAGTATTTGAGAACTTTTTAAAAACTTCGGTAGTATGTCAAAAAAAACAAAAACACAAACACAAAACACGCCTCCCCAGAGATCGTCTAAATCGTGTGGTTTGACATGACTAGAGTCAGGCTGTCCTTGATATCTTTGATTTTCCTGCTGGATTACACAGTGTTCAGATCGCTCTTTTGGGAGGCAGTACATTACCAGTAATTCAAACATGTTTTGAGCACAAGAAAGTGTTTTGACAAAATTTGAAAATGCCTTGCACTTAGAGACTTTGGTAACCCATCTAAATCATGATTGTCAACATTTCCAGTAATAAAACTATCACATGTTAAGCAAGCATTGATGTTAAAATAGACTGTCTCTTGAGAAACTGAAAACTCACAGAATTTTTTTAAAAGGTGTGTGTGTGTGCCATGTTTTTCTTTCATACCTTTGACTTCCTTAGCAGTTTTCCAGAACTTAATACTGATTTCCTATTCATGAAAATCTTTCTGACAGCAAGAAAGCATTCTTAATTAAACACTATTATTATCCTATGAAAGCATTCCTTTCCTCCTTATCTTGCATTGATTAGTACACGTTTAAATATAGCAATAGAGCATCTGTGCTTTAAACATTTATGGTGTGGTCATAGCTATTTGTTAATTCAATAAATGCTCATCAAGCACTTTTTACGTGGTAAGCCTTGAGGTAGACACTGGACTTATAGGACGAGGAAGACAGACTTGGTCATTCCAAGGACAGTATGACCTGAAGGGACACACAGAATAAGAACCAGGAGACTTGGCCTCCCGCCCAGCTGTACCATCAATCAACCATGTTGCTTTATCCCCACCCCTTCAATGAGTTTCTTCAAGCTCAGTTTTAGATCACAGAATTTTTCCATTAGAATATAAGTAGTAAACAAGCCACTAGAAGTGACCACTAAGTACCAGCATGTGAGGTAACTTGAATATAATATTTTGTTATTTATTGTATTTGGTTTTGTACTGAAAGAACTTTAGCCATGTTTTTTAGAGAGTGTTTTCCACAATAAATACTGCTGCCTGGACAAGTTTCCAGGACCAATTCCAATGGAGACTTTTCATTCTTCATCTCACTTTACATTCCTGCAACATTTGAACTCTACTTCCAGATCTCACTCCCTCCTGGGTTTCTCTCAAGACTCCCAGTGCTCATTTTTAATAAGAACTATTTCTTCTTCCTCTGCCTGTCTTTAATTCCTTAGGAGATAAGTGGTCCTAAGCCATTCTTAGCTTAGTTCCCACCAATCACTCTACAAACAAATGGCATCCACTAAAATAAAATTATAATTTTCACTTTTTGCATTTGATATTTTGGCCAGGGGTCACTCAGAACACATTGATGCCATGAGTTTAAGCCTTAGATAGTTTAATATTTGGCCACAGTCTTAATTTTGCTTGACAATAGTTTGTCAAGATAATATGTGTTTGAGGTTTTGACAAGAGACCTACAATTGAGAAATTCCTCTTTTCCACGTATTGCATTTTGGGTTTAGCAAAAAGCAGAGCTTGAAGCATAGACTCATATGTTACTAATTTATAAGGAAATGCAATCCCAGGCAACACCAGTGCTAGACAAGGGGAATGAAATGGGACGGAAGGAAGAGATAATGTGAGGTTGCTCTATCAAACTGGCCATGGCAATGTGACTGCAATCTCATAGAATTGCCTTCTGAGTAGCCACAGAAACTTCACCTTAGGACATTCCATCTGGAGGGGGAAAGGGGAAATCTGTTACCTACTGCCTCCCTTTTCCATGGGTCAAAAGTGTCTGTGAGGGACTGTTAAATCCCTCACACTTGAGTTTTGCCTGCACGTGTGCTAAGCACCCCACACTTTGGAGTCAACAAAGCAGCTCTTGGGCAAGGAACACAGTTATGTAGCTGGGGCACAAGGTGAGGGGCTGTCATGTTGCACCTGAGTGAGTGTATTGGCACCTACGTGGACCTGGTTGACTCAGCACTAGTTGAAACAAAATAGCCCATGAGCATCTTTAGTGACATGCGATGGATGTCTGATCAAACATGGGACATACGTGTCGGCTAGGAGACCGAGTCTTACACGACACAAATCTAGGAGATCCAAGGTGAGATCTACGTTGTCATGATTTGGTTCTGCCATATTCAGCACAGAGGGAGAAAATGGGGAGGGTGGAAGGAGAGAAAGGGAGAGAGACAGACAGAGACGGAGATTTAATCCTCATTTCCTAAACTGTCCTCTCAACTCTTCTGAGTCTCTCCTTAGAGGTGATTACCCACTCTCAACAATGTGGTATATTCCCTAAAAGGCTATTTTTCACTCTTTTACACACAGATTTCCTGTGTGCATGCACACATACAGACACACACAGTTTTTACAAAAATGGAATTACGGTATATGTGTGGTTTAGAATCTTGCTGTTTTCTTCAGAGGTTTATTTTAACCCTTTTACTATTACTCGGATCAACCCTAGGGGGAGGGGTAGCAAAAGAAACAACTAGACAGAGAGAGGCTTCTGAAGGATTCCGGGTAAGGTCAGGGACTCCCCCTCCCCCACCCGGGTTGCTGTCTCCCAGGAGGCTATCCTCTGTATCAAAATAAACTCCAACTTCTGAAGTTTCTACAGAGATCATTCATCACTATGGGTATGTCCCCAATTCAAAGACCCCTGCCCATTGGCTGCTGTAGGTACTTTACAGATCAGTGCTTAACACTCCTAGTTTTGTTGATCCAAATGGGCAGAATTTGTGAGGGAGATGACTGATCTCATGGAAAAGACGTGCAACTAGTCAGGCTGCTGACACCCTGGGATAGGATGCCCCGTGCATAAGAAGCTCAACATGGGTGGTAGTGACACGGTTACCTGTCTCTACACTTCCACTATCAAAACTTCTCTGCTCCAGCAGAGATCTCAAGAGATAGATAGTAGGACAATTTTTATTTTGTCCAAAGAGTTTATTTAGTTTTACCCTCTGTTCAAATCATCTACTGCTGCATAAACAAACTTAGCAGCATAAACAAAAACCATTTTATTTTGCTTATATATTTTTGTAGGTCAGGAATTTGGACAGTGTGCCATGCAGGTGGCTTATATCTAGTACGGGCTGCCTGGGGACTCTGATGACTCAAAGAGCTGGGGTCTAGAATCATCTGGAGGCTCCTTCTCTAATGAAGTCTGGCTTTAGAACTGGTATGATGGACAGGCTGAGCTCACCTAGAACTGTAAATGCTACATGTGGCCTCTCAGGAAGATGGGAATCTCAGGATGAGTTGCGGTTCCCAGAGGGGAGATCTGAGACGAAGAAGAGTGAGAGCTCCAACAGACCAAGGGAGAAGGGGCCGGGCTTCTCCTGACCTGGCCTGGGAATTCATGCAGCATCACTCTTGGATTGTTCTATTGTTTACAAGTAAGTGACTAAGACCAGCTTAGATGTCAGGCGAGCAGAATTACACCCTTATCCTTGATGGGAGATGGCAAAGTCACATTGCTCAAGAGTACGCGCAGTATGAGATGGTGCTGAGGCCATACTGAAAAATATAATCTACCCATATCATCCCATAGTAATCCACACTTAGTAAACATGGGAAGTCATCAGTGAACACTACCACACTCTTAAAGATCTAGAAATTAAAATGATTTGCTTACAGCTATACAAAGGTCAGGCCCTAGAGAAATTAGCAATTGACCTATACTACATCTGCAATACTGCAGCATGCAATTTTTTCATTAAACACTAGTGGAAGAGTAAAGTTATTGTGACTGATATAGTTAAGCTAGTAATGTAATTTCATGGGTTCTTTCTCAAACTCTAATTTTTTTGTGACCTTGAGCAAGTCTTTTACCATCTTGGAACTTCAGCAACTACATTTAATATGCATCAGTTCCAAGGTGCATGGTGAGAGTGAATGTCCCATTGTTAAAGACTTTTAAATGTCTGCCTAGTAATGGTTGCATAATGATTACAATGGTGATAGTGACATTGATTCTTGGTTTAAAAATGATTATAACACTTGTCTTAGAAATTGACTTTTGTGCCTCTCATTATTTCCCCTTCACATTATCAAAGGTTCCAGCAAATCCTCAAGCAGCTTCTGAAACTCAACCTAAATTTCCATATGAAAAATAATTATTTTATATGTCAAGAGGGGAAATAAGCAGAACAATAAATGAATAATGATTTTAATAATCAAAATATATATGCAATATATTCTGCGTTGGTTCCTGGGGATGTTAAATTGCCCAGCATTTACAACTGGCAATGTAAGTTCAGAAGAACATTTGCCAAAAAGGTAAAAAACATTAATGGGGGTATCTTATTTTTAAAGCAATTGTTAACTTATTCCTTTATATTTATTTCTTCTTGCAGCCCGGAGGATTAAAAAATAAAGATCATGGTATACTATACTATTTTATATATAAGAATGAGGAAATTTTAAATTTCATAATAAATTCTCTGGAATATGTAAATAAACCAAACCTGATCCCTAAAGACATGATTATTATTTTTCAAAGACAAAACTATTTACCAAGTGTTGCTGGCATTTTGTTCAGAAATTACTTCGTGAGATCAGTGAAAATACAAATGAACTCTAAGCTTAACAATTTTGAAATGAGATGAATCTTTTTTAATTAAAGGTAAACATTTTCTCCCTCATTATTCCAATCTGCTAATAACAATATTAGCAACAACAAAGCCAAAAACTATAAATTGAATTACAAAGATTTTTGTTTGTTGCAAGTGCATGTGTGTTACACATCACTAAACATCATCTGTATTCCATGACTATGATGTTATTCTTTCATATTTTATGTTTTATTTTTAAGTTATTACAAAATAATAGCTATATTTCTCTGTGCTGTACAATACATCTTTGTTGCTTATTTACTTTACACACAGTACTTTGTATCTCTTAATCCCTTACCCCTATCTTTCCCACCCCCCTTCCCTCTCCCCACTGGTGACCACTAGTTTTTTTCTGTCTTTATAGATAATCTGAACAGACCAATCCCTAGTAGTGAAATTGAATTTATAATAAAAAAAATTCCCAACAAACAAAAGTCCAGCACCTGATGGTTTCACAGGGGAATTCTACCAAACATATAAAGAACTAATACCTATCTTTCTTAAATTCTTCCAAAAGGTTGAAGAGGATGGAACACTCACAAATTCAATTTTTTAAAAACACTTTCCTGTTTATTTATTTATTTATTTATTGGCCATGCCGTGCAGTATGTGGGATCTTAATTCCCCAACCAGGGATCAAACCCATGCCCCCTGCATTGGAAGCACAGAGTCTCAACCACTGGATCACCAGGGAAGTCCCCCAAATTCATTTTAAGTGGCCAAAACCAAACACTACAAAACCAGACCCTGACACCAAGCTAGACACTACAGAAAAAGAACATCCTTTCATATTTTATATAAGACTTCTGGAACAATTTATAATATAAGCGTTGTTGGAACACAGGCTAATACTATCAGGGTGTTAAGTCTCTTACGTAGAGGAAAAGATCATGGATTCATAAAATTTACCACTATCATATGATGGTACCTTAAAATTTTACGGCATCATTCTTCACAGAAACTCAAAAAGCTTTCAATTACATGATCTCATTTAACCCACCATATTCTTTTGGTTGGGAAGATCCAGAATATTCCCTTCATTTAACCTAACAGAATGTGTAGCATAGAGATTTAATGACCTCGTGGTGATGGATCACAGCATAAAGGAAAGGCTGGATCTGGTTTTCAGCACAGATTCCACTGTTTCCTGTTTAGACAACTAATGCAAGCTCTGGAAGCCTTGAGCCTTTCTTCCTCTTGACTCTAAGATGGGAGTTGGGGTGGTTCCAAAATCTATGGTACCCTGCAGCTCCACTCCCTCTTTATTGCACTCAGGAAATACTTGTTGAACATACAAATGTGTGAATTAATAAACAAGTGAGTACATGAAAACACTGAGACTAAAATTCAGCATGGTTAGCTTTCAGCCCTTTCCTCTGTCTTCAACTTTTAAAAATACAAAACATTTACCATGTAAACTTTCATCAGGATAGTAAAAGCTATGCTATTATTAATAATACAACAAAACCAAGTAGTAATTAAAATTAAGACATTCAATAATTATTTCAAAGTAAATTAAAGAAAAGCTACCAGTTAAGAATTCAACACACACACACACACACACACACACACACACACACACACACAAATGGCTAACTGTATGTCTTGGGAACTGAAAAACCAAGAATGTGCAATATTTATGTTATGCCAAGATCCTAATGCAAAGTTTTTGTGGTAAAGCTCCTAATTAGAAGCTTAAATTATAGAATATATTTGGAGTACTGACAGAGATGTTCTTTTTCAAAGGGCAGAATATGTTGTGGCTAAATGAATCACTGAAAAGTATGTTTTAAAAAAAACTCCTCAAAGTTCATAATTTCATCTGTTAGACAAAAATGTTAAGTATATTGGCAATTATAACCTTTTCTGCATCTCATAAAACATGTTGAGAATAGTTCATTCCAAATAGTTTGCTGTCTCTTTAAAAATCACATAACCTACTTTTGTCAAAAATGTAAAAAAATCTTTCAGTAAAGTTGTTAAGAATTTAAACCACTGTTAAAACATCATTGAATATTTATGGCAATAAAATCTGGAAAATCCCAGTTCCACAAGATATTTATGCAGAAATAAATATTGTTCATGAATTTAAAATTATCATCAATTAAAATATTTCCTCTCCTATGATGTGTCTTACTGAATGGGAAACATCACCTTACTAAGGTTGCTTAATAAATATATCATTTGAAAAACATTTTGCAAAAGAAACAAAGGAATGATTCTCACATTTTTAACTTGACTCTAAATTTTTTAAGATCCAACTGGCTTAGTACTTCTGAATGTAAATTTAAAACCACAGTAAAAATAAATTCATTCAGCATCTCAAAGTATTTTATAAGCAACGAGTGGCAAATGTTGAGACCACTCTCATACTACAGAAAGTCTACTATAACAAGGACTGCACATTTTTATTGCTATATTCATTAATTTTCCTCACAAATTTTCTAAATCCTTTTGGGAATCACATGAGTGATAATTAAATCAATACATATCCATTTATTTATTCAACAAATGTTTATGAAGTAGTACAGGAAGAGTTTTATTTATTACCCCTGAGTGAATTCCAAGATGAAGATATGGATTCTGCCATCAAGAAACTTATGGGGAGAGAGGACATATAACTAACGTAAAGCAGAAAGTGGCAAATCATACAGGTGAAGTGAAAATTCAGATTGAGAAATAATTGCATTACTGGAAATCACTAGAAAGAGGAAAGGCTCTGAGTTGTACCTATAAAATATGGGTATGATTTTGGTCATATGGGCATCAGGAGGAAGATGCTCTGAGGCACTGAGGAGCATAAACAAAGAGTCTGAGAAAGGAAATCACGTGGTGTATGCGTCTAATCAAAGTGGTTTCCTGTGATGTGAGGCAAGGTTTGCAAAGAGAGCAGTACAGACAGACGGGAAACGCCTAGGTACCGCACTAATGAGGGTCCTGAATCTAAAACAATGCCAGGTGGACTTTATCTTGTAGATACTGGGGAATCCCTTGAAAATTTATTAGTAGTGGAAGGACACTCAGAACTGTATTTCAGAAGTTTTTCCTAGCAAGGTATAAAAACTAAATAAAGAAGGAAGAGCCAGGAGTCAGGAAGAACAGTAAAAGCCAATTATGAAACGAACCAGACAAGTAGATCCTGACCCAGAGTACAGTCACTTGGGATCAAAGAAAAGCAATTGGTGGGAATTCATGGATTTGATATGGGAGGCAAGGAAAATCACAAGCTGAAAAATGATGATCCAGTGAGTGGATGGCGGTTGCCCTGAGAGAAATGGAAAACTCACTCCTCGGAGAGAGGGGGTCACAGAGGGAAGAGTTGGCCATAAGAGCAAACAACTATTGGGCGCCTCCAGACACAATTCTAAGCATGTCCCTGGCATTACCTTGTTCAGCCTCACACTGGCTAAGGGAAGCTGAGGCTGTTAAGGTGACTTGCCCAAGATCACTTAGCGAGTGAGTGACAGATCCAGGAAAGACCAGGAGGTCAGCTTGAGTCATGCTGAGTTAGAAGAGGGAGTGTAAAATTCAGGGGATGGTATTGGGTAATGAGTTTAGAGCTCCAAAAAAAGGCAGATCCAAGGCAGATTTTGAGTGAGTCATATGCATAATACAAGCCATTAAGTTACAGAGCTTTAATGGTATAACAGCGTTAAAACAAGGAGGGAAGAGAGGTAGTCAAAGAAAATATAAGGCAAATATTTGTAAGAGTAAAGAGTTAAATGAATCATTACATCTTACAGATCTTCACTTGTTACCAGATTTTAGAATTTTTCTCTCACAAAGCAAAGACAGAAGATGCTTTGAATGTAGAAAATTTAAAAGATAAAATTGCATAGGCCAAATAGTTCCAGTTATTACTTTGATGTCATTGTGTAAACTGGCGAATAAATCTAGAAGAAAAATGGTAACACAATTTTCCACTTCGAGATTTCTTAATTAATAAAACTAATATCACATACATTATATAATAAATGATATTTATTTTAATTATATTTTGAGAAATTATTTCTCATCCCAAGGTCATCCCAGGTTGATTAAGTAAATAAATCAATAATTAATCATGTTTCGTAAAATGATAAATTGGAGTTTGCTTTTTTAATTACTAAAAAACCAATAGCATTATGTTACAACTAAAGCAGTTTAACTTTTTTAAAATAACTACACTCTAGGTAAATAGGATGAGAAAGTGTTTTAACAACACTAGAACAATAAAAAGGAGGAAATATAGTGTAAAAGGGAAATGGACAAGGAAGAATCAATCAAGGCCTTCAAATCCATCAACCAGGAGTATCTAAATGTGTCCTAATCGAGTGAATTCATTATTCCCTACCTGTTTCATTTAGTTCTTTTTTAATCTGGGAGAGGAGAATTGAAAAGACTTGAATGATATCATTTCTTACTAATGTTTAATAGAACCACAACAAAAATAGGGAAATATATTACCATGAACAATTATTAGTAGCATAATGATTTAATATAAATAAATGGTCAACAATGTGCTAGTCATTATACAAAATTAAATATTTAATATAAGACTTATGTTCTTCTTTGCTGAGTTATTCATTTGTGAAATATATTTCCCTCCCAAAATCTATTTGAACTTGCTCTTTGCTTAACATTGCACAGTACGCCATTCTTTCCATAGTTCTAAGGCATAATACCACTTCAAACACAGAACGTATAATTATATTTACCCAATTCAAACTCACAATGTTTTACTGCCATTTTATGACATGATCAATAGAAAAAAGATACAGTGTAAGCCATGAGACTGAGAACATTTGAGGATGCTTATGTGTAATGAAATGTAATGTCTGCCCTGGCAGCTTTTCTTTCTTGGCCCTTCCCCTCCTAGTCAAATCCTGCACAACCACACAGATGCCAAATTTGAGCCTCAGGCCAAAACAAAATTCACACGGAAGCAATGATCACTTTCAATCCTTACACTGTTGTTTTACACCATATGTAAATGGATATGGCTTTGCACTTCATGTGTCAGGATGATGGTAAAGGCAAATTACTTTATGTAGTATTGATAAAATGAAACTTTTTATTGCTCCCTCCTTTATAATGCACTGTGATTTTGAGAAATCCAAGACTTGGCTTAAATAAAAACACTTCTGTATTGCCTTACCATCCCTTCCAGCAGAATTCTCCACATAGACAGCAACAGAATACACCATAGCTGCATACTAATAAATACACTCTTAACAGGATGGAAATCACTGGGGAAATAAAAAGATACATTTTTTAAACTGACAAAATAATACACTGGTAACTCAATTTTAAGAAGATTAAGAGAGAAATATAAACTATAATTATTTAATTTTATTCAAAAAAGGCACAAAACACCAATTGATTTTTTAAATGATTTTGATTGCTTAAAGGATCAGTAATTTTCATCTTAGATAAAGCATCACAAAATAATATTTGGGGAAGAAAAATACACAAATTATTATAGAGATAATATGACTGCTAAACCAACCTCAAATGGATTTGAACTTTTTTAAACTTCCCTGTATATGGATGCCAAGAAAAAAAATCCAAAGAGATTTGATTATCCTCTATAACTTAAGCAACAGAATAAAGAAAGAGAGTTTACTACATAACTAAGTATAATTTAGGCCACTGTTACAAGGAATATGTCAAAATGTTTGGCTTATAAGAAAATTAGACACAAGCTGGATTCTCCCATTCTTGCACCAAACCTTTAGAAAAGGTAGAGGAGATACACATTTTTTAAATTAATAACTGTATACATCCTTAAAAAAAGAAAAAGAAAATCAGTAGGGGCAACCCCAGGGAAAGGGAAGAGATGTGGCCCTAGCAATAAACTTCCACCTGGAAGCACTGGGACTTCCTCTCAGTCTATCCTCACCCCCATAGCCGTGCCCATGCTCAGTACCAGCTTCAGTACCGAAGAGATACAGCCTCAGAGGTGTGCCATTTGGGAGGCCAAACACTACAGAAAGACCAACACTACAGAAACCATATACAAGCCCCTGTGTCCCTGCCCTTTGAAGTTAAAGGCTTTTGCTTTAGTCTCTGGAGCCTCCCCTGAGTCTCTAAAGGCTGCTGCAGAGTTAGTGATTAGGAATGTGAAGATGCAGAAACAAGGAACAGCTGTTGGGTGGAGAAACTGGTAACAATTTAGACTATAAATATGCCACGTGGCAGAATCACCGAATTCCCAGTTCCCCGAAAGTTATAAAGGTATAACACGCGTCCCTAAATTGTTTTTACAGGAAGCATACCCTCACCAGATGAAAACTGCTGACCACAAGCACAAAGACGCTAGACTGGTTAAAACCAGATGGTTGGGACTTCCCTGGTGGTCCAGTGGTTAAGAATCTGCCCCCCAATGCAGGGGACGGAGGTTCAATCCCTGGTCAGGGAACTAAGATCCCACATGTCACGGGGCAACTAAGCCTGCATGCTGCAACTACTGAACACATGGGCCACAACTAGAGAGCCCACATGCCGCAACTACAGAGCCCATGCGCTCTGGCCATGCTCTGCAACTACTGAGCCCACGCGCCACAACTAGAAAGAAGCCCATGTGCTGCAACAAGGAGCCCCTGTGCCTCAACTAAAACATGATGCAGCCAAAAATAAAATAAATAACTATTAAAGAAAAAAAAAACTAGATGGTAGATGACACTTGAAACCTCACCTTGATGTCAATCAAGCCGAGAACTGTGCAAGAGCTGATCATACACCCTGCAGTTCCCTCCCTCACACTGCCTGCAGCTCCCTCCCTCAAACTGCCTTTAAAACCCCTTCCCTCAAAGCCATCAGGGAGTTGGGGTCTTTTGAGCATGAGCTGCCTGTTCTCCTTACTTGGCACCATCAATAAACTCTGCACTTTCCTTTACCACAACCCAGTGTCAGTAGATTGGCTTTACTGGGTTTTGGGCAAGTTTGGTTCGGTAACACTATCAAAAGAATCAACAAATTTCACACAATAAACACTTAGACACAATAAGATGAATCAAACAATCAATCAGTATTAACATATTAAAATAAGTAGGTTAATATCCTCAGAGAAAGGAGGGAAAAGTTTACATGAAATAAACATAGAAGGTAATGTAATAAACATCTAACTGTAATAAAATGATTACAACTGAAAAATATAATTGTTATAGTAGAAACTCAATAAATGACTGAAAAAGGAAATGGGGAACATGGATTCACAAGTTTCCAAAATCTATCTCTAAGTAGCTCCCAAGAAGAAAAAAGAGAGAATATAAGTGAGAATGTAAAATAATTCATATTTGAAGGAAGAATGCCTGAGTGGTTTCCAAGCTGGGACGGGGGAAAGGACAGGGCAAGTTCTCCAGTTGAAAGAGCCCACTGCCTAATGAAAAGGATGAAAACAAATCAATAGGGTCTAATAATGTAGTCCAAATGTGACTTGAAATCAAAGGATAAGAAAAAAAACTAAAAGCTTTCAAATAGAAATGACAGATTAACACCAAATGAAGAAAATATACTATTTCAATCTTATGATCTGCAAAATTAAATACAAGAACTATTGAAATAATATCTTTAAAATGCTGTGGGAAAAGAATTTAAATCTAGAAATCTCTAATAGTCCAACTTTTATTCAAGGGAGATAGGCTCAGTAAAGGCAGCTGCAGACATCCGAAGACTTGGAAAATAGACCACACACAAAACCTTTTCTAAATATAACCAAGAAGAAAAAAAAATGCTAGAAGAAAATAATAAGATGCAAAAACAGTAAAGCAAGTGAATGAATAAAATCTATTCTAATACTTAAATAGGTACCAGTTAGACACATTGTTTTTAAGAAGTTGGAACTAAAATTCCAGACAATAGGATAATAGTAGTGAATTACAACAAAAGTACAATCTGATTATTTAGTATATTCAATATATTGATTTCTTTAGGGGAGGATATGACTATTGATTCATCTATACATAGTTTTAAAAGATACAAGATTAATTTTGTATTCAAAATGTAAGCATATTCCTAGGCATTTTTTCTGAAAACATATGTTCACACAAAAATCTGTTCACAACTATTTGCAGCAGATTTTTGTAATAGCCCCAAACTGGAAATAATCCAATTTCCTTCAAGGAGTGAACTGAATGGATAAAAAGAATCTGGGGCACCTATACAACAGATGCATTACAAAGGAAGAAACTATAGAATCACACAAAATTTGGATGTAGAATGAAAAAAAAATCGCAAAGTGTATAGACTGTATGATTCCATTTTTATAACATTCTTATCAAGACACAATTATAGAGTAAAGCAGATGAGTGCTAACCAGGGGTGGGTGGAAGGTGGAGGTGCTATAAAGGGCACTACGAAGGGACTCCTTGTGGACAGAGCAGTTCTGTATCTTGACTGCAGTGTTGCTTATAAAAGTCTATACACGTGATAAATGTCATACAAGAACACACTCACATAATTGAAACATACAAAAACTGTGAAATCTAAAGTCTCTTTGATTATATATACCAGTGCTAATTTGGGGGTTCAATGATGTGCTGTAGTTATGTTAAATGCTACCATTAGAGAAAACTGAGTGATGGGTACATGGATATCTCTGTACTGTTTCTGCAGCTTCTGTGATTCTATAATTATTTCAAAATATAAAGTATAAAAAATAGAAACAAAAATCTAAGCATAGCCCCTAAAAGAATATAAAATATTATTAAAATAAGTTCTAAATCTAGTTTATGTGGATAATATTTTTAAAAATATAAATCTTCAAAATAAGTCCAAGAATAAAATAAAAACATGGCTTGTTTTCAATAAATTGAAAACAAGTACTGTAAAGTAAATTAGAAGAAGACTTGGATAACTATGCCCAAAAAGCATACTTAAAGGCAGGAATATAAGGTGATACAGACAATTTGGTGTGTATTTTGGTCATAATTATTTTTTAAACTTTCATACCCCATCACTTACTAATTTTATTTCCAAGTGTACTTTATTTAAAAAGGAAGAAATACTTTAAGATGGTGAGGCTGTAGGGGAAGCTGATGTATTCATAAATCGATTATACTAGTGTATCTGTCACAACTCTTGTAAAAAATAACCTAACAGTACACACCAGGAATCAAAGATTTTCATGGGAAAATCAAAGATACTCAGAAATTTATCCTTAAGAAGTAGTCAAAAGAGGGAATAGCTACCCATAAACTGTTCATCACATAATATATACAAAAATTGGAAATATCACAAATATTAATCAGTAGGTGAATTGTCACTTAAAATGTCAATGCAGTTACTCAGTGAAACTCTAAAATGTGATGCAGAGATAAAATGTTGCCTATTCAGGTTGGTTCCATGGGCTGGTGGGAAACAGCCACATAGCACAGGGAGATCGGCTCCTTGCTTTGCGATGACCTAGAGGGGTGGGAGGGAGGCTCAAGAGGGAGGGGATATGGGGACATGTGTATGCATATGGCTGATTTCCTTCGTTGTGCAACAGAAACTAACACGGTACTGCGAAGCAATTATACTCCAATAAAGATTAAAAATGAAAAGACAAGAAATAACAAGTGTTGGTGAGGATGCAGAGAAAAGAGAACCCTAAAAAAAAAAAAAAAAGTTTGCCTATTCAGAATATAAACACAAGCACGTCTACACCCAGACTGATCGATATCTGTTTATACCCTTAATTTTATCTTAGAATTGAAAAAAAGAGAGGTACATAATTAGATGATTTATCTTGTTTTTCTTACAGACACAATAAATTTTATAGATTAGATTTTTCCCTTTGTATGACTATTAAAAACCTTAGATCTATATTGGAGGCCCAATCACAAAAAAAAATATTTGATTGTATGTTATAATAAATTGCCAGTGCCATTTTATGTTCCTTTTTCCTTTCTAACATATTTGTTTTATATATTATTAGGCTAACTTTTATTATGACCTAATAACTATTTGTTAGATAATGTAAATATTTTGATGTAAAACATGGGTTAGCAATAAATAAAATATGTATATAAAAAATTGAAAATACACAATGTATAACATATTTTTCAATATTTAATAGAATGCAAAAATGAAAATTGTAATAAATGTAATTGTGCATATGGATAGGTTCTGCAGGAAAATACAGAAAAATTAAAATTTGTAAATTTTTAAGATAGAAACATCATACTTTTTAAACTTCTATATTTTCATGTTTTGTATGATACAAGGGAAAGCTGGCATAAAAGCAATAAGACAGAGCCACAAAGCAAGCAAGAAAAGCTTTTTTAAGAAAAGTAGCCTGGACTCATAGAAGGCAACACCATCTCAGTAAGACTGGGGAGATCCAAGTTCTGGTTTCTGTTCCACAGTTAAATAGGGTGTGACACTCTCTAATTCAGGGCTTTAATCATCTTCTATCCTAGGGATCCTAGTTAATCTAACTTTTGAGTCTTAGTGTTCTTTGCCACTGGATGGCAATTGTTAAAATGAGTTTTTGCAATGTGTGAAGATTATATCAAGGAAATGCAGTTGGGGCTCATGTTTTGATTATTTTATGCAGGCACTTTATAATCCATTTCCATTTTCAGCTTCAAAATACAGTGTAGCCCTTTAATTATAAATATGTATTCAAAAAAGGTCTGGATTTATCTTTCATCATTTTTCTCACTTTAATAGCTCAAGTTTGATTACTCTGGGGAATTGTTGTCTTTAAAGTCAAAGGCTTTTGTTAACAGTGAAAAATAATGACATTTCAGAATTACAGAAGGAGATACTAACCTTTGGGACCCGAAGATATTTCAGTATTTACAGACCAACATAAATGAGATCATAAAGTCAAGTATATAGTCATTAAAAGTTAGTCCATGCTTTATGCCAGATGGTTAATTCATTAAAAAAAAAAAAGCAGACAAAAACCTACAGAGGACTTCCTATACAATAGGCACCATGTTTATAATATTTAAAGAGGAGATTTAGGTATATTTCTAACAAAAAAAATTACAAGTAAACAGTAAATCTGTATTAAATTGAATCTCCCATGGTGCAGAGGCTGACCTCAGGCCATCCCTGTGAATCACCTACCCATCAACACTGGTTCTTCTGTAATGATTAATCAAGATGCATAGTTGCAATAAATATAAGTAGGATAACATTTCAGCAGTTTACACTATTAAGCTTTCTGGTTTCTTCCAGAATGGTGAATCTCTGTGACCCTTGAAGAAGGTTACATATGTAAATTTTGTGTGACCCTTGAAATAAGTATATGGACATAACCTCTGGCATTTGCATAGATTTAGTCACTTTCCAGTAACCATCAGGTTTAAAGGTGTTCAGCTCTTTGGAGATAAGTTAAACTACATTCAGTTGCCATTCTGTAATTCACATATCCTTGACTGCCACCAAAAATCTCTGGACTACATAAAAAAGAATAAAATAATGCCATTTGCAGCCACATGGACAGACCTAGAGATTATCACACTAAGTGAAGTAAGTCAGAGAAAGAAAAATATCATATGATATGATATGACTTATAAATGGAATCTAAAAAAATGGTACAAATGAACTTATTTACAAAACATAAACAGACCCACAGACATAGAAAGCAAACTTACCAAGGGGGAAAGGGAGGGATAAAGTAGGAGTTTGGGATTAACCTATACACACTACTATATATAAAATAGATAACCAACAAGGACCTACTGTAAAGCACAGGGAACTCTACTCAATATCTTGTAGTAACCTATAATAGAAAAGAATCTGAAAAAGAATAAATATGTATATGTATCACTGAATCACTTTACTGTACACCTGAATCTAACACAACATTGTAAATCAACTATATTTCAATAAAAATTCAAAAAAACCCAAAAACCTCTGTCCTAACAATGCTCTCAACCCGGGCTGCCAGTCCACCACCCCCAGCAATAATTCAGTCGACTTGGAGCAAGGTTGAGCATACTTTATAGAAATCTCCGGGTGATTCTAATATAACCAGGAGTGGGAACCAGTGACTAAGTTGTAAAAAGATAATATCCTAGAATGTGGAGGTAAGTTCTTTTCTTGACTTTGAGAAGAATCTAACATAAAGTTTGATCTTCTCTTTTCCTCTAACTCAGGGTCATCAGCCCTCAAGCTTCAGTCTCTGTGTTCACAGGTGCTGCAAACACACACATCACTATTCATATCCCACTTCATGCTCTGTGGCTCAGAAAACTCCAGATATTTGTAACCTATAAACCTCCATAATAATGAGCCTACGGGGCTGAATAAATTGCTTTGTTTCAAAGCAGCGTTAGCCCAAAGTAAGAGACAAAGATAAATCGGTCAATGGCATGCTCTTTAAGATGACTTAAATTGTGTGGAAACTGCAGATGAGTCTTCACTCCAGCAAATGGTAAATTAATCCTCTATCCCTATCCTGTCTCTCTCCAGTTGGGTTCCACCAGTTTTGCCAGTAAGGGTTCCACCTGGTGTGTTTACCTACCCACCATGCTCCAGGGCCTCACCTCACTAGATATTTCTCTTGACCAACCTAACATGACACACAGCTGAGCTCGGCAAACCCTGGCTGACAATTCCACTCATGCTATTTTCCCTCATTCAAGGTATTTACTGGAGTAAACATGTATGACCACAGATACTCACAGAAACATCAACTTTATTAACATACAGATTAACTGTGTAACACTCTATACAGGACCAAAGAGCCTTCATCAGATATTCAATACCTGGAGTACACAAAGGTCCCACGCCACGAGCTATGAGGGAGCGGGGACAGGAGATGAGTAACTCTACCTTTCACGAGCTACATACCTACCAGTAACACAAAGGTATGCCTATATATGATAAAATAACAGAGACTGAGCATTTACTATTTGGAAGTTATTTTGTTAAATTCTTTACCTATACAATTTCATTTGATCTTCACGTTATAGGTGAACTGTGCTCCCACAAAATACATATAATGAAGTCCTAAGGCCAAGTACCTCAAAATGGGACCTTATTTGGAAACTGCAGATGTAATTATTTAAGATGAGGCATTGGTTGAGGGACCTGATCCACTGTGAGTGTGTCCTTATTTTTAAGAAGGGAAGGGGGGATTTGAGAACTGTGAGACAATACATTTCTCTTAAGCTCATTTTGATATCCTTTGTTAAGCAGCCATAGAAAACAGGTACACTTTATAATCAGTAAGGTAGATACTAACATTATGCCCATTTTGCATATGAGGAAATGATGCCTCAGAGTGGGACTTGTCCAAAATCATCCACTCTTGACCCACTCCAATGCATTCTCGTTTCAGCAACTTTTTTTTTTTTTTTTTTTTGCGGTACACAGGCCTCTCACTGCTGTGGCCTCTCACGCTGTGGAGCACAGGCTCCGGACGCGCAGGCTCAGCGGCCATGGCTCACGGGCCCAGCCGCTCCGCGGCATGTGGGATCTTCCCGGACCAGGGCATGAACCCGTGTGCCCTGCATCGGCAGGGGGACTCTCAACCACTGAGCCACCAGGGAAGCCCATCCTTTCAGCAACTTTTGAAAAGTGTACTGCAAATCATGTTAGGTCCTTGCTTAAAATCTTCAATTGGCTTTCTCTTTCCACAGAATAAAATGCAAACTCTGATCACAGCTCTACATTAACTCTTTCTTGACTATCTTTGTGACGCCCTCCTGTACCCCTCTCCTCCTCAAACATTATATTCTCCCCAGAGTGGCTGGGATTACCAGCCTAGGTCCTTTGCTCTTGCTGTTGCTTCTCCTTGAAATACCTTCCCACCCACTCTTGAGAGAGCTAGCTACTTCAAGGATTTGGTCTCTGTTCAAATATCACTGCCACAATGACGGCTTCCTGACCACGAAGACTGTTTTATTTTGTAAGTAAACTAGAATGTATTAATAAATGTATAACTATAGAATCATAGTTCTTATACCAACCTAATATATTATCAATTGATAAAAACCTTTTTTGACGGTCCCTTTCCATTAAAATAAGAAGAATGCCGCATGCAAGAATGAGTCTTAATGATTTCGTGCACCTCCCTAGAAGTGAACACATCCCCGAGCCTGGAATAGTCCCTGGTATATAAAAAATGCTTGTTTGTAGGTAATGATGCAACATCGTTAATCAACTGTGCTCCAATATAAAATAAAATTTTTTTAAAATAGGTAATGCATGACAATGTGACAGATGTGGGAAGAAAATATGCCTCGGCTCACCAAAATTAGATCCCCAACAAGCAAGGATCTTGCTCTGTCACTTCTGCTCACCACCCCCAGTCAGGCCTGAGTCACTTTGTATCTTTAACCAAATTATTTTTTTCCAACTGTAGAAATGAGATTATGATTGTGAATCTTTTCAATCTCTTTTCATTTTGTAAGCATAGTGGACAACTCAGAACGAGCACTGGACTTTGTTGAACTTTGGGCGAGTGGGATGCCAGCACTTATTTGGGGTATGAAACAGGGAACCAGAGTGTTCAGTTTTAATGATGCTCAAGTGTGTGTCAACGGCAGTTATCATCTCTCAATTATAGAAGGTGGAGGAATAAGTGGGTATTCATTGCAAGTGGGGTGGATTTTATAACGAATCAAAGAAATACTGTGCCCTGCTCCGGCATCCATGGGAACCACAAAGATCTTGTAAAGATCAGGATAACAGGAAAGAATAGAAGTATTTACTGCCTCTTTCTTGTGTAACACAGTGAGTTAAAATGGGAGCAAGAAGAGGACTGGATGAGAAGGATGGGAGCCCACGAGGGCTGACTTTATTAAGGACATTTGTGGGGGAAGCTATAAGAAAAAGAGAAGAGGGTACTTTTCAAGTTGTGTGTTCATGTGTATGTGTGTGTGTTAGTGAGTGAGACAGCAGACAGAGGGAAACCTGGGAAGACCAGGAGATGAGAATCGCAGGGAAAAGTTGAGGCAGAAGAGACACACTTAGAAAGCAACAGGCAGGAGGGGGGAGCAGAGAAGTGTGTGCAGTGAGTGTAAACCACAAAACCACATTTGATATTTGCAAATTGTATATATCTATATATGAATATATATTTAAAAATATATATTTAAACAGTTAATATGCGTTCATATATTCTTTATCCTTTTTAAAACGAAAAACCATGCGAAGATTAGATGAGGCAGCTCCACTCAATAATGCAAACACTTACTGAAAATTAAGCTCTTCTTATCATCTGCAGGGTAATATGAGAAACACTTTACTCGTATTCATTCCTTTCTGCTGATGAGGAAACTGAGGCATGGAGAGTTACGAAGTGTCCAAATTGAGATATAAGATCTGCCACCATCTTGTTGAAAATGTTCCCATTCTTGAGGCACTCAGAGCTGCTCCTAAACCAATTTTAATTCTGTAGAACTGCTCCTCAGTTTGATTTATTTCATAGCTTTGCTCTTGAAAAATTATTAACCCTCAATTCATTATCATTATCTCATATACAACCACAACAGAATATATTATCACACTCCTTTTAGAAATCTCATTCACCACGTAGAGGATAAGTTTGTGATTTTTGCCTTAATTTTTTTTAATTTATTTTATATTATATACAGTAGGTTCTTATTAGTTAGCATTTTATACATATTAGTGTATATATGTCAATTCCAACCTGCCAATTCATCACACCACCACCACCACCCCACTTTTCCCCCTTGGTGTCCATACGTTTGTTCTCTAAGTCTGTGTCTATATTTCTACCTTGCAAACAGGTTCATCTGTACAGTTTTTCTAGATTCCACATATATGCGATATTTGTTATTCCCTTTCTGACTTACTTCACTCTATATGACAGTCTCTAGGTCCATCCACATATCTACAAATGACCCAATTTCGTTCCTTTTTATTGCTGAGTAATATTCCATTGTGTATATGCACCACATCTTCTTTTTCCATTCATCTGTCGATGGGCATTTAGGTTGCTTCCATGACCTGGCTATTGTAAATAGTGCTGCAATGAACATTGGGGTATATGTGTCTTTTTGAATTATGTTTTTCACTGGATATATGCCCAGTGGTGGGATTGCTGGGTCATATAATAATTCTATTTTCAGCTTTTTAAGGAATCTCCATACTGTTCTCCATAGTGGTTGTATCAATTTACATTCCCACCAACAGTGCAAGAGGGTTCCCTTTTCTCCACACCCTCTCCAGGATTTGCTGTTTGTAGATTTTTTGATGATGCCCATTCTAACTGGTGTCAGGTGATACCTCATTGTAGTTTTGATTTGCATTTCTCTAATAATTAGTGATACTGAGCAGCTTTTCACGTGCCTCTTGGACATCTGTATGTCTTCTTTGGAGAAATGTCTATTTAGGTCTCTGCCCATTTCTTGATTGGGTTGTTTGTTTTTCTTAATATTGAAATGCATGAGCTGCTTGTATATTTTGGAGATTAATCCTCTGTGTATTCATTCCTTTGCAAATATTTGCTCCCATGTCTTTTCGTCGTTTGTAGTTTCCTTTGCTGTGCAAAAGCTTTTACGTTTCATTAGGTCCCATTCATTTATTTTAGTTTTTATTTCTATTACTCTAGGAGGTGGGACAAAAAAGATCTTGCTATGATTTATGTCAAAATTGTTTTTCCTGGGCTTCCCTGGTGGCGCAGTGGTTGAGAGTCCGCCTGCCAATGCAGGGGGACGCGGGTTCGTGCCCCGGTCCGGGAAGATCCCACATGCCGGGGAGTGGCTAGGCCCGTGAGCCATGGCCACTGAGCCTGGGCAGCCGGAGCCTGTGCTCTGCAATGGGAGAGGCCACAACAGTGGCATTCCTGGGATAAATGCATTCCTGGGATAAATCCTACTTGGTCATGTTGTATGATCCTTTTAATGTGTTGTTGGATTCTGTTTGCTAGTATTTTGTTGAGGATTTTTGCATCTATATTCATAAATGATATTAGTCTGTAATTTCCTTTTTTTGTAATATCTTTGTCTGGTTTTGGTAACAGGGTGACGGTGACCTCGTAGAATGAGTTTGGGAGTGTTCCTTCCTCCGTAATTTTTGGAAGAGTTTGAGAAGGATGGGTGTTACCTATTCTAAATGTTTGACAGAATTAACATTGAAGCCATCTCATCCTGGACTTTTGTTAATTGGAAGATTTTTAATCATAGCTTCAATTCCATTGCTTGTGATTGGTCTGTTCATATCTTCTATATCTTCCTGGTTCAGTCTTGGAAGGTTATACCTTCCTAACAATTTGTCCATTTCTTCCAGGTTGTCCATTTTATTGGCATGGAGTTGCGTATAGTAGTCTCTTATGATGCTTTGTATTTCTGCAGTTTCCATTATCACTTCTCCTTTTTCATTTCTAATTTTATTGATTTGAGTGCTCTCCGTTATTCTCCTGATGAGTCTGGCTAATGGTTTATCAATTTTGTTTATCTTCTCAAAGAACCAGGTTTTAGTTTTACTGATCTTTGCTAATGTTTCATTTGTTTCTATTTCATTTATTTCTGCTCTGATCTTTATGATTTCTTTCCTTCTACTAACTTGGGGTTTTGCTTGTTCTTCTTTCTCTAGTTCCTTTAGGTGTAATGTTAGATTGTTTGAGATTTTTCTTGTTTCTTGAGGTAGGAATGTATTGCTATAACTTCCCTCTTACAACTGCTTTTGCTGTGTCCCATAGGTTTTGGATTGTCGTGTTTTTGTTGTCATTTGTCTCTAGGTGTTTTCTGATTTACTCTTTGATTTTGTCAGTGATCTCTTGATTATTTAGTAATGTATTGTTTAGGCTCCATGTGTTTGTGTTTTATACGTTTTTTCTCTGTAATTTATTTCTAATCTCATAGTGCTATGGTGAGAAAAGATGCTTGATATGATTTCAATTCTCTTAAATTTACCGAGACTCGATTTGTGACCCAAGATGTGATCTGTCTGAAGAATGTTCCACATGCACTTCAGAAGCAATTGTAATATGCTCTTTTCACATGGAATGCCCTAGAAATATCAAAGAAATATATCTACTCTATTAAGTCATTTAAAGCTCGTGCTTCCTTATTAATTTTCTCTCTGGATGATTTGTCCATTGGTGTAAATGACATGTGAAAGACTACCACTATTATTGTGTTACTGTCAATTTCCTCTTGTATAGCCATTAGCATTTACGTTATGTATTGAGGTGCTCCTATGTTGGGTGCATATATATTTATAATTGTTATATCTTCTTCTTGGATTGATCCCTTAATCATTATGTAGTGTCCTTCCTTGTCTCTTCTAATATTCTTTATTTTAAAGTCTATTTTATCTGATATGAGAATTGCTACTCCAGCTTTCTTTTTATTTCCATGTGCATGGAATATCTTTTTCCATCCCCTCACTTTCAGTCTGTATGTGTCCCTAGGTCTGAACTGGGTCTCTTGTAGACAGCATATACATGGGTCTTGCTTTTGTATCCATTCAGAGAGTCTGTGTCTTTTGGTTGGAGCATTTAATCCATTCACATTTAAGGTAATTATTGACATGTATGTTCCTATTACCATTTTCTTAATTGTTTTGGGTTTGTTTGTGTAGGGCATTTACTTCTCTCATGTTTCCCACTTAGAGAAGTTCCTTTAGCGTTTGTTGTAAAGCTGGTTTGGTGGTGCTGAATTCTCTTAGATTTTGCTTGTCTGTAAAGCTTTTGATTTATCCATCAAATCTGAATGAGATGCTTGCTGGGTAGAGTAATCTTGGTTGTAGGTTCTTCCCTTTTATCGCTTTAAATATATCGTGCCACTCCCTCTGGCTTGTAGATTTTCTGCTGAGAAATCAGCTGTTAACCTTATGGGAGTTCCCTTGTATGTTACTTGTCTTTTTTCCCTTGTTGCTTTTAATAATTTTCTTTGCCTTTAATTTTTTTCAATTTGATTACTATGTATCTCAGAGTGTTTCTCCTTGGGTTTATCCTGCCTGGGACTCTCTGTGTTTCCTGGACTTGGGTGGCTACTTCCTTTCCCATGTTAGGGAAGTTTTTGACTCTAATCTCTTCAAATATTTTCTTGGGTCCTTTCTCTCTCTCTTCTCTTTCTGGCACACCTGTTACTCAAATGTTGCTGTGCTTAATGTTGTCCCAGAGGTCTTTGAGATTGTCCTCAATTCTTTTCATTCTTTTTTCATTATTCTGCTCTGTGGTAGTTATTTCCATTATTTTATCTTCCAGGTCACATCCATTCTTCTGCCTCAGTTATTCTGCTATTGATTCCTTTTAGTGTATTTTTCATTTCAGTTATTGTATTGTTCATCTCTGTTTGTTTGTTCCTTAATTCTTCTAGATGCTTGTTCTTTAATTCTTCTAAGTCTTTCTTAAACATTTCTTGCATCCTCTCGATCTTTGCCGCCCTTCCTTTTCCAAGGCCCTGGGTCATCTTCACTATCATTATTCTGAATTCTTTTTCTGGAAGGTGGCCTATCTCCACTTCATTTAATTGTTTTTCTGGGGTTTCATCTTGTTCCTTCATCTGGTACATAGCCCTCTGTATTTTTTTTTTTTTTTTTGCAGTACGCGGGCCTCTCACCGTTGTGGCCCCTCCCCCTGCGGAGCACAGGCTCCGGATGCGCAGGCTCAGCGGCCATGGCTCACGGGTCCAGCCGCTCCACGGCATGTGGGATCCTCCCAGACCGGGGCACGAACCCGTGTCGCCTGCATCGGCAGGCGGACTGTAAACCACTGCGCCACCAGGGAAGCCCAGCCCTCTGTCTTTTCATTTTGTCTATCTTTCTGTGAATGTGGTTTTAGTTCCACAGGCTGCAGGATTGTCTGCCTTAGTGTGAATATTAAGTTGAAATAAGTTATACAGAATTTGACAAAGAGATTGAAGATACATTTATATGATTAAGTATTTAGATATTTTGAAATTACTAAGTAATTAGAAATTTTGAAAATAGAACAGAAGACAATTATCATTATCTATTTCACAGCCCATTATAATTCTACCAAGAAGTAAAGATAAAAATCATTTCAAGGAATTAATAAAATATCCCGATGACACTGTTATGAACACCTTTTCTGGATTCTTCATGGAAGAAATTCTGCCAATTTAGAATATTTGTGTCATTCAAAGTAGCTAAAGACTGTAGCAGGCTAATAGTAAGCACTTAATACTTGTCAAATATGAACACCATATATGTTTAAATTGCATTTTTTTTTTTTTTTTTTTTTGCGGTACTCGGGCCTCTCGCTGTTGTGGCCTCTCCTGTTGCGGAGCACAGGCTCCGGACGTGCAGGCTCAGTGGCCATGGCTCACAGGCCCAGCAGCTCCGCGGCATGTAGGATCCTCCCAGACCGGAGCATGAACCCATCTCCCCTGCATTGGCAGGCGGACTCTCAACCACTGCGCCACCAGGGAAGCCCCTAAACTGCATTTTTAAAAGAACTTTTTACAGATATATATTTGATAGAATCATGCTTTCACTCGCAGCTTATACTGTCGGTTGTCTTCATTTACATTAATATCCTAGCATGGTCTGCAGGGCCTAAGGCAACGTGAACCTGCTGACATCTCCTGCTTCATTTAACAGCACTTTCCCCCCATCACTCTGATCCAGCCCTTCAAACAATTTGCAGTTCCTAGACCAGGACAACCTCTCCCCATATTCAGGTCTTTGTACCTGCTCTTTCTTCCCTAGACAATTTTAACCCTAACAAATTACTAATTATCAATGATAATTCTGCTTAAGTGGCACTGATTCAGGGGAGACTTCCTTAACAGCCTCCCCTCTGTGTGGTCATCATATAGGATCTCACCATATTTATAATTTTAAAACAGCTGGAAGGTTTCATTATTTAACATCAGCTTCTGCCGTGAAGGCAGGGACCATGCCTGTTCTGTTCACTTCTACATACAGTCAATAGAGTTCTAGGGATATTCAGTAAATGCCAAAAGAGCACTAGATGAATGAGTAAGTAAGTGAGTGGATACCTCATGTTTAGAATAAAGTGCTAAAGGGGTCACGAAAGCTCTACTCACACAGGTAATTCATGAGAGATACATATCTTTTCCAGTCTACCTACTCCTGGATACATGGCCTTGATAAGTCTCTTACTCTCGTATAACTTCAGATTCCTCAGTGGAATATTATTTAGCCTTAAACAGGAAGGGAGGGGGACCATCAGATGGCAGAGAAGTAACATGTGGAGATCACCTTCCTCCCTACAAATATATCAAATATTCTTCTACAAGTGGAACAACTCCTACAAAACACCTATTCAACGCTGGCAGGAGACCTCAGACTTCCCAAAAGGCAAGAAAAACCCCACATATCTTGCCGTCTGGCTGACAGGGTCTTGGTGCTCCAGCCTTGTGTCATGCCTGAACCTCTAAGCTAGGTGAGAGGAGTTCAGGACACTGGACCACCAGAGACCTCCCAACTTCACATAATATCAATCAGAGAGAGCTCTCCCAGAGATCTCCGTCTCAGTGCTAAGACCCAGCTCCACCCAATTGTCAACAAGCTCCAATGCTGGATGGCCCATGCAAAACAAGTTGTAAGACAGGAACACAACGCCACCCATTAAGAGAGAGGCCGCCTAAAATCAAAAAAAGGTCACAGACACCCCAAAACACACGACTGGACGCGGCCCTGCCACCAGAGAGACAAAATCCAGCTACAACCACCAGAACACAGGCACCAGTCCCCTCCACCAGGAAACCTACACAAGACACTAAACCAAGCTCACCCACTGGGGGCATTCACAAAAAACAATGGGAAATAAAAACCTGCCCTGTGAAAAGGAGACCACAAACACAGTATGTTAAATGAAATGAGGAGACAGAGAAATATGCAGTAGATGAAGGAGCAAAGTAAAAACCCACCAGACCAAACAAATGAATAGGAAATAGGCAGTCTACCTGAAAAAGAATTCAGAATAATGATAGTAAAGAAGATCCAAAATCATGGAAATAAAATGGAGAAAATATAAGAAACATTTAACAAGCAGCTAGAAGAAATAAAGAGCAAACAAACAATGATGAACAACACAATAAATGAAATCAAAAATTCTCTAGAAGGGATCAATAGCAGAATAACTGAGGCAGAAGAATGGATAAGTGACCTGGAAGATAAAATAGCAGAAATAACTACTGCAGAGCAGAATAAAGAAAAAAAGAATTAAACGAACTGAGGACAGTCTCAGAGACTTCTGGGACAACATTAAATGCAACAACATTCAAATTACAGGGGTCCCAGAAGAAAAAAAGAAATAGAAAGGGTCTGAGAAAATATATGAAGAGATTACAGTTGAAAACTTCCCTAACATGGCAAAAGAAAGAGTCAGTCAAGTCCAGGAAGTGCAGAGAGTCCCATACAGGATGAATCCAAGGAGAAACACATGAAGACACATGATAATCAAACTATCAAAAATTAAATACAAACAAAAAATATTAAAAGCAGCAAGGGAAAGCAACAAATAACATACAATGGAATCCTGATAAGGTTAAAAGCTGATCTTTCAATAGAAATTCTGCAAGCCAGAAGGGAGTGGCAGGACATATTTAAAGTGATGAAAGGGAAAGACCTACTACCAAGACTACTCTACACAGCAAGGATCTCACTCAGATGTGATGGAGAAATTAAAACCTTTACAGACAAGCAAAAATCAAAAGAATTCAGCACAACCCAACCAGCTTTACAACAAATGCTAAAGGAACTTCTCTAGGCACGAAACACAAGGGAAGGAAAAGACCTACAATAACAAATCCAAAACAATTTAAAAAATGGTTAGTAACATACATATCAATAATTAGCTTAAATGTAAATGGATTAAATGCTCCAAACAAAAGACATAGACTGGCTGAATGGATACCAAAACAAGACCCGTATATATGCTGTCTACAAGAGACCCATTTCAGACCTAGGGACACATACAGACTGAAACTGAGGGGATGGAAAAAGATATTCCATGCACATGGAAATCAAAAGAAAGCTAGAGTAGCAATTCTCATATCAGACAAAATAGACTTTAAAATAAACACTATTACAAGAGACACAGAAGGACACTACATAATGATCAAGGGATCAATCCATGAAAAAGATATAACAATTGTAAATATTTATGCACCCAACATAGGCACACCTCAATACATAAGGCAAATGCTAACAGCCATAAAAGGGGAAATCGACAGTAACACAACAATAGTAGGGGACTTTAACACCCCGCTTTCACCAATGGACAGGTCATCCAAAATGAAAATAAATAAGGAAACACAAGCTTTAAATGATACATTGGAAAAGATGGACTTAACTGATATTTATAGGACATTCCATCCAAAAACAACAGAATACACTTTCTTCTCAAGTGTTCATGGAACATTCTCCAGAATAGATCATATCTTGGGTCACAAATCAAGCCTTTGTAAACTTAAGAAAATTGAAATCATATCAAGTATCTTTTCTGGTTACAACGCTATGAGACTAGATATCAAGTACAGGGGAATCAAAAGTGTAAAGAATACAAGCACTTGGAAACCAAGCAATACCTTACTAAGTAACCAAGAGATCAATGAAGAAATCAAAGAGGAAATCAAAAAAATACCTAGAAACAACTTACAATGAAAACAAGACGACCCAAAACTTATGGGATGCAGCAAACGCAGTTCTACGAGGGAAGTTTATAGCAATACAATCGTACCTCAAGAAACAAGAAGCATCTCAAATAAAAAACCTAACCTTACACCTAAAGCAATTACACAAAGAAGAACAAAAAACCCCCAAAGTTAGCAGAAGGAAAGAAATGATAAAGATCAGATGACAAATAAATGAAAACGAAACGAAGAAAATGATAGCAAACATCAATAAAACTAAAAGCTGGTTATTTGAGAAAGGTAAACAAAATTGATAAACCATTAGGCAAACTTATCAAGAAAAAAAGGGAGAAGACTCAAATCAACAGAATTAGAAGTGAAAAAGGAGAACTAACAACTGACACTTCAGAAATACAAATGTTCATGAGAGATTACTACAAGCAACTATATGCCAATAAAATAGACAACCTGGAAGAAATGGACAAATTCTTAGTAAAGCACAACCTTCCGAGACTGAACCAAGAATATACAGAAAATACGAATAGACCAATCACAAGCACTGAAAATTAAACTGTGACTAAAAATCTACCAACAAACAAAAGCCCAGGACCACATGGCTTCACAGGTGAATCCTATCAAACATTTGGGGAAGAGCTAACACCTTTCTCACTCTTCCAAAATATGGCAGAGGGAGGAACACTCCCAAACTCATTCTACGAGGCCACCATCTCCCTGGTACCAAAACCAGACAAACATGTCACAAAAATAGAAAACTACAGGCCAACACCACTGATGAGTATAGATGCGAAAATCGTCAACAAAATACTAGCAAACAGATTCCAACAGCACATTAAAAGGATCATACACCATGATCAATTGGGGTTTATCCCAGGAATGCAAGGATTCTTCAATATATGCAAATCAATCAATATGATACACCATATTAACAAATTGACAGATAAAACCCATATGATCGTCTCAATAGATGCAGAAAAAGCTTTCAACAGAATTCAACACCGATTTATTATTAAAAACTCTCCATAAAGGAGGAGTAGAGGGAACTTATCTCAACATAATAAAGGCCATATATGACAAACCCACAGCCAACATCGTTCTCAATGGTGAAAAAATGAAACCATTTGTACTAAGATCAGTAACAAGAAAAGGCGGCCCACTCCCACCACTATTATTTAACATAGTTTTGGAAGGTTTAGCCACAGCAATCAGGGAAGAAAAAGAAATAAAAGGAACCTAAGTCAGAAAAGAAGTAAAACTGTCACTGTTTGCAGATGACATGATACTATATATACAGCATTCTAAGGATGCTACCAGAAAACTACTATAGCTAATCACTGAATATGGTAAAGTAGCAGGATACAAAATTAATGCACACGAGTCTCTTGCATTCTTATACACTGATGATGAAAAATCTGAAAGAGAAATTAAGGAAACGCTCCCTTTTACCACTGCAACAAAAAGAATAAAATTCCTAACAATAAACCTACCTAAGGAGACAAAAGACCTGTATGCAGAAAACTATAAGACATTGATGAAGGAAATTAAAGGTGATACAAACAGATGGAGAGATATACCACATTCTTGTATTGGAAGAATCAACATTGTGAAAATGACTATACTACCCAAAGCAACCTACAGATTCAGCGCAATCCCTATCAAACTACCAATGCCATTTTTCACAGAACAAAAAATTTCACAATTTGTATGGAAACACAAAAAACCCCGAATAGCCAAAGCAATCGTGAGAAAGAAAAGTGGAGCTGGAGGAATCAGGCTCCCTGACTTCAGACTATACTGCAAAGCTACAGTAATCAAGACAGTATGGTACTGGCACAAAAACAGAAATATAGATCAATGGATAGAAAGCCCAGAGATAAAGCGACACACATATGGTAACCTTATGCTTGACAAAGGAGGCAAGAATATACAATGAAGAAAAGACAGCCTCCTCAATAAATGGTGCTGGGAAAACTGGACAGCTACACGTAAATGAATGAAATTAAAACATTCCCTAAAACCATACACAAAAGTAAATTCAAGATGGATTAAAGACCTAAATGTAAGGTCAGACACTATAAAATTTTTAGAGGAAAACACAGGTATAAGACTCTATGACAGGGCTTCCCTGGTGGCGCAGTGGTTGAGAGTCCGCCTGCCGATGCAGGGGACACAGGTTCGTGCCCCAGTCTGGGAGGATCCCACATGCCGCGGAGCGGCTGGGCCCGTGAGCCATGGCCGCTGAGCGGGCGCGTCCGGAGCCTGTGCTCCACAGCGGGAGAGGCCACAACAGTGAGAGGCCCGCATACCACCAAAAAAAAAAAAAAAAAAGACTCTATGACATAAATCACAGCAAGATCCTTTTTGACCCACCTCCTAGAGAAATGGAAGTAAAAACAAAAATAAATAAATGTGACCTAATGAAGCTTAAAAGCTTTTGCACAGCAAAGGAAACCATAAACAAGAAGAAATGACAACCCTCAGAATGGGAAAAAATATTTGCAAATGAAGCAACTGACAAGGGATTTATCTCCAAATTTTACAAACAGCTCATGCAGCTCAATATTAAAAAAACAAAAACCTAATCCAAAAATGGGCAGAAGACCTAAACAGACATTTCTCCAAAGAAGATATACAGATTGCCAACAAACACATGAAAGGTTGCTCAACATCACTAATCATGAGAGAAATGCAAATTAAAACTACAATGAGATATCACCTCACACCAGTCAGAATGGCCATCATTTACTGTTTACTGTCTCTAAACAGTAAATGCTGGAGTGGATGTGGAGAAAAGGGAACCCTCTTGCACTGTCTGTGCGAATGTAAATTAATACAGCCACCATGGAGAACAGTATGGAGGTTCCTTAAAAAACTAAAAATAGAACTACCATACGACCCAGCAATCCCACTGCTGGGCACATACCCTGAGAAAACCGTAATTCAAAAAGTGTCATGTACCACAGTGTTCACTGCAGCTCTATTTAAAATAGCCAGGACATGGAAGCAACCTAAGTGTCCATCGACAGATGAATGAATAAAGAAGATGTGGCATATATATACAATGGAATACTACTCAGCCATATAAAGAAACAAAATTGAGTTATTTGTAGTGAGGTGGATAGACCTAGAGACTGTCAAACATAGTGAAGTAAATCAGAAAGAGAAAAACAAATACCTTATGCTAACACATATATATGGAATCTAAAAAATGAAAAAAAAATTGGTTCTGAAAAACCTAGTGGCAGGCCAGGAATAAAGATGAAGACGTAGAGAATGGACTTGAGGATACAGGGAGGGGGAAGGGTAAGCTGGGACGAAGTGAGAGAGAAGCATGGGCCTATATACACTACCAAATGTAAAATAGATAGCTAGTAGGAAGCAGCCTCATAGCACAGGGAGATCTGCTCGGTGCTTTGTGACCACCTAGAGGGGTGTGATAGGGAGGGTGGGAGGGACACACAAGAGGGAGGCAATATGGGGTTACATGTATACATATAGCTGATTCACTTTGTTATATAGCAAAATCTAATACAACATTGTAAAGTATCTGTACTCCAATAAAGATGTTAAGAAGAAAACAAAAAGGAAGGGAAGGGAAGGGAATCCTGCAACATGTGACATCATGTATAAAACTTGAGGACATTATGCTAAGTGAAACAAGCCAGTCACGGAAGGGCAAGTAGTGAGAGATTCCACTGATTTGAGGGATCCCACAGAAACAGAGACTGGAGTGGTGTTTCCAGGGGCTGGAGAAAGGAGGAAAGGGGACATTATTAGCCAATGGGTATAAAATTTCAATGAAGCAACATGAATAATTTCTAGAGATCTGCTTATACTGCATTATGCCTACAGATAACAATGCTGTGTTATATACTTAAAAATCTGTTAAGAGGGTAGATATCATGTCAACTGTTCTTATCACATTAAAATTAAATAAAGACTAGGAAACGTGGACCATAGCATAGCTGTCTTGCCCAACTCAAACTCTTACTGAGGATCAAGTGAGATGAATGTAAACTGGCATTGGAAAACTGTAAACCCCTATTAAAAGAAAACTACCAGTTGCTATTATCATTAATATTAGCGTTACGATCAGAAACCAATGACATTTCCAACTAACAATATCAGTATCTATGACAGCCTTGAATCACTTGTTTAGGTCCATTCTCAAAACACACGTCTGCTCACATAGTGACTCCGAGATTCTAATCCAGAGTTCTAGGGACACACATTTATCAGTACTGTGCTAAGCAGTGCCAAAAGGTCTCATATCCCACCTGACTCTTTGACTTTCAGGTTTATTTCTCTAAATTTGAAAATTAAATATTTATTTTTGTCATTCAGAAAAGGACACAGGATTGATGAATTCCCTCTAACGGTTGCCCATTTCAAGAGGAACTTTACATATAAAAATAGGGGTCTGATACACAAACTGAAGGCTGTGACTCAAACAAAATCTTGACAATGTATTTTAGCCTTAAACATCTGTATCCTAATCTAATGCAATAACATGGACAAAAGCAACTTTTAATACAACCATTCACTAAAATACAGACATGATAAATTCTTCCTGTTTGCTGAGAAACAAGGGAGGTATGATACTAATTCAATTCCACAATTTAAGAAACATTCATTAAGAGCCACATACGTGCTCAAGATTGAATAAGCTGCTATGGTTTGGTGAGATGAAATGCTGTGAACGTCACAGTCGAGTGTTCATGACAAATCAAGACAGACTCAGATTCTAACACAGGTCTGTGATGAGAGAGAAAATGTGAGATGGGAGAATGTAGAAGAGTCATTTCTTACTAGAGTGACCAGAGAAGATCATATTTGAAGTCCTGAATAAGATATATTCTGGATAAGACATTGTGGCTGCTTCTAAAATACTCCCAATGATGTCTGTCTGCTAGTATTCATGTCCTTGTGTAATCCCTTCCCACTGAATGTGGCCTCGACCTGGTGACTTACTTCTATTCAGTAGAATGTAACAAAAGTAATGAGATATCACTTCCAAAATTAGGTTATAAAATATTGTGACTTCCCTCCCTCCAACCTTCCTCCCCTCTCTTTCTCCCACTTGGTGGCTCACGTGGATGAAGCCAGCTGTCCCGTTGTAAGCTGCCCAATGAAAAGGTCCATGTGCAAGAAACTGAGGACTATCTCTGGCCAACAACCTGAGGGAAACTGAATATAGCCAAGCATCCTGTGAGTAAACTTGGAGGAGGGCTCACCCCCAGTCAAACTTTGAGATGACCATAGTAACGGCTGACACCTTGAGTCACATGGCGTATGGGAGGTGCGGGGAGGTGGAGAAGCAGGGGGACAAAGCCAGGGTTCACACAAAGTACAAACATGGTTTTGAGATCCTCACATAAATGCTATACACTCAGAGAAAGTGTGAACTAGAATAAAAAATAAATAAATGCTGATAGACAGACAGCAAGTTTTCCCATGGCCCCAGTTGACAGCGGATAGAGAATGGTCCTGGTGTGGTTTGTTACCAAAATTCAGCTCTCAAACAGGTTTCAGCCTGATCTCACACTACCTGTATGTTGCCCAAACCTGCAAGTTGAGAATTTAATTCCACGTGGTCTCAGGTTGGTAACTGTCCAAACTGTCTGGTAGACATAAATTCTCTCTGGTAGAATACCCCCATCCAACCAGGCCTCCAGAAAACCTATATATCAGGTTTCAAAGACCATGAGTCTCTGACGACAAAAATCACAAAATACATGCTAATATAACAGAGAAGAACAAACTTGACTCCATTCTGGATCTATCCCTTTAGCTCTAAACCTTGTGCTCTGTTGCCTGTGCTTAGTCATGCTGGCTCTGCACCTTGATAAAAGAATGTTGCCTATTGCCTGAGATATACAGCATAGCACTTTCTTAAGGCTCTGACCTTTAAAGGTATAACACTCTTCCATTCATATAGAGATAAAGAGTTACAGAACAGAGAATAACATTTGTCTTGCTGGAGGTTTACAGGAACAGGTGACCTGACCTACGTGGACAGCTGCAAGAACAAAGGGTTCCTGCACCAAGAAGTCTGCAACAACCAGCCACACTCCCTCCCCTTTTAGAATAAAAGAAGCCTGGGGCTTCCCTGGTGGCACAGTGGTTGAGAATCTGGCTGCTAATGCAGGGGACACAGGTTCGAGCCCTGGTCTGGGAGGATCCCACATGCCGCGGAGCAACTAGGCCCCTGAGCCACAACTACTGAGCCTGCACGTCTGGAGCCTGTGCTCCGCAACAAGAGAGGCCGTGATAGTGAGAGACCCACGCACCGCGATGAAGAGTGGCCCCCACTTGCCACAACTAGAGAAAGCCCTCGCACAGAAACGAAGACCCAACACAGCCAAAAATAAATAAATAAATAAACTCCTACCCCCAACATCTAAAAAAAAAGAAGCCTGAATTGTAACTCGGGGAAGATGGTTCTTTGGGATACTTGTCCACCATCTTCTTGGTCTGCTGGCTTTCTGAATAAGGTTGCTATTCTTTGCCCCAACAACTAGTCTCTTGATTTATTGGCAGCCAGGAGTACAGCTTGGACTTGGTAACACTAACACAAGGCGACAAGCGTTCTCAGAACCACAAGCAGCAGACTCAAACCAGAAAACACTTCAAATGTCTACACTATTAGATATAGATTATAAAATAATATGTTAATGTGGTTAAAAAATAAAAGAAGTAATCAAACTTCTGAGAAAAGAACAAGAAAACGCTGTTGGATGCCCAGGGTACCACCTCCATTCCCGTTTAAGCCTGGGAACTGTGTTGACCAAAGTCTCCCTCCACGTGCATTGTTGCAGATTTGAGTTTCCTAATGAAAGAACCTCTTGAAAGCTGGAAGGGAAAGTGAAGAGAAGGTCTTCAGATTCAGGATGTTTGCAATTAGCTATGGCAGCTTTGGCGGGTGTGATGGCTTGCAGACCCCTTCATGAGCCCTCACTGTCAGTCTAGGTGGGATGTACAAATTCTTCAGAAATCCCATAAGCTCTAGTTTTTGTACCCACTCTCTGGTCTTTCAGGCTGAGATCTCAGATATAAAACAGAGCTACTCTAATCTTCTCTAGCTGCTTTCCTGATGTCTGCTTCCCCTAGTTCTTCCAATAGTCCATATAAGCCCCTAATTAATATGAAACTATGATTACAGGAATATGTACCATGGTTTTTGTTTTCCTGATCAGACTCTGAGTAATATTAGAGTACAAAAAGACTGTCCAGAGAGGTATGAGAAAAAACTACACATTAAGCTTTTGATAATGAAAATATGTGTAATTGTTTGGACTAGGATGATTAGAGTGGAGGTGATGAGAAGTGGTTCAATTCTGAATGTCATGTGATGAAACAGGCACTAGGAAACCTCAGCAACTTGATAGAAAAAGTTGCCATTTACTTGGAGAAAAGACTGGTAGTGATAGTGTAGGGAAGGTCTGAATTTCTGTTAACTTTGAGACGTCTATTACAATGCACTAGCTTTTTTATTCCTTACCGTTTTCTAATGATTCAGGGATTTATATTCTTGAAAGGGATATGCCTTTAATTTTCTTTTCTTGTACTCTTTTTATCTAACTTTAATGGGCAGATTATATGACTATCATAAAATTAGTGGAGAATGTGCCTTATTTTCTGGTCTCTGGAAGAGTTTCTCTGAGAGTAAAATTAACTGTTTGTTACGTGCTAGAACTCTCGCGTGAAACTGAGCTGGTTTTCGTTTTAGCTTTCCTTTTTTGGTTGGAGAGGGGGAGGTTTAACCTACTAATTCAAGGTGAGAAGATAAGATTCAGATTTTCTATTCTCCTTAATTCAGTTTGGGCATGTTCCTTTTTTTTTTTTTTTTTTAGTAATTTGTTCTTTTCATGAAACTTTTTGCAATAGCCTCTGAATGGTCCCTCTGCTTCTGCTCTGGACCCTATAGTCAATCCTTAACACAGAGCTGGAGTGTTCATTTAAAACAAGTAACAGATTATGCCACTTCTTTTGCCCTAGAATCTCTCATGGTTTCTCATGGTATTTATAGTAAAAGTAAAATCCTTGCATTGGCCTGAGAAATGGCCCCCATCTGGTATCCATATATTGTCTGTCCTAATCTCCTTCTAACCACCCTCTTGGCTGATTCTGCCACTATCATCCTGGCCTCCTTCCTGTTCACTAAAATCTCCAAGATGCTCCTACTTCAGGGTGTCTGCCTTATGATTGTTTCTGCCTGGAAGATTTCGCTACCAGATAAACATAGTAATTGCTTTCTCATGTCCTTCAAGGGTATTCTCAGATAATCCGTTCTCTGAGAAACCTTCCTGATCATCTTATTTAAAATTACAGTCTTACACTCCCATGCTCTCTCCTACTTTAATATTCTGCATTTTACTTATCATCCTTAATGACCTATAAATATACATGTTTATTTATTTATAGTCTGTCTGCAAATTCTGCAGTATAACTTACATAATGACAGATATTTCTGTCTGTTTGATTTACTAGGATTCCTAAAGTATTTGTAACATAATGGACATACTCAATAAATATCTGTTGAATAAATATCACATTGGGTTTATCCCTGAATTCAAGGTTCTTTCAATAGTTATAACTATCCATAAATGTAAAATATTACATTCACTAATTAAAGGAGCTAAATCATATCACTACCACAATAAAACCAGAAAAGGCAGAGAAACATTTGATAAAATTAAATACTCATCCATGTTAAAAAAAAAAAACTTATCAAACAACGAAAAAAGACACGATACACCCTATTTGTGTATAAAACAATAAAACTCATAGCAAAACAAATTTTCCAAAATTTATCCAGAATTTAATTAAATTCCTATCAAAATCATAGCACAATTTTTCTTAAAACTCGACAAAATGATTCTAAAATGTATATGGAAGACAAAAGAGCCAAAATGGTCAAGTTACTTCTAAAGAAGAGGAAAAAGAAAGTAGTGAAAACTTTAAAATGAGTCTTGAGACTTATTTTAAAGCGGCAGTAATAACTCCTTCCAGCATGATGTATGAATACAAGTAAACCAATGGAATAAAATAGAGGAAAAGACCATGCTTAAATCAATTTTGATAATTGATAAGTATGTCACTGCAAATCACTAAGCTAATGATGGAGAATTTAATCAATGATGTTAGGGCAAGTGATGTAAAAGGCAGACTTACACACTTCAAAGATGTCCACCCCCCAAACGTGGAACCTGTGAATATGTAACCTTATATAGTGAAAAGGACTTTTCAGATGTGACTAAGAATACACACATTGAGAGCCACCACTGATGCAGCTCCAGGAGGAATAAGCCAGCTCTCACGTGGTGGGCAGGACTGGTTCAAGCACCCACACCTCGAAGGTCTTTCCTTCTGTTTCCTGCCTAGAGAAGTTCCTTTAGCGTTTCTTGTAAAGCTAATTTGAGAGGACCTTCAAGATGGCAGAGGAGTAAGATGTCAAGATCACCTTGTTCTCACAAATACATCAAAAATACATCTAAAGGTGGAATAAGTCCTACAAAACACCTACTGAATGCTGGCAGAAGACCTCAAACTTCCCAAAAGGGTCTTGGTGCTCTGGCTGGGTGTCAGGCCTGAGCCTCTGAGGTGGGAGAGCCGAGTTCAGGACATTGGTCCATAGAAACCTCCTGGCCCCTTGTAATACCAATCAATCAGCGAGAGCTATTGCAGAGATCTCCATCTCAGCACTAAGACCCAGTTCCGTCCAACGACCAGCAAGCTCCAGTGCTGGACACCCTATGCCAAACAACTACCAAGACAGGAATACGACCCCACCATTAGCAGAGAAGCTGCCTAAAATCATACTAACTTCACAGATACCTCAAAACACACCAATGGACATGGTCCTGCCCAGCAGAAAGACAATATCTAGCCACATCAACCAGAACACAGGCACCAGTCCCCTCCACCAGGAAGCCTACACAACACACTGAACAAACCTTACTCACTGAGGGCAGACACCAAAAAAATGGGAACTATGAACCTGGAGCCTGCGAAAATGAGACCCCAAACACAGTAAGTTAAGCAAAATAAGAAAACAGAGAAATACACAGCAGATGAAGGAACAAGGTAAAAATGCACCAGACCAAACAAATGAAGAGGAAATAGGAAGCCTACTTGAAAAAGAATTCAGAGGGATGATAGTAAAGATGATCCAAACCCCTGGAAATAGAATGGAGAAAACACAAGAAACGTTTAACAAGGACCTAGAAGAACTAAAGAGGAAACAAACAATGATGAACAGCACAGTAAATGAAAATAAAAATTCTCTAGAAGGAATCAATAGCAGAGTAACTGAGGCAGAAGAACAGATAAGTGACGTGCAGATAAAATAGTGGAAATAACTACCACAAGCAGAATAAAGAAAAAAGAATGAAAAGAATTGAGGACAGTCTCAGAGACCTCTGGGACAACAATAAATGCACCAACATTTGAATTGTAGGGATCCCAGAAGAAGAAGAGGGGAAAAAAAGGACTGAGAAAATATTTGGAGAGATTATAGTTGAAAATTTACCCAACATGGGGAAGGAAATAGTCAATCAACTCCAGGAAGCACAGAGTCCCATACAGGATGAATCCAAGGAGAAACTGCCAAGACACATTAATCAAACTATCAAAAATTAAATACAAAGAGAAAATATTAAAAGCAGCAAGGGAAAGGCAACAAATGATATATAAGGGAATCCCCATAAAGTTAATAACTGATCTTTCAGCAGAAACTCTGCAAGCCAGAAGGGAGTGACAGGACATATTTAAAGGGATGAAAGGGAAAAACCTACAATCAAGATTACTCTACCTAGCAACGATCTCATTCAGATTCAACAGAGAAATTAAAACCTTTACAGACAAGCAAAAGCTAAGATAATTCAGCACCACCAGTCCAGCTTAGCAGCAGATCCTGGGGGAGCTTCTCTAGGCAGGAAACAAAAGAGAATGAAAACACCTACAATAACAAACCCAAAACAATTAAGAAAATGGTAATATGAACATATATATTGATAATTAGCTTAAATGTAAATGGATTAAATGCTCCAAACAAAAGACACACACTGCCTAAATGGATACAAAAACAAGACCTGAATATATGCTGTCTACAAGAAACCCACTTCAGACCTAGGGACACATACAGACTGAAAGCGAGGGAATGGAAAAAGATATTCCATGCAAATGGAAATCAAAAGAAAGCAGGGTAGCAATTCTCATATGAGACAAAACAGTCTTTAAAATAAAGACTATTACAACAGACAAAGAAGGACACTACATAATGATCAAGGGATCAATCTAAGAAGAAGATATAACAATTGTAACTATATAAGCACCCAATATAAGAGCACCTCAATGCATAAGGCAAATGCTTACAGCAATAAATGGGGAAATTGACAGGAACACAATCATAGTAGGGGACTTTAACACCCCACTTTTACCAATGGACAGATCATCCAAAATGAAAATAAATAAGGAAACACAAGCTTTAAAGGACACATTAAACCAGATGGAATTAATTGATATTCATAGGACATTCCTTCCAAAACAATGGAATACACTTTCTTCTCAAGTGCTCATGGAACATTCTCCAGGATACATCATATCTAGGGTCACAAATCAAGCCTTGGTAAACTTAAGGAAACTGAAATCATATCAAGTATCTTTTCCGACCACAACACTATCAAACTAGATATCAATTACAAGAATAAAAATCTGTAAAAAATACAAACACTTGGAGGCTACACAATACATTACTAAATAACCAACAGATCACTGAAGAAATCAAAGAGGAAATCAAAGAATACTTAGAAACAAATGACAATGAAAACACGATGACCAAAAATCTATGGGATGCAGCAAAAGCAGTTCTAAGAGGGAAGTTTACAGCAATAAAATCCTACCTCAGGGAAAACAGAAAAATATCAAATAAACAACCTAACCTTACACCTGAAGCAATTAGAGAAAGAAGAACAAAAAAACCACAAAGTTAGCAGAAGGAAGGAACTCATAAAGATCAGATCACAAATAAATCAAAACTAAATGAAGGAAATGATAGCAAGGATCAATAAAACTGAAAGCTGGTTCTTTGAGAAGATAAACAAAATTGATAAACTATTAGCCAGACTCATCAAGAAGAAAAGGGAGAAGACTCAAATCAACAAAACTAGAAATGAAAAAGAAGAAGTAACAACTAACACTGCAGAAATGCTAGGATCATAAGAGATTACTACAAGCAACTCTATGCCAATAAAATGGACAATCTGGAAGAAATGGACAAATTCTGAGAAAAGTACAACCTTCCGAGACTGAATCAGGAAGATATAGAAAATATGAACACACCAATCAAAACCACTTAAATTGAAACTGTGACTAAATATCTTCCAACAAAAAAAAGCCCAGGACCTGATGGCTTCACAAGCGAATTCTATCAAACATTTAGAGAAGAGCTAACACCTATCCTTCTCAAATTCTTCCAAAATATAGCAGAGGGAGGAACACTCCCAAAGTCATTCTATGAGGCCACCATCACCCTGATACCAAAACCAGACAAAGATGTCACAAAAAAAGAAACCTACAGGCCAATATCACTGAGGAATATAGATGCAAAAATCCTCAACAAAATACTAGCAGACAGAACCCAACAGCACATTAAAAGGATCATACACCATGATCAAGTGGGGTTTATCCCAGGAATGCAAAGATTCTTCAATATACGCATATCAATCAATGTGTGAGGTGAATGTGATAACCACTACACTACAGAAACTTAAATCAATCAATGTGATAAACCATATTAACAAATTGAAGGAAAAAAACATATAATCTTCTTAATAGATGCAGAAAAAGCTTTTGACAATATTCACCACCCATTTGTGATAAAAACCTTCTAGAAAGTAGGCATAGAGAAAACTTACCTCAACATAATAAAGGCCATATATGACAAACCCACAGACAACATCGTTCTCAATGATGAAAAACTGAAATCATCTCCACTAAGATCAGGAAAAAGACAAGGTTGCCCTCTCACCACTATTATTCAACATAGTTTTGGAAGTTTTAGCCACAGTAATTCGAGAAGAAAAAGAAAGAAAAGAATCCAAATTGGAAAAGAAGATGTAAAACTGTCACTGTTTACAGATGACATGATACTATACATAGAGCATTCTAAAGATGCTACCAGAAAACTACTAGACTAATCAATGAATTTGGTAAAGAAGCAGGATACAACATTAATGCACAGAAATATCCTACATACCTACACACTAATGATGAAAAATCTGAAAGAAATTAAGGAAACATTCCCATTTACCATTGCAACAAAAAGAATAAAATACCTAGGGATAAGCCTACCAAAGGAAAACAAAAAAAACCTATATGCAGAAAACTGTAAGACACTGATGAAAGAAATTAAAGATGATACAAACAGATGGAGAGATATACCCTGTTCTTGGACTGGAAGAATCAACATTGTGAAAATGACTATACTACCCACAGCAATCTACAGATTCAATGCAATTCCGATGAAACTACCAATGGCATTTTTCACAGAACTCGAACAAAAAATTTCACAATCTGTATGGAAACACAAAAGACCCCGAATAGCCAAAGCAATCTTGAGAATGAAAAACGGAGCTGGAGGAATCAGGCTCCCTGACTTCAGACTATACTACAAAGCTACAGTAATCAAGACAGTATGGTACTGGCACAAAAACAGAAATATATATCAATGGGACAGGACAGAAATCCCAGAGGTAAATCCACGCACATTTGGTCACCTTAACTTTGACAAAGGAGGCAAGAATATATAATGGAGAAAAGACAGCCTCTTCCATAAGTGGTGCTGGGAAAACTGGACAGCTACATGTAAAAGAAGGAAATTAGAACACTCCCTAACACCATACACAAAAGTAAACTCAAAACGTATTAAAGACCTAAAGGTCAGACACTATAAAACTCTTAGAAGATAACATAGGCAGAACACTCTATGACATAAATCACAGCAAGATCCTTCTTTTTTTTTTTTTTTTTTTTTTTTTTGCAGTACGCAGGCCCCTCACTGCTGTGGCCTCTCCCATTGCAGGGCACAGGCTCCAGACGCGCAGGCTCAGCGGCCATGGCTCATGGGCCCATCCACTCTGCAGCGTCTTCCCAGACCGGGGCACAAACCCGTGTCCCCTGCATCAGCAGGCGGACGCTCAACCAGTGCACCACCAGGGAAGCCCAGCAAGATCCTTCTTGACCCACCTCCCAGAGAAATGGAAATAACACCAAAAATAAACAAATGGGACCTAATGAAACTTAAAAGCTTTTGCACAGCAAAGGAAACCATAAACAAGAAGAAAAGACAACCCTAAAAATGGGAGAAAATATTTGCAAATGAAGTAACTGACAAAGAATTGATCTCCACAATATATAAGCAGCTCAATCAGCTCAATATCAAAAAAAAAAACCCATTCCAAAAATAGGCAGAAGACCTAAATAGACATTTTTCCAAAGAACATATACAGATTGCCAACAAACACATGAAACGATGCTCAACAATACCAATCATTAGAGAAATGCAAATCAAAACTACAATGCGGTATCACCTCACACGGGTCAGAATGGCCATCATCAAAAAGTCTACAAACAATAAATGCTGGAGTGAGTGTAGAGAAAAGGGAACCCTCTTGCAGTGTTGGTGGGAATGTAAATTGATGCAGCTACTACAGAGAACAGTATGGGGGTTCCTTAAGAAACCAAAAATAGAACTACCATACAACCCAGCCATCCCACTACTGGGCATATACCCTGAAGAAAACATAGTTCAAAAAGAGTCATGTACCACTATGTTCACTGCAGCATTATTTACAATAGCCAGGACATGGAAGCAACCTAAGTGTCCATCGACAGATGAATGGATAAAGAAGATGTGGGACATATATACAATGGAATATTACTCAGCTGTAAGAAAAAACGAAATTGAGTTATTTGTAGTGAGGTGGATGGACCTAGAGTTTGTCCTACAGAGTGAAGTAAGTCAGAAAGAGAAAAACAAATACCGTATGCTAACACATATATATGGAATCTAAAAAAAAATAAATGGTTCTGATGAATCTAGGGACAGGATACGAATAACAACACAGACATATAGAATGGACTTGAGGACACGGGGAGGGTGAAGGGTAAGGTGGAACGAAGTCAGAGAGTAGCATGAACCTATATACACTACCAAATGTAAAATAAATAGCTAGTGAGAAGCAGCTGCATAGCACAGGGAGATCAGCTCAGTGCTTTGTGACCACCTAGAGGGGTGGGGTGGGAGGGAGACACAAGAGGGAGGGAATATGGGGATATATGTATACATATAGCTGATTCACTTTGCTATACAGCAGAAACTAACAAAGCATTGTAAAGCAATTATACTCCAATAAAAATGTTAAAAAGTAAAGAAAAAAATTAAAAAATAAAAGAATACACACTTTGAGGTGGGCACATTTTCCTGGATCATCCAGATGTGTTCAATCTAATCACATGAGTCCTTAAAAATGGAGACCTTTTTCTGATTGAGGGCAGAAAGAGAATTGTAACAAGGAAAGAAGGGTCAGAGAAATGTGACATTGCTAGTTTTGAAGATAAAGGAAGAGGACCATGAGACACGGATGTGGGTGGTCTTTAAAAGCTGGAAATGTCAAGGAAATGAGTTCTACTCTAGAGCCACCAGAAAGAAACCCTGGTGGCAACTTATCTTAGCCCAGTGAAATTCACCTCTGACTTTTCACTTGCAGAACTATAAAATGGTAAATATGTGTTATTTTAATCCACTTTGTGATCTGTTACAGCAGCTACAGAACAAGTGGTTATCTATATGTCAAACAATTGAACTGCATCACCTATCTCACTCCATAAATAGAAATGAATTCAAGATGGCTTCCAGGAAGATATTGAAAGCTTTTACATAAAAATAAATAAGAATTTTTGTGTCCTTTGGTAGGCCATAAAATAAGCAACACAAACATTAAACTGGAAAAATGCATTTATGACTGCCTTAAAATATAAAGCTTCTATATTTTGAAGACACCAAAAAATGGCAAGAAAAACTATAAACTTTAAATCCTCGAAACATATATAATGAATGAATATATATTCAGAAGACATAATATAATGGATTCTCAAAAATCAAGTAAAAGGAATCATAAAATGGAAAACGTGAGCAAAATACATAAACAAAAAAGGAAAAAAGAATGACTAGTAAACATATGAAAAGAAGCTCACTCTCATAAACGAACAGGGAAATGCAGATTATAAGACATTTATTTGTGTTGTCTTCAATTTGGTTCATCAATGTCTCACAATTTTGAGTATAGGTCTTCACCTCCTTGGTGAAATTTATTCCTAGGTATTTTATCTTTTTTAATGTAATTATAAATGGGATTCTTTTCTTGATTTCTCTCTCTGATAGTTCACTATTAGTATATGGAAATGCAGATTTCTGCATATTAATTTTCTGTCCTGCAACTTTGTTGAATTCATTTACTTTGATAGTCTTCTGGTAAAGTTTTTAGGTTTTCTATATATAGTGCCATATCATATGCAAAGAGTGACAGTTTTATTTCTTCCATACCAATTTGGATGCCTTTCATTTCTTTTTCTTGTCTATTTCTGTGGCTAGGACTTCCAATACTATGTTGAATCAATGTGGTGAGAGTAGGTATCCTTGTCTTGTTCCTGATCTGAGAAGAAATGCTTCCAGCTTTTTACAATTGAATATGATGATGGCTTTTGGTTTGTCATATGTGACCTTTATTATGTTTAGGTACATTACATCTACATCCACTTTGTTGAGAGTTTTCATCATAAATGGGTGCTGAATTTTGTCAAAAGCTTTTCCTACATCTATTGAGGTGATCATATGATTTCTATTCTTCAGTTTGTTAATGTGATGTATCACACCAATTGATTTGCAGATGTTGAACCATCCATGCATCCCTGGAATAAATCCCACTTGATCATAGTGTATGATCCTTTTAATGTATTGTTGGATTTTGTTTGTTAATATTTTGTTGAGGATTTTTGCATCTATGTTCATCAATGATACTGGCCTATAATTTTCTTTTTTTGTGGTGTCTTTGTCTGGTTTTGGTAACAGGGTGAAGCTGGTCTTGTGGAATGAGTTCTAAAGCATTCCTTCCTCTTCAATTTTTCGAAATAGTTTGAGAAGGATAAGTGTTAAGTCTTCTTTAAATGTTTGGTAGAATGCACCTGTGGAGTCATATGCTCCTGGAATGTTGTTAGTTGGGAACTTTTATTACTAATAATTCAATTTCATTATTGGTAATTGTTCTACTCCTGTTTTCTATTTATTCCTGATTCAGTCGTGGGAGATCATATGTTTCTTGAAATTTATCCATTTCCTCCAGGTTGCTCAATTTGTTAGTATTTAATTGTTCATAGTAATCTCTTAATCTTCTTTATATATTAGTGGTATTGGTTGTAACTTATCCTCTTCCATTTCTAATTGAATTTATTTGGGCCCTCTCTCTGTTTCCCTCATGATTCTGGATAAGTTTTGCCAATTATGTTTATCTTTAAAAAATAATAATAATTTTGTTGATCATTTCAATTGTTTTTTGCTATTTCATTTATTTCTGCTCTGCAATTTATTATTTCCTTTCTTCTGATACCTATGAGCTTTCTTTTTTCTAATTCCTTTAGGTGGAGTGTTAGGTTGTTTATTTGAGATGTTTCTTGTATCTTGGAGTAGGCCAGTATTGTTATAAATTTTCCTCCTAAAACTGCTTTTTCTACATTCCATAGACTTTGGAAAGTTTTGTTTCTGTTTTCATTCCTCTCAAGGTATTTCTTGATTTCTCTTTTGATTTCTTCATTGACTGATTTATTTTTTACTAGCATGTTGTTAGTCTCCACGTTTGTTTTTTTCCAGTTTTTGTCCTGTAACTGATTTCTAATTTCATACCACTGTGGTTGGGGAAATGCTTGATATAATTTCAGTCTTCTTAAATGTATTAAGACTTGTTTTGTGACCCAGGAAGTTATCTATTATGGAGAATGTTTGTGTACTTGTGTACTTGAAAAGAATGTGTATTCTGCTGTTTTTGGATGGAATAATGTGTCAATATCTATTAAGTTCATCTGGTCTAATATGCCATTTAAGGCCTCTGTTTCCTTACTGATTTCCCATCTGGAGGATCAAGCCATTGTTGTAAGTGCATTATTAAAGTCCCCTAATATTACTGTATTATTGTCAATTTCTTCCTTTATGTCTGTTAATATTTGCTTTATATATTGAGGTGCTCCTATATTGCATGCATATATGTCTATGAATATTACATCCTCTTCTTGAATTGACCCCTTTATCATTATATAATGCCCTTCTTTGTCTTTTGTTATAGACTTTGCTTTAAAGTCTATTTTGTCTGACATGAGTATTGCTACCCCAGCTTTATTTTCCTTTCCATTTGCATGGAATATCTATTCCATCCTCTCTCTTTTAATCTGTGTGTGTCTTTAGCTCTAAAGTGAGCTTTTTGTATGCAGCATATAGATGGGTCTTGATTTTTGTATCCAGTCAGCCACCGTATGTCTTTTCATTGAAGCATTTAGTCTATTTACATCTAAAGTGATTATTGATAGATATGTACCTATATGTCATTTTGTTTCTTGTTTTCGAAGTTCTTCTTTGCTCCTTTCTTCTTCTTTTAGTTTCTTCCCTTGTGGTTTTATGGTTTTCTTTAGTGTAATGTTTGAGTTCCTTTCTTTTTTTTTTTTTGTATCTACTGTACGTTTTTGGTCTGTGTTTACCATGAGGTTCATACATATATTTGTTTTAAACTAACAGTCATTTAAGTTCAAACACATTTTTTACCTCCCCCCATGTTTTGTTGTTTGAAATCATATTTTACATCTTTTTGTAGTTATAGCTGACTTTACAACTCTTGTCTTTTAACCTTCATACTAGCTTTTAAAGTGGTTGATCCACTGTGTTTACTATGTATTTGCCTTTACCAATGATATTTTTCCTTTCATATATTTTCTTATTTCTTCTTATGTTCTTTATTACTATTTTTTTCTTCTTAAATAAGACCTTTTAACATTTCTTGTGAGGCTGGTTTAGTTGCAATGAACTCTTAGTTTTTGCATGTCTGAGAGTATCTTTATCTCTCCTTCAATTCTGAATCATAATCTTGCTGGGTAGAATATCCTTGGTTGTAGTTTTCTTTGTTGTTTTTTTGTTTTGTTTTGTTTTGTTTCCCTTTTAGCACCTTAAATGTATCATGCCACTACCTTCTGGTCTGCAAATTTTCTACTGAAAGATCAGCTTATAGCCTCATGGTGGGGAGTCCCCTTGCTTGTGACACTTTGTCTTTCTCTTGCTGCCTTTAGAATTCTCTCTTGATCTTTAACTTTTGCCATTTTTATTATAATATACCTTGGTATGGATTTCTTTGAGTTACGGTTGTTTGGGACTCGCTGTCTTTCCTGGACCTGGATATCTCTTCCCTTCTTTTGCTTAGGAAATTTTTCAGCCATGATTTCATCAAATACATTTTCTTCTACTTTTTCTCTCCTCTTTTTGGAAACCCTATAATGTGAATGTTAGTGTTTGATGTTGTCCCAAAGTCCCCTTAAACTATCTTCATTATTATTTTTTTCTTTTTACTTGTTCTGATTGGGCGATTTCCACTATTCTCTCTTCTAGATTGCTGATCCATTCTTGTGTATCACCTAATCTGCTGTGTATTTTTCATTTCAGTGACTACATTCTTCTGCTCTAATTGATTCTTTTTTATATTTTCTAATTCTTTGTTGAAGTTCCCACTGTGTTCCTCTATTCTTTCCCCTGGTTCGGTGAACATTTTTATGACCATTGCTTTGAACTCTTCATTAGGTAAACTAGTAATCTCCATTTCATTAGGATTTTTTCTAGGGTTTTATCTTGTTCTTCTGTTGGGAACATATCCGTCTGTCTTATTTTATTTAACTCTTTCTGTCCCTATGAAATTAGGCAAAACAATCACCTATCCCATTCTTCAAAGGCTGTCCTTGTGTAGGAGCATCCCTATACAGACTACATGTGTCCATTGGCTTTGGTGGGAGAGCTGGATCTGAAGTGATTGTGGGCCAGGTTTCTTCTGGGAAGCACCAGGGCATTGCCTTGGCAGGGGTGGGCTGAAACTGGTGAAGTGGGGATAGAGCTGGAGCCTGACAGAGGTTGGTGTTTCTCCCAGGGCACACTGGCAGCTTCTGCCTTGGCAGGGAGTGAAGCTGGAGCCATGGGAGCCTAGGCTTTTCCTGGGGTTCACCAGAGCTGCTGCCTTGGCAGTGGTGGAAGGATTGACGCTAAGCCCAGTTTGGGCTGAGGGATGTTCTGGTGTGGTTTTGGCAGGCCAGCTAGAACATAAGGCACTTTTCATTCTGCTGCCTCTGTGTTGGGATTGGGAGTAAGATTGTGCAGAGCAAAGTCTGTGTCCTTTAAGAGCAGAGTCTGAGTTTCCTACAGCCCCTGGCTCTCGCAGTGGTAAGCCCGCTGGTTTTCAAAACCAGCTGGCCTCAGGTGTTTCCCAGGGGCTGGGGTGCCCAATGTAGGACTCAAATTACTTGCTCCTTACGGGGGACTTCCAAGGTTGTGATATCCCCTTCCTCTTCTGGGTTTCCTACCAGGGGTGTGAGTCCTGACTAGATCACTTTTCTTCTCCTCCTACCCATCTGGGTGTGGCTTTTGCTTTATATACGTAATTGTAGATGAGCCTTTCTGCTAGTCTTCAGTTTGTTCTCAGAAAGAGTTGTTCTATATGTAGTTGCTGTTTTGATGTGTTCATGGGAAGAGGTGAGCTCAGGGTCTTCCTATTCTGCCATCTTAATCCTGCCTCGAGTTAATGTTTTAATAGAATTCTTAGTAAAGAATAAACAGAAAGTTGTAAACCATCTATGCTAAGACATAAAACTCATTTGGTTAGCTGTAAGATAGAATATGACCTCCTAAGAAAGAAAATTAACTGGTAAAAAACCTTAGAGGGCTTCCCTGGTGGCGCAGTGGTTGAGAGTCTTCCTAACGATGCAGGGGACACGGGTTTGTGCCCCGGTCCGGGAAGATCCCACATGCCGCGGCGCGGCTAGGCCCGTGAGCCTGCGCGTCTGGAGCCTGTGCTCCACAACGGGAGAGGCCACAACAGTGAGAGGCCCGCGTACCGCAAAAAAAAACACAAAAAACAAAAAAAAAACCTTAGAAAATATTCAAGTTATTGATCTTAAACAGAGCTATTATTATAACACTAACTACAGTAGAATAATCTCAGTAAGATAGGTGTATATGTTTCACTAGTCACAGTAATTAAAATTTAATGAAACCCCACTGGTGGTGTTTTCAATCAAACAATTTCTGAAGATGTTCCAGCTTATTCGTAGAAGCAAGCCAAATCCCTAATACCATGAAAAGAGAGAAGAAAACAGGCAAATGAGATCTATTCCAAATTTTTTTGAAAAAGTAATAAACAAATAAAAATGTTCTTAAAAGAGGAATAAAGAAATCAATATTCAGCTCAAATTGACAGTATTTCAGGTAATTTATCAGAGGCCACCAACCCTTAAAATCACTGTTTCTGGCAGGAGGCTTTACAGTAGAGAAGACAATATCTTACAAAATAAATCCCAAATTTAAATTTATCTCGTCCAAAACTAACTAGACAGTGATGGTAAATTATTTTCTACTGAAACAAACAAGTCTTATTTACTCAGGTTCTACTCTATCTGGAGCTTTTCCTTGTTGGTTAGCAAGTGGGTAGAAAATCATAATTTGTGCACATGCAGCTTAACCATCCTTTCAGCAGATGAAGATGACTCATAGGGCCTTATCTGTATTTCAAAGTTTGCTTATAGCAAGTAGTAGGTTCAATATCTACCTCTAAAAGTGCTTAAGCCTGCAACATTTCCCTGAATGATTAACAAAGGGTTAGCTGGTTCTTCACTGAATCCTGGATAAATTACTTTTCTTAATAAAGGGGATTCATACGGATCAGCCAGGAAAAAATTATTAAAAGAAAAGTCAATTTGAGAGTTATATGACATGTGAGAAGACCATTCTCAAATCCCCTGTTGTTCATGGCTGTTTGTGCAAGTAAAGAATGCCAGTGTTGATTAGGTTTGAAATGTCACCATTGGTCCAGGATTTATTAACTCTCTGCATGACACACGGCGTGTGCTTTAGAATCCACTTTTAACAGTAGATACTATTCTGAAAGTTGTAAAAATGTAATAAGACTTATTTGCCCTTAATCTAAGTATAGTAACTGCATATAAACAGAGTTCCAAGAAAAGAAATGGAAAGTAAAGAAGGATGGGTCATTAATCATGTCATATATTTTAAATTATAAGAGAGGAATTAGGAAGGATTTTTCTGGAAGTTGTGTTCCTTTTCTGCTGTACAGACTGTACAGTCTGTACAGTCTGCTGTACAGACTTCCACAACCAGCTGTTCACCTCCTTGCTTCTAGTAGAGAGCTAAGTGACTTAGGATAAACGTTAAGTCGGACAGAGGTAATGGTCGCTATAGATATTTTTTATCCTACTCTGACATTAGAATAGCCCTTGGGGGGAGAAAAGGTTAAAATCCCCACTGGATAAATGTTAATTAATTAATGATGATTGTACTAAACAATGTTTGGATAATTTGTCCTTGTCCTTTGACGTAAAGTTGATAAATAACACAGAAGTGAGAAAGAGATTAATGGTTTATTAAAATCCACTCAAGGACTTAATAGTAGCTTCTAAAATTTAGCTATTTATAAACTGTCATGCATTGTAACAGCAGGTAATATGTAGATTGTTTATCTTTGGTGAAGAGAGACTGAATCATGAATCACTGAAGTCAAATACTCAACTAAGAGAAAGATAAAGGCATTTTCCCTTTTTCCTTAAAAAGCAACATCATTAGTTAAATAGAGATTATTAGTTGATACTGGAAAAATACATTTAAAGTGATAACAATAAATGAATTGATTATTGTGATGATTAGAGATACTGCCTCTGTAGTTGTGCCTCCACAAAAGTTTATAATATTTGCCAAGTTCAAGTTACCCATTAAACAGTATTATTAAACTTCCCTTCTTTCATTTGTATATTCAACGTCTCCATCTTGATTGGATCTCATCAAGTTCTAAACATAACACAGTCTTTCCCATGAAAAACAAACAAACAAAAACTTCCTTGATTCTATAATCTCCTTCAGATACTATTTTAGTCTCTCCTTTTCGTATCTTTGAAAAGTTTTCAAAAATGTAGCTATTCTGACGCTTTCCACTTCTCGTTTCTCCATTCTAATGGACGTGGCTTCTGTTACTCCATCAAAACAGGATTTAGTAACCCTCCAGTCACTAACCCAAAATAAGTTGTTCTTATCCTTACCTGTCAACACCATTGAATGATGAAACCACTGCCTTTCTTTTTCCTTGAATTCACACAACATACTTGTGGCTTTTTTCTCCCATCTTCAAAGCAGCTTCATCTTTTTCCATCCAGCCATAAAATCTTGTCCTCATCTGTTTCTCCCCTCACCCTACGTTATCTCTGTAGCCTATTTTCTTCATGCCCGCTTCTTAACTTACTGCACATTACATGCGTGCATGCACACACATACATATTTGTGAGAGCTCATCAATGCCCTCTGAGCTGCAGAGTCCAGAGTCAGAACAGCTGGAACTGTTTCTTCTGGCTGACGTGTATTCACCGGTCTTCGGTATCATTCATTCCCTCCCTGGATCTCCTCGTTTTCTTCAGATTCTTGCTTACACGTCACTTCCTCTATGAGGATTTCTCTGACCTATTACACACTGCATTGCATTACCAGCAGTATGAGGTCAGGGTTTTTTTGTCTGTTTTAGTCCCTGCTGTATTTCTTGTGCCCATAGCAATGCCTGATGAACAGCAGGCACTTGATAAGTACTTGTTAAATGAAGTGATAAATTTAAGTCAGATCATGTCACCCCTTTTAAGCACTTCTTTGGCCTTCACATTGCATGGAGAGTAGAGGACACATCTTCTCATACAACATAAGACCCTCCACAATGCAGACACCCTCTCCCTCTCAGGCCTCTTTTTAACGCCCCTTCTACTGGCTCTCAATATCCAGGCCATTCAGACCTCAAAGGCCACTCAGACCTTTCCTCAGTTCTTTCTGTAGACCTTGTTTCCCCTGCTCACAGGGTCTCTGCATATGCTCCTCCCCCTGCCAAAAAGGATCTCCTCTCCACTTTGCCTAGCGAATCCCTGCTCAACTTTTCGTCTCAGCAGAAGATCCACTCTCTTTGCAGTCACCCCGGCCTCCAACCCATTTATTGTGTGTTCACATATCAGCATGTACTGCACAGTGTATGTACATCAATTGCACTTTCACATTTAACAATTTATGTTTCCCATACTGGACTGTACATCTCCTGAAAGCAGGGACTCTGCTTTTGCTCACCACTGATTTGTCCAATGTTGACTGCAGTACCTAGCGCTTAGGTGTATTCAATAAAGGTTCATGGAACTTATGGTTGCCAGAGGGGAAGGGTGGAGGGGAGGGATAGTTAGGGAGTTTGGGATTGACATGTACACACTGCCATATTTAAAATGGATAACTAACAAGAACCTACTGTATAGCACAGGGAAATTCTGCTCAATATTATGTAACAACCTAAATGGGAAAAAAATTTGAAAAAGAATGGAAACGTGTACATGTATAACTGAATCACTTTGCTGTACACCTAAACTAACACAACATTGTTAATCAACCATACCCCAATATAAATTTTTTTAAAAAGTAAGGGTTCATGGAATGAATGAGAAAAAGAAAGAGTTGATATATTTTTCAATCAGGATAGCGGGGCTCATATACAGAAAGCTGGCCAAATTGCTGTAGTGCCTTCACATTACTTCCCAATTAAGGGGAATCATCATTAAAAGGCAGGTTCAAAATTAATAAGTAAGAATTTTTAAAAATGTAAAACAGAAAACTAAGCAACAAATTAGCAGAAAAGATTTAAAGCTTTCTCCAAAACCATTAAATCAACCTAATAAAGTTAAAATTTGATTTAGTGTTCACAAAATTATATTATGTATCAAACATATGTCATTAATCAAATGCTAAAATAATTCCTGGATTAAATGGTATAATGTTAGCTTATGCCAGAGCTAACCTTGAAAAATCTTTCAAATATGGTTCAGTGTGATTGGAAGTTACATGTGAATATGTTTTCCTAAGGATCTATCAGCAATGCTTCAGTGTATGGTTTTGAAACAAAATGTATCTGAGTATCAGCAGATAAAGTTACTCTTGGATCCCCTTTTGTTAGCAGTAGCTTTTGAAACATGTATGATAAAACCCAATATGGATTAATTTCTTTTGGGAGTCAATCTGTTATATGAACGAAATGTTGAGGGGAGTGGAGAGTTAAAATAAAATAGTTGCTTGGCTCTACAGACTTGATTTCTCATTCACACCATCTGATTGCTGTATCCCCACCCCCTCCCCAGGATTTAGACTAAACAATGAGTTAGGAAAGGTAAAAATAAACCCACAGATACACCATACACAAATTTACCAAACTCTCCACGTATACATGCATATACACACCTAATAGTGTATTAGTTAAGCCCATTCACAGTTTTTGTCACTATAACTCAGTTTTCTATTTCACCTAAAAATCAACATATGTTTTTACATGGTTAACCAAAATCTGTATACAATTTAAAATGTGATCTACAAACTTTTAGTTTAGGGGGAAAAAAAGCCAAAATTTAGACTATATAAAAATTAAGGGATGCAGCCAAATTTCTAACCTGATAAAATTTTACACAAGATTTAAAATTTCTAACCTGATAAAATTTTATACAAGAAAAAATTGACTGAACTAATCATTGAAGAAAGTATAGAAAGAAAACAAAATAAAGAGTATAAAGATTTTTTAAAATAAGTGCATAAATTAATATATTAGAAAAAACAGGAAAACAGAATTAATAAATAAGAAAGAACAATATAATACAACAGCTCTGTCAAAACTAATTTAACAAACATAAATAAAAGGTGTTCCATACATAAATGAACATTTTTCAAAATGAGAGAAATTCTATTTAAAGTTGTGGAATAATAAAATTATATGTTCATAAATTGAACAGTTTTAGATAAGTATACCAGACTTAATTAGGAGGAAATAAAAATTGTAATGGATAAAACACGCAAGGGGCAATTAAAAATTTTGTCTAAATATTGCTTACCTAATCATTGTGTGTAGCAAAAATTACCTGAATACTAAATATGGCAAAAGAAACAAAATCAAAATTCCACAGACCAATCTGAGGATTGAATACAAATGAAAACTCCTAAATAGAATATTATCAAATTAAAACCAGCTTTGTAAAGCATGAACCAAATACCCAACTAAGTATGTATTATTCTGGAAATTTAAAAATAGTTTATCTTTTGAGTATTGATGAGAATAATTTATTACATCAATAATTTGAATAATACAATTATATATTCTTTTCCCCAGGTGCCAAAAGCAAAAAAAAAAAAAAAAAAAGGTAAATTTTTATATTCTTGCCCTGTGCTAGAAGTCAGAAACATAGTTTAAAAGGTAACATAATTCCTGCACTAATGTACAGTCTATCAAAAGGTGCTTGTAGCTTTTTCAAATAAATAAGAGAAGACAAAATAAAACTTTTATGTTATAAAATGAAAGAGTGTAAGTTATCTATGCACAAGACAGTCTACCTGATAAGCCAATCAGTACAATGGAAAACTCCTAGAACTAAGAAAATTTAGGAAGGTGGCAGATGACAAAATTCATACTCAAAAAGCAGCAACTTTTTATCAGCAATAATCAGTTAAAAATAAGATTTTAAAATTTGGTTCCATTTTCAAAGACAATCAACATTATTTTATACCAATAAATATATATGTTAAGGAATGTAAAGGCTCTTCTAATTTTACTGAGGGATATAAAAGTAAGAAACACACCATGTTTGGGGGGAACTCAAGTTTCCATCCAATTTACCCACAGGTTTAATAAACCTTACAAAGAATGCCAAGAAAGCTTCTTTGAAAACTTTACACAATGATTCTTAAGTCTGTGTGTTAGTATAGAAGTGAAAAAATAGGAAAAATTAAACCTTAAAACAGAAGTTAATTGAAGGGGCATTGTCCCATCTCATAATAGATTATGAGATTTAATGGATCATTGGATATTTAATGTGTGCAGAAATTATACTATGTACATAGATTATCTCAGTTAATCCCCTCAGTAATTCTACAAGAAAGATTATTGGTATACCCATTTCATAATTATCTTCATTTTAGCACTGAGTAAACTAAAGTTTAAAAAGGTTATTTCCTCAAATTCACAAATCCAGCAAAAAGCAAAATTGAGGTTTGAATATAGGCCCATATGACTTCAAACACTGAACTCTTAACAGCAACAAATCACTGTCCATAGTGACTGCTGCAAAGATGGGCACATAATGCAAATAGGGTCAGAGTCACTTATAAGTGACTGAAGAGATCTCCTTTTTCTAAGGCCATGGATTTTAAGGATTGTTTAGGTCTAGTGTTATTGGGGAGTCATTCTCACTGCATGGGAATAACACTCCAACAGAGGAAGAGAGAGCATAGCGACAGAGACAGAGCCTGTTGATTGTTCTAGAACCTCCGGATCCAGCTGTTCTGGACTCTCAGATTTCCAGGTTGTGAGAAACAAACTTCCCTTTTTATTCAAATGAGTTGTGTTCCTGACACTTGCAACGAAGGGCCTTCTGACCAAAAGACCAGCTGTGTGTTTTTGAGGGAAAGAGGGACAAGAGAATTGAGGGCATGTGCAAGGGAGTGTTTATAATGAGGACCTCTATGGGCAGTGAAGCAGGACAGTGGTGACAGGTGGTGAGGCCATATGGGTCAATGTACTGGGAGGGCTGATGGGCTGGAAATATTGCTCCTACATAAAGGGAGTGGGTAGGCGGTGGTCTGAGTGCAAGGTTGTTGAAACTGAGATACTGGACATAGTGGAATGATCGGTGATGATAAGAGTGCAGGTGTAACCACGCCAGTGGGTGACCGAGGTGGATAAAGGGGAGGAATCCAAGGAGCTAGGAGGCCAGGATACGGGATGATAAAGTCGGAAAAGATTTGAGTAGAGTTGAAATTAGGGGTGGACTGGAGAGCTGGGGACGATGTTTGTTAGCGAGCGGAGAGTGGTACAAGCGGATGGTTCGAGCGCTGACGATGCCAGGGGCTGGAGGAGCGAAGAGTCCAAATGATTTGAAAGTGGTTATTGGCAGCAGGGAGGATCCTTCCATGAGACACATGATGTGAGAGAGAAGAAACAAACTCCATTAAACGAAATTCAGTTCATGCAAGAAAGTGATGTATGAGAGAGTTTATAAATTAGAGACTAAAGAGGCCCAGGGGGTAGAGCAAACAGGTGAAGGAGGGAAGCAAATATGAGACACTGGACCATCAGACGTCCAGTGTAGCTGGATGTGTAGCTGGTCTCAGGATAATCTTACAATAACTGAGAGTCAGAGAGATCTAACGTATGGATGTCACTCAAGCTTTCAGAAGTGCTGGATGTTTTGCGATTAGTTCAGATCATCTCTTAGAAGGAGGAGGACCAATCAGCTGCCCCACAGCCCGCAGGGACGTGTGTGATGTGCAGCCCTGGTGGCACACACTGTGCCCCCTCGGTGGTATTTCACGGTGCCCTCGTGACAAAGTGACGAGTTTGACATAACATATGGGTTCTTATGATCCAGATCCCTAAACCTCATCTCTAGTGACCTCTCAGCATTGCATATTCCAGTCCCGCCCTACTGAACCCCTCTGAGTTCACCGGAATACTCCACATCCTCTCTTGCCTTAGATCTATACACATATTTTTCTTCTGCCTGAAAAGGCCTTTCCCACCCACTCCACCTTCCTGGTTTTGGCTGACAACTGTAGTCGTCATTCATGATTCAACTTTGGCATCACCTCCTCAGGGAAGCCTTCTTTTACTCGCCAGTCCCAGATCAGTGCTCCCGTATCCCTATTAGAGTACCTGCTACACTACGTCATCTTTGACTTTGAGTGGAAGCTCTCGGATGGAAAGTATTATGACTTGTACACCCAGCCCTTAAGAAAAAAGGCATGAGGTAGTTAGTTATTCAATACTTATTTATAGTATGAATGAACTGAACAAACTAAAAAGAGTCATGACACAATCAGGCTTCTGCTTGAATATTTCAGGTAATTGATCTCACTACTCTGGGTCGTTATATATTTTTGCAACACAATAAATGATGCTCATGTGCCTGAAGATTATGTGCCACAATAAAGACAAAAATATAATAACTAGGACATTGAGAGACAACTGAATCCAGATGCCCCTGAGTATTCAGGTTGGCTATAAGCAATGTATTTTTTCCATATTGTCCTGAGACATAAAAGCTTTAGAAGACATCCCATTCAGTCCTCTCTTCATTCCCCAAAGTACTGTATAATTGCTCAACGATTCTCTTAGTCATCACCAGTTTCGTTCTAAAAGAACCAGGGAAATTTTCAGGAGTACAAAATTACAGCCAAAATCTTTATAGTTAGGTAGCATGAGCTCAGGATAGAAAAATAGAAATGTTTGTTCCAGTTTTATCCATTGGCTTCCTTACTATCTAATCACTTAGTATAATGGGTCTAATAATATTAGAAAAAAATAAATTTTAAGAAACTTGAAATGGAAACCAGAAGTCTGAATTTATACCTTAAAGAGCCTCATATCTGTTCCTGAAATGTACCTAAATCTGTAAACAAAACATCTAGCCTTCTATTTGCTGGGCCAAGTTGACAAGTGTAATAAATTTGGTTTCAATATTTGAATATAAATCTATAATCCATCTGGAGTTTATTTTGGTTTATGTCACAAGGAATGAACCAATGTTATTCTTTTTCCAAATGGTGAGCCAGTTGTTTCAACACCTTTTCTTGAATAATTCATTTCTTTCCACTAATTTGAAATGCCACCTTTACGATATACTAGTTTCTTTAATTGGGTTTATTGCTCCTGTTTCTATGCTATTCCATTGATCTTTCTACTCTTGGGGAAAAAGTCTGTATTATCCCAAAAGCCTACTTCTTTTATTTATTAATTTCATTTACCCACTCTGCGTTCAGTATGTCATGATTTTCCTCTCCTCAATATTAAATACACCTTCCCTACCACATTCACACCACATATAAGCCACTTTAGAGGAAATTCCTCATCTTTTCTTCACAAAGTCTATCTTTTTCCACCCTTGCCCTCAAGGAAGATGCCTGGGAAATGAGGAAAGGTGGTGCTACGCAATAAGAGACAGAACACAGAGAAAGAGATGGGGGTCAGGGGAGTAAGAGCAGTGCCAGCAGCCCAGAGAGTCTTGAGAACCCATCAGTATATATATGTGTACTCACTGAAGGCTTTGTAGGCAGTCAGACAACCCATAGAGATTTATACAGTAAGAAAAAAGCAGAATGGGACTTCCCTGGTGGTCCAGTGGTTAAGATTCCACCCTTCCAATGCAGGGGGTGCACGTTTGATACCTGGTTGGGGAAACAAAGATCCCACATGCCACACGGCACAGCGAAAAAATAAAAAAAATTTTTAAGAGAAAGAAAAGAAAAAAGCATAATGGAGTCCAGACACACCAACAAAAACCTTAAAAGATGTTGCCAAAAAAAACCAAGCAGGTAGAAGAAGATAGGAGAAAATTCAGGCAGGAGTGTATATGGAGGGTGATGGGATCAGGGAACATCATAGCAACCAAGGGAAGAAGGATTTTTTTAAAAGATTTTGAATTCTGATTTGGTCTAGTATATTATTATGTTTCTCTGCAAGGAACTGTTTTGTTATAAACAGAAGAAACAGAAATTATTTTCTGATTCAAACAGTTACTAAATGTCAAACTCTACTTGAGGTTAAGTAAGAGAATGCCATTTTAAAAAGACAACTGATTTCAACAATTAAAATTGATTTGTGGTATGTTTGAAATCAACTCCATTGGAGAGACTTAGCAATGAATTGGATATAAAAGATACTGAAACTGAGGAAGGAGATAATAAGATTTTGGATGGATGGCTATTCAAATCACCTCACAGATGTTAAAAAAAAAACTACATTATTAGTTTGGATGTGATGCAGGATGAAATGTTTTTGAAAATTCATTCGAGTATTCTGATACATATGTAAGTGTAGACCAAATGGAAAGAGAATTAGGAGGTCACTCAGTTTGTCTTTACTCCAGTCCTTAAGCTAAAGAAGACAAAAAAAAAAAAAAGATAGTTGGTCTATTTCAATTCACTGGAGTAGAAAAACCTCACAGGAAATAGGGTGTCCTATACTGTTTCTGGACACCTACACCTTTATAAAACATATCATGGCAACTAGGTAACTAAGGCTTTGAGTATTCAGGTCATCGCTACGTATCTTAAAACAAGCAACTCACTTTGGAGGAGCTGAAAAACCAATTCAGATTTTTTTAAAAAGAAAACCTTTTAAATAGTTTTACATAGTTTCCACACACTTGGGAACACATGAAAACCAAGAACAGGCTGGCCCCACTCTCTGACTTCCAGGAAACGCTCTATTGGCTCTCAGACGCCTGCTTGGCTCCAGTAACTACCTACTCTACGTTATAAGACAACTGGGTCAAAACCACAAAGATATTCAACCATCACAACAATTTTCCTTCCTTGATACACAGTGAGAAGTAAAACGAGTAGAACAACATATATATTTAGCACAACTTTTCCAAATACAACATGGGAAAATTAGATACAAAGTCATCCAAATATGTTTGGGTTTTTAATTTACAAAAAGTGAAGCTTCTTTCAATGACCTTAGCTAAAATGCATACTCATTTATGGTGGCTGATTCTGTTTCTCCTTCATGAACCGATCACATAATAATACATAAAATCAACTGCCGTCTCTTCAGCAAGTGTTCATTTTACAAAAGTGGTTTTACTACTTCAGGGGGGAGTGCAAAATATTATTTACAACAAAAAAATTACCTGACCCTGCTGAACTAGAACACATCTATGATTAAAATTTTAAGAACTGTGAGAACTTCAGAACAAAGACAATTATAAGAGATGTCACTAGGAACTATTATTTCATTATAACCAAATAAAAGCTTAAAAATTGAACAGCTATTTACTAATCAAGCTATTTTACTTTACGTTTTAAATTGAATATCCCAGTAATTGTGTCATCTTCACTGTATTTTTTTAAAAGAGGCCAAACTGAGGCCACAGATTATATAAAGTGAAAATTTAATGGTAATGCTCTCCCAACAGAATATCTAATAAAAAGTAGCAAACTAGACTACTTTGGTCTCATCTCTTCCCTACCAGCACTCCTTGGGAGGCGTAAACATGTAACTAAAACAATGACAATATTTTAATTTAATTTAAACATGCAAGTAAAACAGTGACAATAAATAATTTCTATATTTTTAAAACAATATAGAAATCTAAATTTAACTAATAAGAACAAGGAAAATACTTCAAAAACTGTAATCATGACAACAAACAGCTATAGAACTTTTTTTCCCAGTATTCAGCAGAGCAGTCTACTTGTGTTGGACTCCCCAAAAGATAAAGGGAAATTTTAATCATAAGCCCTGGCTGTGTGATTTTTATGAAACTTGCATTCGAAAGTTCATCATGTGAATAATAAAAAACACCACAGTATCTAACCTCTAAGTTTTTAATATATGTCCATCATTTACCTTGAGTATTATACATATATTATCTCACTTATATAGAATAAATGAGGGCTTCCCTGGTGGCGCAGTGGCTAAGAATCCACCTGCCAATGCACGGGACACAGGTTCGAGCCCTGGTCTGGGAAGATCCCACATGTCATGGAGCAACTAAGCCCTTGCACCACAACTACTGAACCTGCGCTCTAGCGCCTGCAAGCCACAACTACTGAGCCCACGCGCCACAACTACTGAAGCCCGTGCACCTAGAGCCTGTGCTCCGCAACAAGAGAAGCCACAGCAATGAGAAGCCTGCGCACCGCAACGATGAGTAGCCCCTGCTCACCACAACTAGAGAAAGCCTGCGCACAGCAACAAAGACCCAACACAGCCAAAAATAATAAACAAATAAAATAAATACAGAAGAAGTGAGATAATATTTCATTGAAATATTATTCAATAAAAGCAAGGTATTTCATTGGAAACAAAAACAAGATACACATAATTTAAGTTTTAGTCTTAAAATAAAACTCTATTTTTCACTTATCTTGTTTTTCCTAAGGGCTTACTTATTGCAAGTTTACATAATTAACAAATAATTCCATCAGGAATGAAAAAAATACTAACACAAAACATTTTACCTAAATTAATTTAACAAACTAATAAACTAATGACCTGACAGGACTTGTTTTTTTTTTTTTTTTTCTTTTTTTTTTTGCGGTACGCGGGCCTCTCACTGCTGCGGCCTCTCCCGTTGCGGAGCACAGGCTCTGGACGCACAGGTCCAGCGGCCATGGGCCACGGGCCCAGCCACTCTGCAGCATGTGGGATCCTCCCAAACCGGGGCACGAACCGGCGTCCCCCACATCAGTAGGCGGACTCTCAACCACTGCGCCACCAGGGAAGCCCAGACAGGACTTGTTTAACGATTATTGTCTTCTGTTTTCTGTGGAGAACCATAGAGTTATAAGGAAAAGCTAGCACAGACAGAGGCAGTGTCTTTCAACATGTGTCATGAAGTCTCTTGGATGACAGGTCATTTTTATTTTAAACACAATTGAACTTTCATTCTCTCTCTCTTTCTGTTAACTGACAAAATTTAAATTTTTGCCTCATCTCTTTGAAATAACACATCAAATTTCTCCTTGATTCTCTTAGAGGAATAATTTGTCACCCAAACCACATTCATTTTTAAGCAAGGTTAATTTTCAGTAGAGCTCTCCATATATCCTGACACCATTGAGATTAAAAATAAATATTCATCCCATAAAGTGAACAGAAAATATACAGCTTTGTGAGTACACACATGTGGATTTGGTCGCCTTGGTTTAATGCATATGTTTAGGAAAGAGCTGATATATAATAAAATTAAAGCATGAATACCTGGAAAATACAAGTATAAAAACCTTTTCCAATATGTGTAAACTCTTATTCGTGATCATTTTTTTAGTCTCCCCTCCCCTTCCAAAAGTGGGAGTTCATCATAATCCTTGTAACATTATTCTCATAAGTAGCAACGTGCAACATGGTCATCAAGCAGAGTTGTGTGTTGTGGTCAAACTCTGGATTCAATGATTAGACAAGGGACAAATACTAGAAACAACATAATAATGAAAACAATAACAATAATAAACTATGTGGAACTGACGATGAAGACAAAGCCTTCCTAAATTCAGTAAAAAGACTCAGAGACGGGAAGACGTCAGACTCAACTCCTTTGCTTGAGAATGGCATGTAGCTCCGTAGACATCATGTTTTGGGTAAATAAAATGTGGTTTGGAAATGTTTCACAAGTCCCACACATGACTCCTATGATCAGTATGTTTGGAGACACATCTCTCAGGCAAGCCACTTTCCAGCAAGGGATCAGAGATAATTCTTAACTGGTGAATAAACATGCACAGGAGTAGGGTTGCCAGAGTTAGGAAATATAAACACAGAACACCCAGTCACATTTGAATTTCAGACTAAAAAGGAATAATTTTTTTAGTATAATGTATCTCAAATATTGCATACATACACACAAAAAGTTATTCACTGTTTATCTGAAATTTAAATTTAACTGGACCTCCTGAATTTTATCTGGTACCCCTACACAGGGAATCAGTACACAACATTATATATATTTTTTAAAAGTAAAATGTTTCCCCCTCCACATGACCATTACTATTACTGTACAGTGAACTGTGTCATTTTTTTCCTTTATCAATCCCTCAACATCCTTGAAACTAGCTACTACCTATAAATGTATTCACATATTTTAGCAATGTTTAGTGCCAATTAATTTATAATTATGGATCATTTGTTCCAACTATTTTCTCAGAATAACAAATTTCTTTAGAAAATGTACAAAGCTCTAGAGGCACACAGAAAATTGATGCAATTCTTTGGTATCATGAATCTTAATCCCTCCTTAAAGAGCCTGGAAATATATCTTAGATGACTTTATGTATTATTTTTATGTGCATATGTTATACATTGTTATAAAATATGTTATACGTGTGTATAAAATTACATTGCATAAAATGCAAAACAGTGGAAGTCTACATTAAGGGTCATTGTATCACTCAGGTCAGGGGTTCTGCAAAGTCACTGCCATCAATAGTCAAGTATATGACAAGGATTTCATGGGAATGGAAACAAGGGAAAAACAACCCATCCTCAGGGCAAATGAACTCATTTTAAGGGCAAGTAGTCAAGGACTACCTGTCATCATTTTCACTATGAAGTTCCTTGCCTGTCACTCCAAAGGAGAGCCTCCAGGATAAGCTAAAGGACAACACAATTTAAGAGGGAGTAGCCATGTTATATAACACAGGTCTCAGTTTCAGAGCAGCAAACATGTTGCTGGGCATATAGATTAAGAGAACACACTCCAAGGCATTCCTTAGAATCAGTCAGTCAAATCTGTAAGTCATTGTTGAGACTGCATCATTTTTCCCAGCTACCATGAGTGCAGCCTTCACAGAACTTAAATGAGAAGTAGTCCTTTATTCAAACTTCGAGATCTGCACAATCTCTCTCATTTTATGATGTGCAAAAGAAAAACATCTTTTTCATCATTGTGATGGCAGTGGTGCTGGCACCGCATGAGAACTAAACTAGCATCTTTGTCTTCATAAGAATTCCAGAAGGTCACTTGAGAATAGTTCCTTGTTGACTGTATTATGTAAGGTTTTGCATGTGGAAACAAGTTCTTAGAAATTTGTTACTAAACCATTAGATTACAGTGATATATTTCCCTGAGAAGCTGAAAATCAGAGCACACTAAAATGAACTCTACAACTGTTAATATAAACTGGCCCAGAAAAAAAACAAAAATACAATTTTAACTAAGGCTGCTATGGGAAGCTTATGAGTATCAAAAAAGAAATGTTGTGTGAGTGTAGGAAGGAAAGAGAAATGTCACAGGCAAGATTAAATCCATGACCCGTATGGTTGGAAATCCTGGGTTGCAAATCCTCAAGGTAAGAGACTTGGTGTTGAGGTCTGAGTTTTCACAAACTTTAGAAGCAGCCACTGTCACTGTGCACAGGATAAAGACAGACAGACATAAAAAAGCTTACCACAAGAGCCAGAGCTACTTAGAATACTTTAAAATAGATTAAAATAAATTTTTTAATTTTTAAAATGAGCATTTTTAGTAGGGGTTGAAAAAGTGAATCCACTGGAATGAATTCCAAGAAATGAAGTGAAAAAGGAAAGCAAATGTTGCCGAGGACGTTCACTGACAGCCCCGTGGGTCCCAGAGGAGTTCTTCCCAAGGGTGGAGATCAGACCACGGTGGTATTCAGTAGTATGACAAAACGGGTGGCTATATGAACAAGAAATTTAAAAAGGAAATACACAGAATGACAATGTCTAGGTGTGAAAGCAGAATTAATGCAAACTAATTGTGAGTGAAGATAAAACAGAAAGTCATCAAGCCAGATGAAATGTAAAAGATAAGAAACACAAAAGAGATTTCCCTCCCATTCAATAATCATGATTTTCTCCTCACAGTTATATTATTATGTAAGTACCAGTGAAATTTTCACCTTTCACCACATTTCTAGAGACCTGCTCTATTCATTGAGGAAGTCCTTTTGAAATCTTTGGGAAAGACTCATGATAAACATGAGGAGTTTCCACCATTATATTCTCAGAAATCACTTAACATTCCTAAATGGACTGTCTTTGAAGTATATACCAACTTAGCTCTCCATCAATAAAGAAACTTATGCACTAATCCTATTACTTCCTATTACTTCAAATTCTATCATTCCTTGACTATCCAAATTGTTTCACTGTACTTGTTAGAATTAGGTAAAAAGTACTCAAATCTTGAATGCTTGAGACTTGGACTACTCCAGGTAAAATACCTTATGGGGCTTCCCTGGTGGCGCAGTGGTTGAAAGTCCGCCTGCCGATGCACGGGACGCGGGTTTGTGTCCCGGCCCGGGAAGATCCCACGTGCCGCGGAGCGGCTGGGCCCGTGAGCCATGGCCGCTGAGTCTGCGCGTCTGAAGCATGTGCTCCGCAGCAGGAGAGGCCACAACAGTGAGAGGCCCGCGTACCGAAAAAAAAAAAAAAAAAAAAAAAAAAAAACTTTATGGATATTGAGGGGTTTTGTTTTTCCTTTTTTTTTTTTTTGGTATTTGCTATACTGTTTTTTTTTTGGGGGGGGGGTTGTTTCTTTTTTTTTTTTAACAAACTGTGTCAATTTATCCTAATTAAGTTGATGTCCTCATTCGTTTATTACAGATATTTTTCTGGCTACGTATATATCAAGCCTCATTTATATAAAACAAATTCTAGTAACTGGGGCTTTCTGCATGGGAGCCTAACAATGAAGTGACACCCACTCTTGGTGTTGTTTGATACCAGTCCCAGGAGGTCTGGGAACTTCCCAAGGGTGGCCTTGCTCATGCCCCGGTCTTAGGACAGATTTCTATGTAGCTTGATATTCTGTGGTTTAACAGATGGGTTTATATTTTTTGATATCTGGATTTTGGAGGTTTTTTTTTAATGAACATGAAATACATCAGTCGTTACCTGGGGTTTTATAATCACTATGAAACAGATTTTTAAATGTTGGGCTTGACTTGCAAACATATTTTCATGGATGTAGCCAGTTTAGTGTAATGGAAGGAGGCAAGGGGTTGCAGGAGGGAAGTTAGTGAGTTTGGGGGAGTGATTAAAGAAAACAGACTTTGTGTTTTCTTTATGATGTTCAAACCATCATTCCCCTGATTGAAGCAATAACAGTCAACCTTGCCGTCTACCTCCCTTCCCCCACATTTGACCAGACTTTCATAGGCTACAAATCCTCGTGTCTCTGTTCACTCTCCACCACCCCATCCTCAATCCTGTTCTTACAAAGACCTTTCAAAAATCTGATCGTATCACACCACACGTTACACACCTCAGTGGTTTATCATCACTATAAATATAAAGATCAAAACACTCAGCTCTTTATACTGTAATCCCAGCCTTTCTTTCTAGCCTCATCTACCACTGGGGTCTACACTTCTGCTATAACAAATGATCTGCTGTTTCCTAGTAAGTCTATGCCTTCATGGAATTCTCTTATGTCTTGTTTCACGTCTCTCTGAAATTGTTCTGAAATCCTTCAGCACACACACACACCTTTCTTTCCCTGTGTCCTGACGCACATCATATACGTCTCTATAACAGCATTCGCACAAGGATTGGAACTATTAATCTGCATATCTATTTTCCCCACTAACAAATGTACTCTCAAGTCAGAGGCATTCTTGGCACCTTCACTTGTCCTTGGGGCTGGCCAGTCACTCAGTACAAGTTTGATGAATGGATGAATAATGATGTCTCTAAGATTACATAAAAAAATCAAGGAGACCTACCTATTCTTTCTTATGTTATTTGAAGTTTCATCAATTGAAACAAAAAGATACTGCATTACAAAAAATGTTATATAAACTTTTGAGATTTACTAACTTACTGCTTTTCAAAAGTCAAAACCATTCTTAAAGTTCAAAAACTAATCCTCTCTATTTTAAACTCTTGTGATGTCATTAAATTAGCACCATGATTGGGGAAAAGAAAAAGACTGCTTCAGAAGAAGTTAAGAACTCAAGAACGTCCCCTCTCCATATATATATTCTTACTTACTTGCCTAATTTTTGCTAATTTATAAATGAGAATCTCAATTATGTGGCTTAAAGATAAAATGCATCAATGAATATTTAATCATATAGTTCAAAAAGGAAATGCTGACAAATAATGAAAATAATTTGAAAAGTATTCATACTTCATTTTTGTGAAAGTTAAGAATTTATTTTATGCTCAGTATCTCAAATTGTCATATAATAGCTCATGAAGGAAAGATCAAGAAAAATTATCCTTAAAATCTATTTCTGTTTAACTTCTAGAAATATACACATTTTTCAAACAAGGACAAAGAAGATAGATCTAAATAACTTTAGCTTCAGATATGTCACTAGTATCTTCCCTTTACATGTGTTAATCTTAAGTAGACTTTTTTTAATATGATGATTATCTGTAGTATTACCATTGTTTACTTATCCTAATTTTTAAGCTGAAATTAAAAAAAAAAAAAAAAACTTGGTAACCCTGAGACTATGATTAAGGATCAAAGAACTCAAAACTCTGCTGAAGATAAAGCATGTCATCAGATTACAATTTTTTAATGGATTTGTGAAAGATTGGTTACAGCTTTTCCATTCTGATTTTATAATTCAACACGTTCTTGATCACTTGGATAAAACCTGGATTGCAGTAATAGAAGAAGTCTGTTCTAGAGAAGATCTAATGTAATAGATTTTCACTTACAGATGGTCCTCAACTTACAATGGTTCAACTTTCTGATGGTGAGACAGCTATACACATTCAGTAAAAACCTCACTTTGAATTCTGAGTTTGAAATTTTGATCTTTTCCTGGCTGGTGATATGCAGTTCCATACTCTCTAGTGACGCTGGCAGTTCAGCTCCAGGTCAACCATGCGAACACAAGGGTAAACAATTGATACACTCACAAACATTCTAGACCGAGACGACCATTCTGTTTTTTCACTTTCAGTATAGTATTCAATTAATTACATGAGATATTCAACACTTTATTATAAAATAGGCTTTGTGCTAAATGATTTTGCCCCACTATAGGCTAATGTAAGTGTTCTGAGCATGTTTAAAGTAGGTTAGGTTAAGCCGTGATGTTTGGTAGGTTAGGTGTATTCAATGCATTTTCAACTTACTATATTCAACTTACAATGGGTTTATTGGGATGTAAATCCACTGTAAGTAGAGGATTATCCATACATATAAGTAAAATAATTTACTGCATATTATTTGTAGTGCTATGAATGTAAACACAATAAATTTTCTTTAAACTACTGGTTTACAGAATCACTGTTTTGGTAACAAAATTATCTGATTTGTAAAGAGTGATGTCTGGATTACCAGTTTATATACAATAAAATACAATTACATATTTCCTTGATGATTCATGGATTCTTTACATGTATTATATTCTCTCAGGTATTTTAATGTCATTTATACTTACTATAATTTACTCATTCATGCCTTCCACAAATACTATTGAGACTGTCATATAAATTTTGCTGAAGTATCAACTAAGAGCTATTCTGGTTTACATAATGCTAGCTACTAAAGATTTTCCATATTTGATTGAATTGAAGATGTCATCAATTATAAATATCCCATTATTTCATGTATCAGTAAGGAAGGAAAAACCACACCTGCTATTTAAAATTTTGACCTTGTAATTTCTTGTCACTCAGAATATTTAATTCTCATTGAAAAGGCTCTTCTAGATTTACTTGTACATAGACTACTACCAACTCCTGTTGAAAAATAAATGCAAAATAAATTGCTTAAGATTATTTCTAAAGCTTTTTCATATTCAGAATCTAAAGTCTCTGAAATGTTTTACAATTCAAAGTGATTGATTTTTTTTTCTTTCATACACAATGATCCTCTATTCCACCAAGGAAATTGATGAAGCATTAGTTCTTAAAAGAGAGTTCTACTATTGTCTCCAAGTTTCTTACACCCACACTACAGGTTTTGATGCTGACGCTTTCTTGATCTTAGCAGAAGATGTCAATAAACAGTTTCCAGATAACACACAGGAATCATTTTCCCCCTTAAGTGGTTTTCACATGGGTTGTTATAAACTGCCAAGATGGTGCAGTTGTACTGTGATGCCCCCAGGAGTGACACATGCCGTAACTCAGTCTACCAATGTAAAGGCAATAAAAACTGTATCTCAACTTCCAACTGGCCAATAGCAACTGCAAGTTTGCATATCAATTTCAGAAATGTTAAAATGTGTATTATATGCACATCTTAGAATCACTGAACAACAGCGGCCATGAAATCACAGTAATATTATAACTAACTTTTTTCCATGTTTTTATGATAATGAAATCAAGAGTATGTGTATTTTGTAACCATTTCAAACTCTACTGGCAAACTGGTTTTCATATGTGTTGCTATACAATGTTACCCCTCCCTAAAATCTCCTACTAATCTTGTAAGATTCGGGATACTATATATATATTAATATATATTAATATACTATATATTAATTCTTTCTCCTAACTAACTAATCATTCGACCATCCCATCACTTTTCTTTAACAACACCCATGAAAGTCAAATTTGATTCACTGTCTTTTCTTAAACAATTATTTTCATTGTTTTTGTGTATAAGAAACCATTTGAAAATGAAAAAATATCATGTGTTCCTATATGACAGTAAAAATATTTTAGTGGTCATTAATCAAAAAAAACCCATAATGACAAGAAGCTACTATACACTTAATAAACTGTTTATATAAATGTTATTTTTATTAAGAGTACAATTCTGATATATAAATTTTTTAATTACAGTACATATGATCAAATGATATTATTTAAAAATTAACAGAATGTTTCTCGTGCCTGTAAACATGAAGGACCCTTGCAAGGGTCCTTCAGGAATCTAAGGCCCAGAGTTGGAAGTCATTGCTAAAAACCAGCAATTCTCAACCTGATGTCATGTCACTCTGGTGTCATGATCAATTACGAGAATTTAAGCAACAAGGAAGGGAGTAGCTTGAAAAGACTCTTATTTTTGCCTCGATCCAAACATGTAAATTTCCCATGTCAATGCATGTTCCCCAACAAAAGAGCCTGAGAATTACTGCTCCAGATGCAACTCAACCAATTCAAAGCTCAGTGCCCCCATCCTTCTTCCTGTGACCTGGCAGCATTACAAATCAACTGTATCTCTCTTTCCTTCTGAATCCTGCCATAGACTCAACATTCTTCTCACATGTGGCTCAGCTACAACCAACTCACTAGAGTCAATACTACAAGTAGAATCTATTTGCTGTCCCAAGTCTAGACTATATATTTTTTCACATGCTACATAAACCACCTGGTTCCTATGTTTTCTAAATTTTTCTTTCTCTCCTTTACAATCCCCTTCTTCTGTCTTCTCTATGAAATCTTTTCAAATCAAGAAATTTTAGCAGATTCACACATCAATTAAGTATATGCATTGCACATATTATACATTCCAATTCAATTTAATATTTATTGAACTTCTACTTGACATGCCCAGCACTGTCACAGAAATAGTGAACACAAATAAAATATCTCATGATTCCTGGTCTCAAGAAATGTACAGAGTGGTATGTATACTTAAAAATAATTACAAAGTTTTTAAGGGTGCGACAACTTAAATACACAACTTAAATACTTACTATTTCATAGAGGACACTAGAAGACATTTCACACAAGAGAACAGCATGTGAAAAGTCATAGAAAAATAAAACAAGATTTTATTTGAACTAAACTAGATTCAATATTGTGGGAGTATAAGATCCCAAGAGAGCATTTGCTGGATTAAGGTAGAACCATTGGACAGGTCTCAAGTTTTTAAACAACTTGGCATTATATCTTTGAATATCAATTTTGCATGTGACAGGAAGGCACTGGATCTTTTAAGAAAAAATGCCCCATGATCAAGATAGCTCTCATAAGAGAAAAAAGAAAGAGTAGTAGTAGGAAGACCAGGTAGTGAGTTGCAGCATTTGCTAAAGAAATGGAAGAAGACAACCTAAACTAGTGCAAAAGCGGTGGAGGAGGGAGGGTATTTAGACAGTTAGTTACAATCAATAGCACTTGGTAATTGATTACATAAAGGGTGTGTTGTGGAATGAAGAGGAATTAAGGATGAATCAGAAAGCAAAACAATTCCCACACACACACTATCAATTACAGGAGAGAAATCTGTCTGGCATTTCAACAGAAAGTAGGAATCACTTAAACAGAAATTTCCAGCTTTGTTTCTGTATAGCTGTATAATTAGACTACCTTTAATAATCTCAGGAAGAATTCTGAAATTCTCAAGTAAAATATTTTGTTTTAACTTAAAAAGTGATTAGTAAAAACACTAGTTTTGAGGTGGTAATTGTTGTTTTATGACCCAAGACTAGTGTCAGAAAAATCAATCAGTGATGCTTAAGCCCCACCCCAAGAGTCTGGGGATCCTTGGCTTGCTGAAGATGAGTCACAGTTCTTCTATATCTGTCATTGCTGCTGATTTCTCTAACCAACACAAATATTCCATTGATGGTTAAAGAACTTTTAACTGATGAACGAGATTCAACAACCATAATTTAATATTCATGCACTTGTATATAGCTGCTTTGTTACACCCTTAACCCACATTTATCTCATATATATGATTGCACAGTACTTGTCATGGAAATAGTCTCTAGAAAAGGTGAATTTTCAAGTTATATAAACTTTTTGATATACAAATACTTGCCCCAAATATGAATCGTTGCATATAGAGGGAACCAAGAAGCCAGAACAAAGAGTATGCATAAATTTCTCATGGCCAAATTTGGTGAGGTTTGGGGTGTCTATCAGGGAGGCTATATAGCCTAACGGTTCGCAGCAAGGGCTGTAGCGCCCAGCAGACCTGGTTCACGCCCTCGTTCTCTGTGACCTTGCCAAATTGCTTCATCCTTCACTCTAGTTTCCACATCTGTAAGATGAAATAATAACCTCTATTTGATAGGTCTGTCATACTAAGAGAAACAATGGATATACCATGTTTAGTATAGTGGATTGAATATAGAAAGCAGAGAAGAAATGGTAACTATTATTAAAATTCTCTTCAATGGAAGCAACAAGGAAATTTCCTCCATATATTCCCTGAATCATTAAAAATAGGTAGGGAGCCTAGAGTGTTGGTTGAAATTTAACACTTCCAAAGAAAAGAGTATGGGAAGGGCAGGGAAAGGCAACTTTCCCTGAGGGTGGAAAGACATGGTGAGCAGGCCCCTTTCCAGATGCCCCGATGAACATGAGCTGTGATGAAATCATGTTGATCGAAGAGACCCCTGTGGGGACATGATGGGAAGGGCACTTGCCCTCTGCAGTGTTCCTCATGAGAACACCAGACAAACCCAAACTGAGAGGCATCCTACAAAAGAGCTGAGTAGTACTCCTCAAAACTGTTAAGTTACGAAAACAAGGAAAGATTGAGACACTGTCACAACCCAGCAGAGACCAACGAAACACTAAACAGGACGCAGTATCCTGGATAGGATCCTGGACTACAAAGGGGAAACTAGGGGAAAAGCCTGTGAAGTGCCAATAAAGCCTGGAGTTCAGTTTATAGCAATGCAGTAATGCTAATGGTTTCTTAGTTTTCATTAAGTGGACCATGGTTGTGGAAAATGTTAAAAGTTGGAAAACTGGAGGAGACGTATATAGGAATTGTCTATACCATCTTTGCAACTTCCCTATAAATCTAAATTTTAAATTATTTTAAAATAAGAAGTGTATTAAAGTGAGTGGGGTCACTTCACACCAATCCAAATGGCCATCATTAAAAAGTCTCCAAATAATAAATGCTGGAGAGGGTGTGGAGAAAAAGGAATCCTCTTACATTGTTCGTGGGAATGTAAATTGGTTCAGCCACTATGAAGAACAGTATGGAGGTTCCTTAAGAAACTAAAAATAGAACTACCATATGACCCAGCAATCCCACTACTGGGCATGTACCTGGAGGAAACCATAATTCGAAAAGATACATATACCCCAAGGTTCACTGCAGCACTATTTACAATAGTCAAGACATGGAAGCAACCTAAGTGTCCACCAACAGATGAATGGATAAAGAGAATGTAGTACATATGTACAAAAGAATGTTACTCAGCCATTAAAAAGAATGAAATAATACCATTTGTAGCAACATGGATGGACCTAGAGATTATCATATTAAGTGAAGTAAGCCAGAAAGAGAAAGACAAATATCATATGATATCACTTATGTGTGGAATCTAAAAAATGATACAAATGAACTTATTTACAAAACAGATATAGACTCACAGATATAGAAAACAAACTTATTGCTACCAAATGGGATAGCACAACAGGGGGCAGATAAATTAGGAGGTTGGGATTAACATATACACACTATTATATATAAAATATATAAACAGCAAGGACCTACTGTATAGCCAGGGAACTATATTCAATATCTTGTAATAACCTATAATGAAAAAGAATACAAAAAAGAATATATATATATATATAACATATATGTGTAACTGAATCACTTTGCTGTACAACTGAAACTAACACAACATTGTAAATTAAATATACTTCAATTAAAAAATAAAAATTTTAAAAATTTAATTCAGAAAGCAGTGGTGGGAAGCCATAAGATATACAAACCATGTAACTCAGTTTACCTAAAGCATGCTTACTTAAGTATTAAATAGATATCATAAATCTCCTCATTTTGAGACCTTATGGCTTTGAATTCTGATAATTTCACAAGACAACTCAGGTCTTAATCCACACAATCTAAACTAGTAAAACATCTTAATACAGTGCCAAATGATAAGGGTGAAAACACAAGACCCAAATAGAGCTTAAAAAGACTCCACCAGATATGGAGAGGACCTTACAGGTGGATGAGAAGTGAGACGTGGAGATCACCTTCCTCCCCACAAATACATCACAAATAAATCTACACGTGGAACAACTCCTACAGAACACCCACTGAATGCTGGCAGAAGACCTCAGACCTCCCAAAAGGCAAGAAACTCCCCACGTACCTGGGTAGGGCAAAAGAAAAAAGAAAAAACAGAGACAAAAGAATAGGGACGGGACCTGCACCTCTGAGAGGGAGCTGTGAAGGAGGAAATGTTTCCACACACTAGGAGCCCCTTCCTGGGTGGAGACTGCGGGTGGCGGAGGGGGGGAGCTTCAGAGCCACGGAGGAGAGCGCAGCAACAGGGGCGCGAAAGGGAAAGAGGAGAGATTCGCGCACAGAGGATCGGGGCTGACCAGCACTCACCAGCCCGAGAGACTTGTCTGCTCACCTGCCGGGGCAGGCGGGGGCTGGGAGCTGAGGCTCGGGCTTCAGAGATCGGATCCCAGGGAGAGGACTTGGGTTGGCGGCGTGAACGCAGCCTGAAGGGGGCTAGTGCACCACAGCTAGCTGGGAGGGAGTCCGGGGAAAGGTCTGGAGCTGCCGAAGAGGCAAGAGACCATTGTTTCGGGATGCGTGAGGAGAGGGGATTCAGAGCACCGCGTAAACGAGCTCCAGAGCTAGGCACAAGCTGGGGCTATCAGCACGGACCCCAGAGACGGGCATGAGATGCTAAGGCTGCTGTTGCCACCACCAAGAAGCCTGTGTGCGAGCACAGATCACTATCCACACCGCCCCTCCCGGGAGGCTGTGCAGCCCGCCACTGCCGGGGTCCTGGGATCCAGGGACAACTTCCCCGGGAGAACACATGGAACACCAGAGGCTGCTGTAATGTCACGCTGGCCTCTGCCGCTGCAGGCTCGTCCCGCATTCAGTACCCCTCCCTCCCCCCAGCCTGAGTGAGCCAGAGTCCCCGAAGCGGCTGCTCCTTTAACCCTGTGCTGTCTGAGCGAAGAACAGAGGCCCTCAGGTGACCTACACGCAGAGACGGGTCCAAATCCAAAGCTGAGCCCAGGGAGCTGTTTGAACAAAGAAGAGAAAGGGAAATCTCTCCCAGCAGTCTCAGGAGCAGCAGATTAAATCTCCACAATCAACTTGCTGTACCCTGCATTTCTGGAATACCTAAATAGAAACGAATCATCCCAGATTGAGGAGGTGGACTTTGGGAGCAACTGTAGACTTGGAGTTTCCTTTCTGTATCTAATTTGCTTCTGGTTTTACGTATAACTTAGTTTAGTATTTAGAGCTTATTATCACTGGTAGATTTGTTTATTGATTTGATTGCTCTCTTCCATTCTTTTTTATCTTTTTATATATATATTTTTTCCTTTTTCCCTTTTTGTGAGTGTGTATGTGTATGCTTCTTTGTGTGATATATCTGTATAACTTTGCTTTAATCATTTGTCTTAGGGTTCTGTCTGTCCATTTTTTGTTTCTGGGGGGGTTTTTTAGTATACTTTTTAGCACTTCTTATCATTGGTAGATTTGTTTTTTGGTTTGGTTGCTCTCTTCTTAATTGTTTTTGAAAAAATATTTTAAATTTTTTACTTTAATAACTTTATTTTATTTTATTTTACTTCTTTCTTTCTTTCTTTTTTTCCCCTCCCTTTTCTTCTGAGCCATATGTCTCACAAGGTCTTGGTGCTCCAGACAGGTGTCAGGCCTGAGCCTCTGAGATAGAAACCGAGATCAGGACATTGGTCTACCAGAGACCTCTCAGCTCCAGGTAATATCAATTGGTGAAATGTCTCCCAGAGATCTTCATCTCAACACTAAGGCCCAGCTCCACTCAACAACCAGCGAGCTCCACTGCTGGACACCCTATGCCAAACAACTAGTAAGACAGCAACACAACCCCACCCATGAGCAGAGAGGATGCCTAAAATCATAATAAAGTCACAGACACCCCAAAACACACAGCCAGACGTGGTCCTGCCCACTAGAAAGACAAGATCCACCCTCATCCACCAGAACACAGGCACCAGTCCCCTCCACCAAGAAGCCTACACAACCCACTGAACCAACTTTACCCATGGGGGGCAGACACAAAAAACAACGTGAACTACAAACCTGCACACTGTGAAAAGGACACTCCAAACACAGAAAATTAAGCAAAATGAAAAGACAGAGAAATACACAGCAGATGAAGGAGCAGGTTAAAACCGACCAGACCAAATAAATAAACAAGAAATAGGCAGTCTACCTGGAAAATAATTCAGAGTAATGATAGTAAACATGAACCAAAGTCTTGGAAACAGAATGGAGAAAATACAAGAAATGTTTAACAAGGACCTAGAAGAACTTAAGAGCAAAAAGTAATGAACAACATAAGAAATGAAATTTAAAATGCTCTAGAAGGAATCAATAACCGAATAACTGAGGCAGAAGAATGGATAAGTGCCCTGCAAGATAAAATAGTGGAAATAATTACCACAGAGCGGAATAAAGAAAAAAGAATGAAAAGAATTGAGGACAATCTCAGAGACCTCTGGTACAATATTAAATGCATGAATATTCGAATTATAGGGGTCCCAGAAGAAGAAGAGGAAAAAAAGGGACTGAAAAAGTATCTCAAGAGATTACAGTTGAAAACTTCCCTAATATGGGAAAGGAAATAGTAAATCAAGTCCAGGAAGCACAGAGAGTCCCATACCGGATGAAAGGAGAAACACACCAAGGAGAAACACACCAAGACACATATTAATCAAACCATCAAAAATTAAATACAAAGAAAAAATATTAAAGCAGCAAGGGAAAAGCAACAAATAACATACAAGGGAATCCCCATAAGGTTAACAGCTGATATTTCAGCAGAAACTCTGCAAGCCAGAAAGGAGTAGCAGGATATACTTAAAATGATGAAAGGGAAAAACCTACTACCAAGATGACTCTACCCAGCAAGTATCTCATTCAGATTCATTGGAGAAATTAAAGCCTTTACAGACAAACAAAAGCTAAGAATTCAGCACCACCAAACCAGCTTCACAACAAATGCTAAAGGAACTTCTATAGGCAGGAAACACAACAGACGGAAAAGACCTACGATAACACCCCAAAACAATTAAGAAATGGTAATAGGAACACACATATCGATAACTACCTTAAATTTACATGGATTAAATGCTCAAACCAAAAGATACAGACTGGTTGAATGGATACAAGACACACATATATATATATGCTGTCTACAAGAGACCCACTTCAGACCTAGGGACACATACAGACTGAAAGTGAGGAGATGGGAAAAGATATTCCATGCAAATGGAAATCAAAAGAAAGCTGGAGTAGAAATTCTCATATCAGACAAAATAGGTTTAAAATAAAGACTATTATAACAGACAAAGAAAGACACTACATAATGATCAAGGGATCAACCCAAGAAGAAGATATAACAATTGTAAATATGCACGCAACTTAGAGCACCTCAATACATGAGGAAAATGCTAACAGCCATAAAAGGGGAAATTGACAGGAACACAATAACAGTAGGGGACTTTAACACCCAACTTTCACCAATGGACAGATCATCCAAAATGAAAATAAATAAGGAAACACAAGCTTTAAAGGACACATTAAACAAGATGACTTAATTGATATGTATAGGACATTCCATCCAAAAACAACAAAATACATTTTCTTCTCAAGTGTTCATGGAAAATTCTCCAGGATAGATCATATCTTGGGTCACAAATAAAGCCTTGGTAAATTTAAGAAAATTGAAATTGAATCAAGTATCTTTTCCAGCCACAACACTGTAAGACTAGATATCAATTAAAGGAAGAAAACTGGAAAAAATACAAACACTTGGAGGCTACACAATACACTACTAAATAACCAAGTGATCAGTGAAGAAATCAAAGAGGAAATCAAAAAATACCTAGAAAAAAATGACAGTGAAAATAGGACGAACCAAAACCTACGGGATGCAGCAAAAGCAGTTCTAAGAGGGAAGTTTATAGCAATACAATCCTACCGCAAGAAACAAGAAACACCTCAAATAAACAACCTAACCTTACACCTAAAGCAATTAGAGGAAGAACAAAAAAAAAAACCCAAAGTTAGCAGAAGGTAACAAATCATAAAGATAACATCAGAAATAAATGAAAAAGAAATGAAGAAAACAATAACAAACATCAATAAAACTAAAAGCTCGTTCTTTGAGAAGATAAACAAAATTCATAAACTATTAGCCAGACACATCAAGAAAAAAATGGAGAAGACTCACATCAACAGAATTAGAAATGAAAAAGGAGGAGTAACAACTGAAACTGCAGAAATACAAAAAGGATCATGAGAGATTACTACAAGCAACTATATGCCAATAAAATGCACAACCTGAAAGAAATGGATAAATTCTTAGAAAAACACAACCTTCCAAGACTGAACCAGGAAGAAACAGAAAATATGAAAAGACCAATCACAAGCACTGAAATTGAAATGGTGATTAAAAATCTTCCAACAAACAAAAGCCCAGGACCTGATGGCTTCACAGGCAAATTCTATCAAACATTTAGAGAAGAGCTAACATCTGTCCTTCTCAAAATCTTCCAGAATATAGCTGAGGGAGGAACACTCCCAAACTCATTCTATGAGGCCACCATCCCCCTGATACCAAAAGCAAAGATGTCACAAAAAAAAGAAAACTACAGGCCAATATCACTGTTGAACATAGATGGAAAAATCCTCAACAAATACTAACAAACAGAATCCAAAAGCACATTAAAAGGATCATACTCCATGATCAAGTGGGGATTATCCCAGGAATGCAAGGATTCTTCAATATACACAAATCAATCAATGTGATAAACCATATTAATAAACTGAAAGAGAAAAACCATATGATCCTCTAAATAGATGCAGAAAAAGCTTTCAAGAGAATTCAACACCCAATTATGATAAAAATTCTCCAGAAAGTAGGAATAGAGGGAACTTATATCAAAATAATAAAGGCCATATATATGACAAACACACAGCCAACATCATTCTCAATGGTGAAAAAATGAAACCATTTCCACTAAGACCAGGAACAAAACAAGGTTGCCCACTCCCACGACTATTATTCAATATAGTTTTGGAAGTTTTAGCCACAGCAATCAGAGAAGGAAAAGAAATAAATGGGATCCAATCAGAAAAAAAGAAGTAAAACTGTCACTGTTTGCAGATAACATGATACTATTCATAGAGAATCCTAAAGATGCTACCAGAAAACTACTAGCACTCATCAATGAATTTGGTAAAGTAGCAGGATACAAAAAATGCACAGAAAACTCTTGCATTCCTATATACTAATGATGAAAAATCTGAAAGAAAAATTAAGGAAACGCTCCCTTTTACCATTGCAACAAAAAGAATAAAATACCTAGGAATAAACCTACCTAGGGAGACAAAAGACCTGTATGCAGAAACCTATAAGACACTGATGAAATAAATTAAAGATGATACAAACAGATGGAGAGATATACCATGTTCTTGAATTGGAAGAATCAACATTGTGAAAATGACTATACTGCCCAAAGGAATCTACTGATTCAACACAATCCCTATCAAATTACAAATGGCATTTTTCACAGAACTAGAACAAAACATTTCACATTTTGCATAGAAACACAAAGACCCTGAATAGCCAAAGCAATCTTGAGAAAGAAAAACGGAGATGGAGGAATCAGGCTCCCTGACTTCAGAGTATACTACAAAGCTACAGTAATCAAGACAGTATGGTATTGGCACAAAAACAGAAATATAGATCAAGGGAACAGGATAGAAAGCCAAGAGATAAACCTATGCACATATGGTCACCTTATCTTTGACAAAGAAGGCAAGAATATACCATGGAGAAAAAACAGCCTCTTCAATAAGTGGTGCTGGGAAAACTGGACAGCTACAAGTAAAAGAATGAAGTTAGAACACTCCCTAACACCATACACAAAAATAAACTCAAAATGGATTAAAGACCTAAATGTAAGGCCAGACACTATTAAACTCTTAGGATAACATAGGCAGAACACTCTATGACATTAATCACAGCAAGATCCTTTTGGACCTACCTCCTAGAGAAATGGAAATAAAAACAAACATAAACAAATGGGACCTAATGAAACTTAAAAGCGTTTGCACAGCAAAAGAAACCATAAACGAGATGAAAAGACAGCCCTGAGAATGGGAGAAAATATTTGCAAATGAAGCAACTGACAACAGATTAATCTCCAAAATTTACAAGCAGCTCATGCAGCTCAATATCAAAAAAACAAAAACCCAATCCAAAAATGGGCAGAAGACCTAAATAGACATTTCTCCGAAGAAGATATACAGATGGACAACAAAATACATGAAAGGTTGTTAAACATCACTTGTCATTAAAGAAATGCAAATCAAAACTACAATGAGGTGTCACCTCACACTGGTCAGAATGGCCATCATCAAAAACTCTACAAACCTTAAATGCTAGAGTGGGTGTGGAGAAAAGGGAACCCTCTTGCACTGCTGGTGGGAATGTAAAGTGATACAGCCACTATGGAGAACAGTATGGAGGTTCCTTAAAAAACTAAAAATAGAACTACCATATGACCCAGCAATCCCACTACTGGGCATATACCCTGAGAAAACCATAATTCAAAGAGTCATGTACCACAGTGTTCATTGCAGCTCTATTTACAGTAGCCAGGACATGGAAGCAAGCTAAGTGTCCATCGACAGATGAATGGATAAAGAAGATGTGGCACATATATACAATGGAATATTACTCAGCCATATAAAGAAACGAAACTGAGTTATTTGTAGTGAGGTGGAGGGACCTAGAGTCTGTCATACAGAGTGAAGTAAGTCAGAAAGAGAAAGACAAATACTGTATGCTAACACATATATATGGAATCTTAAAAAAAAAAAAAAAGTGGTTCTGAAGAACCTAGAGGCAAGACAGGAATAAAGACGCAGATGTAGAGAATGGACTTGAGGACACAGGGAGGTGGAAGGGTCAGCTGGGACGAAGTGAGAGAATGGCATGGACATATATAAACTACCAAATGTAAAATAGATAGCTAGTGGGAAGCGGCTGCATAGCACAGGGAGATCAGCTAGGTACTTTATGTACACCTAGAGGGGTGTGATAGGGAGGGTGGGAGGGAGACACAAGAGGGAGGGGATATGCAGATATATGTATATGTATAGCTGATTCACTTTGTTGTACAGCGGAAACTAATGCACCATTGTAAAGCAGTTATACTCCTATAAAGATGTTAAAAAAGAAAAAAAAGTTAATAAGCTACCTCCAAAAAAATAATGAATAAATAAATTAAATATTTATGTAATATAAAAGGAGGCCAACACATTAACAATTTTTAGTCTTATAAATGAAAGTGCTTGGATGGTTCAAGTTTAAGCATAAATGCATCTTTTTTTGAACTGCTCACTACCAAGTAGTATTTTTATAGCAATTTCAAATATGGAACAAGTACATAAAAGTAAATGCTAAATGCTAAATAAAAATAGATTAAAAATAAAGTCCCCTCCAGAGTGGCTTCACATTGCAAAGCGAGGTTAAATATATTGAACAGTTCAATGAAGTAGCACTTCTCTTTCTGAGTACAAGTGAAAACAAAAACAGGAACCCTATGACCCTGAAATCTTTCCGTAACAGATATTTTCTTCAAAGTTTGGGCAGTGAATACCCATGGGCAGTAACCCATTACCACCTGATTTACAGCACAGAATATGGACAATTCTCCTTTGTATACTGTAAACAATTTTCATATTTTGCTTCACACAGTAGGAAGTGGCACAATACCTTTGCATGGATTTACAGTCATCCCTGAAATATTATGAGTCTGTCTCTCTAAAGGCCTTTCATGTTTGTTTTCTACAAAGTTACACTCAACTCTCACCAGAGCTTGAAACAGTCTTCATCCTTTAGTATGTTTACAAAGGCTTTACCTCTCTAAGGTAATAGGTAATATATTATTGCTTCTTTGGATAAATGACACCCCAGTTACTGGAAAGACTTGCTCTTCTGAGAGTACCTCTAGAAAGAGGTTATACTTTATTATTCTCCAAGTTAAATAAACACAGAGATTGAAGCAAAGTGAGGTACTCTGCTATGGTTATAAGGAGTTAAGTGATAGGAGATAATTCACTTTCCTTTCAGGTAGTATCCTCTATAGAGTAAAATGCTAGATTTTTTTTTTAGGATAAAAAGGTGTAAGTAAAATAAGGTATAGAAAAACTGCATTTTCCTTTAAATCTTGACATGTTATACAAAATACATCTTAAAGTATGCACTTATTTTAGCCCACAATATATTCCTACTGACATATTCATACTCATCAAATACCTTCTCAAAATTATCATTTAAAAATATGTATTGGGCTTCCCTGGTGGCGCAGTGGTTGAGAGTCCGCCTGCCGATGCAGGGGACACGGGTTCGTGCCCCGGTCCGGGAGGATCCCACATGCCGCGGAGCGGCTGGGCCCGTGAGCCATGGCCGCTGGGCCTGCGCGTCCGGAGCCTGTGCTCCGCAGCGGGAGAGGCCACAACAGTGAGAGGCCCGCATATCGCAAAAAAAAAAAAAAAAAAAAAAAAAAAAATATGTATTAAGGGCTTCCCTGGTGGCGCAGTGGTTGGGAGTCCGCATGCCGATGCAGGGGACATGGGTTCGTGCCCCGGTCTGGGGGGATTCCACATGCCACGGAGCGGCTGGGCCCGTGAGCCGTGGCCACTGGGCCTGTGCGTCCGGAGCCTGTGCTCCGCAACGGGAGAGGCCACAGCGGTGAGGGGCCCGCGTACCAGAAAAAAAAAAAAAAAAAAAAAAGTATTAAGCACATGTTCATCCAACAAATATTTATTGGGTGTCCACTATGTGCCAGTCTTTATGCAAGAAGGTAGCATTATTTTCATTCCATTAGAGCTATGTTCCCTCCCTTAAGAGCACTTCCTAGGCCAAATCCCATAATTGTCCGCAATAATTTATAGTTCTCAAATCTATTTTTAATGGAGGGAAAAAAATAGCACTAAAAGTCCTGACAACTTTAACATGTTAAATAGAAATCTTAGAAATAATGTAATGGAAAGAAATCATTGCATCTGAAAGCTGCAGGCCTTAACATAGTAAGAGAGAAATTTAAAACTTACCTTTGTTATTGAAATGGCGTATTAGCTTAAGGAAACAAATCAAGTAACCAAAAGTATATGAGGCACAATTTGTTGGAGGTTAAGGAAGTTGGATTTTCGTGGCCTGAATTAAATCTGATAAGCTCAATCTAAGCATTCCAGCCGGGGCTGCAAGACCCCAGATGTATAAAGGAGTTTTCCTATTTGGTGCAACTGATGAAAATAACCTAGATCTCAAATACTGTTCCAATCTCTGTTCCATGATTTTCTGAGGTTGGGCAGCAGTTGAGCTGCTTGTCTAGTGGGCCAGTTTTCAATAGATGTCTTATTTGAAGTAAAATTTCTCAATTTTCAATAGAATTCACACACTAACAAAATTCTATCGACAAGTGTGTTCAGTGGAAGAAAAACATCTAAATCAATAAATATGGCACCCACTTGTAGCCTTGGAACCCGTAAACAACCGAATAAAAGTCAAAACTTAAGTCACCTAAACCTAATCTACAGGATATTTATAAAAGGACCAGGATATTTATAAAAGACTAGGTGCTGAATTCAGCCCTAAGTGGCTCTCTCTCCCCCACCTACTTCTTCCCCCAGCACAGAATATCATTATCATTACAATCATCTTCATTATCACAAAGAATCTGCCTTAATGGCTGCTCTCAGCTCACCTTCAAAATCCTCTGGCTGAAACAATATTTCAGACAATGAATTGTACACCAGGCTGATTGGAGCCAAATGGTGTATCCTTATGGGAGTTTACTGCTGGCCATAACGAGCTTTTGAGATATCTATAAATGCTAAAGCCTAGCTTTCTGTCTGTCCACGGAGGTCTCAATATAACCTGAAATTTCATAATCGGCATTTTCCCCCAAGGCCCAAATCTCCTCTCTAGAGATTTTCCAGTCTCCTGACAATTTCCACTCTTTGAGCTAATATCTTTACAATACTGTTGGAGAAAAACATGCATGAAATTAACAGTGATACTAGTTTGAAGGTAAGAAGTCCAATCAGTGCATCAGATAGCTACATGCAAAATAATAAAAGAGGGAGATTTACTCATTTGCCTGATCTGACTCAGGGTGGTGACAAAAAGGAGGTGGCATTTAAAGTGAACATTAAAGGATAAGGAAGATGTGAATAGAAAGGGAAAAAAAGATGGGAAAACAAAAGAAAAAGCTAATCCACACAAATGTGAATATGTGCCTGCCTGCCCAATTTGCCTAGGATAGGGTCTCTGGAGAGATATCATGAATAACAAACACACTAAAAATTAAGGTGAGACCAGAACTTAAAATGCCCAAACACATAATTAACTATTTAATGTGTTGACAATGGGAGACATTTAAGTTTTATAAAAGAGCACGAACTTCCAGGACTCTGAGACAATGCTAAAGGAGAAAAGGCATTAGAGGTTGGGGAACCAGATATACTGATCCATGGCAGTGGCAGTAGAAATGAAAGATGAGAATGGAAGACAGAAGTATTTTGAAGATATAATTGCCAGGACCTGACAAATAAGGAAAAGAAAGTGGAGCACTATGTATTTTCTAGCTTGGGTGAAAAATAGTTACAAGAAACAGAGTAACTGTAAGGCTGTCTTAAATTAGATTTGGATCTAACTGCACTGAATTCTGTAGAACAGAGGGGGAATAAGTTCATCTGACAGAAAAAGTATTCTCTTTGGAGCTGAGGAAAGTGGACAAGGCTGGTTTTGTGCTATGGGATGCATGAGCACAGTGCTGATAGCTAAGCCTTGGGAGTGGGTGCAGTTACCCAAGGAGAAAACACTGAGCCAGTAAAGTCAGAAATTTAAAGAACTCATATATTGAATGAGAGTCAAAGAGTCAAAGAAGAAAACCAACAGGGAAAAAAAAAAAAAAAATCAATGAAATATAGGAAGAATGCCAAAGGTTCAACATCATGGATGGCAAAAAGAATGAAAATGTCCCAAAGTGGAAGGAAAAACATTGTAGAAGGGTTGAAGGCTGGCAGAGTTCATGAATTTGGCTGACTTTGACAAAGGAGTCAAAATGAAGTCAATAACAAAATAAGTCAAATAACAAAACTTATTTGCAACTCCTAAAAAATTGAGAAGTTCAGTTACAGAAGATAAGGCTGGGAGGAAGCCTAGTAACACTTTTTTTTATGTCTATGAGTTCTATTATAAAGAATATTCTAATTAGGCCTGAATATTATTTTAAGAATATTCTTTAAGAATATTCAATGAAGGCCTGGAGAAGGACTCTATCTGCAAAAGGAAGTTCAGTTAGACATAATTACAAGCATATTTTCCTGCTTACAAATATAAGGCTTCAAAATGAGATCTTTAAAATCACTAATAGATGTTTATCTTTCTGGCGTGGGAATAGTTGGACACCAGGCATTCCAGGCTGGGATCTGTAATGTTCTCTCTGCCACTGGAGCTGAGCGGTGTTCTGTCTCTGGTTTGGAATACAGCATGCCTTCAGGCGAACATACAGGCTGTCTGCTGCCCAGCTCATGTTTGCCTTCCTTCTGCCCATAAGGGGCCCCTGGAGCTCAGTAGGCCCCTCTCTGCCCAATGATTTGTGACCAAACTTTATGATTTGTTTCTGCAGAATAACCTTAAGAAACTCAATCTTTTAATAAGAGTACACATTTCTCTTCTAAGAAATGAGGACTGTCTTTATGGTGAAGGAGAGAACTTTCTGGAAGCGCCCAGAGGAAAGGGGCCAGCTTGGACAGGTGATCTAACTTTCTGAGTCTTTGCTTCCTTTTCCTCCTCCTTGATACCTCACAGGATGAAATGAGGGGTCAATAAGATGGTGTGTGGACCACCTGTCAGGGTGCCTGGCATAGAGCAGGTGTTCACAAATCACCATCCTTCATCCCTACAATTCCTACATGGAATTGTAGTCACGCCCTTTCACCTGTCCTTGGACCACACAAGTGATATTAACTAAACACAGGGTTGGGGGGGTTTGACTTCACTCCACCAAGCCCTCACTACCCCAAGTACCCCTGCCCCATGCCCCCCACCTCCGCCACCAACACACCCACACACATTTCAGGTCTGGGATCTTAAGTGAAACTCATGAGGACAAAGTAAAGGGAATTTGATTTTCTTAGTTGCTATTAGGAAAGAAGAAAATTACAGCCCCCGTGGGCATTACTGTGATGATCAACACCCTGAGTGATAAGTCTGAGCAAAGCTCCGCTACCCCTATCCACTGCTGGCATTTAAGACATCAAGCTGACATGCTATTGAATCCCTTCCAAATGGACTACTGCAAGCTATTTCATTCTAAAACACATTCTTAAAAACAATCAAATTATGAATGAATCCCTAAAGACTGGAAGATTGCAAGCCACGAAATAGTACAGAAGCTTGCAATGAGGATCCTAAATAGGAGATTGCAGAAGAGATGCCAGAAATTATGTTAAATGATTAGCTATAACCAGAGGGAAAAAAAACAAGTGTAAACGTCCCAGAAGATAATCCCGGAGCTCAGAGCAAGTTACAGGAGGAAAATGCAAACTGTGAGATCTCCAGCCACAGTTGATTACATTCCAAAGGAGCAAACCAAGCCAGTAACATAGAATATGTGTTACTAATGTAAACTGATAGCCTCTACCTATACCACAAGTGCCTTTTGAAATAAATGAGAAATCAGGTGTGACCTCCCAGTGGCTCTCCCTGCCACTTCTTCGTGTCTTTATTCATTTTGAAACTATTTAGAGTCAGTCAGCAGCAGTGGTCAAATATGGCTCAGACTTCTTTAAGGATAATTTCCGAGAATTTACATAAATTCTCAGAGTTACCTATTTTGGATTTCAAGTGTTAACTCACTCCAATGAAAATACCTTATATTGAGATGGGTTACAGCAAGGCACATAACAGGATACGTAATTTCCCTAAAGTACAATGAAAACACCTGTGATCCTAGAACTTATGAATGCTGCCTGATTCCTTAAATACTCACTTCAAAATTTTATGTTCTTGAGGCATCCATCAATTTCTCATGGTAGGTCTTCATAAAGTATGTCCTTGAGCAGCAGAATTGTGTCTGTTACGGGGTCCACAGGTTTTTGTTTCTTTTGCTTTGTTTGTGGGAAGAAGAAAGCTAAATTTAGTAAATAAACCCTTTTTATTTAGTTTTTGTCTAGAAAAGTTGCTGTTTAGATTTTTAGGTGTTTGGTGAATCAGAATGTTTTCGTCGAATAGATTTATGAATGTAGACATAGTCTAAGTTTCCAACATCATTTGTAAAACCCCAAAACACATTGCTTTGATTAGAGTGGACACCCTCATTCATCAAGCCACACCTTAATTTACTCATTGCAAATTTAATGTGCACTACGTATGCCAGACGCTATCCCAGGAAATGGGAAACAATTGGAGTCCAAAAAAGGCAGGATCCTTACCCTCAAGTAGATGGTACTCGAGGTAGGAAAACAGATACTAACCAAATAAATACAACATACATGCAGATACAAAATTAACAAACTATGAGTCAGTACTATGAAGGAAAAGGAGACTATTTTGAGAAAGACTAACATTGTTGAGTGGTGGCTTCAGGATGAAGCTGTTATTTAGATGAAATCAGACAAAGAAGTAGGAGCAGGGGTCCAAAAGCAGGGAGAGAACATACAAAGAGCAGTTTTCTTTTACTAGAATTATAGACTTCTAGGAAGTCTTGAGAAATTATCTACTAAAATCAAACAGTCTCATTTTTTAGAGAAGAAAATGCATTCCAAAAAGAAAAGGTGACGAGTCCAAGGTCACAATCCAAGTCAGAAATCAAGCCTTGTTTCACAGGTGTTGCTAAACTCACTTCCCCTTTCCTCTGCCACATCACTCACCCTCCTGCACAATCCAGCTTCAGACAATTCTCTCCTCACTTGTTTCAGGAAATCGTTAATACTCACTTGATTTCAAGTTACCTCCTAGACCCTTCTCTAATATTCCTTAAACTGAGATTATAATCTATACTTGTGACAAACGGTAAAATATTCCTCTTAAAACTGAGGTGATACACAACCTACTGAAACAACCTTAGCCACGGGGGACAGATACCAAAAACAACGGGAACTACGAATCTGCAGCCTGCAAAAAGGAGACCCCAAACACAGTAACATAAGCAAAATGAGAAAGCAGAAAAACACACAGCAGGTGAAGGAGCAAAATAAAAACCTGCCAGACCTAACAAATGAAGAGGTAATAGGCAGTCTACCTGAAAAAGAATTCAGAATAATGATAGTAAAGATGATCCAAAATCTTGGAAATAGGATAGACAAAATGCAAGAAACAGTTAACAAGGACCTAGAAGAACTAAAGATGAATCAAGCATCGATTAAAAACACAATAAATGAAATGAAAAATACTCTAGATGGGATCAATAGCAGAATAACTGAGGCAGAAGAACGGATAAGTGAGGTGGAAGATAAAATAGTGGAAATAACTGATGCAGAGCAAAATAAAGAAAAAAGAATGAAAAGAATAGAGGACAGTCTCAGAGACCTCTGGGACAACATTAAACGCACCAACATTCGAATTATAGGGGTTCCAGAAGAAGAAGAGAAAAAGAAAGGGACTGAGAAAATATTTGAAGAGATTATAGTTGAAAACTTCCCTAATATGGGAAAGGAAATAGTTAATCAAGTCCAGGAGGCACAGAGAGTCCCATACAGAATAAATCCAAGGAGAAATACTCCAAGACACATATTAATCAAACTGTCAAAAATTAAACACAAAGAAATCATATTAAAAGCAGCAAGGGAAAAACAACAAATAACACACAAGGGAATCCCCATCAGGTTAACAGCTGATCTCTCAGCAGAAACTCTACAAGCCAGAAGGGAGTGGCAGGACATAATTAAAGTGATGAAGGAGAGAAACCTGCAACCAAGATTACTCTACCCAGCAAGGATCTCATTCAGATTTGATGGAGAAATTAAAACGTTTACAGACAAGCAAAAGCTGAGAGAGTTCAGCACCACCAAACCAGCTTTACAACAAATGCTAAAGGAACTTCTCTAGGCAAGACACACAACAGAAGGAATATACCTACAATAACGAACCCAAAGCAATTAAGGAAATGGGAATAGAAACATACATATCAATAATTACCTTAAATGTAAATGGACTAAATGCTCCCACCAAAAGACACAGATTGGCTGAATGGATACAAAAACAAGACCCATATATATGCTGTCTACAAGAGACCCACTTCAGACCTAGAGACACATACAGATTGAAAGTAAGGGGATGGAAAAAGATATTCCATGCAAATGGAAATCAAAAGAAAGCTGGAGTAGCAATTCTTATATCAGACAAAATAGACTTTAAAATAAAGACTATTAGAAGAGACAAAGAAGGACACTACATAACGATAAAGGGATCGATCCAAGAAGAAGATATAACAATTGTAAATATTTATGCACCCAACATAGGAGCACCTCAATACATAAGGCAAATACTAACAGCCATAAAAGGGGAAATCGACAGTAACACAATCATAGTAGGGGACTTTAACACCCCACTTTCACCAATGGACAGATCATCCAAAATGAAAATAAATAAGGAAACACAAGCTTTAAATGATACATTAAACAAGATGGACTTAGTTGATATTTATAGGACATTCCATCCAAAAACAACAGAATACACATTTTTCTCAAGTGCTCATGGAACATTCTCCAGGATAGATCATATCTTGGGTCACAAATCAAGCCTTGGTAAATTTAAGAAAATTGAAATTGTATCAAGTATCTTTTCCGACCACAATGCTATGAGACTAGACATCAATTACAGGAAAAGATCTGTAAAAAATACAAACACATGGAGGCTAAACAATACACTACTCAATAACGAAGTGATCACTGAAGAAATCAAAGAGGAAATTAAAAAATACCTAGAAACAAATGACAATGGAGACACAACGACCCAAAACCTATGGGACGCTGCAAAAGCAGTTCTAAGGGGGAAGTTTATAGTAATACAATCCCACCTTAAGAAACAGGAAACATTTCGAGTAAACAACCTGACCCTGCACCTAAAGCAATTAGAGAAAGAAGAACAAAAAACCCCCAAAGTTAGCAGAAGGAAAGAAATCATAAAGATCAGATCAGAAATAAATGAAAAAGAAATGAAGGAAACAATAGGAAAGATCAACCAAACTAAAAGCTGGTTCTTTGAGAAGATAAACAAAATTGACAAACCATTAGCCAGACTCATCAAGAAAAGAAGGGAGAAGACTCAAATCAATAGAATTAGAAATGAAAAAGGAGAAGTAACAACTGACACTGCAGAAATACAAAAGATCATGAGAGATTACTGTAAGCAACTCTATGCCAATAAAATGGACAACCTGGAAGAAATGGACAAATTCTTAGAAATGCACAACCTACCAAGACTGACTCAGGAAGAAATAGAAAATATGAATAGACCAATCACAAGCACTGAAATTGAAACTGTGATTAAAAATCTTCCATCAAACAAAAGCCCAGGACCAGATGGCTTCACAGGCGAATTCTATCAAACATTTAGAGAAGAGCTAACACCCATCCTTCTCAAACTCTTCCAAACAATATCAGAGGAAGGAACACTCCCAAACTCATTCTACGAGGCCACCATCACCTTGATACCAAAACCAGGCAAGGATGTCACAAAGAAAGAAAACTACAGGCCAATATCACTGATGAACATAGATGCAAAAATCCTCAACAAAATACTAGCAAACAGAATCCAACAGCACATTAAAAGGATCATACACCATGATCAAGTGGGGTTTATTCCAGGAATGCAAGGATTCTTCAATATACGCAAATCAATCAATGTGATACACCATATTAACAAGTTGAAGGAGAAAAACCATATGATCATCTCAATAGATGCAGAGAAAGCTTTCGACAAAATTCAACACCCATTTATGATAAAAACCCTGCAGAAAGTAGGCATAGAGGGAACTTTCCTCAACATAATAAAGGCCATATATGACAAACCCACAGCCAACATTGTCCTCAATGGTGAAAAACTGAAACCATTTCCACTAAGATCAGGAACAAGACAAGGCTGCCCACTCTCACCACTCTTATTCAACCTAGTTTTGGAAGTTTTAGCCACAGCAATCAGAGAAGAAAAGGAAATAAAAGGAATCCAAATTGGAAAAGAAGAAGTAAAGCTGTCACTGTTTGCAGATGACATGATACTATACATAGAGAATCCTAAAGATGCTACCGAAAAACTACTAGAGCTAATCAATGAATTTGGTAAAGTAGCAGGATACAAAATTAATGCACAGAAATCTCTGGCATTCCTGTACACTAATGATGAAACATCTGAAAATGAAATCAAGAAAACACTCCCATTTACCATTGCAACAAAAAGAATAAAATATCTAGGAATAAACCTACCTAAGGAGACAAAAGACCTGTATGCAGAAAATTATAAGACACTGATGAAAGAAATTAAAGAGGATACAAATAGATGGAGAGATATACCATGCTCCTGGATTGGAAGAATCAATATTGTGAAAATGACTCTACTACCCAAAGCAATCTACAGATTCAATGCAATCCCTATCAAACTACCACTGGCATTTTTCACAGAACTAGAACAAAAAATTTCAAAATTTGTTTGGAAAAACAAAAGACCCCGAATAGCCAAAGCAATCTTGAGAACGAAAAACGGAGCTGGAGGAATCAGGCTCCCTGACTTCAGACTATACTACAAAGCTACAGTAATTAAGACAGTGTGGTACTGGCATAAAAACAGAAACATAGATCAGTGGATCAGGATAGAAAGCCCAGAGATAAACCCACGCACATATGGCCAACTTATCTATGATAAAGGAGGCAGGAATGTACAGTGGAGAAAGGACAGCCTCTTCAATAAGTGGTGCTGGGAAAACTGGACAGGGACATGTAAAAGTATGAGATTAGATCATTCCCTAACACCATACACAAAAATAAGCTCAAAATGGATTAAAGACCTAAATGTAAGGCCAGAAACTATCAAACTCTTAGAGGAAAACATAGGTAGAACACTCTATGACATAAATCACAGCAAGATCCTTTTGGACCCACCTCCTAGAGAAATGGAACTAAAAACAAAGATAAACAAATGGGACCTAATGAAACTTCAAAGCTTTTGCACAGCAAAGGAAACCATAAACAAGACCAAAAGACAACCCTCAGAATGGGAGAAAATATTTGCAAATGAAGCAACTGACAAAGGATTAATCTCCAAAATTTATAAACAGCTCATGCAGCTCAATAGCAAAAAAACAAACAACCCAATCCAAAAATGGGCAGAAGACTTAAATAGGCATTTCTCCAAAGAAGATATACAGACTGCCAACAAACACATGAAAGAATGCTCAACATCATTAATCATTAGAGAAATGCAAATCAAAACTACAATGAGATATCATCTCACACCAGTCAGAATGGCCATCATCAAGAAATCTAGAAACAATAAATGCTGGAGAGGGTGTGGAGAAAAGGGAACACTCTTGCACTGCTGGTGGGAATGTGAATTGGTACAGCCACTATGGAGAACAGTATGGAGGTTCCTTAAAAAACTAAAAATAGAACTACCATATGACCCAGCAATCCCACTACTAGGCATATACCCTGAGAAAACCATAATTCAAAAAGAGACATGTACCAAAATGTTCATTGCAGCTCTATTCACAATAGCCCGGAGCTGGAAACAACCTAAGTGTCCATCATCGGATGAATGGATAAAGAAGATGTGGCACATATATACAATGGAATATTACTCAGCCATAAAAAGGAACGAAACTGAGCTATTTGTAATGAGGTGGATAGACCTAGAGTCTGTCATACAGAGTGAAGTAAGTCAGAAAGAGAAAGACAAATACCGTATGCTAACACATATATATGGAATTTAAAAAAAAAAAATGTCATGAAGAACCTAGGGGTAAAACGGGAATAAAGACACAGACCTACTTGAGAACGGACTTGAGGATATGGGGAGGGTGAAGGGTAAGCTGTGACAAAGCGAAAGAGAGGCATGGACATATATACACTACCAAACGTAAGGTAGATAGATAGTGGGAAGCAGCCGCAGAGCACAGGGAGATCAGCTCGGTGCTTTGTGACCGCCTGGAGGGGTGGGATAGGGAGGGTGGGAGGGAGGGAGACGCAATAGGGAAGGGATGTGGGAACAGATGTGTATGTATGACTGATTCACTTTGTTATAAAGCAGAAACTAATAAAAAATAAATAAATAAATTTAAAAAGAAAAAAAAAAAAAAAAAAAACTGAGGTGAACAAATGGTGATTAAAAGATGAATGAATGTCAAAATGTAAGTCAGTGCACATCCAGAAAGTTTATAAATTAAAACAAAACAGTGAGTCCTTTTGTGCCCATCTATCACCTCTCTGGAAAAGAGGGACAATACTTAATAAAATAAAAAGAGAAAATATTAATTTAGCCTCTTACACAAAAGATACTGATTAAAAGTTAGGTATTCAAGGTGCCATAAATTAATCATCATCAGTGAAACATCTACTCATTGAGTAATTTTAAAAGTTGGGAGAGGTAATATTTAGGGATGTTACACACTCGTTTTCTGTATTTTCTTACACTGTGCCCCTCTAATCTTGAATTATTTCCTTCTGACTTTTGAATTTTAAGCCCTCAGGCCTGGAGGAATAGGAAAAACTCTTGCTTGAACAAAACATCTAAAGATTCGGGTGAACACAAAAGGAATAGAAACTAGATGCCCTCACAACCCACAACTCATGTCTTGTCCAGCAAGACATAGCTTCTCTAGATTTTCTGAACTGAGGACACAACTCTAAGATGAGTTTATAAATCTAGGGAAGAGGGAAAAACTGAGCTGTGCTTTTCAAAGATTTGGAAAAATACACTCCAGTATTTAGGGAGACAAAGTCTCCCAGAGGTCCTTACAGCCCATCATGATAAGGGGGTAACCAAATGAACTCTGATGCATCTAAAGGGGATGGATCTGAAGGGGCTCTGAGCTCAGGAACGGAAGGGAAAATTAGCAGCCACGGGTTCACTCCTCCAAGGCTAAGATAAAGTGATGGACATGTCAGTGGTCCATGAGTGTATGTGTGGCCATCCCAACGCCATGTAATCCCTATATTGCCCCACTGTCTCCTACCTCCTACCTCCTACCCCCAAACCCCTGGGCAAAAGGAAGGAAAAGCCTGAATCCAATGCCACTGCATTTCTGCTACTCAAGGAACAGAGACGCCCATGAGAAATTAAATTCAACAACAGCAACAGAAATATTGTTTGTGGATTGAGACGGTCACCCTCTACATAAGAGACTGTGCTAAATGCTAAAGGTACAGATTAATTTAAAAATAGATCAGGGAATTCTACTCAATGCTCTGTGGTGACCTAAATGGGAAGGAAATCCAAAAAAGAGGGGATATATGTATACATATAGCTGATTCACTTTGCTGTACAGTAGAAACTAACACATCATTGTAAAGCAATTATACTCCAGTCAAAATTAATTTAGGGCTTCCCTGGTGGCGCAGTGGTTGAGAGTCCACCTACCGATGCAGGGGACACGGGTTCATGCCCCTGTCCGGTAAGATCCCACATGCCACGGAGCGGCTGGGCCCGTGAGCCATGGCCGTGGAGCCTGCGCGTCCAGAGCCTGTGCTCCACAACGGGAGAGGCCACAACAGTGAGAGGCCCGCGTACCGCAAAAAAAAACAAAACAACAACAACAACAAAAATTAATTTTAAAAACAAAACAAAAAAACAGGTTATGCCCTTAAATTGGTGCTACAGCTAGGAGACAGAGTACAGGCACAACAGAAATATAGGGAAACGTGTAATGTAACAAGACCAAGAAGCTCTAAGCTGGTGCAACTCCCTAATGTGCCTCCTTTCAGGAAGAATATATGAGCTCAATGTCCAAGTCTTCAAAACTATTGTGCTGTTATGCTTTCAAATCATGTGTCTTCATTCCCATTATTGGCCACTTGAGCCTACTAAACATGTCAAATTTTCAAGTTGTCTTATAGCTACACCAACGCTTTTATATCTGCCAGATGGGGTAGCTATACACTAATGAATAAAGAGCAATATATGAGAAAAGCTGGAGTGACAGGACCAGAAAATGTGCTTCTCTACCTAGAGTACTTAGATCAAGCATCCTCTCAGAAATCACAAAGCTTAATAGAATATCGTTAATTCTAAGTAGAACAAAATCACAATGATGCCATGACTTGACATAATTCACAGAGGATCTTGACATTTCATTGAAGCCTACAGCATTGAATGTGAGATATATCAGCAAATATTAACTGAGAGTTTATACTTACATTAAACTGTGAAGCATATGTGGAGGATAAATTATCTGCTATTTTCCTTTCTGGATTCCAGGACAAAGAAATCAGTAGAGAATGGTAATGATATCATTGGTGGAATCTATTGATTTCAAATCACACTCTCTAAAGATCTGTGAGCCTGGCCATTTTCTCAGAAAAGCAGCTCACCCTGCACTCCTTGTACTTCTCTGATTACCCAAGCTCCAGAAGAGATCAACTAATTATGTGAGATGATTACAAAAGCTATTATTTAAGAAAAAGCAAAGTATAAAATATTTAAAAGACGTATCATCTCATAAAATGATCACTGGATAAGAAACAGAGAAAAAGAGTGTTGTCTTGGCATCATATAAAAATTCCACATTAGTAAAAATAGATGGACAGATAGATAATAAAAATATATATTGTGCAAAGAGAGCATCAATTTAGGCATAAAGAAAAATTAAGCAGCAAGAACAAATAAACTTGAAAACAGGACAGAAATATAATTATACAGAATTAGCTGCTCTGGATATTTTTAAAGAAGGTCTATTTTACCATTGATGTATGTGGCAAAAAATTTTAATCCTTTTCTATAATTCTGGGAAACTACCAAGTGCTGGTTAATTCATAACCAGGACTTAGTGTGTGTGTGTATACACATGCATACACACACATATACATACATACATAGTATATATACATAAAGCGTCTTGTGTGAGTGTGTGTTCGTATCATGTCTCTGCTTCTCTCTGTGTGCCTGCCCTATTCCACCCTCTGCATTTCAGAAAAAATCAATGGTAACGAGACCTTTTTGGCAGAACCGTTCCTGTGGGTCTGAGAGTTTGCTTACAAGTCTACAGACGGTGTGCTGCGGGTCAATAGTTCACCTCTGGGTCAAGAACATGAGGCACAGTATCCTCAAGCAGGGGGCTGGGTGCAAGGCAGTATAATTTAGAAAAGTGGCTATGGTGGCAGGCATCACAACTGTTATGAATTAATAAACTATGACTTGCACTTTTAACACATTTATATGTACCTTGAGGACAGAAGAAATTCACGTCTTCCTGTACTTTTTTATTTCTATATTCAAGGCTTAGCACAGCTCAAGGACATAGTAACCAACCAATAACTAGCTGTGGAATTGAATCAAGTTCAACAGAATAAGATCCATTTGATGGTAAGCCCAAAGATATTAAGGGGGAAAAACAACTAAGCCAGAAACTGAATATGTATGAGGAATTTCTGGGCAAGCCAGGTAACGGTAACTCTGTGCTTTGTTTAATTACTTAACAGTGAATCACAAAGAGCGATTATGTTGCTTGCTCTTTTTCTGATGCCTGACAGCTCCCTTATCAAGAAGATGTGTAAAACCAAACTCAGGCAGTGCAAAAATGAACACATAAAATGATGTTCCTTTTAAATTATTTTCCAACTCATTAGGAAAAATAGAATTTGAGTTTTACTGAACTACCTTGAGAAGAAAGTGTTTTTATAAAGAACATGTTGATTTAAAAAACCATTAAAACTATTCTGTTTCTGAAAATGTTTGTATCTTTATCAGAAAACTGAAATTTATTTACAACAGTAGATGATATATTTATTATTTCATGGTGTTTAGTCCTTTACCATGTGTAACAATTTGCCCTGCAAGAAATTTAGTTGCTTAAATTATATAGCTCCTTAATTTTAAATCATTAAACAAAATAGTAGAAATATTGTTTTATAAGGAAACTTAGAGAACAAAGCAAATGAGATCACTGAAAAAATACAAAAATATATTTATCACACAGTTTAGAAATTTTTCTAATGACAGTGGAGAATGAATATTGATTCTTTTCTTCTCCATTTAGCAATTTGTGGGTCTACATTAAAATCTGAAACAGATTCAATCTTAAAAACCTAGTTTCAAGATTGTGTGCTCAAACTTTCCACTAAGAACCCTTTCCTTCTTATGAGGTTTTGCCTTAGAATTCATTTTAAAGAATTCCAGGGAAAGAAAAAGGTGGAACCATTCCAAAAGGTTTGTACATGCTGCATTTGCCTCCAGGGACAAAGAAGTTGCTCTTTATCATTTATTTAGTATGCTAAAAGGTGAGTGTCCTTGAATTAGTTATTCTTTTTCGTTGACTGTGCTCTATACTGAATTGTAGACAGACATGTATTGAGCTATCTTTTTTTTTTTTTTTTTTTGCGGTATGCGGGCCTCTCACTGTTGTGGCCTCTCCCGTTGTGGAGCACAGGCTCTGGACGTGCAGGCTCAGTGGCCATGGCTCACAGGCCCAGCTGCTCCGCGGCATGTGGGATCTTCCCGGACCGGGGCACGAACCTGTTTCCCCTGAATTGGCAGGTGGAATCTCAACCACTGTGCCACCAAGGAAGCCCTATTGAGCTATCTTTATGAGGATTACTATTCAAAACACCCAAGATTCTCTTCAACAAGCTCTCAGTCACTCTCTAAGGTAATCTTGGGGCAGAAAAAAGAAAAAAGATAAAATATGAATTTCACTTACAGAAATAGCTTCTTTAGCTTTCTGGCTCAATATGAAAGTAACCAAAGTTAAACATTTTGGAACATCTTGGAATGGGATACATACAATTAACTGATGCCTCTACTATGCATATTTTAAGGAAAAATAACATTTTCGTAAAGAGTACAATTCATTGAACAATTCTTCAAGAAACCTTTCCACTGACCATCTGTCCAAACCGTGTGTTTTAAGTTCTGAAACATTTAAAAAGAGATCAGTATGGTTAAATTTCAGTTGCTATGGAACTAAGAGAAAAAAATTATGGTTCCAAGTATTACGTTGAGTTACATTAACCTTGGTGATTATTTTGTGTGTGTGAACATTTTTTTCATAATCTGATTAGATGAAATTTGTCAAGGATTTGCAATCTCATCTGGGTTACATCTACTCCCAAAAATTTTGGGTGCAGACGTGTTTCACATAAGAAATACATATTTACATGGAGACTAGGAATTAGATTGTAACAATGTTCATGCATCAAATAAGAAAGACCCTATCTAATGTGACTAAATGTGTCATGAAGCTCTTCCTGAGATGGAGAGAAGCTTTATGGTTTCTCATTAATGTTTTGAACAATGATTCTCTTGTCTTTTATTTTATTTTTTTTAATTTATTTTTGGCCGCGTTGGGTCTTCGCTGCTGCATGCGGGCTTTCTCTAGTTGCAGTGAGCAGGGACTACTCTTCCTTGCGGCGCACAGGCTTCTCATTGCAGTGGCTTCTCTTGTTGTGGAGCACAGGCTCTAGGCACGTGGGCTACAGTAGTTGTGGCACGTAGGCTCAGTAGTTGTGGCGTGCAGGTTCAGTAGTTGTGGCTCGCAGGCTCTAGAGCGCAGGCTCAGTAGTTGTGGCACGCAGGCTCAGTAGTTGTGGCACACGGGCTTAGTTGCTCCGCGGCATGTGGGATCTTCCCGGGACTGATGAACCTGTGTTCCCTGCATTGGCAGGTGGATTCTTAACCACTGCGCCACCAGGGAAGTCCCTTGTCTTTTATTTTGGACCAATTTTTTTCCATCTTGCTTCCCTTTGATCCCCAAGTTTCAAGTAAGACCCATAATGATAATATCACCAGCTTTAAATAGCTCCTCAGCTTAATCAGTTTCCTCTCCAAAATCATGTGTATTTTAAAGGAAACAAAAACCATGAATAACTGAATGCATCATCTTCCCAAAACATCCCTCTCCCTAGATTGCCTAACTTGGTGAATGACAATTAAATCTACCCAAGTCACCCATTCATTCCAGCAACCTGAGAGTCAGAATGAGCCTTCTTCTCCCACACTCAATCAATTATCAAGGCCTGGCATATTTTTTTCTTATTAATAATTCTCAAATTCACTACTTCTCCTATATACCTACTAATCTGCCCCAGTTCTGATCTTTGTTATCTTTTGCCTGAAAGAAAACAGCTTCCCCAGCTTCAGTTGCATCCGTTTTAATCCATTCTCTATTCAGATGTCAGAGGAAGGGCTTCAACCAATATATCAAATTCCAACATTCCCCTGCTTAAAATCCTTCACTGCTTCAAAGATAAAGTTAATATCCTTCAGCTTCTACACAGAATCCTTCACTTATGCTCCTGCAGCATGTTCTCTGACTGTACCCTCTATCCCAACTTGCTCTGTGGCACCTTTTGATCTGTATCAGAATGGATCATTTCTTTCATCATGACTTCTGTAAAGACTAGAGAAAAATACATTTCTGTCAAGTTCAGACCTTAAGATGGAATGTTCATCACAACTTGTCTATAGGGGTAAATATCCTTGGTCTTATTTGCTAGCATGACAGATCCATACAATGAGAGAACGAACTGTACCAATCTTGTGCATCACACTTCTCTAGGGAAGGTCACCTGGAAGTAACTGGTCTCTTTCCACACCACCCAAGGGATAGAAGGAAAGACGCAACAACTGTTTATTTTACCTAAGAAGTTTTCTCAACTGTATGTAAGCCACTGGCTCTAAGGAATTCACTTTGCTCTGTTTACGAGCATCGCTTTACTTTGGGAACAGTTTTGTCAGTCAATACTTACATATGCACCTACTGGGGTAGGTGAGACTTTAACCCTGAGAACTCCAACCAAACTAAAATACACTTAATAATAGTAAGTGTTAGAAAATTTACTATATTCTAGAGACTACATCATGTGATGCAATTTTTGGACCATGCAAAAATTGTACATAAGTATTTGTTAGTCCTTTGTTAGCAATTTATTCATGTGGCCATTGCCATCATGCCTTTTATTTACCATCTCCTAATCACTTCTTATTCATATAGTTAACATATGAATCCTTACTGTGGGCTATGTTCACCACGTTTACAATACAATGGATTTTATTCCACTAGACTAACCGAAATGAAATCTCTCCAGTCCTTTTCCCTTTACTCAGTCAAGAAATTGTTGGAAAATTTATACTTTGACTACTTGTGTTAGGTAGTGGGTCAGACATGAGCAGGTCCCTGCCCTGTCCCAGGTGGGGTCATTGTTTCCTTCCCCACCTGGACACTGGGGATGAGGGCATGCCCAGAAATCCTCCCTTTTGTGGTCGAGCACCACTAAGTTTCCAGCCTTATCAGGACCAAGCAACATGAAGGCACCAGCACAGGTTGGCACAGGTGCACCAAGACCCAAAAAGTGACTCAGAGTAACTCAGGGTTCATCATGCCATATTTGTAATAAATTAGCACTGCAGTTTTTGCCCCGCCATGGGTTTCACTCGGGTGCTTATGGGTACCTTTGAACAAGCAGAAAAGTTATATAACCTAAAGCTGTCGATCAATTTGTCAATCGAATGCTACAGGACACAAGGAGGGACTTTCCACCACTCTGAAAAGCCAACCCTACCCCCACTGTGGGGCTGCTTCTGCTTTCTAGACAGCCCACTCTCCTTTTGTCGGGAAGCATACTTTCACTTCGTTTAATAAAACGCTTGCTGCTGAAAATTGCTCTATGTCTCCTGATTGTATTCTTTCCTTCAGGAGGACAAGGACTGAGGAATTGCTATTTTGCTGGTAACACTTGCACTAAAAACTTTTTTCTATGACAGTGACAACTTTCAGAAATGATCTTAGAAGTCACTTGCCAAGTAAATATCAAATAGGATACAGAAATGACACTACTGAGCAATTTACTTGGGTACGGCAAGATGCTGAGGGAGTTGGCCAAGCTACATTTTAAACACTAAGCACCAAGATTGTCCACGCCCCATGAATCATTTCAGATTTCATTAAAACCAAGTGAACAATGCCAATAAGACCATCTAAGGCCAACTTCAGCTTTCTTCTGTATTAGGTTAATTCAAGAAAAAAAAATTCCACAGACCTTTATCTTTCAATTACAATACCATCATGAGGAAAATACTGAAGCAATGCAAAAGACTCGTTATCATCTTGATACAGCAGTTAGCAAACCACTGCAGAAATATGGTAGATATGTGAGAACTTAATACACCAATGGGCAATGTTTACATCAAAGTTTTCTAATTCTACAAGGTAAAAATCACTCCAAGATGCAAAACTATGTTCCATACCATTAAGGTCCAGCCAACCACAATATTATGAGGAAGGGAGGTAGTCACACTGCAGCAAGGAAGAAAGCATATGGAGAATCGCAGCAAGATGGCGGAGGAGTAAGACACGGAGATCACCTTCCTCGCCACAAATACATCAGAAATACATCTACATGTGGAACAGCACCTACAGAACACCTACTGAACGCTGGCAGAAGACCTCAGACCTCCCCAAAGGCAAGAAACTCCCCACGTACCTGGGTAGGGCAGAAGAAAAAAGAAAAAGAAAAACAGACAAAGGAATCGGGACTGGACCTGCCCCTCTGGGAGGGAGCCGTGAAGAAGGAAAAGCTTCTGCACACTAGGAAGCCCCTTTACTGGTGGAGGACAGGGGGAGGGTAGGTTCAGATCCTTGGAGGACAGCGCAGCAACAGGGGTGTAGAGAGCAAAGCAGAGAGATTCCCACATGGAGGATCAGTGCCAACCAGCACTCACCAGCCCGAGAGGCTTGTCTGCTCACCCGCCGGGGCGGGCAGGGGCTGGGAGTTGAGGCTCGGGCTTCGGAGGTCAGTTCCCAGGGAGAGGACTGGGGTTCGCTGCGTGAACACAGCCAGAAGGGGGCTGGTGCACCACGGCTAGCCGGGAGGGAGTCCGGGAAAACGTCTGGAGCTGCTGAAGGGGCAGGAGACCTTTGATGCGGGGTGCTGGAGGGGCAGCCCACCACAGGAGTTTCCTGTTCTGTGCACTCACAGACAACAGGGCCACACCTACGAGAGCACGAGCACAAGCTACGGCTGTTATCTTGGACCCCAGAAGCTGTCACTGATGTCACCAAGGATCCTGTATGCAAGGCAGGTCACTGCCCACACCTTTCCAGAAGACAGTGCAGCCCGCCATGGCCAGGGTCCCATGGTCCGGGGCCAACTTCCCCAGGAAAACACACGGTCCGCCTCAGGCACTTGCAACTTCACGTCGGCCTCTGCCGCCACAGGCACTCCCCGCACATCCCAGTTGTGACTGCCATATCCCTCCCTCCCCCGGCCTGAATGAGAAAGTGAGCCCTAATCAGCTGCTGCTTGGGTGGGTGGGGAAGAGATGCCTGACAATGCCCCACACACAGAGGCAGGGCCGCAACCAAAGCTAAACCCCAGTGACTGGGCTACCACAGAAAGGAAAGGGAAATATCCCTGTGCAGCCTCAGGAGCAGCAGATTAAATCCCCACAGTCACAATAAACTGGGTAAACCCTACACTAGTGGAACACCTGAATATACAACGAGTGTTCCTACAGTTGAGGCTGAAGACTTTGGTGGCAAGTACACACGGGAGTAACGTGAGATGAGAGTGCGAACGGCCCCCTCAGTGGCCACAGCAGGTCCAGAGACCAACCTAGAATTACTGGAGGGCATCTAGGCAGGCAGGGATTGGCTGGGGCTCACTGTGAGGGCAAGGACACTGACAGTGAAAGCCACAGGAAAATACCACTAGTTTCTTTTTGTTGTTTTTGTTTTTTAATTATTCTTTTAATTTTTTATTTACTTTTTCTTTTTGTATTTATGCTTTTATTTTTAACATATTTTTTATTTCACTTTCTTTTCCTATTTCTGCTGGACTTTTTTGTTATACAGTGTTTTTTCCTCGTGTTGGTTTATTTGTTTTGCTTTTTTCTCATTTTACTTTTAACTATATTTCCCATTTTTCTGTTTTTAATGTACTACTTCATTGTTTTGTACTTTTTCCTTTTGTTTTCATCTTTCTTTTATCCTTACCTTTATTTTTTGATTGTTCTTGTGTGTTTGTTTTGTGCTTTCATTGTCTTTTTTTTTAGTTTGCTTTCTGCATTTGAGTTGTTTCTAGTTTTATGTTTTTTTAGTTTAGCATTTAGTGTTGTTTTCATTTTTGGGTTTCTTTGTTGGTTTGTTTGCTCTCTTCTATTTTGTTTTCTCTTTCTTTTATCTTTTCTTTCTGTGAGTGCATGCATGTATGTTTCTCTGTGTGATTTTGTCTGTTTACTTTTCTTTTTATCATTTGTCTTGTGGTTTTGTCTGTTCATTTGTTTGGGTTTTTGTTTTTTGTTTTGGGGGTTTTTTTTCTTTCCTTCTTTCTTTTCTTTTTTTTTCTGTTGCTTCTTCCTTTTCTTCCCCACCATGTGGCTTGCAGGGTCTTGGTGCTCTGGCCGTGGGTTGGGCCTGAGCCTCCGAGGTGGGAGAACTGAGTCCAGGACATTGGGCCACCGGAGAACTCCCAACCCCATGGAACTCTTAATCAGTGACAGCTCTCCCAGAGGTATCCGTCTCAACACTAAGACCCAGCTCCACCCAAGCTGCATTGCTGGATGCTCCATTGCTGGACGCCTCCATTGTTGGGTGCCTCACACCAAACAACTAGCAAGACAGGAACACAACTCCACACATTAGCAGATAGGCTGCCTAAAGTCATACAAAGCTCACAGACACCCCGAAACACAACACCAGATGCTGCTCTGCCCACCAGAGTAACAAGATCATGCTCCACCCACCAGAACACAGGCACCAGTTCCACCAGTCAGGAAGCATACAGTAGCCACTGGACCAACCTCAGCCAGGGGGGACAGAAACAACAAGTAAGAGGAACTACGAACCTGCAGCCTACAGAAAGGAGACACCAAACACAGTAAGCTAAACAAAATGAGAAGACGGAGAAGAAATACACAGTAGCTGAATGAGCAAAGTAAAAACCCAAAAGACCAAACAAATGAAGAAGAAATAGGCAGTCTACCTGAAAAAGAATTCAGAGTAATGATAGTAAAGATGACCCAAAATCTTGGAAATAGAATGGAGAAAATACAAAAAATATTTAACAAGGACCTAGAAGAAAGAGAGTGCAAACAAACAATGATGAACACAATAACTGAAATTAAAAATACTCCAGAGGAATCAATAGCAGAATAACTGAGGCAGAAGAACAGATAAGTGAGCTTATCTGTTAGATAAGCTCAAGATAGAAGATAGAATGGTGGAAGATAACTGCCATGGAGCAGAATAAAGAAAAAAGAATGCAAAGAATTGAGGACAGTCTCAGAGACTCTAGGACAACATTAAAGGCACAAACATTCAAATTATAGGTGTCCCAGAAGAAGAAGAGAAAAAGAAAGGGTCTGAGAAAATACTTGAAGAGATTATAGTCAAAAACTTCCCTAACATGGGAAAGGAAATAGTCAATCAAGTCCAGGAAGCGGAGAGAGTCCCAAACAGGATAAACCCAAGGACAAACATGCTGAGACACATATTAATCAAACACTCAAAAATTAAATACAAAAAAAATATTAAACACAGCAAGAGAAAAGCAACGAATAACATACAAGGAAATCCCCATAATATTATCAGCTGAGTTTTCAGCAGAAACTCTGCAGGCCAGAAGGGAGTAGCAGGATATATTTAAAATGATGAAAGGGAAAAACATACAACCAAGATTATTCTACCCAGAAAGGACCTCATTCATATTTGACAGAGAAATCAAAAGCTTTACAGACAAACAAAAGCTAAGAGAATTCAGCACCACCAAACCAGCTCTATAGCAAATGCTAAAGGAACTTCTCTAGGCAGGAAACACAAGAGGAGGAAAAGACCTACAAAAACAAACTCAAAACAACTGAGATAAAGGTAATAGGAACATACATATTGATAATTACCTTAAATGTGAATGGACTAAAGGCTCCAACCAAAAGACACAGATTGGCCGAATGGATACAAAAACAAGACCCATATATATGCTGTCTACAAGAGACCTGCTTAAGACCTAGGGACACATACAGACTGAAAGTGAGAGGATGGAAAAAGATATTCCATGCAAATAGAAATCAAAAGAAAGCTGGAGTAGCAATACACCTATCAGACAAAATCAACTTTAAAATAAGGACTATTACAAGAGACAAGGAAGCACACTACATAATGATCAAGGGATCAACCCAATAAGAAGACATAATAATTATAAATATTTAACCACCCAACACAGGAGCACCACAATACATAGGCAAATGCTAACAGCTATAGAAAGGGAAATCAACAGTAACACAATAACAGTAGGGACTTTAACACCCCACTTACCTCAAGAAGCAGAGCATCCAGATAGAAAATAAATAAGGAAACACAAGTTTTAAAAGACACATTAGACCTAATGAACTTAATTGATATTTATAGGACATTCCATTCAAAAACAGCAGAATACACTTTCTTCTTAAGTGCACATGGAACATTCTCCAGGACAGATCACACATCATGGGTCACAAATTAAGCCTAAGTACATTTAAGAAAGTTGAAATCACATCAAGCATCTTTTCCGACCACAACTCTATGAGACTAGATATCAATTATAGGAAAAAAACTGTAAAAAATACAAATACATGGAGGCTAACCAATATGATACTAAATAACCAAGATACCACTGAAGAAATCAAAGAGGAAATCAAAAAATACCTAGAAACAAATTACAATGAAACACAATGACCCAAAACCTATGGGATGCAGCAAACACAGTTCTACAAGGGAAGTTTATAGCAATACAATCCTACCTCAAGAAACAAGAAAAATCTCAAATTAACAACCTAACCCTAAACCTACAGCAATTAGAGAAAGAACAAAAGAAAACCAGTTAGCAGAAGGAAAGAAATCATAAAGATTGGATCCGAAATAAATGAAAAAGAAATGAAGAAAACAATAGCAAAGATCAATAAAACTAAACGCTGGTTCTTTGAGAAGATAAACAAAATTGATAAACCATTAGCCATACTCATCAAGAAAAAAATGGGAGAAGACTCAATTCAACAGAATTAGAAATGAAAAAGGAGAAGTAACAAATGACACTGCAGAAATACAAAGGATCATGAGAGACCACTACAAGCAACTATATGCCAATAAAATGCACAACCTGAAAGAAATGGACAAATTCTTGGAAAAGTACAACCTTCCGAGACTGAACCAGGAAGAAAGAGAAAATATGAACAGACCAATCACAAGCACTGAAATTGAAACTGTGATTAAAAATCTTCCAACAAACAGAAGCCCAGAACCAGATGGCTTCACAGGCGAATTCTATCAAAGATTTAGAGAAGAGCTGACACCTATCCTTCTCAAACTGTTCCAAAATATAGCAGAGGGAGGAACACTCCCAAACTCATTCTACGTGAACACCGTCACCGTAATACCAAAAACTAGACAAAGATGTCAGAAAAAATGAAAATTACAAGCTAGTATCACTGATGAACATAGATGCAAAAATACTCAACAAAATACTAGCAAACAGAATCCAACAGCACATTAAAAGGATCATAAACCATGATCAAGTGGGGTTTCTCCCAGAAATGAAAGGTTTCTTCAATATATGCAAATCAATCAATATGATACACTATATTAACAAATTGAAGGATAAAAACCATATGATAATCTCAATAGATGATGAAAAGCTTCTGACAAAGTTCAACACCCATTTATGAAAAAAACTCTCCAGAAAGTGGGCATAGAGAGAACCTACCTCAAAATAATAAAGGCCATATATGACAAACCCACAGTCAACATCATTCTCAATGGTGAAAAACTGAAAGAATTTCCTCTAAGGTCAGGAACAAGACAAGGTTGCCCACTCTCACCACTATTATTCAACATAGTTTTGGAAGTTTTAGCCACAGCAATCAGAGAGGAAAAGGAAATAAAGGAATCCAAATCGGAAAAGAAGATGTAAAGCTGTCACTGTTTGCAGATGACATGATACTATACATAGAGAATCCTAAAGATGCTACCAGAAAACTACTAGAGCTAATCAATGAATTTGGTAAAGTAGCAGGATACAAAATTAATGCACAGAAGTCTCTGGCATTCCTGTACACGAATGATGAAACATCTGAAAATGAAATCAAGAAAACACTCCCATTTACCATTACAACAAAAAGAATAAAATATCTAGGAATAAACCTACCTAAGGAGACGAAAGACCTGTATGCAGAAAATTATAAGACGCTGATGAAAGAAATTAAAGATGATACAAATAGATGGAGAGATATACCATGTTCTTGGATTGGAAGAATCAACATTGTGAAAATGACTCTACTACCCAAAGCAATCTACAGATTCAATGCGATCCCTATCAAACTACCAATGGAATTTTTCACAGAACTAGAACAAAAATTTCACAATTTGAATGGAAACACAAAAGACCCCGAAGAGCCAAAGCAATCTTGAGAAAGAAAAATGGAGCTGGAGGAATCAGGCTCCCTGACTTCAGACTATACTACAAAGCTACAGTAATCAAGACAGTATGGTACTGGCACAAAAACAGAAATATAGATCAATGGAATAGGATAAACATCCCAGAGATAAACCCACACACATATGGCCACCTTATCTTTGATAAAGGAGGCAAGAATATACAATGGAGAAAAGACAGCCTTTTCAATAAGTGGTGCTCGGAAAACTGGACAGCTACATGTAAAATAATGAAATTAGAACACTTCCTAACATCATACACAAAAAAAAACTCAAAATGGATTAAAGACCTACATGTAAGGCCAGACACTATAAAACTCTTAGAGGGGGACTTCCCTGGCAGTCCATTGGCTAAGACTCCATGCTCCCAATGCAGGGGGCATGGGATCGATCCCTGTTCGGAGAACTAAGGTCCTGCATGCCACACCAACACAAAGTGCCCCCCCCAAAAAAAAAAAAACTTTTAGTGGAAAACACAGGCAGAACAATACTCTATGACATAAATCACAGCAAGATCCTTTTTTGACCCACCTCCTAGAGAAATGGAAATAAAAACAAAAGTAAATGAGACCTATGAAACTTAAAAGGTTTTTCACAGCAAAGGAAACCATAAACAAGACAAAAAGACAGCCCACAGAATGGGAGAAAATATTTGCAAATGAATCATCTGACAAAGATTAATCTCCAAAATATACAAGCAGCTCATGAAGCTCAGTAACAAAAAAACAAACAAACAATCATAAAATGGGCAGAAGACCTAAATAGACATTTCTCCAAAGAAGACATAAAGATGGCCAACAAACACATAAAGAGATGCTCAACATCACTAGTCATTAGAGAAATGCAAATCGAAAGTAAAATGAGGTATCACCTCACACAGGTCAGAATGGCCATCATCAAAAAGTCTACAAACAATAAATGCTGGAGATGGTGTGTGAAAAGCGAACCCTCCTTCACTGTTGGTGGGAATGTAAATTGGTACAGCCACTATGGAAAACAGTATGGAGATTCCTTAAAAAACAAAAAATAGAACTACCATATGACCCAGCAATCCCACTACTGGGCATATACCCTGAGAAACCATAATTCAAAAAGAGTCATTTACCACAATGTTCATTGCAGCACTATTTACAATAGCCCAGACGTGGAAGCAACCTAAGTGTCCATCCATCAACAGATGAATGGATAAAGAAGATGTGGCACATATATACAATGGAATATTACTCAGCCATAAAAAGGAACGAAATTGACTTATCTGTAGTAAGGTCGATGGACCTAGAGTCTGTCATACAGAGTGAAGTACGTCAGAAAGAGAAAAACAAATACCATATGCTAACACATATATATGGAGCCTAGAAAAATGGTACTGATGAACTTAGGGTAGGGCAGGAATAAAGATGCAGACATTGAGAATGGACTTGAGGACACAGTGGCGGAAGGGGAGGCTGGGATGTAGTGAGAAAGTTGCATGGACATATATACACTACCAAATGTAAAATACATAGCCAGTGGGAAGCTGCTGCAGAGCACAGGGAGATCAGCTTGGTGCTTCGTGACGATCTAGAGGGGTGGGATAGCGAGGGTGGGAGGGAGGCTCAAGAGGAAGGTGATATGGGGATATATGTATGCATATAGCTGATTCACTTTGTTGTACAGCAGAAAGTAACAATATTGTAAAGCAATTACACTACAATAAAGATTAATTTAAAAAAAGATAGCATATGGAGACAAATGTGTCTGGTGTCTGAATTCATAGTCCATTTTGCTGATGATTTAGAACTTGTTCTAGATGTTCCCGGCCAGCTAGTGGCCTGTATCAGAGAGCTGAAGTCTTTCAGTGGCCTCAGGAAATCTTTTTTTAAGGAAATCTTATTTTCACAAAATACCTGGCTGGTTCACTGGGAGGTATTGGAAAACCGTTAGTTATATGAGATCAAAACCAGGTCATACCCAATAACAGTCTAGCTACACGGTGTTAATAACAAACTCTGAAATATAAGCTATCAAAAGGACTGGCTAAGAGGCCTCCTTATTTAAGAGATGAGTAAACGGTCTTATAGAGGTTATATACCTTGAGGTCCCAAGTAGAGGTGATGAATGCAGGATCTGGACCAGATGGGTTGAGTGTAAGTCTAGTTTCTTTACTTTCTAACTGTAAAAACTTGAGCAAATTATTTAATCTCCAACTCACTTTCCTAATATGTAACCTGGAAGTGATAATACTCATCTCGATGGGTTGTTGTGTGGACTAAATGAGCTAAAAACCACAGAGTGTGCAGACAAGTGCCTGGCACCCAGGGATGCTCAAAAATGTCAGCAACTAACATTACTCACGGTCCTCAGTGGTAGAGTCAGGACAGGAAGTCATGTTTATCGGCTCCTGGACCCAGCTAGCCAGTCATGCCGAAGGTGGCAACAACTTCACTGTTTGGGGTAAGGGGTTTGTAAAAATGGGGATGAATAGGTCACACTAGCAACAACTTTTTTTTTTTTTTTTTTTGCGGTACGCGGGCCTCTCACTGTTGTGGCGTCTCCCGTTGCAGAGCACAGTCTCCGGACGCACAGGCTCAGCAGCCATGGCTCACGGGCCCAGCCGCTCCGCGGCATGTGGGATCTTTCCAGACCGGGGCACAAACCCGTGTCCCCTGCATCGGCAGGTGGACTCTCAACCACTGTGCCACCAGGGAAGCCCAAGCAACAACTTTTGAGAACAACAAAAGACTTTTGCTCACTAGTTAGTATTCAGATCTCAGTTGGCTCATTTTTAGGGAACAACAAATCCATAAGGGATTTAGGAGGAAGAGATAGGAAAGAAGAGAAAGTAAGGAAAGTTTTGCTTAAATATTAGTACCAATATTGTGTTTTTAAAAATAAAGAAAAAATTAAAAAATAACAAAACCTATCTAAAATATTTTAAAATATCCAAATTCCACACGTCCTACGTTAAAGCAACAATAATGCAAAAAAGTTTCCTAAGAGAAGTGAAAGATACCTACCTGTAAGAGAACAAAAGAATATCTTTTTGTTGAAAAAGTACTTCTTTTATGTTGAGTTATTCTAATGTAGCCTTGATCACTATACTTTCTTTCTGGTGGATAATGTCTGGAAGACATGTCTTTGATAAATACTATTTTCTTTGAAAAGCAATACAAGTAAAATAAATAAATTTCTATTCCAAGGTTAAGCAACTAACTCTACTTTAAACCACAGCACATGGAAATTACTATTAACCTGTTTACCTGATTTTCTATTGTCCTTCTATTTTTCTATTGCTCAAAACTCATCACTTCTATTGATACTTAGAATCAGTTAAGTTCAGCTGGTATGATGCAATGAAACCCATAATAAGAGTTGCTTCATCAAGACAGAAGTTCCTTTCTTTTACATTTAAAAAGCCTGGAGATGTGGTGTCCATGGCCAGCAGAGCAGTCCCTCAAGGTTGTCCTCAGATCCAGCCTCCTTCCAGCCATCCATGGAGGATGTCCCATTTCTTCATGGTCTAGGATGGCTGCCAGACCTGCAATCCTAACATCCACCATCCGGCAAGAGGGGGAACAAGAGAATAGCCTCCTTCCACACCTGAACACACCTGCTCATGTCTTATTGACAGGAACCTTGTCCCCTGATCGCTCCTACGAAGAAGTGGAGCTGGAACCCAGCTTGGCTGAGCCCCACTTTTGCTCACGAAGGAAGAGTGAATATTGGGAGACAAGCAGCAGACTCTGCCTCAGGAAGGACATCAAATAATGCAGAATAGACGACCCTGTTGCAGGAGGGCAGGATATCAGTTGTATTGATCGTGGCTGAAAAATCCGAGAACCAAAGGATGCATAGCCCTGCATAGGCTTGAGTAATGGGAGACTGGATTGTGTCGACTCTGTGTTGATTCTCTGCTCACTTGTACCTTCCTCGTGAGGCACTTATGGTCTGGCTAAAAAGCAATTTTCAGGATACAGTCATCAGCCATAAGACCCAGGTGATAACATGTTCAGACCCAGGTCTGTGCAATTTCGGATCGTTTTCAACTAGGATTGAGGACTCCAGCCTGATTCCATGTTCTTCATCTAAATATATCATTACCATTGACAGGACAGATATTGCACTTTACTTTTAACTCCAGAAAGAGTAGAAATTCAAGGTCTTGAGAGGCGTCATAGTGTAATGGTCATAAGTGCAAACTCAGGAGCCTGATTGCTTGAATTTCAATTCAAGTTCCTCTTTTTCCTAAAACTGTGAGTTGGACAAGTTATTTAATTTCTCTCCACCCTGTGCTCCTCATCTACAAAAATGGGGATAATAACAAAATCTAATTGATAGAGAGTTGGTGTAGGAATTAAATGAATTTACATTTGTAAATATTTATTATAGGGCCTTGCACATGGTATTTGTTCAAAAAAATGCTAGCTCTTATCAACTGCATACTTGTATTCTGGAAAGAAACAGTGCACTATAGCCTGCAACCATGCGGTTGATGGCTAAAAAAGTAAAAACCACAGTCTGAGGAAGTGTTTGATGTTAGTGGGGGAGATATGGGTTTTGTCATACTCAATCTGGAATTTATTTTTTTCTTCTGAAGAGAGAGCTAGCACAAAATCTTCATACTACCACAACGTAATTCAGAAACTGGGACATGAAAATGACTGGATATTATGTGAAAGGACATAGACGCTGATGTCAGAGAGAAATAGTACCCTACAAAGAGAGAGAACATGTTATAGGACAAAAGAAGTGGCACTCTTAAATGTGGTAAATACAGAAGGAATTGCGTCAAGTTGTGTACAGTGAGGGACTGGGATATTTGGTCTATAGAAATGCATTTGAATGCTGACTGTGTAAAGGAGAACCTTGAGTCCTTTTACTGACTGTGAAGTCTAGGCAGCTATTACTGGAGGCCCTGAAGCAGGAAGGGATGTGTGTAATGTGACAAGGATAAGGTCGGCAGACCTCACAGAACCTGGATTACAAAGGACTGCCCTTACGTTTCACTTAGCCACTAACATACTTTTTTTTAATTGTTTTTAAAATTTTATTTTATTGAAGTATAGTTGATTTACAATGTTGTGTTAATTTCTACTGTACAACAAAGTGATGGGATATAAATATATATATATACATTCTTTTTTATGTTTTCCATTATAGTTTATCACATGATATCGAATATAGTTCCTTGTGCTATACAGTAGGACCTTGTTTTTTACCCATTCTATATGTAGTAGTTTGCAACTGCTAAACCCAAACTCTCCATCCATTCCTCCCCAGCCTGCTCCCCCTTGGCAACCACAAGTCTGTTCTCTATGTCTGTGAGTCTGTTTCTGTTTTGTAGATAAGTTCATTTTGTCATATTTTATATTCCACATACAAGTGATATCATACGACATTTATATTTCTCTGTCTGGCATACTTCACTTAGTATGATAATCTCTAGGTCCATCCATGTTGCTACAAATGGCATTATTTCATTCTTTTTCATGGCTGAGTAGGATTCCATTGTATATATGTACCACTTCTTCTTTATCCATTCATCTGTCGATGGACATTTAGGTTATTTCCATGTCTTGGCTATTGTAAATAGTGCTGCAATAAACACTGGGGTGCATGTATCTTTTCTAATTATAGTTTGCTCCATATATATGCCCGGAGTGGAAATGCAAAATCCTATTAGCCACTGAAGTACTTTTTACAGGAGAAATTGAAATTTAATGCCAGAATTCTAATCTATTTCATTTGTAATATTTTTCCATATGAGAACACATATGTTTTTATTCTTAAATTAATTATATAATCTTCAGCTCACCCTGTGACCTGATAACACCCACCTTATTTGGTTGTCATTATAAAGTATGGAGTTAAACAGCCTCTTCAGGTGTTGTCTGGACCTGATTGAGTGGATTCCCAAAGACAATTACACTTTCCTGATGCCGCAGTGAGCAAACAAGACAGGCAGCACCTCAAACAGAGGAGCCTTCCCCTGGCTGACTGCCCCTAACTGTGCTACATGCAATAGTTCTTCCAGAGAAAAGTGAGAAAAAATATTTTAATAAAAAAATGTTCTATTTTAATAAATCCATGTGTGGTAGATCTCTTTAAAATTGTCATTAATAAGGCTCTTTGATATAAAGAACATGAAAAATGTTATATTATTAAAGTTCAACCTCATGTTAAAGAATTACTTTTTAGTTCAGATAATTTATTTGAAGAGGAAAACAAAGACAGAGATGAGATAACAGGCTTTGTGAATGATTTATACACTGTTTGGGGCCATGCCTGGGTCATATTTATATCCCAGAATGAGAACAGCAAAACAATATGCAATTTTTTCAGTCAATTACTGAATCCAACTTTACATTTAACATGTATTTATTGGCATTTACTTTATGCCAGACATTAATCTTGGATGCTGGGTAAATAATGGAGACCAAAACAATCTTTCTATCTTCATGGAATTTGTGTTCTACTTAACTTGTATAGAAATCACAAAAATTTTCTGATGAGCTAGAATTCACTCATTAGGGATTTAATTCCAGAATTCTCTGCCAGATATTTCCCAAAATCTCTGAGAGGAAAGGCCTAGAAGAACACCAGAAGCAGAACTAAGGAATTCTTGCTCCTCAATTTATGAGAAATAGTGGACAAGATGAATTCTTTCTCATAAAAATAATGTCACAGAAGCTACCCAGCTCTGAAAGGAACAGAGCAAGGCTGTCCTCATACTCCAGTCTCCACCTGCAGGCTGAGAGCCACCAGTAAGCAAATACAGGCTTCTGGTCTGATACAGGTTTCTTTCATGAAACCTACAAAATCTAAACCCTTCACCGTCCCAGATATACATGAACATTACATGCACAAGCAAACAAAGAGAAGAAGACTGAAAACTAAAACCATGTCAATTAACCATAACATGGGAAAGATCTAGGGATTCAGATGTTTTAAAGAAACCCAGGCCCTTGAAACTGGTGATCCCATAGTAACAAAAGATTCCCATAGGTAAATCTATAGTCGTGGCCTTAAAATATGATCAGGGATATAAAATTTAGAAAACCAATGTTCTGGGGAGATGGCCTTCAGACATGGCTTACTACCTCTCCATTCCCAGCTCCAGCTTCACTGTCTCTTCTGAGCCAAAGGCCAGCCAGGTATGAGGTGTTGGTTAGAGTCTCAAGATAGAGAATTGGTGTGGTTTTTCTCAATGATAGATTGAGTGAGAGTCTGGACACAGCCTCTGAGAGTGCTGGGGTAAGGACCCAGGAGATCCTGGGGATCTGACACACGTGAGACAGTCGCCACTTGGGCTGCTCCAATAGAGATGATTTTCAAGTAACCTAACAGTACATTTAAATTTAAAGGGACCCAATAACCACGAGAGGGAGATAAAAATAAGCACATGCCAGTGACAGAGAACCACTGGAGAAGACAGCTGATGACTTCAACAAAAATTATAATCAGAATACCTAAGGAGATGCATTTACAGTACAAAGAAAAGCCTTGCTGAAGAAAACACTGCTTAACAAAATCATTTTAAAAATTAAAAGATTCCAAAAGTAAAGGATTCAGTAGATAAATGTAAAGAGTGCACAGATCCTGTTGAGACCTGCTTTAGTAGCTTGAAAAATCAGGTAAAAAAAAAAAAAACATTTTAGTAATGGAGAAAAGATACAAGGGGAAAAAATCATGATACATCCTGGTAAAATGTCTGAATGCCAAGGATAAAAAGAAAAAAATATTACACTATTCCATATACAAAGAATAAGTTATCTGCAAAGGAAAAGGTGATCAGATTTGCATATGATTTCTCACCTGCAACATCAGAAGCAAGAAGGTATTGGAAAAACAGGAGACACTGAAATTCAAGGACAGCAACCCAAGAATCACTCTCATTCATCTGTTAGCATTAAAGGAAGACTTCTGAAGCTAAGCAAAGGATCTGCGAGTACATTACCCATGTTCCCCCAAATGAAATAAGAACTGAAAAGAAAGCACAAGACACCTGGAGATGGGAAGGTACAAAGGACAGTCAATAAAGGTGACCAATGACCTGTAACACAATTACTAACAGATAAATCCAAGTGGAAAATAGTGGACTTAATGGTAATAATTATAGCAAACACTTACTGACTGCTTACATATCAAAAGCAATGTTTCATGCACTTATTTTTCATTTAATTCTCACAACAAACCCATAACTTTTATTGCAGTGATTTCAAAACAAGGAGTTGTGCATGGAAGAATACAGTGTTAAATGTTTCAGCCTAGAGGGAGTCAGCAGAAAAGTAAAAATATTCTAAATCTGCTCTGGTGTGTGCAATGGGTTCAAGAAGACAGGTAAGGAAGGACAATTTCTTTTGAGGGAATATAGTTGTTATCCACGAAAAACATGTATAAATGCAAACAAAATAATACTAGGATGGCAATAATATTATCAGATCACATGGTGCCTAAGGTTTACACAGTTACATATGTAAAGGGGAATATTATGTAATTAGAAGAGACATGATGCCTATAAACCTGAAGATACCAAAACATAGTAGTTAAAAATATATATATTATTTAAATATGTAAAATAAGAAACATCTTTTCATGTGCCTATTGGCCAACTCTGTGAATATATGAAAAACCATTGAATCAGACATTCTAAATTTGTGATATTGTACAGTATGTGAATTATATTTCAAAAAAGCTGTTACCAAAAAAGTAGTATTTAAAAAGAGAAATGAAAAGAACAATTGATATTAAAAACAGGAAAAATATTAATGGAAATCATAAATACAAAGAAGAATTTACTTTTAAAAATCAAGAAAACTGATTTAAAAGACATATATAGAACCTTACATTCTTCAATTAGAAAATTTATACTTTTTAGTATATTCGTGGGTAACTAACAAAAATAAATCACATAGTTGGCCACAAGGAAACCTTGTGGGTTTTTTCTTATGAAGATCTTATAGATTAGAAATACTGACCATATTCCAATAAATTTAAAAATGTCAAATAATCTTAACCAATTTCAAACTAACAAATATATTCCTAAGATAACCCCTGGATCAAAGAGGAAAGCAAAACTGAATATAAATAATATGAAAAGCATACAAATGAGTAAACACCATCTCAGAATACATGGGACATAGAAAAATCTTGATTTAGGAAACCATACAGTTTTCATGCCTTTATCATTATTAAAGATGAAAGCACATAAACATAGAACTTATAAGAAATATAGACACCTTTAACAAAATTTATTTTAAAAGTTGGAAAAGAAAACAAAGCAGAAATTAATTAAAACGAGAGGATAAATAAATCAAAAACTTCTATGAAGATACAAATAAAGCAGATAAAACCTTTGATTAAGGAGTGGTTAGATAGCAAAAAATATAGAAGATAAAGGTTGAGAAAAGAGATATAACCAGCTATTACATTGCATGATAAAATTTATAATTCAAACTATGTCAATAAACTTTTTAATGAACAGGAAGTAAAATATTTTATAGCAAAGTCAAAATTTCCAAGTTGGAACTAAGAGAAGTATATAGAAATTTTGGAATATATCAAATACCTATAAAGAGACTGGAAAGGTGATGAAAAATCTATTTTAAAAAGAATCTGGATTAGATGGACTCATAGCAAATTCAATCTAATCTCTAACCTTTAAAGAACAAATATTTTCAGTTATTTACAATATTCAACAATGTGAAAGTGCATGGAAAATTCTTCAGTTGATTTGAAAAAGACAGCAAATTTTAACACCAAAACCTAATAAAGATCAAACCAAACAAAAAGAGACCAATTTAAATTATTTCAATGCAAAATTTTAAAGAAAATATTAAGTAAAATATAGTCCGGTGTAAAACAATTAATATCCCATGCCCCAAGTAGGGTTTATGCAAAGAATATGAATTATTACAGATTACTATGTTATCAGATGTCCTGAAATTGAATCACTCATATACAAAAAATATGCATATGAGTGATTCAATTTCAGGACATCTGATAACCATCATTTTTACCAATAAACAGAGGGAGAAAATCATATAATCATATAATTATGGGTAGAAAAGGCATTTGACACATTTCATATATTCCTAAAAGGGATTCTAGGTAAAACAGAAATAAAAGAACACTACAGATATATAATGACAATTACCTAAGAAAAATCAACAGCTAATATGATCCCAAATATTGAAACATGAAAACAATTTCAATTACAATTGGAGATTGCACAGGAAATCACAGTATCATTCAACATTACCTTGGAAGTTGTAGTAAATAATTAGACAAGAAAATGAAATTACCTGTATAAAGAATGGAAAAGAATATACGAAACTTTGTGTAATGAATGAATGACATGATTTTATTCTTTGAAAACTCAAGAGAATCTAGGTTTAAAATTGTTATATTAAATAAGATAATTTGATAAAGTTCTGCATATAAAAATAGCTTGAAGAAATCAATATTTATTCTCTATTTTAGCAATAAATAATTTGAAGGGAAAAAAGAAAAATATTTGCAAGAGCAACAAAAGTATAAAATCTTTAGTACTAAATCTAACAAGAAAGTCACAGGATCTATATTAAAAATATATAAAATAGGGCTTCCCTGGTGGCGCAGTGGTTGGGAGTCCGCCTGCCGGTGCAGGGGACGTGAGTTCGTGCCCCGGTCCGGGAGGATCCCACATGCCGTGGAGCGGCTGGGCCCGTGAGCCATGGCCACTGAGCCTGCGTGTCCGGAGCCTGTGCTCCGCAACGGGAGAGGCCACAGCAGTGAGAGGCCCGCGTACCACAGAAAAAAATATATATATATATGTATATATAAAATAATTTTGAAGGACTCAGAAAAAGATGTAATGAAATGAAGATGCATTGTATCTTTTTGGATGACTTATGTAACAACTTATATAATAATAATAAATTAATATATAAATTTAATGCGACTTGAATTAAAATATCAATAAATTGTAATTTTAAAAAATGATATTGGAGCTCATATGGAAAAATAAATTTCCAAGAATATCCAACAGTACAAAACAAACAAAAAACAACAAGATATATATATATATATGAAAGGGGAGAGATTTGCCTTATAAGATATTACAGGATAATCATATTGATATGTTACTAACATAAGAATATTATATGGATGTGTGTGTATACATATATATATATATATATACAGGGGTTGATGAAAGTTGTGGTTAAATACAGGTTTTTTTAATGATAGATTACATATAAATTATTGGCTTAACTAGCTACACACTTTTAAAAATGTTACACTGGAGCCTTATCTCACTCCATATATAACAATTAATTTCAGATGATTTGAAATTTAAATTAAAAATTGTTGAATTTTAAAAAATTGTTTTAAGTTAAAGAAAACTTACAAAACCAATTTAGGAAGAAGGGTACCAAACAGCTGAGAGATTACATGTACAAATCACACCTTCTTGACTAAAAGAGGAAACCCAGGATGTATAAAAATGTGACAGAAACATTCTACTTTATAAAAAATTTATACTATAGCAAAAGATACAATACACAAAATAAATGATATCTAGTAGCAAGAGGAAAAATAAAAGCAGAAATAAAAAATTTTTTCATTAAGATTTAAAAACATATGGAACAGTGGCTATGTACTAGTCACATTTCATCATTTTACATTTTTATTTCTATTCTAAAGCTTTCCGTTATAAGTGCTTGAAAACTTTTCTTAATAGTAAGAAAATCCATAATATTTTTCATTTCAGACTCCCAAACCATCATATTGTCTCATCAGTCAGCAAAATAAAGCTTGCTATTATTTTAAGTTTCAAACTATGTTTTTTCTTCTCACATCTCTCTTCCATATATTATCCTTGCCTTCACTAGGATTACAGCTTTCCTTTGAGGATACCATGATGGAAACAGCAAGTTCTTAAACAGGGTTAAATGCAACACCAAAACAGTCTGGGCGTGGTCACAGTTACAGGACATGGAGATGCAAAATGGCTGGATCTTTCCATCCAGACCATCTTCTGACCTCCAGAAACAGCCAGCAGTTCTACATCACATTCAAAAGTAAACTTAAATTCTAATGAAAGGAAAGTTATTTTTTAAAAACAAGGATTAACTGGATGCCTGGAGAGATAAAAGTAATAATAAAGATAATAGAACGTGTGACTCTATAGGAATTTGCTAGGAGAATTGTGGGTGCTAGAGGGGTAACTGTACCAAGGAAATGGGCAAAGGCCCACAAGTTGGTAGGTAGGAAATTGGGAGCACAGCAAAGTGCTACAGGAAGCTAGCATGTGAGGATACACAGAGTAGAGCTGTGCCCGTCTGACAAGTTCAAGGTGTTGTTTGTATAGTTTTATTTATGTAACCAAAATTGGCAATAACTACAGATTTTCTGAAGTAACTATTAACCAAACCACAAAGTTCACTTATTCATAGGTATGAGTTAAAAGAATAAATTTTGGAGCCAAATAAAAAGACTGCCTGTAGTTTAAGCTCAGATTCTCTGCTGACTTGCTGTTACCCTGGGTATTTTACTTAACTTTATGGTGTCTCAGTTTCTGCATCAGTTAAACAGGGTTCATAACAGTACTTCCTTCACTGACTTGCTGTAAGGGATTAAATGTGAAAACACGTATAGGGCTTAGAACAATCCGACACGCATAGGTACTAATAAATGTGAGCTATTGTTATTATCTTGTATTCAGACAGCAGAAATATATTTGAGAGTCTACTATATATCAGAAGCTATACGCACTGGAAATACAAAAGTAATAGGAAATACAGCCTTAACCTCAAGTAATCTAATGAGGAGATGGACAAGTTGACCACCAGCTACAAGTCCTCTGCTGGATCCATGCAGAGTCTGAGAAAGCAAAGGGGTGGCACAGATCAATGACACTCAACAAAACCCCCTGCTAGATGTGACTCTTGAGATGAGCCTTAAAGAATGAAGGAAAACTGAAGAGCACAGTTTGTGCACGCAGTGATAGACTGAAGCATCATAGCATTAAATAGCGAACCTCAAGTACTTCTGTAACAGCTGGAGTTAAGTTGGGGGCAAGAGGGAGGAATGTGCTAGATGGCTGGGCTAAAGTCAGTGAGAAGAGCAGAGGCAACCCAGGACGGATATTGTACGTCTGGGAATCTGAACATGATTGTGAAAGGCTTGAAAGTCAAGGAGTGACAAGTTCAGATACTCCTGAGCTGTGAGTGTGAAGGTGACACTGGGAGCAGTGGCCACTTGGAATGACACGCCAGTAGTTTAAGTAGAACTGAGGATAGCTATGCTAAAGCAACATCAGTAGAGAGAAGGAAAAACAAACAAAAAGCAGCAACAAAGGAAACCGGTCGTTAATATCAGGATTCTAATTTGATACAGGAATTCAGGGGAAACAAAGGAATCTATGACAACTTTCCAGCTCAGGAGGTTTCTAGCCTGTGCAGCTGGAAAGCTGGTGCAGGCATCCTGTAAACCAGGATGAAGAGCAGATGGGGAGAAGCCCAGGGTGGGGCAGGTCCTATGCGTGCTGTATGCAGGGAGTCCAAGTAAAGATGCTTAGTGTGGGGCTTCCCTGGTGGCGCAGTGGTTGGGAGTCTGCCTGCCAATGCAGGGGACACGGGTTCGATCCCTGGCCTGGGAGGATCCCACATGCCACAGAGCACCTAAGCCTGTGCGCCACAACTACTGAGCCTGCGCTCTAGAGCCTGCAAGCCACAACTACTGAGCCCGCCAGCCACAACTGCTAAAGCCCGCATGCCTGGAGCCCGTGCTCTGCAACAAGAGAGGCCACGACAATGAGAAGCCCGCACACAGCAACAAAGACCCAACACAGCCAAAAATAAAAACAAAAAATAAATAAATTTATTTTTTTTAAAAAAGATGCTTAGTGTGCAGTTAGCATCAGGGTTGAGACTCAGGAGTTAAATTCTGTGCCATCCGATGGAGGATATACATTCTCCTATACCCTATAGAAACGGAAGAGCAGAAGGCTAACTGTAGAGCATGGATTTTCAAGGGGCTTTAAAAATATCTGTGGAAAAAATTCTAAAATCAGATTTAGAATATTTCACTTAAAGAAGTTTTCTCATATCTGAATAAGCAAAGGAAAAATGATGCAACAAACCAGATGTGTCCTGAAAGATAATGAAATGTTAACAACACTCAAATACTTATTTTTATTTTTAAAACAGCAAGACATAATATTTAGATTTATGCATTCCACACCTGTATATCAAATGCAAGGAGATACTTCAAAACCTTACAACAGTTAAAGAAAGAATGTGTTCACGCAGTCAGGTGTGAAAAATTTATTGCAGTGTCAGCCTTTATCTATTTCTTAAAGCAGCCAAATACTAACACTTAACATGGCAACTGAAGAACAAAGACCCAGGGTATAGCTAAGTCAGTGTATCAGCTTATGTGCCATATATTTCAACAGACAAAATGTCTACTTTTTAAATTAAACATTAATTTACATCATTCAATGGTAACATTCTACTGGAGGAAATCACCAAAGATCCCTAGTTTCAGCATCCCTGCCACAGAATAAACTTCCAGTGAAGATTTTTTTCCCGGCAGGATCACTACTGTGTTTCAATCACCTTACCCACCTAAGCATGTGTAATGCATTGTATGTTTAGAACTTAAATATCCCTTAATGATTCCCTCAACATTCTACATTTTTACCTCATTGTGGAAGGAAGGGGACTTACCACCCCAGACAAAGTTCTGTCATTTGATTCCTGAAAAAGAGATTAAAAACTGCCAGAGACAAATAAAATCCTCATTATCATCAGAAATTAACAGATGTGCTTTGGCAAAAGTAAACTGTCCTTGACCTCCACGATGATCTTTTGCTTATGGAAACTGTGACAACTGATTCTTTTGAAAGTTATAAGCTTTTCCTGCCCAAAGTGTTAAAACAGTATATATTTCAATTAAAATATAAGAAAAGTAGTTGATGTGCTCCAGGTTTCACCAGCTTGAGGAAGGAAGGAAGGGAGGGAGGGAGGGAGGAAAGAAGGGAGGGAGGGAGGAAGGAAGGAAGGGAGGAAGGAAGGGAGGGAGGGAGGAAGGGAGGGAGGAAGGGAGGGAGGAAGGAAGGAAGGGAGGGAGGGAGGGAGGGAGGAAGGCAGGAAGGGAGGGAGGGAGGAAGGAAGGAAGGGAGGGAGGGAGGGAGGGAGGAAGGGAGGGAGGGAGGGAGTTAGTGATGATTTATATTAACTGGCTTTTTAACGGCTCAGGGAAATTCTGCCCATCAATCTTTCACACCACAATGAGAATGAAATAATCTCCCAAAAAGTAAAGGAAGAGAAGGAAGGAAGGAAAGGAGGGAGGGAGGGAGGGAGGCAGGGAGGGAAGAAAAAGGGAAAAGAAGTCATACTTGTATCAATGTTCTCCCTCCTCCCAGGGTCCCGGTGTTCCCTGGGGCTCTACTAGGACCTCGAGCTCACACACCAGTCTGCCAGCTGCCCCTGCAGACAGCATCTGTTCGGTTCTCCTCTTTTGCTTCAGCACCTCCCCTGGGGTGACCACAGAGAAAGCCTCTTTGTGGAAATGCCAAGTCCAGGCCAGGGGCAGTCTCCCTGCGTTTCTGAAGCCACACAACTGGTTGTCTGGTCCTGTGGGAGACGTGGGAAGAAATGGCCTTTCCAGCTGCACACCTTATTTTGTCACCTGAACCACAGGGCAGTCGCAGTGTCTGCTCAGAGCCCACAGAGTCTTTCCAGAACAGTCTGCTGGGAGGACACCTCATCCCCTAGCGCAAGGACAAGCCCGCTTCACAAGGAGGCTGGGACTGCGTGTGTCTCATGCCCTCCATCACTCACTCCATCACTCCCTTTGCTCAAGGCCCGGCGGAGGCACATGGCTCTGAGCGTGACAGACACAGGTGGGTCCCACCGCCATCCTCCTGAAGTCCCTGTGGGCTTCAGACTGTGCAAGTTGTGTAATTCAGGATAATTAACCCATCAACTAGAAAATACAGCTGATAAAGAGTTTGCCTTACAAATACAGTAAGTGCCCTACACACGAACCTTCCAGTTGCAAACTTTCAAAGATGCAAACGCTCCCAGAGAAAGGATGAAGAGAGACAAGAGGAAGAAGAAGTAACTGAAGAACTGAAGAGATTCACGATGCAGGAAATGGCAAGGGGATTTTATTTGAGGAGGCACTGTTAGTTTCTCAGGCACAGGACCCGAAAGGAGAATGGTACACAAAGGTTGCAGCAGCCGTTCAGAATGCAATCCAGTACTACCAGGTCTTCTATGACAAGGAAAAAAAAAAAAAAAAGAGCTACTACCCAGACATCACTGGATCATTTTTTCAAGAGGGTAGATGGAATTGAATCCAGCAAGGAAACTGTGCCATCAACGTCAGGCGTGAGTGAAATTGCAGCTTGCCCTCCATCCCCTATTGCTGACGATCCTTCACCTCTACCGTCTCCCACCTCCTCTCCCCCCTCCAGTCATAACTCTTCTTGCCTGTTCACTCAGTGCCAGCCCCTGGATTCCAGCTCTTGTACTGTACTACTGTACTTTTCAAGGTACTGTACTGTAAGATTAAAAATGTTTTCTTTACTTTTGTGTTTGTTTCTTATGTATTACTTATGTGAAAAGTATTATAAACCTATCACAGTACGGTACTATATAGCCAATTGTGTTAGTTGGGTACCTAGGCTAACTTCGTTGGACTTACAAACAAACTGGTTTACAAACTTGCTCTCAGGAACAGAACTCATTCGTTATGTAGAGGACTTACTGTACACGAAACAGATGCTGCTCAAATGTGAAGATGTAGTAAAACTACTGCAAGAACATGGTGAGAAATATACACATGGCTGGTTTTCTGCATGGAAGCATTAAGGGGGTCTCCAAAAATGCCATATTGACTGATATGGAATAGGATTCCAGTAGGCAAAACACCGCCATCCTACTTGGCAATAGAGCTCTTGTCTGGAGGATTATTCAACACTATTTGGGTTTTTTCCCACATTTGGGGAAATGAGGCTATTCCCAACCATTCAAACTATACCTGTATTTGTTAAAAAATATAAATCACATTTTTGCCAGAGATAGCCCTAGATATAATGATGATCCAGTTCTATAAAAACAATTTTGAATGTTACTTGCAGACACATAAAAGCACATCTATTCGTGAATTAAACCCTTACATTCTTTGTATGTCAGTAGATAATTAGGCTGTTTGAAAGCCCGAGATATTTAACCATTAGCACTTTTCTAATGAAACCATTTTTCAAATGACTTTTAGTCTTTTATATCTCTAGTTAATATTTCTATTATCCCCTTTCACTTAAATATATATATTTATACATATACATATATATTTTTTTCCTCTCCTAAGTAAATAGTATTACCTTTTGTTACAAACTTAGAGAGTTTACTGGTGGCAAAGTAAGAGGAAAGTAAATAGTAGGCCATTCAAAATAAGTAACATTAAAAAATAATATAAACACAAGATTTAATTATAATGGTGAATAATTAAGGTCCCATGAAAGAAAGAAAAGTAAAATGGGGTGAGTTAAAGCATCCTTTCAAACGCTTTACAAAGCAACCTTGAAACACAAGATTTTGAAGAAAAAGATGGAAAGTGCACATCTCTGATTCTAGACTCCTTTTTGTACAAGTGGATTTTAGCATTTTAATTTCTTTTGTTCAGCCTTTTATGTTTTACATGCATATTTGCATGCATTTCTTAGGTATTATTACCAGGCCATTAAAATGCCATAGGAGTGCATTTCCGTTCTTTTTCTTTAAAATCATGGGCCTTAACAGGTAACTTTGTAAAGCATTTAAAAGAACGCTTTAATTCACCCCATGTCTCTTCCCTTTTTGCCACATTTGTATATAGTGTTATAAGTGTGTGTGTGTACATACTACCTCTATATGCATATATCTATAGTTTACAAGTTTCAGGATAAATGATTTGCACACGGGTAAAGAGAAAAACCTTCTCCAAATACCTCTTTCAATCTTCTCAATCTCAACATCACCCCTTTCATATTATATTTATACCCTAGCTTATCTTTACCTTTATTACATAACAGTTCAAACACATAAAATAGCAGAGAAGACAATAAACTCCTGTTCCTATCATAAAAAATCATTTTAATAAAGACACTTTTGTTCTTTAGAAATATGTCAGGACCTTACAGAGTTGCACATACCACAAAGAATCCACCTCCTTCCTAAATTTCCCTAACCTCTTTCTTTTCTACCTTTTATTCTTCCCTACTAACTTACTCGTTTTCTTATCCTGTCTGTTCCTACCGAGGTTATGACACAGAAAATGACAGGTGTGCAAATAGAAAGAAAAGAGAGAATAATGGGCTAGAACATGCCTTGGCCATGTCTTCTTTATTTGCCACTTTCAAGACACACAGGTCTCACACATTGTGACCCAGACACACAAATGGCTGCTGTTCCAGTTTCCATCTCTAATATCCCTGTTTTACCTGCCAAAGAGTGTTATCAAAAATAATCAGAGGGCACCTTCAAGGTGGTGGAGGAGTAAGACGGGGAGATCACCTTCCTCCCCACAAACAGATGAAAACTACATCTACATGTGGAACAACCCCTACAGAACACCTACTGAACGCTGGCAGAAGACCTCAGACCTCCCAAAAGGCAAGAAACTCCCCACGTACCTGGGTAGGGCAAAAGAAAAAAGAAACAACAGAGACAAAAGAATAGGGACGGGACCTGCACCAGTGGGAGGGAGCCGTTAAGGAGGAAAGGTTTCCACACACTAGGAGCCCCTTCGCGGGCGGAAACTGCGGGTGGCGGAGGGGGAAGCTTCGGAGCCGCGGAGGAGAGCACAGCAACAGGGGTGCGGAGGGGAAGGCGGAGAGATTCCCGCACAGAGGATCGGTGCCGACCAGCACTCACCAGCCCGAGAGGCTTGTCTGCTCGCCCGCCGGGGCGGGTGTGGCTGGGAGCTGAGGCTCGGGCTTCGGTCAGAGCGCAGGGAGAGGACTGGGGTTGGCGGTGTGAACACGGCCTGAAGGGGCTAGTGCGCCACGGCTAGCCGGGAGGGAGTCCAGGAAAAAGTCTGGACCTGCCAAAGAGGCAAGAGACTTTTTCTTCCCTCTTTGTTTCCTGGTGAGCGAGGAGAGAGGATTCAGAGCGCTGCTTAAAGGAGCTCCAGAGACAGGCGCGAGCCACGGCTATCAGCGTGAACACCAGAGATGGGCATGAGACGCTAAGCCTGCTGCTGTAGCCACCAAGAAGCCTGTGTGCGAGCACAGGTCACTGTCCACACCTCCCCTCCTGGAAGCCTGTTCAACCCGCCACTGCCAGGGTCCTGTGATCCACGGACTTCCCCAGGAGAACGCACGGCGCGCCTCAGGCTGGTGCAATGTCACGCTGGCCTCTGCCGCCAGAGGCTTGCCCCGCATCCATAACCCTCCCTCCCCCCGGCCTGAGTGAGCCAGAGTCCCCAAATCAGCGGCTCCTTTAACCCTGTCCTGCCTGAGCGAAGAACAGACGCCCTCCGTGACCTACACGCAGAGGCGTGGCCAAATCCAAAGCTGAACCCCGGGAGCTGTGCGAACAAAGAAGAGAAAGGGAAATCTCTCCCAGCAGCCTCAGGAGCAGTGGATTAAGTCTCCACAATCAACTTGATGTACCCTGAATCTGTAGAATACCTGAACAGACAATGAATCATCCCAAAATTGAAGAAGTGGACTTCGGGAGCAACCGTAGACTTGGGGTTTGCTTTCTGCATCTAATTTGTTTCTGGTTTAATGTTTATCTTAGCTTAGTATTTAGAGCTTATTATCATTGGTAGATCCGTTTATTGATTTGATTGCCCTCTTCCTTTTCTTATTTTATATATATATTTTTTTCCTCCTTTTTTCTTTTTTTGTGAATGTGTATGTGTATGCTTCTTTGGGTGATTTTGTCTGTATAGCTTTGGTTTTGCCATTTGTCCTAGGGTTCTGACTGTCCGTTGCTTTTTTGTTTGTTTGTTTGTTTGTTTTTACTATAGTTTTCAGTGCTTGTTATCATTGCTGGATTTGTTTTTTGGTTTGGTTGCCCTCTTCTTTCTTTCTTTTTTTATTAGTTTATTATTTTAAATAATTTTTTGCTATTTTAATAACTTTATTTTATTTATTTTTTTTTCTTTCTTTCTTTCTTTCCTTTTCTCCCTTTTCTTCTGAGCCGTGTGGCTGACAGGGTCTTGGTACTCCGGCCGGGTGTCAGGCCTGTGCCTCTGAGGTGAGAGAGCTGAGTTCAGAACACCAGAGAACTCCCAGCTCCAAGTAATGTTAAAAGGTGAAAGCTCTCCCAGAGATCTCCATCTCAACGCTAAGACCCAGATCCACTCAATGACTAGCAAGCTACAGTGCTGGACACCCTATGCCAAACAATTAGCAAAACAGGAACACAAACACACCCATTAGCAAAGAGGTGGCGTAAAATCATACTAAGGTCACAGACACCCTAAAACACACAACCAGACATGGACCTGCCCACCAGGAAGACAACATCCAACCTCACCCACCATTACACAGGCACCAGTCCCTTCCACCAGGAAGCCTACACAACCAACTGGACCAAGCTTACCCACTGGGAGCAGACACCAAAAACAAAGGGAACTACGAACCTGCAGCCTGCGAAAGGAGACCCCAAACACAGTAAGTTAAGCAAAATGAGAAGACAGAAAAATACACAGCATATGACGGAGCAAGGTAAAAACCCACCAGACTAAACAAATGAAGAGGAAGTAGGCAGTCTACCTGAAAAAGAATTCAGAGTAATAATAGTAAACATGATCCAAACTCTTGGAAATAGAATGGAGAATTACAAGAAATGTTTAACAAGGATCTAGAAGAACTAAAGAGCAAACAAACAATGATGAACAACACAAGAAATGAAATTTAAAATTCTCTAGAAGGAATCAATAGCAGAATAACTGAGGCAGAAGAACGGATAAGTGATCTGGAAGTTAAAACAGTGGAAATAACTACCGCAGAGCAGAATAAAGAAAGAAGAATGAAAAGAACTGAGGACAATCTCAGAGACCACTGGGACAACATTAAATGCACCAACATTAAAATTATAGGGGTTCCAGAAAAAGAAGAGAAAAAAAAGGGACTGAGAAAATATTTGAACAGATTATAGTTGAAAACTTCCCTAATATGGGTAAGGGAATAGTGAATCAAGTCCAGGAAGCGGAGAGAGTCCCATACAGCATAAATCCAAGGAGAAACACGCCAAGACACATATTATTCAAACTATCAAAAATTAACTACAAAGAAAAATTATTAAAAGCAGCAAGGGAAAAGCAACAATTAGCATACAAAGGATTCCCCATAAGGTTAACAGCTGATCTTTCAGCAAAACTCTGCAAGCCTGAAGGGAGTGACAGGACATATTTAAAGTGATGAAAAGGAAAAACCTACAACCAACATTACTCTACCCAGCAAGGATCTCCATTCAGATTCGATGGAGAAATTAAAACTTTTGCAGACAAGCAAAAGCTAAGAGAATTCAGCACCACCAAACCAGCTCTACAACAAATGCTGAAGGAACTTCTCTAGGCAGAAAACTCAAGAGAAGGAAAGGACATACAATAACAAACCTAAAACAATTAAGAAAATGGTAATAGGAACATACATATTGATAACTACCTTAAATGTAAATGGATTAAATGCTCGAACCAAAAACAATGGCTGAATGGATACAAAAACAAGACCCATACATATGCTGTCTACAAGAGACTCACTTTAGACCTCGGGACACATACAGACTGAAAGTGAGGGGATGGAAAAAGATACTCCACGCAAATGGAAAACAAAAGAAAGCTGGAGTAGCAATTCTCATATCAGACCTTAAAATAAAGACTATAACAAGAGACAAAGGGCACCACGTAATGGTAAAGGGATCAATCCAAGAAGAAGATATAACAATTGTAAATATTTATGCACCCAACATATGAGCATCTCAATACATAAGGCAAATGCTAACAGCCATAAAAGGGGAAGTCGACAGTAACACAATAACAGTAGGGGACTTTAACACCCCACTTTCACCAATGGACAGATCATCCAAAATGAAAATAAATAAGGAAACACAAGCATTAAATAATACATTAAACAAGATAGACTTAATTGATATTTATAGGACAGTCCATCCAAAAACAGCAGATTACACTTTCTACACAAATGCTCATGGAAAATTCTCCAGGATAGATCAAACCTTGGATAACAAGTAAAGCCTTGGTAAATTTAAGAAAATTGAAATTCTATCAGTATCTTTTCTAATCACAATGCTATGAGACTAGATATCAATTACAGGAGAAAACCTGTAAAAAATACAAACACATGGAGGCTAAACAATACAGTACTAAATAACCAAGATATCACTGAAGAAATCAAAGAGGAAATCAAAAATTACCTAGAAACAAATGACAATGAAAACAAGATGACCCAAAACTTATGGGATGCAGCAAACGCAGTTCTAAGAGGGAAGTTTATAGCAATACAATCCTACCTCAAGAAACAAGAAGCATCTCAAATAAACAACCTACCCTTACACCTAAAGCAATGAGACAAAGAAGAACAAAAAAATCCCAAAGTTAGCAGAAGTAAAGAAATCATAAAGATCACATCAGACATAAATGAAAAAGAAATGAAGGGAACAATAGCAAAGATCAATAAAACTAAACGCTGGTTCTTTGAGAAGATTAACAAAATTGATAAACCATTAGCCATACTCATCAAGAAAAAATGAGAGAAGACTCAAATCAACAGAATTAGAAATGAAAAAGGAGAAGTAACAACTGACACTGCAGAAATACAAAGGATCATGGGAGACCACTACAAGCAACTATATGCCAATAAAATACACAACCTAAAAGAAACGGACAAATTCTTAGAAAAGTACAACCTTCCAAGACTGAGCCAGGAAGAAACAGAAAATATGAACAGACCAATCACAAGCACTGAAATTGAAATTGTGATTAAAAATCTTCCAACAAACAAAAGTCCAGTACCAGATGGCTTCACAGGTGAATTCTATCAAACATTTAGAGAACAGCTGACACCTATCCTTCTCTAACTCTTCCAAAATATAGCAGAGGGAGGAACACTCCCAAACTCATTCTGTGAGGCCACCATCACCTTGATACCAAAACCAGACAAAGATGCCACAAGAAAAGAAAACTACAGGCCAATGTCACTGATGAACATAGATGCAAAAATCCTCAACAAATACTAGCAAACAGAATCCAACAGCACATTAAAAGGCTCATACACCATGGTCAAGTGGGGTTTATCCCAGGAATGCAAGGATTCTTCAGTACACGCAAATCGATCAATGTGATAAATCATATTAACAAACTGAAGGAGAAAAACCATATGATCATATCTATCGATGCAGAAAAAGCTTTTGACAAAATTCAACACCGATTTATGATTTTAAAAAAAAACCAGAAAGTAGGCATAGAGGGAACTTACCTCAACATAATAAAGGCCATATATGACAAACCCACAGCCAACATCATCCTCAATGGTGAAAAACTGAAACCATTTCCACTAAGATCAGGAACAAGACAAGGTTGCCCACTCTCACCACTATTCACTATTATTCAACATAGTTTTGGAAGTTTTAGCCACAGCAGTCAAAGAAGAAAAAGAAATAAAAGGGATCTAAATGGGAAAAGAAGAAGTAAAACTGTCACTGTTTGCAGATGACATGATATAATATATAGAGAATCCTAAAGATACTACCAGAAAACTACTAGAACTAAGCAATGAATTGGGTAAAGTAGCAGGATACAGAAGTAATGCACAGAAATCTCTTGCATTCCTATACACTAATGAAAAATCTGAAAGAGAAATTAAGGAAACACTCCCATTTACCACTGCAACAAAAAGAAACATATACCTAGGAATAAACCTACCTAAGGAGACAAAAGACCTGTATACAGAAACCTGTAAGACACTAATGAAAGAAATTAAAGATGATACAAACAGATGGAGAGATATACCATGTTCTTGGATTGGAAGAATCAACATTGTGAAAATGACTATACTCCCCAAAGCAATCTATAGATTCAATGTAATCCCTATCAAACTACCAATGACATTTTTCATTGAACTAGAACAAAAAATTTCACAATTTGTATGGAAAAACAAGACCCTGAATAGCCAAAGCAATCTTGAGAAAGAAAAATGAAACTGGAGGAATCAGGCTCCCTGGTTTCAGACTATACTACAAAGCTACAGTAATCAAGACAGTATGGTACTGGCACAAAAACAGAAATATAGATCAATGGAACAGGATAGACATCCCAGAGATAAACCCATACACATATGGTCACCTTATCTTTGATAAAGGAGGCAAGAATGTACAATGGAGAAAAGACAGCCTCTTCAATAAGTGGTGCTGGGAAAACTGGACAGCTACATGTAAAAGAATGAAATTAGAACACTCCCTAACACCATACACAAAAATAAACTCAAAATGGACTAAAGACCTAAATGTCAGGCCAGACACTATCAAACTCTTAGAGGAAAACACAGGCAGAACACTCTATGACATAAATCACAGCAAGATCCTTTTTGACCCAGCTCCTAGAGAAATGGAAATAAAAACAAAAATAAACAAATGGGACCTACTGACACTTAAAAGCTTTTGCACAGCAAAGGAAACCATAAACAAGACGAAAAGACAACCCTCAGAATGGGAGAAAATATTTGCAAACGAAGCAACTGACAAAGGATTAATCTCCAAATACACAAGCAGCTCATGTAGCTCAATATCAAAAAACCAAACAGCCCAATCCAAAAATGGGCTGAAGACCTAAATAGACATTTCTCCAAAGAAGACATACAGATTGCCAACAAATACATGAAAGGTTGCTCAGCATCACTAATCATTAAAGAAATGCACATTTAAAGTACAGTGAGGTATCACCTCACACCAGTCAGAATGGCCATCATCAAAAAATCTAAAAACAATAAATTCTGGAGAGGGTGTGGAGAAAAGGAAACTGTATTGCACTGTTGGTGGGTATGTAAATTGATACAGCCACTATGGAGAACAGTATGGAGGGTCCTCAAAAAACTAAATATAGAACTACGATACGACGCAGCAATCCCACTACTGGGCATATACCCTGAGAAAACCATAATTCAAAAAGAGTCATGAACCACAATATTCATGGCAGCTCTATTTACAATAGCCAAGATATGGAAACAACCTAAGTGTCCATCGACAGATGAATGGATAAAGAAGATGTGTCACATATATACAATGGAATATTACTCAGTCATAAAAAGGAATGAAATTGAGTTATTTGTAGTGAGGTGGATGGACCTAGAGCCTGTCCTAGTGTGAAGTAAGTCAGATAGAGAAAAACAAATACCATATCCTAACACATATATATGGAATCTTAAAAAAAAAAAAAAAAAGGTTCTGAAGAACCTAGGGGCAGGAATAGAGACACAGACATAGAGAATGGACTTGAGGACACAGGGAGGGGGAAGGGTAAGCTGGGAAGAAGTGAGAGAGTGGCATGGACATATATACATTACCAAATGTAAAATAGATAGCTAGTGGGAGGCAGCCGCATAGCACAGGGAGATCAGCTCGGTGCTTTGTGACCACCTAGAGGGGTGGGATAGGGAGGGTGGGAGGGAGACACAAGAGGGAGGGGATATGGGGGTATATGCATATGTATAGCTGTTTCACTTTGTTATACAGCATAAACTAACACACCATTGTAAAGCAATTATACTCCAATAAAGATGTTAAAATTTTTTTTAAATTAAAACATTTAAGATGTTAAAAAAATTAAAAAGGTTGCTTTTCAAAAAATGAATATTTCTAATTCATGCATTTGGTGTATATTAGGACAGGTTTGGCCTTTCAGAGTCAAAATTGACTTTGGACATGGGACTCTGAGAGAAGCAGATGTTGCCCCAGGGTTGGGAGTACAGAGCAAAGGGAGGTGGTAGGCAGCAGGCAGAGACTGTGAGCCCTGGGGTCAGGATACAGGCTTGAGTTGGCTTTCAAGATGCAGGAAAAAAGATGAGCTTTATTGCATTTTGAAATTTACGTTAGGGCTGGCCTTGAGCACAGGAAAGAAAAGCCCTGATTTCAGCACCTAGAACTCAATGCAATTAGTGCCACACTTGCATCTTGATTAACTGGCCATCTGTGATACAGTCTGGATGCCAACTCAGCATCGTAAGATTGTAGTTTTGAGTGAGAGATTCTGCAAGTGGACTTAGAAAGGGAACACTTCAATATAATTAGTTGGTTAGAAGCTGCCTCTATTAACTGTGCTTCCAATGTTACTAATTTTCAGGTAGGATTTTGGAATTGTGGGTATAGATATTTAATAGTCTTTGTATTTTAAAAGATATACTGAAATACATGAGTGAAATGAAATGTCTGGGAGTGCTTCTATATAATCTGGGGGAATGGGAGGAATGTGGAAGAAAGACAAAAAGATTGGCCACAAGTTGATCATTGTTATGGTTGGGTAGCAGAAACATGGGTGTTCATTTTCTCTGATATTGTCTTGTGTTTCTGATTTTACTTAATAAAGATAAGATGCAATGTAAACATTATAAAATTATGTATATATATACATATACATATGTATATATTCTCTCCTCCAATCACCAATCAGGCAAGCTTAGTAATATATACTATATAATATTTTCAATAGCAACCTTTTCCTTTTTCTACTTAAAACAAGTAGTTGAGGAAAGAACAGAGTTACTTGTTAATGGGAGTTAATGAACTTGCATTTGCTGTACCGAAAGACAACATTAGTATCAAATTCATGAATATAAAATGCTGAGGCAGAAAGTTCACAGCTGTGAAACGGAGGATTTTCTACCCGGACCACCAAAGAGAAAACAAGTGCCGTCTTTGTGATAGATGAGAGACTAAACACCCAAACTGACTATTCTGAGACTTGCCAGGATGCCTGAAGGAGAGCCCACGTCAGGCAGGAGTGTTCAGTAAACAGCAGGGAGTGGTCTTACAACAGTCACGTAGTATGGGTATTTGGTTGAGGCAAAGAGAATGGAAATATTAACCACAAAGGATTTTGTTTTTCGGGATAGGTATGGGATGTGCCATATCCATTGTAAAATAAACTACCAGCCTCAAAGGGCCCAGAGATCACTACCATCATTTTTTCACATAAATCAGTTTCCTAACTCCATTTATTTTATTATATGTAGCAATGGTTATAGGACAAGTTGTTTTTTCTCTCCTTTTAAAGCAAATACTCGTATTTTAAAATAATGAATCTTGGAAGCTGTAACCAATCTATTGAAAGAACATTTTCATTCACAGTAGGAGTTGCTTATACTTGAATTAAGGCTACACTTGCTCTAAGGATACAGTCTGTGAATATTGTCAGTATGAGGGCCACCCTCTTCTTACCTCTTTTTGCAGGTGTGGCAGGTGAGCTCTCAAAGCTTACTCCCAGCTTGCTTTGTTTTTCTGCTCTTGTTGGGAGTCAGAGCAAAGGCTGTGTCCCATCACAGGAAAGGGGTTCAAATAAGGCTGGCGTCATACAGAAAGCTTTCTATCCGACAAGTTAGGGATGATTTATGTTAACTGGCTTTTTAATGGCTTAGGGAAATTCTGCCCATCTGTCTTTCATACCACAATGAGAAGAAGGGAAGGGGAGGGGAGGGAGGGAAGGGAAGGGAAGGGAAAGGAAAAGGAAAGGAAAGGGAAAGGAAAGGGAAAGGAAAGGGAAAGGAAAGGAAAGGAAGGGAAAGGAAAGGAAGGGAAAGGAAAGGAAAGGAAGGGAAAGGACAAAGGGGGAAGGGAGGAAGGAAGAAAGGAAGAAAGAAGGAAAAGAAGGAGGATCTAGAAAGGCAACTAGCTTTAATGGACCAGTACGCAGAAATGAATTTGGAGTCGGTTCTGTTGCCACTACTTAACTATAAATTCTGGCGAAACCTAACCTTTTGGTCCATACATTTGCACACCTACAAAATAGGTCTAAAAGTGGTTTGTTTGCAATCTCGAGAGCTCCCCAAGTGACATTTGAAACTGGCCCTGGACACAAAGAGCAAGGACAGACAGAAGAGACAGCCACTCCAGATTGGCAGGTGGCAGCTTTAATAAGCAAGGGAACTTACACGTGAGGCTTGTCGTGGCACCACAAGACAAGTAGATCTACACAGCCACCAGCCAGAATCTGAAACGTTTGTACAGAGGTCTTAACGGGGCTCAGTGCCTAGTCCCATATTCAGTCTAGATGGTCTTGGCAACACACTGCTCTCTCCAGGCTGCGTCCTTGAAAACAGCTCCCACTGTGGGAACACGGGGTGGAGCATGCACTCCAAGGACAGGGAGGGTCGGGGGAACCTGGATCCCTGGGACCAGCTCATGGGTCAACATGTGGTCACGTCCTCTCACTGACCTCCTCTAACAAAAGAACACACCCACCCCAAACCCACCACCCAGTCCTACAAATTAAGGAGGCTGATTATTAAATTAAAGTCTTTTGTTCTCTGTGTTTCAAAAGTTTGGTTCTTCATAACTAAAGGCAGTTCATGGACTCATTTAGTTAATTTTTCCCTGTGGGAAACAGTAATTCAACAGTTTTCATGTGCCAAGCACCCTGCTAGGTACTAAATCTATAATCGATAAGCCACGACTTTAAATCGTTTCTATAATACCATCAAGCAGATGTCACTCTGCTTACCACTGTACTGTGCACTGTGGTTAACTGCAAATATTAATGTTAGGACTTGGCTTCCCTATTAAATGCAATTTTGTTATTTTATCATCTGTTGCCATTTTCTCCAAGTTGTTTATTTCCTCACTTCCACCAACACTAATGTATTTCTGAGTTCCAGAGCCTGAAAATACATTGCAAATATTGGAAGATCTCTGAAGAGTTTAATAAGAATATACTAAAACCTGTTTTAATGATTCTCACAGTAATAAAAATCATTCATAATGCCTTTATTAGTAATTAGGTTAGTAAGATCAGGTATTTATATAAAGACTGTTTTAACAATAACATGAATTTTATCAGGCCAATGGTTTGATTGCTACTGAGACAAAGTCACATTACTTTAAGAGCTGATCTGGCAAGTACGCAGCCCATGACCACACATACCTGGGTTTCAGGGCTGAGACTGTTCTCCTTAGGTCTGAATACATGAGCTAAGTGGAACTAAACAGGTAATGCCGAGATATATCAGGATATAGGAAATGAGTCTTCTAGGAGCTGGGCTCAAGTAATAAAGAGGCAAAAGAAATATTGGTATTGACTAGGTAGACTCACTGCCATAAAAATCCTCTATTCATTCATTCATTCATTCATTCATTTAGCGGTACGCGGGCCTCTCGCTCTTGTGGCCTCTCCCATTGCGGAGCACAGGCTCCAGACGCGCAGGCTCAGCGGCCATGGCTCACGGGCCCAGCCCCTCCGCGGCATGTGGGATCCTCCCGGACCGGGGCACGAACCCGTGTCCCCTGCATCGGCAGGTGGACTCTCAACCACTGCGCCACCAGGGAAGCCCTCCCCTATACTTTTAAAAAGCAAATATGTTTTGTGATTCTCTACAATCCATTATTTTTTGAAGAGACTATGTATCTAAACTGCATTGTTCACATACACTTAGTCTTTAAAAATTATGTGCAATGGCTAGACCAAAAGGCTGTGGAGGCCTGGGTCTCATCTTCTGGTATCTCTAGTACCACGTGCTGAACGATCCTGTCAAAGCTGATATCCCCAAACCAGTGTGCATATACTCAAATATAGTAAGAAATGCTTAGTCTGTTCACTTCAGAGATGCTGATGCATCATTTTAAAAGATGGATTCATTGTGCAGCACCTAGCACTGGTACCTGGCACGAGGGTTAATAATTTGTTGAATAAATGAATGAACAAGTGAGTGAATGCAGATTTACAAAGGGCTATATACATTACAGTGACTTTCATAATGCCTAAGTGACTCTGCACTACTCCTCTTTACAGGTCCTTAAGAAAAAAATGTAAATGTAGGTAAAAACTAATTCTTTAATTTAAAATTTTTCCACTTTCTTTTTCTTTTAAGACTTATAAGCCAGCATTCACATTTCTAGATTTTTTAAGTTCATTCTATGCTAGAATTCACAATTGGGATTACCCTCCAAGTGAGTGTGTGTTGGGGAAGAGTGGAACTGTGTTTTTATTTACTGATGCTTCCCATGCTCCTTGAACTGGGTCTGGCCCATCCTAGGTGCTCCACGTTTGCTGAATGAATAAATGAAGAACACATAATGGTAGGAAACAGCTTGATTTTGGACTAAGCTGAATGAAGAAGTTACGTGTGTTCCAGAAAATCTCCTTCAAATACCTTTATTTGTATTTAATCCTTCACTTTGCATTAGCAGAGATTCCGCCCCTTATTTCTATGTGTCCTTCCAAACTCGGCTGAGCGAGAGCCACCCCTGGTGACTTACCAGCTGAGGAATGGCCCACAGAGCTGAAGCAATGGAGAACTGGGTAAGTTCTTTTCTTTGCCAGAAACAAACGTCTCTTTTAGCAAAGGGGACAGATGTTGTTCTCAGTCACCACTCTCTTCCAAGCGGCTGCTCTCCCCCCTGTTCATGTTAATGAATGATGCTGAATTTATCTCATTTGCCTGTTCTTAGCTACTTTTATCTTATTTTCATTTATCATACTGACAAAAGGCAGCTTATCCCATTTCCCAAAGTGGGTAAATTATTTAGTTCTTGTAGGTGCACTATGCTGCTATTTTTTTTAGAAGAATCAAAACATATTCCTAATCTTAGTCCCCAAAATGAAACATATGATAAAACACTTAATAGCTGTTTAATGGAGAGCAGTACTAAGGAAAATTGTTATTTATGAGTTCTGTAGTCCCTGAGGAGTTTCTGTGCTTCGTGGACATTAATTTAGAGACAGTAAACTGAAAGCCAGAATCGAGGTGGTCAAAGGAACAAAATGAAAAGAATCTATTTTAGTGCTAAATAAAGTGAATAGAAAATGTTTGTTCATGACCTTTAACACAATTTATTCTATACATTCGTTTTGTCCGTACACAGCATTTAAGAAGTTAGCCTTATCTCTAATCCCATTAGACTTCAAAATATTGTTTTTAAAAGGGAGAACAGGTAGAATTAAATAACAAACTAAATTAAATGAAAGCAAATTGAACACTTGCCTGTGTTGGGGGCAGGGTGGAGAGTGGTAATCTGATATTTCTGCAGTTTTCTAGGAGCAGGTACAAGAGGGAGAGATAAAAATCTAACATTTTGCCCAATAATTGGCATCAAGAGAGTCTGCCTGACTTTCTTTATAGAAAATCAGCCTTATTTAAAAACAGAAAGCTTGTTCAGCAGCCCAGACTGCACTTCAGCCGGTGCTGATTTATAAACTGCCTTTATTTGGGGGAAATGGGGCAAGTTCGTACTGATCAGTTGCAATAAGAAATGAGAAGTAGAGGGATAATCTTTACTTAATTAAAATGCTTACTTATGAGAACAAGGCTCTTCTACTTAATACATTAAAGTTGGGATTTCTCTCATCCCAGCTTCTTCTGACATTCATGGTGTTCCCATGATCTGGAGGCACCAAATACACAGATATAAGATAGCTTGTTTAAAAGTAGACATTGCTGTGCTAGGATCCTCACAAAGGACCCAAACAGAAGAGAACACACTCTTCTGAGAAGGCACAGAGCCTGGCCTGAGAGCCATGAAGTTCTAAACTCCATGGGGGTTAATAACAATACCATGTCTACATAGAAATGAGACTAGGGTCAGAGAATGAATTAATAATAATAAAGTAAGCATTATAAAACAAAGCAAAAAGAAAAACATGGACGTGATGCTTACCTAAACTAAGATATGATCTCCTGGTCTTTAGCTGTACGTGACCATGGCAGTGGATGTTTGGCCAATTCATTCATACATTCAAATATTACTTATTGAGATACTACTATAGTTATGCACCTTTCCAGATACTGAAGACACCATCACAAAGAATAAGCCAGACAAGCTCCCTGTGTTAGAGCACCTTATACTCTAGTGAAGACTGTTAGTTTATGATCAACAAAACCTGCTTTGAGGTTCTAATGGTAAGCAAAGCTTTCCTACACCAGAAGATCTTCTTCTACCTGGGACTTCAACTCTTCCTGACACACAGGGATGGTACTGACGCACACAGAGCAGAGTGCAATAGTGGTGGGGGAGAAGATGAAAGCCCTCTCTCTGACAGAGCTCTTGAATCAATTCTGGAGATCTATCTACTGTTAGTTTCCAAAAAAGATCTGTACTCCAGACCCATGTAACTTCATGGTATCTAATGTATGTCCTCTAAAAACAATACCAGTGACTTGAAAGAGTTCTTTGCACTTCTTGAAATGCAATCTGCTATGAACAACTACAAGAATATTTTCTGGTCCAACTCCTTAATAGAAGTAAAATTTGAAGAACATTACAAGGCCTCTTCATTTTCAAATTCTTCTCATCTCCAACAGTATTATTAAAATAAAGCACAAAGTTAATAATATCAAAACATCAGCCACTCAACAGCTCCCCATTTTGAAGTACCCTTTTTCCACTAACAATCTTATTCAGAACAACCAATCTTGATATAAGAAACACTGGTGGTTATTTTTTTCCTAGTATATCCTTTTGAGTATAGTACTTATTTTCCAGTGTTTGTCCAATACCGTAGGTTTTATATCCTTTTATAGGAATGCTTCTGGAATTAATGCAGTTTTAGAGAATAAGGATTTTCATAAGACTTCAAATACTCTATAATTTATAGAACTCGAATATCATAATCAGAGCCACTATACTTATAGAGATGTTTTATCAATACACAGCAGTTACTTGCTAAAGAATATAACACGAAAGGAGAAACAGGAGGAAGAAGAAAAAAATATTTCTTTAGCATTTGAGGTAAAACAGTAAAGTCACATGTAATAGTGCATTTCAAATTTATCACCTTATATTGTTCAGAAGGTTTCAAGAAATTTCAAACATACTGAAGACAATGTAACACGGTTGCCAAGTAAATATTTGGCTTTTGAAGTCAGAAATATCAAAGCTGGAATTTCAACTCTATCACCTAGTGATTGAATGACTCTGGTTAACTAAACCTCAGTTTCCTCATTATAAAATTGGGATGACAGCACGTATTTCACAGAACTGTGAGGATTAACTTGTAATCTTTGTAATGCATTTAAAACCTATTAATGTTTCATAATAAGCACACAAATACTTCAGCAAACACACATACACATATTTTCAATAATCCTAGAAAAGAAAAAGCTACTATTACTTGTATTATCCTGGGACTGTAAATATCCAAATTGCCTGATCTGTGCACAGAGGCTGTGTTTAAAAATCATGTGTGCCAATCCAATTTCACATCATACCAAGTACAGTAAAATATTGTCTGTCATCTTCAGGGAGAGGCAAGTCTAATGCTGATTGTATTCATTTCCTAATGTTGTTATAATACTTATCATAAATTTAACATCTCAAAACAACACAAATTTACCATCTTATAATTGCAGAGGTCAGAAATCCAAAATCAGTTTCCCTGGGCTACAGTTGAGGTGTTGGCAGGGCTGGCTCATTCTGGAGGCTCTGAGGACATATTCTGTTTCCTTGCCTTTTCAGCTTCTAGTGGCCACCTACGGTCCTTGGCTTGCAGCCTCTTCTACCCTCTTCAAAGCATATCACTTCATTCTCTGCTCTGTCATCACGTCACTTTCTCTAACTCAGATTCCTGCTGCCTCCCTCTCATAAGGACTGTTGCAATAACCTTTGGCCGACGCATATAATCCAGGATAACATCCCCTTCTCAAGATCCCTAAATTAATCTCACTGACAAACTCTCTTTTGCCATATAAAGTAACCGTCACAGGCTCTGGGTATTAGGAAATGGAGACTTGGGACCAGGCAGCCATTATTCCGCCTACCACACCCACATAAGACATATAAGAAATGCCAATTCAAAAAAAGTATAATGGAATAAAATACACCTAAGAAAAAATTCTGATTATAGTTCAGTTTTCAATACAGAAGAAAGTCCGAATCCTACAGTGAGAGAGGCATTGGAAAAATGAATGTGAGTTATCATTTTATCCTAAGTATCCTGAGTGTCAATCGGTAAATATCTTGTAACTGATAAAAACTAGGTTTTTTCTGTCCTCCCCAATATTGACAAAACAAAACTTTCAGCTAAGTATTAAGTCTGTACAAAAAAGATACTTGAGAAATAATTTTTCCCCAAAACCCTGTAAGAAAAAGGAAGGGGCTTCCCAGGTGGCGCAGTGGTTGAGAGTCCGCCTGCCGATGCAGGGGATGCGGGTTCATGCCCCGGTCTGGGAAGATCCCACATGCCGCGGAGCGGCTAGGCCCGTGAGCCATGGCCGCTGAGCCTGCGCGTCCGGAGCCTGTGCTCCGCAATGGGAGAGGCCACAACAGTGAGAGGCCCGCATACCGCAAAAAAAAAAAAAAAAGAAAAAAAAAAGAAAAAGGAAGTATCCATTTTCTGGAAGGGATCATAACATCAGGAAGAGTTTCAGATTCTCCTGCAGATTCTGTAAATTCCCGGTGCTCAGGTGACGGGTGGCAAGATGAGAATCAAAAGAAAGAGAGGGAAAGACTGCACAAATTGTACATTGTGGCTATATTTTTCTAATAAATAGAATACGAGTTACTCCCCAGGAAGGCACAAACATCTCCCCTACAACAACTCTGAGATTACAAAAGTCAGTCCACAGCATACAACTAGAGCCCAAGGTGTGACTCAGAACAGACTGCAGAGCATCCTCTGCTAGGGAATATCTGCTCCTTGGACAGGGAGCTGAGGGGAGAGTGAACAGTTAGATGGGTGCCAGGGGCCCCCAGGATCTCTTGGCATGACTACAAATAGAGGTCATAAGTGGATAGCCTAGAGACAACCAACGTGACTGAGGGACATAAAGGCTGAGAAAGTCACTGGCCAAGTAACACTGACTATGAAGCAAAGGGAAGCTTCCTTTGTGCCAGAGAAAGAATTAGAAGATAAAAGAAACCTTGGCTTGGTTTAAGAAAAACATATATACAATGGAATATTACTCAGACATAAAAAGGAATGAAATAATGCCATGTGCAACAACATGGATGGACCTAGAGATTATCATACTAAGTGAAGTAAGTCAGACAAAGACAAATACGATATCACTTATATGTGGAATCTAAAAAAAAAATGGTACAAATGAACTTATTTACAAAACAAAAATAGAGTCACAGATGTAGAAAACAAACTTATGGTTACCAAGGGGAAAGGTGGGGGGGGAGGGATAAATTGGGAGATTGGGATTGACATATACACGCTGCTGTATATAAAACAGATAACTAATAAGAACCTGCTGGGGACTTCCCTGTTGGTCCAGTGGTTGAGACTTCATCTTCCAATGCAGGGGGTGTGGGTTCAATCCCTAATCAGGGAGCTGGGATCCCTCCTGCCTGGCAGCTAAAAAACCCAAAACATGTAGCAGAGGCACTATGGTAACAGATTTGATAAAGACTTTAAAAATAGTCCACATCAAAAAAAAATCTTAAAAAAAAAAAAAAGAACCTACTGCATGCACAAGGAACTCTTCTCAATACTCTGTAATAACCTATTTGGGAAAAGAATCTAAAAAAGTGTGGATATATGTATAACAGATTCACTTTTCTGTATAGCAGAAACTAACACAACACTGGAAATCAACTATACTCCAATAAAAATTAATTTAAAAAAAACACAACGGTAATGCCTTAGTTTATCTTCATGATCAAAATGCAAAATTAGAAAAATGTAAAATAAAACCTAGGAAAATGTGAAAAACAATAAAAAAAGAAAAAACTAAGATAAGAAACAGAACAGTGAGAATTTCAAAATGAGACTTACTAAACAGAATATCTGAAATTAATTTCACAAAAATAAACGACATTGTCAACACAGTTTTTGCTTTGGGGACATAAAAAGGGTGCAAAGACAGTGTACACTGAGAGGACTCTGGGCAAATGAGAATGAGGAGAGCTGGTTAATATAAGCAGTTTATCATTTATGCTGATATCATTAAGGAAGAAGGAAGTCAAGGAGTAAGATCATCAGCGTAAAGCAAGTTGTAATTAGATTAATATTATTAATATCATCCCAAGAAAATTAAATCTATTTTTCTGGCTACTAAACCAAGTTCAGCATAGTTTACAAAAAAGAAAAAGTTACTGAGTAATATTTGTTATTGTAAGAACTGGCTTTCTCTAAGTATTGATGATATGGGACATTCAGCAACCAGACATTAAAATAAAAAACAAAGAAATGTAAAAAGAAGCTCCAAAGGTCTTTTAATCTATTTTCACGTACTTTTATAGCAATAGCATTTTTCTTTAAAGTGTTTGGAAGAAGATATGTTAATAAATTCTGATATCTCAATCCATTTAAGAAAGGAGTTTCTGTAATTACTCTACAAACCCTAACCTCAAATAACACAAAGATATGCGCTTTCTTCTGGGGATTCAGAGAGAACATTGCTAGTGCAATTAAAAGGAAGGCAATTCCATTCCTTTGCACCCAGCTGTTACATAACCTTCGGAAGATGTGGACGTCTGCATCGTGCCTTTAAGCATTCTATTAACTCCAGCGATGTGTGTCATCACGTGGGTGTTGGTTCTGAGAGACAGTGTTCTACTGTAGAAGTGATGCTTGGGGAGGAACGCTTTCTCTCATTTGCCATTGTTTTCAGTATTGCTGTCTGAGGCATTTAAAAGCTCTAAACTTCAGCAGGTCTGTCTGAAGTGAAAACCTTCAATCAAGCTACTACTCCTGCTACACACCAAGACAGATCCCTCAGCTGCTGCTTCTGTAGAGAAGAAAGATTTTCTCTGCAGTCCTTACTCCTGCTGTGCTGTAAATAAGTCATGGAAGACCATAGTCCATAGTCTACACATGGTGAAAATACAGTTTAACCAACTGTACCCGCAACAGAATATTCAAATTATTTATGCTGCAATTTCAATGTACTAGCTGTACTATGAAATAAATAAGGCACCCTCTAGAGCTTCATTTTTCTTCCTATAGCGAGTTCTTTGCTGTAACAATGTCTATTTTTTTAAAAATAGCCTCACAAGTATGGGTAGTGCTACCACATAGGTGCTTACATTGTAGCTGTTAAGTCCATCTCTCTGGGAGACACAGGCCACTAGGAAAGTGACAGACTGTTGTTCTCACTCAAAATGTCAGAATCTCTGGCTGTGGGATCCAGGAATCTGGATCTTTAGCAGCTCTACAGGTGATTGTGATTCACACCAAAATCTGAGAACTACTGATACAGACTTTTACATTAAAAATGGCATTATTTCAGAGAGTGGCATATTTTAGCAGCCAATGTGAGCAGGTCATCCATGTGACCAGTGTGCCAGGCAGGTACCAGGCCTCAACCGCTGCAACATTTGCCCCAGGAGAACTGTACTGTGTAGTCACTAACAAGAGCATCATAATGAAGACTTTGTGACTCAGCAGAGCCACTGGCTTTCCTCCCACTGGCTTTATCTTACAAGATAAAAGCTTCCAGCTTTATTCAAAGGGGGAAAAAAAATTTTTTTCTTTTTCTTCCAAGTTTTGCAATATGTTTAACACAGCAGGTGGCCTCTTGCCAGGCTTCCAGAGGCAGAAGGCTTCTCAGGCATCTGGCCCTCACTGAGGGAGAAGAAGAGGAATTCTTAGTCCCCAGAGGATCCATAACAAACATTCCTAGTATTTGTAGATCTTTATGTCTCTATTATTTCTTCGCTTTAAAACGGTTTGAGAGAGAATGCTTAAAAGAAAAATAAGACAAAATAGAATGCCCTCGGTAAGGCCATGGCATGTGGTCATACACAAACAGGAACAGGCTTTATTCTATTAAGTTGTGGCTCATTATATACATGTGTTACCGAGTCTAAGCTCATACTGCTCACTGCACGACAGGCCAATAATTGACAGATGAGTGGTTGGGACAAGGAATAGCGACTTTATTCAGAAAACCAGGAGACCAAGAGGATGGTGGACTCGTGTCCCAAAGAACTATCTTCCCCGAGTTAGAATTCAGGACCCTTTTATACTAAAAGGTGAGGGAGTAAAGTCAAACACTTCCTGATTCCCATCAGCTTTCGGAGGGGATGTGTTAATTTCTTCCTCCCTGCAGTCATTCACAGGTGGACCTGGTCAGGATGTTTCCTGTTTCCTGTGAGCTAAACAAAGGTATTTTAGCTTAATGTTCATTACCTGGGAAGCAGGGTTCCTAGAGATGGGCCATATGTATAATTTAAGCTTATAGGCAACATCTTTTTAGTTATTAACTTGTAATAGAATACAACATGTTCTTCCTATTACAGACGCATCCCCCAGAGAGATGGTTCAGTGTAGATTTCTCAGCTCCACCTGAAGAGCTAGTCTGGGAAGAGGGCTCTGTATTTTAATGGCCCTTCTAAAAGTCTCTCCATGGATGTGCTTGGGGAAAACATTGAAGAAATGGCCCTCGGCACTGTTCTCCCAGCTATGGGCACCAAAATTTCAACTGCAATGATCATTTTCACATACTTATTTATAATAAGAGCTGAAAGCATTTTCTAACTCTGAATTTTATAAAAACAGAAATACTTAGTGAAGAATACCTGCACCAACAACTGATAGTAAACCATATGTATATGGTTTGTAGACAAATAACTTAAGCAAATACACATAAGCTGAACCTAATGATATTCATTGTTCTGGTCCTAAGGATTAGTCATTCACATAAAGGACACTTGGCTAAATGTGGCTGAAGCAGCTCAGCCCTGACTGTATCCTCGTCCTCCTCTGGTGTTTGATTAGCTCTCTTCCCTTTCCTACAGTGTTGTATGTTCCACACTTGCTTTTCAAAATAGCTACTTCCTTACAGCAAACCTTTGGTACTCATTACAAGAATTCTTATTCTCTTTGTTTACGGTTATTTAAAGTTCAAATTAAATTAAATCCTTCATCAGCCACCCTCCTCCTTTCTCTGCAGCTGTTGTCACACTTCCTAATTTACTATTACATGGACTGGTACAGTATAAATCCATAAGGGGATTTGTATCTCTCCATTACGGACAATACAAAATCTGCAGTGTTTACTGCAAGGGTTACTTATCTGAAAACAGTCAGTTTCCCTCTCTCCTCTTTCTTGAGCTCTGCCTCTGTAATCACTCTCTAGTTGTTTTTGCTAAGATATAATTGACATAGAATAATATATTAGTTTCAGGTGTACAACATGATTCAATATTTGTATATCCTTCTCTCATTTTTGTAGACATTCATGCTACTATGAACCCTGCCTGTATTTCACTACAACTATAGGAAGCTGGTTTGGGTAGGGAGAGGTGAATATACCAGAAAGAACACTTCATCATGAGAATTTATTACTCAAACATTAACCCTTGTCATGCCTTTCTGAGGTTTACTTTTAAACGTGGACAATTTCAAAAGGTAATTTACTAAGGCGGAACTTTGCCTTTAATGATACGAACTTTTGGAATGGATTTCAAAATTACATACATAACACTGTACTGTAATAACCACAGAACACATAGTTTAATTTCAATTACAAAAATGAACACCAACAATTCTAATCATGCATCCCTACCTAGTTGGCCCAAAAATATCAACATAAATCCAAAATGTTTGGAGCACACTGGGTACATTAAGCATTTGTAGGGTTCTAAGATTGACTCTTCATGTTTTTCCCCTCAGTGAACATCAAAGGGCTTTATCACCAAATACACAGTTTAAATTTGAGTATGCCTCAGGTATTGAAGGAAAAGATAGTGGGTGAACAAAGAAATTGACTTATATAGAAAATATTTTCTAAGGAACAATGAATAATATCTAAAACCTATGGACAGTTACGTGTGTAATACACAGATACACATCCTTTAAAACACGTAATCCTTCAAACACATGTGAACAATCTATTTTGTTTTCAAACGGCCAACTCTATTTTCTGAACTATTGGAAGAAAACAGTGGTGTATTCCACACCAGAAGGATCTAAATGAACAACAATTGTTTTGGTTAGTGTAAATGTCTGAGGGACATGAGTCCAGGGGCATATGATTTATGTGGATGAAGGTCAGGGCCATACAGGAGCCGTAAGAAGTTCTGCCTACATCACTGGCCCGCACCAAAGTTTACAGACACACAGACACCTAGGACTAACTGGACTGGAAAACAGGTACCTTTTATTACCCTGAGGAGGTCAGGAACGTTCTTTTATAACATAAAGTAATAACCAACACAACTCAGGTTCAAATGGTGTGCTTTTGTCACTAGTTAAAATTTAAATCATTATCTGCAATTTATCAAAGGCTAGTCAGGTATGACAGGTGAAGATACTATCAAAGATATAAAAAGACAGGGAGTTTGCATAACAAGATTTAACACAGTTTCATGAGCAGTAGAAACAAACAGAAACTCATCTACAAATATCACCTACAAACAAGTGTTCCTCTCTTCCAATTCTTATTTTGAAATTTTATTTTCTTTTACTTACAGTCCTACCAGATTGTCTCATTTTTGCTCCAACTGTTTTTCTGGAAACATGTGTTTCTATAAAATATAATTGCTAGAATCATTTTTCACAACAAAAAATTACTGACTAGGGTACGTAGAGTCTTGTTGCACACACAATTGCCACAGCCCCTAACAATCCAATACTCCAGGCAGAAAAAGACTTATTAATAGTAAATCCCATAAGAAAACAATTTAGTATACATAAAACATGCTCCATTAAAACATAAAACATGTTCCATTCTGTTTCAAACTTACATGTGGCAAACTTTTACATAACCAATAAATGGTACAAGAAAAGACATTTCCAGATGATGTAAAATAAAAAAATTTACTAAATACAGACTGAACCTAAAAAAAAAAAAATGAGGGCAGAAACCAGGTATATTTAAGACAGACCAATTTTCTTTCCCCTGAGAAGTGAGAAAATCTGAATACTGAATATTTGACAAACAGCTTAAAGCAAATATAACTAGTTCTTATCTTTTGAAAGAGGATTCCAAAGTCCCAAAACAAACACTTGCAAATTTTCTCTTGTGTAGCTGGCAAATTAAGAGAGGATCACAGATAAGAGGATAACGTCAGCGGTTAAAAGGGATCCACAGGACCCCATCAGAAGAGAAGCCACCAAAGTTCATCTCCATCGTTCCAGGGCATGAGACTTTGGAGGAAGAAAGAACAAAGTGGAGTCAGGGCTATTCGAGACTTAAAAGAATTTAAATGATCAGGTGATGACTTCGAACCAGCCACTGAACTGTAAACAAGACTGGCATTCAATGTAATTGCCTGTATTTCATTATTTAGCAATTATATTAATATCAAGAGACATATGTGTGAGTGTTTCACTATATTGCATACCCTGAGTCTACAGCATATTCCACCTCACTGATTCTCCTGTTGAATAGAGAGTGTGGAGATGGTCCAGTGATATCAGTGATGTACAACCCAGCAAGCACAAGAACAGGACTCTTAATACAAAAGAACACTTTCTGCCAGTGTTTATCAGGGCAAGATCATTAAGCTTTCTAAACAAGTTTCTCATTCATAAGAATAAGAATAATCCTTCTCCTGCATACTTCATAGGGGTTCTCCACCCCAACAAACAGTCCATTGAATTTGTACCTGATAATTAACTGTGGACAGGATATGGGTGGGTTCTAAGGATATATAATCCTGGCTCTTCTAAAGTTTACATTCAGCTGAAGGACCAGCATGTAAAAGACTGTAGTTATAACTACATTGAATAATGCATGTGAATATAATCTCTTAGAAAATTAAATAATACCATAAATGTAGGTTAAAATTGTGTGATTCTTTTTCTTACGTTGCATGTGTTCAAATTCACAGGAGGCAAGGGTCTGTCTTATATCAACAGGACTAGGCCTGACCCTTCTGCATGGCCACATAACAGATACTATGATTTGGGGGAAGTAATTTATTAAAAAGATGATTTAACAATATTAAGTACATTTGTAAAGGGAAAAAAATCAATCAGAAACTTATCATTGTAACAATACATTTACATTTTTGCCTAATACCTGCCAGTTATCTATATAATCGCATTCATAGAGTACACATTTTAGTACCCTTTTTTTTTTTTTTTTTTTTTTTTGCAGTACACAGGCCTCTCACCGCTGTGGCCTCTCCCGTTGCGGAGCACAGGCTCCGGACACGCAGGCTCAGCGGCCACGGCTCACGGGCCCAGCCGCTCTGCGGCATGTGGGATCTTCCCGGACCGGGGCACGAACCCGTGTCCCCCACATTGGCAGGCGGACTCCCAACCACTGCGCCACCAGGGAAGCCCTTTAGTACGCTTTTTAACAAATCTTTTTTTTTTTAAGATTTATTTATTATTTATTTATTTATTTATTTTATTTTTGGCTGCGTTGGGTCTCAGTTGCGGCACGTGAGATCTTCGTTGAGGTATGCAGGATCTTTCATTGCTGCATGCGGGCTTCTCTCTAGTTGTGGCGTGCAGCCTCCAGGGCATGTGGGCTCTGTAGTTTGCAGCACACAGGCTCTAGTTGAGGCGCTTGAGCTCAGTAGTTGCAGCACGCGGGCTCTAGTTGAGGTGCGCAAGCTCAGTAGTTGTGGCAGCCGGGCTTAGTTGAGGCGCGCGAGCTCGGTAGTTGCAGCGCATGGGCTTAGTTGCTCCACGGCATGTGTGATCTTAGTTCCCCTACCAGGGATCGAATCAGCGTCCCCTGCATTGAAAGGCAGATTCTTTACCACTGGACCACCAGGGAAGTCCCAGAGTATCTTTTTTTTTTTTTTTTTTTTTTTTTTTTTTTTTTTGCGGTACATGGGCCTCTCACTGTTGTGGCCTCTCCCGTTGCGGAGCACAGGTTCCGGACGCGCAGGCTCAGCGCCCATGGCTCACGGGTCCAGCCGCTCTGCAGCATGTGGGATCTTCCCGGACCGGGGCACGAACCCGTGTCCCCTGCATCGGCAGGCGGACTCTCAACCACTGCGCCACCAGGGAAGCCCCCAGAGTATCTTTCTGTATTGTAAACATTTTTACATGTTTATTTAAATGTACATGTTATTTACATTTTCAAAAATAAATTAGGATGATTTGTTTCTAAGTGTTCGAGAGCAGTTTAGTTCAAAATAATTTCTCATCGTTTGTGTTATCACTAACTACAACAACATAACATTTGTACTCGAATTCAAATCACTTGCTATAGCAAAGTCCCATGATTAGCTCATAATCATTTCTTCGGTACTTTCAGGTGCAGTCTAGTTACCAAAAAGAGACAATCTTGTTACAGAATGACAACTGTTCAGAGGACCCAAGCACCACAGGAAAGGAGAGTGATCACAGGAGCCACTACCATACCCTGGGAGAGTCGGATTTCAAAAAATAATAAATCTGCCTACTCCTGTCCAAATTTCTGCTTATTTTATTTTTCTTAGTTTTTGACCACCACTTACAGAAAAATACTAAATGATAATGGTGATAGTGGAGATTTTTGTATTATTCCTAATCTTTCACAGAAGGCATTCTGAAATTATAACCAGTTAGATATGAATTCATACATGCTACAAAATTTTCTTCTATTGTTTTACTAATTGTTTTTAACCAGAAATGTACCTGTATATTTTCAAAAACCACCTGAGCATCTATTGAAAATTTCTGGCAATTTTATCCTTAAAATGTTTATTGGATGAATTATATTAATAGGTATTCAAAAATTAAACTTTCTTTGCACTCCTAGAAATAACCCCATTTTTTCATACTGTTACTGTTTTAATATACCCATATATGTTATTTTTCCAGATATTTTGTTCTGAATTTTACCACCAATAATCATTTGGTAGAAATGTCCAATTTGTTGGCATAGAATTGCTTATAGTAGTCTCATGTCCCTGAAGTATTTCTGTGGTATCAGTTGTAATGTCTCCTCTTTTGTTTCTGATTTTGAGTCCTCTCTCTTTTTTTCTTGGTTAGTAAAACTGGACCCCTAGACCTTACATTACTCACAAAAATTAACTTTAAATGGATTAAAGACTGAAATGCAAGATCTGAAACCATAAAACTCTTAGAAGAAAACACAGGGGAAAAGCTCTTGATATCGGTCTTGGCAATAAATTTTAAATGTGGCACCAAATGTGGCACCAAAATAAATTAACAAAAGCAAAAATAAATTAACTGCTGGGACTACCATTAAACTAAAAAGCTTCTGCACAACAAAAGAAATAATAAAATGAACCTACAGAAAGGCAACCTATGGAATGGGAAAAATACTTGCAAACCAACTATCTGACAAGGGGTTAATCTCCAAAAAATGTAGGAAACTCATGTAACTCAATAACAACAAAAATAATAATAATCCAATTTTTTAAATGGACAGAGGACCTTAATAGATATTTTTCCAAAGAAGACATACAAATGGCCAATAGGTACATGAAAAGGTGCTCAACATCACTAATGATCAGGGAAATGCAAACCGAAATCACAATGAGATATTACCTCACACTTCTTAGGATGGCTGTTATCAAAAAAGACAAGAGATAGCAAGTGCTGGTGAGGATGTGGATAAAAGAGAATGCCTTTGTATACTATTGGTAGGAATGTAAGCTTGTACAGCCACTATGTAAAACAGTACGTAAGTTCCTCAAAAAATTGAAAATAGAACTACCATATGATCCAGCAATTCCACTGCTGTGTATGTAACTGAAGGAAATGAAATCACGATCTCAAAGGGACATCTGGACCCCCATGTTCATTGCAGCACTATTCATAATAGCCATGACATGGAAACATGGAAACAACCTAAATGTTGATAGATGGAATGGATAAAGAAAACATGAGATGGATAGATATTAATATGTTAATATACATGTGTATGTGTGTATTTTGGAACATTATCATAAAAAGAAGGAAATCCTGCCATTTGTAACACTGAAACTTAAGGACATTATGCTAAGTGAAATAGGTCAGAGAAACAGATGCTGTACAATCTCGTTTATACGTAGAATCTAAAAACCCAAACTCATGTAAACGGAGAGTAGAATGATGGCTGCCAAGGGCTGGGGTTTGGGGGAAATAGGTGAAGAAGGTAAAAGGGTGGAAACTTCCAGTTATAAGTTAAATACCTCCTGGAGATGTAATGTACAAAGAGGCGACTATAGTTAATAATACTGCATTGTATGTGTGAAACCTGCTAAGAGAGTAGACCTTAAATGTCTCACCACACACAAAAAATAAACTATATGAGATGATAGATATGTTAACTAAACATATCATTTCACATTATATACATGTATTAAATCATCACATTGTACACCTTAAACTTATACAGTGTTATATGTAAATTATATCTCAATAAAGTTGGAAAAAGTAAGTACATACTTTTAATAAAAATTTTAAGTATAAATGCATGATAATAATATCTATATCATAGGATTGAAATGAAGATTAAATGAGTGACTAAAGTATGTCTTTCAGAAAAGTTAGTTCTTAATAAGTTTTAGTAATTATTGTTATTACTATTTTGTATTATAAAGATACAATATAATTATCTACCTAGCCTATAAAAGAGAACCTCCAAAAAATCTATTAGAAAAAATGAAATAGTTTAGTAAGTGTGCTGGATGGAAAGTCAACATGTAAAAATCAATATCCATCACCAATAACCATTTAGAACATATATCTTTATAAATATCTCATTTACAATTATAACAAAAATGATAATAATCCTGGGAATAAATCTCAGAAAAAAAAACTAAGCCAGATCTTTATTTTTAAAAAAGTTTATAACCTCATGGAAGCACACAGAAGAAGAACTCGACAAATAGAGATGTGTAACATATATATGGGTAAAAAAGGCTCTATCGTAAAAATGACAGTTCTCTCAAATTAAACTATAGGATCAAAATGCACTTCCAATCCCACCAGGGTGTATGTCAGAAGCTTGAAGGAAAGAGATATCACAACCAAAGGGACAAAGTGCTGAGATGTGATGATAGTTAAAAGAAGGATGCTGTTGGGACTTCCCTGGCAGTCCAGTCCAGTGGTTAAGACTCTGCGCTTCCACTGCACGGGGCACGGGTTCGATCCCTGGTCAGAGAACTAAGATCCCACGTGCCATGCTGTGTGGCCAAAAAAAAAAAAAAAAAAAGGATGCTGTTCTCTATCCCTTCGCTACTACAACCACCACTACCTCCCAGGCTTGATGGGACAAAGGGAAGGTATGGAGTTACAGAATCCAGATGGAACTGAAGCTTTGTAGCACAGTAGCCTCCTTTTATCCACCTTGGATATGCTCCAAAACTCCCAGTGGATGCCTGAAACTTCAGCCAGTATTGAACTTCCTATACACTATGTTTTTTCCTATAGCACTAACAGACGGGTAGTGTATTCAGTGCAGATACGCTGGACAAAGGGATGATTCACGTCCTGGGCAGGATGGAGCTGGGAGGCACAAGGTTTCATCACACTACTCAGAATGGCGCATATGTAAATCTTATAAATTGTTTTCTTCTGGAATTTTCCGTTTAATATTTTATGATGGAGGTTGACCACGGTAACTGAAACCTCAGAAAGCAAAATCCTGGACAAGGAGGGGGACTACTGTGTAGGGCTTGCAGGCATAGAAGTATGCATTTACTGCCACATCTGCTAAGGGCCAGAGAGGAGGCCTGAAAAATCAATTCCCTTACCTCTCTCTTCACCCCAATCTCCTGCTGCTGTCTCCCACTGGCTAAACTCAGCCACTAGTCAGAAGACAAAGAAGCACGAGGGATGTAGCTCCATGGAGAAATGGTCAAAAGCAACCAAAGAATATCTATCCCATAGAATGTCTTATGGAACTTAACAGGCAGACTCTAAAATAATACGGACAAGTTTATAAGGACAGCCAAGACAATGAAAAAAAATAAGAATTAGTGTTACTGAACCAGGCTTATTTGCCTGAAATGCAGCAAGCCAAATGCTGAGATGCTAAGGTCTGTTTGCAGCCAAGAAAAGGAGGATTCACGAGGCAGCCAAGTGAGATGGGAGAATAAATCTCAAATCTGCCAACCCGAAGGTGAGGGGCTTGGGTTATTTATGGGATAAAGCTGAGGCACAGGGAAAGGTAACTGCAGACAAGAAAAAGGTGAGGTAATCATTCTGTGAAGACATAACTAAGTTACAGGCTTCTCCATGGGATGCACGCTCAGAAATCAGCAGCATCCGCATGCTCCGAGGGTGGAGGTTTGGGCCCTCTGACATCAAAAGGTCACAAGCGGACACTGGCGCAAGCCCATTTGCAGGGTTCATGTTCTTAACAGGCTCAAGCTCAAAGTGGACACAGCGGATTCCCAGTTCCCAAAAAAAACCTGGGCAGACATCTTGTTGTTTAGGCTACATCAGGGGTCCCCGGCACCCCGGCCTCACAGAAGGAGGGGAGCAGCCAGAGAGCTAGTGAAGCTTCGTCTGCCGCCCCCGCATCGCCCCCCGTCGCTCTCGTGACCGCCTGGCCCATTCCCCCAGCCCCGTGCGTGGAAAAACCGTCTTCCGCGAAACCGGGCCCTGGTGCCCAAAAGGTTGGGGACCCCTGGGCTACGTGACATGTGGAAGGCATGCGAATTTTTATAAAAACAATTAACAAGAGGCTAATTAGTGCAAACAGGTTACAGTTTATTATTTATTAACGGCTAATTGATAACTACACTCCGTTTCATAAGGAGTGGACTTTTTCATAACAGATAGAAAGACTGCTTATAACGGTTAAAGGATTAAGGAAGTAAGTTTTGAATTGGCATGGGATTAGACAAATAGGTCAATGGAACAGAAGAGAGAATCCACAACAAACCTATAAGTTAGCCTTACAAAATCAATGGGAAAAATTAAACTAGGACAACTGGCTGTGCACGTGGGCTGCAAAGGGGAGGACAGTGGGTTTGTACTTCAACAGAACAACAGAACTGAATTCCGACTTCCAACTATGCTAGAGACTTCAGTGCAAAACATAGTTAAAGCTTCAGGAGGAAACTAGGGGATATCTTTATAATCCCCAAGAAAAGACTACTTGAACAAGTAAAACCAACATTTATAAAGGAAATTAATAATAAAACTGAGAGTAATAAAATTTCAAAACCTCTATGTAATGAACATTGTAATAAAAAAATTTTTAAAGGGCCATCTGCCAGAAAATATTTTCAATGCATATAAATGATAAAATATTAGTGCTCACAACGTACAAATTTTAAAAATCCAAACTGAGGGGTAAGAAGAACGAAGTATTTGAAAAACCATTTACAAAAGAGAAGAATTGAAAAGTCCTTATAAATATAAAAAGATGCTCAACAGTACCAATCAGATAAAAGAAAATAAAACATGAACATATATAAACGTACATGCAAAAAATAAGAAGTCTGATAATACTCCATACATGGCTGAAGGGCATGTAATCTGCTACAACCATATGGAGAGAGACTTTGTAATATCTGTGAGGACAGACAGGTCTATGAAGATCTATTGAAAATAGAAACTGCTCTCTCAACACTGTGACCACATTTTCACAATTCTACTACATGTTTAAGTATCTGTAACTAATATATAGAATTACATTTTTGTAGGTAAAATTGTAAAAGTGATATAACATTATAATTATCTTTTACAACCTTCTTTTTCACTCAAGCTAAATTTTACAGATTTATCTACCTCGACATGTAAATTTTAGGTCATTCATTTAACTTCTATATAGTATTCAGCTGCATCGAGATACCATAATTGATGATTTTTAGAATTTTTAAATTAATACAAAGATACTCTCATAAACTCATGTCTCTTTGTGCCCACATGCAAGAGTTTTTCTAGAAATTAAATCGCTGAATACTCCCAGAAATGTAATGTCATACAATTTGTAGACTATACTAGTAAGATATCCAAGAGATATGATAAAAAGATAAGGCACAGCCCAATACATGTTTAGTAAAAGGTGTATGTTCTAATACAGCTGAGCATAAATATATAGGATATATACGAGCATAAAATGTCTATATTTTGGCTACATCTCAGGAAGAAAGTCAATACTTTTGAGTTTGGAGGGAATTAAAGAGAGCCTTTCACTTTTTACTAAGATATTTCCATATTGTTTAAACTTTTTACAACAAGCCTGTTTTACCCTGTAGTTTTATAGCTACAAAACCATTGAAAAAATCCACATTTGTTCTTTTCTTTTGCATTATGTTTATTATCCTACTATGATATAGTAACAATACCCTTGGATATCAGATTGAATGTTTGTTGTCTATGATTCACAAACTAATAATTAAGCAAATAATCCATCTTGCAAATAAAGTTTCCTTCATATTGCTATTATCAAAGTGTTGCGCTCTCATCATTGAAAGTTCTAAAAATAAAGAGAAAAAAGGAAAAATAAAAGCACTCACTGTAAATTGATACCAATTATGAATAAATGCATTAATTAATTCATTTGGAGGTGGTAGTGGTAGTTGTTGCCAACTTTCTTAGTTTCTCATGCAACTAAATCTTCAAATTTCATTCACACCTAAAAAGTACCAAGACAACATAGAGTATCTAATACTAGCTTTAATAATGGTATGAACTACTTTTATTAAATACCTACTATTTATTAGGGAATTTCCTTACTACCTTTGATCTTCTTAACAACCCTAGTAGTAGGAAGGTACTATTATCCATGGTTTTTTTTGTTTTTGTTTTGTTTTGTTTATTTTGCGGTACGCGGGCCTCTCACTGCCGTGGCCCCTCCCGCTGCGGAGCACAGGCTCCGGACGCGCAGGCTCAGCGGCCATGGCTCACAGGCCCAGCCGCTCCACGGCATGTGGGATCCTCCTGGACCGGGGCTCGAACCCGTGTCCCCTGAATTGGCAGGCGGACTCTCAACCACTGTGCCACCAGGGAAGCCCTATTATCCATGTTTTGCAGATAAGGAAGCCAACATTCAAACATGTTAAGCAATTTGATTAGTGTACCTCCCTAATGAGTGGGGATTTCAATGACTTAAGAGTCTGAGCTTTTTCCGGCTACCACTGTGTACCATTCCTCTAATAGGAATACTGAGTCTTTCTGTTTAAAACCAATTTTCAAAATTTCTTTATATAACAAATATTAACCTAAGTAAAGTATAATAATTTTTCATTCACTGAAAAACTCATGTAAAAGCACTGCATCTCTAAAAGCATGGACACCCCTGGCACCCACATGGTGAAGTGCACATGATCAAATTACACCGCAGCTGCTGAGTAGCACCCCAATCAGGGCTAAGGGGCTTGTGAGTTCAGAGTCTGTATTCCACACAACTGTTACCACCATATAAAAAAAAAAAAATAAAAGGAAGGCAAAAAATGTAGAGAACTCTTTGCTCTTCATGAAAATACATAAAAGTTGGCAATATTAAATTGTTCTCTTACTTATTAGGACAAGTTAGGATAACGAACAATTTCCTTAAAACAATTCATTTGAAACAAACATGATTTTGGATCCCAGTAAGAAAAAGCCAAACATGTTGTCTCTTATACTGTTGAGAGGCACATTATTCAAATAATTTTTGCACTAGATGTATCACCATAGAGGGTAACTTAGCATGAAATAGAAGATTCCTTTCACATCATTTTTTCTCTATGATTAATTTTATCATAAAGTATATATATCATGCAGAAAAATGTTAAAAAATAACAAACACCCACAAAAAGAACCCTTCAAATTTAACAGAGGTTATCACTTTGAAGTTTGCTTCAGGTATTCATTTTTTCCATTCAAGAAGTATTTATTTACATTTTTATTATTAAAATAAATAACACTTACTGAAAAGTTATTTGGAAAATAAAAAGTAGGAAATCAACTAACCATACTCCTATGACTAATACCAATATTTTGAAATACTTCCTTTCATTGTTTAAAGGAAAACAGTTTATTGTAATTAGACTTCAAATACTAAGATCCCTTTTACATGTCCTCAAAATATAGCTTTGGGCTTTTGGGGTTACTGGGCAATATGTGATTAAAACAAATTTAACACTTTTTGCATCATTTTTAACAATTTCTGTAAGTTGACAACTATGGTTCATCCCCATAACAAAAGTCCATGAAAATAGTATCTATTGTCATTGCTTTTAAGACTTCTTTTCTTACTTTTGGTCTACAAAAAATAGGGGAAGGGATTTTTGTAAGTTTGTTTTTCTGAGCATAGGGGTGGTTATCCTCCACCATCATAAGGAACAAATCAAAGAGTCCCAGACTTTAGCTTTTATACTTGTTATTCAATATCTTAATAATCTGCCCAATTAATTCCCCCATTTCTGTCTAATTCTCTGGAACAAATCTTTCTTTCATGTTGTACTTGCTAAAGCAATACTTGTATATCCATTTATTTAATAAACTTTTTAAAATGAGACATACAAGATTAAGAGATTTCATAAAAGATTAAGTTTAAAAGTAACATAAAAATAAACCAAGTTATCTCATCAAAAAGAGAGAATAACTAGCAAGAGCTGTTATATATATTATGCTAAATCTTAAAGGGTCATTTCACACTGTGTCTGGAATATAACTCTGGATTCTATTAAGGCAAAATTCCTGAGACATATCAAAGGAAATATGGTTCTAAGTGGAAAATAATTTGTCTCTAGTCCCTTGAATTTTAAATTAGAGAGAAATTAGCAGAACCAGAATCCAAACTTATGTGGGTACATAGGCAATTTAACTTTATTAAAATCTCAGTGCAGGAAGTGACTTGGGACTGAGTAATTAAATGTGGCCAGGCACCGTGCTGCAGTACATCCATGTAGATGCCTTCTATGCTACACTGTTAAAAGCAACCGTATGTAAAATTTTAGTTGAAAAGTCTACCTACAGTTCTACCACCCTACAAATCGACAGATAACTAGTAAAGGTACATAAATTTTATAGCAATGTAAAACTACTTAGACACATAGAACTTAAAAAGCCTTTTATACAGTTTTTAAGATCTCATGAGCTAGGACAAATAAATAGAGCAACAAATAAATGAATATCTCACTCCCTTTTCTTTTCAACTCTTTTTAGAAATGCACTAATTTAGAATGATCCGTTCCTACAATTCTCACATTTTTCAAATATTCATAACTTTTACTATTTGTTAGTCTATATATTATACAGCGTTCTCCCCAGATGCCTCGCATATTTCTTTTTTGCTAATGCAGCCTCTCATTTATTTATGAGGCTCCTCCTTACTGCCACCATCACACACACACACAGTTACACACACACATGCACACACACTTCAGTCGTCATCTGGAACGTTCTGGGACAGCCCCTCGTATGTCGCACATCTCCTCAACCATATCACACTCCCTCCTTCAGGCTGCCTACAACTCCTTCAAAATTGTCAAACTTCCCCCAACAACAGGGCCCTGAGCACAGTCCATTTGTCCCTCTGTTAGAAGACTCTTTCCTTCTCTTGCTGCCTGATTAACTCTCACCCTTCTGCTGTCAGCTCAAGTGTCCCCTCCTCAAGAAGGCTTGGCCAGACCTCTCCTATAATAGCTGAACTAAGTCAAACCCCCGTTACCGGCTTTCTAATCAGTGTGTACCTGTCCTTCAATGCATTCACTCTCCCACATGTGCAATCTGCTTGTTTGAGTGTTTAATTAATTTCACAAAATAAAACTCTCCAAAGAGGCAGGAATCATGCCACATTTTTCAATCATCATATCACCAGGACCCAGCTGAGTACAGGATGTAGAGTGGATCACCAGTAAATATATATTAAAAGGAAGTAGAAAAGAAGGGAAGGAGGGAAATTAATCATTAAGTCAACAGGTGACCTCATAGTTACTAAAAGAATTATTTAAATGGCCCCATTTGGTGACTTGAAAAATGATGACTTTGTAAATAAAATACCTTTGAGAAATATGTTTTTACTTCTTCCTTATCACTTTTCTCCCACTGTAAATGGATGTGGCTTAGGCTTTAGTCCTGATTCTTTTTCTTTCTTTTTTTTTTTTTTGCTTGTTTGTTTTTCATTTTCCTCTAGAGAAGAGAAGCTAATTTACCACATACTTCAGGCCAAGCTTCCTTCAAAAGCAGTGGCTGAAATAAAAATTTACGTGCAAATAGTATAAGGTGATCTCAGAGAATAAGAAAGAAGCCCCAGGTAAAGTGAAACAGGCAAAGAATAAAAGCCACTACGGGTGTATGGAGTTGGGTCATGATCATGGCCATCTGAGGTTCCACACAACCTGGACCTTCTGAGGCCCCATAGAAAGTCTCTCAGAACTGCCCACTTGTCCCACTCTTCCCACTTCTAGGCTGCACTGCACTTCCAGGGGCAGGGGTAACACATGCTGGTAAATCACAGACCAGAAAGGAAAAGTTCTCAGCACAAGCTCAAGGTGCAAAGTCAACACAACTGAGTCACAGCCTTCTTACAATGTCTGCCACAGTCACAGACAGAATCAGAAGTGAGGCTGAAGGGAGGTCAGGAAGGGCCCAAGAGGCATGTGATATGCCTGTGAGAATCAAAGCTCTGATCTTCAGAGTGTCAGCCCCAAATAGCGAGCCAGCAACTCCACAGTGCCTACTTTATCACTCCCACCAAGCATTACTCAGTTTCCTGATGGACCTTAGGACACTGAATAGAAGGCAGAAAAAGAGTTCATTCTGGGCATTCTCCAATTTCCACGTGATTGTGTCCCAAAACTTCAGTGGTTTCTTACATGTTACCTAGAATATATATATCACTTAGAAATAGCATTACATATTTTAGTTCACCTTGAGTATCCATCCATCCACAGACGGATTCAATAAAACGTCTAGGCTAATCCATAGAAGTATAGTTAAATTAGGTCATGCTTTAAGTATATTGTTAAAGACATTATTTCTAAAACAACTGACCATCATTTGCAACATTTCTTCTGGAAGAAATATATTCTGAGTTTCATCGATATACCAATAAGAAAAAACTTGATATACTATTAACTTGTTAACTCTATTACATGCATATGACAAGCTATCAGTCTGTATCTTTGCTTTCCAGAGTAACAATTCGAAAAACAAGACAGTTGTTTCTACAAAGAACGAGGCTCTAGACTTCCCACATTATTCACTCCTTTTATGTAGAATTTATTTGTAAATTAAGATGAGTCCTAAATCATGGGGTGCTTATGTTCAAAAAGGAATGTTATTTTTTATACACACGTGTGTCTGTGTGTGTGTTGTGTGTATCACTCCTAAGAGGAAGAAGTTTCACCAATTTATTGTGTTTACTTACCGTGAATGTAAATTTACTAGCTATTTGAATCATTGTCTTTCACTGTTGCTAAATTCCATCTCAAAAAGGAAACAGTCAAACTGTTTCCAAATCATATTGTACAAAATATGACTACAGTATAATTATAATATATAATTAGTAGAATCTGACCTCTTTTTATGACAATACTTTTTTAAATCAAATGGGTTTGGAGTTAGCTGTATTGCCTAGGAGCCCGTAAGGCTGAGATTACTAACTCCAGCTTTATCACAAAGTAATGATCTTGCATCTCTACACATCTATTTTGTACTCAGTGAAAAGTGATGACTCACTTCAGCTGAAAGTTAAGGTGGAGTAACTCACAGTGACCAACATTACCACCTGGAACAACTAGAAAAGCCAGATATAAGAAAAAAATCTGTTAAAAACTATTGAAGACCTGAAGAAGCCAAGACTAGAGGCTTCAAGACTCCAGATAAAGGAAGCACTGAAGAAGTAAACTGAATTGTTGAGGGTGCTTTTCTCCCCTGGAATGGAGAATGGGGGCATTTGTCATTCTAAACACATGGCAAAAGGTTGAGAATATGGGCTTTGCCTGAGCAAAGGACTACTGAGATGGGATAGAGAATCCAGAAGAAATTTTTGCTTTGAGGGTGAAAGATAAAAGATTAGATATAGAACAGGCCGAGATCCCAGTGAGAAACAAATGATGAAGCACCAAACTGGCACATGCCTGGTTTTACCCACATGCTCGTATGATGTTGCATGTATGATTAGAAGCTAAGACAGTAAGAAGAAAGCTTCTGAAAAGAAGAGCAGGATTCTCAGAAGTCCTGCCCTGACTGTGTTTAGTACTTGTGAATGTGCCCGTGGAAGGCTCTGGATGTCCGTGCCTTGGCAGCTATGTAACCCTGCAGGGGATGAAGTCTATTTGCACTGGAGTTAGCTCTATCACCCATTGGATTACAATGACTGTCCACCACTCCATTTTATCTGCTTAGCAGAAGAAATGTTGACAACTCTTTGGTCTTGGATGAATCTGTCTGGAGCCTCTACAATTTTTATACACAATTACTAAAATCAAGAGTAAAGAGAGTCTCTGAAAGAAGCTCACAGTAATCCAGTTATTGGCATTAGCATAAAAAACTTTAAAATAATTTTGATTAGCATGGGCAAAGTAACAGGAAAAGATAGAGAAAATAGATAAATTGGTATCCATAGAAAAGAATGAAATACACATTTGAAAACTGGAAAAAAAATACAATAATTAGAGTAATAACCCATAGATGAGCCTGAGAGCATAACAGGCATAGTGTAGGTGATGATTAGTAAACTGGAAGAAAAGGTCAAAGAAAAATTTCCAAATAAGCATAGAGAGAAATAAAGAGTGGAAAGTAGTGAAATAAGTATAAGAGCCATGCTGGGCACAGTGAAACCATGTATTAAACATATAATTGAGATCTCAGAAAAAGAAAAGAGAATGGAGTAGAGTATCAAGAAGGCACTACAGGGCTTCCCTGGTGGCGCAGTGGTTGAGAGTCCGCCTGCCGATGCGGGGGACACGGGTTCGTGCCCCCGTCCGGGAGGATCCCGCATGCCGCGGAGCGGCTGGGCCCGTGAGCCATGGCCGCTGAGCCTGTGGGTCCGGAGCCTGTTCCCCGCAACGGGAGAGGCCACAACAGTGAGAGGCCCGCGTACCGCAAAAAAAAAAAAAAAAAAAAAAAAAAAAAAAAAGAATGCACTACAAATTTCATTTGATGAGAGACATCAACCAACAAATTCAAGAAGTTCTGCAAACTCCAAGGAAGTTAAACCAAAAGAAAATCATACCCAGGCGCATGCATCATAGTAAAAGTGAAAAAAAAAAAAGTGAAAATTTTAAAGTCAGCCGGAGACAAAGACCCATTATCTTTAAAGCAACAAGATTGAGAGGTCTGATGGAAGCCAGAGTCAAAAGAATAACAAGGTAAAGTGTTGAAAGAAAACAACTGCCACATAAAAATTTTATACCCAGCTTAAATATTCTTTAAAAATAAAGGCTGTATAAAAATATTTTCAGACACACACACACACAAATGAGAGAATTTGTTGCCAGGAAAGTTGCAATAATAAAGATATATAACAGCCTACTTAACAATTTTTATTAAGATTATAATAAATGAGTTGTCAAGAATGCCACTAATTAAAAATACCAGATGCTTAAAGTAGAAATCAGAAACCAAATTCACCTTTATATAAATTTACTTCTTTAACTGAAAATACCTTGTTTAAAAGTTAACTAATAAAGAATATTTGTTAGATAGTTCTTCCTCTATTTTTAAAGTCACTTTTGCACATTAGCTCATTTAGTGTACACCACTCCCTGTGAGAAAGGCAGAGCAGATACTATCTTTATTTTGTGTAAAATGAAAGTGTTATCCAAGAAGTTCAGAGACTTGTCCTCAATTAGATGACAAAGTCAAAGCTAGAACACATTTTTCTTACCCAGTGCTCAACATTCTTACACTGGGAAGTGGAAAATGAATTAATAGTATCAAAGGAGTCCATTAAGTTGCAAAATGTGTCCAATACATAAAAAGGGGATAACTTTGGCTTCTGAGGATTTTTTCTCAATTTTTAAAAAATTTTATTTTTAAAAACTGCATTGACAAAATTACCTTACCCCTATAAATGTCATCACACTCCTGAATATTTTCAACTATTCCATACTGTTGGTTTTCACTCTTAAATTATAATTCCAAGAAAAGGCTGAAATGCCAAAACCTTTCAGCCAAAAGGCTTTTACTAAACAACTTCAATATCCAAGGCCTATACAAAAGTTAAAGTCATGATGCTTTGTGATCCATAAAGCATCCTTAAGCTAGAATTTCAATTACACCACAGAAAATACCATAAAACAAACTTCTGATTGGGTTCAAGATTTAATTTAGCCTCAAGGAAGGTGAAGAGACTTTTACTGTATCACAGAATTCCTACACTACCTGTTCAAATCAGACAACTGAAACAACAAACCAAGAGGCCACCAAATAGTATAGACTTAATCCTCATACATAATCTTTTCTTGGAAATCTTCCAGTCTTCTGACATAGTGCTCTTTTTCCATGACCTTGAAACATCACTGTTGCCTACTCTGGGCAACATACTATAGCTTTGTTTTTGCCTTACAACTTCCTCTTCTTCCTCTCATTTTTCCCAATTCAGAGTCCTTGTGTAACAAAATAGCCAAAATATTTGTGAAATATATTAAAGAACATTATGAGAATATTACTTCAGGGCTTCCCTGGTGGCGCAGTGGTTGAGAGTCCGCCTGCCGATGCAGGGGACACGGGTTCGTGCCCCGGTCCGGGAAGATCCCACATGCCGCAGAGCGGCTGGGCCCGTGAGCCATGGCCGCTGAGCCTGCGCGTCCAGTGCCTGTGCTCCGCAACGGGAGAGGCCACAACAGTGAGAGGCCCGCGTATTGCAAAAAAAAAAAAAAAAAAAAAAAGAATATTACTTCATACATTTTTAAAAATAATTTTGTACTGCCTATCAAATATATTAAACAATATAGATTTCTAAGATGCTTACACTATCTGAGGACTTTCCTCACATATTCTAGTGTGTGTGTGGTGAAGTATCAGAGCATTTTTACCTGCTTGGATAAATATTTTTGAAACAAAAGGTTTCAGACATAAAGTATAACCTGTTGCCTTAATGTACATTTTCATTCACCATATAAAAGGAGTAAAATGTCTTATCGTTAAAGGAAATATCATTTGCCAAAAACCATGAGCCAAATACCATACACCTCCTGCTTATCTCTGCTGGCTGACTGTCAGATCAGGATTATATATTTTACATAAATGTACATTATTATGTCCGGTGCACATCATCACATGAGCACATCAGTTAACCGTACATTCACTGGGCTAGTTTCAAAGAGATTTTGGTATTACTATATTTAAGCAGAACAGCCAATATGAGCAACAGTCTCTCTAAGAACCTTCATGTAAAGCTCCTTAAGCTTTACTACAAAGAGATGAGCACAACAAAGTTAGAAAGAGAGAAAACTTTTGAAGAAACTGGTGGAGCCCTTTCTGATACGAAGTCAGGAAACAAATAATGAAGTAAAAATTATTTCTGAATCACGGGAGAAAATGTTGCTTCCAAACCCAGAAGTTCTGGATAAAGATAGGCTCTCTTTGGTTATATCACGGGTCTGTCAACAGAACACAACACAATCAAACATTTAATTATGTCCTCCCCAGAAAGAGAAAGCAGCATGTAAAAGCCACAATGAGCAAAACTGATGTGACATCCTCTGAGACCCATCTTCGTTCCACGGCTTATATTTAGTAAAACCTCCCTCTATGATGTCACCTAGTTCCTTTTTCACTTCCACCGCATTTCTTACTCCAACAATTTTCTATCAAGTCTGTTCTGAAAAGACCTCAAGTTTATCACAAGAGCTTGCACTGATCAAAAAAATTCACTTTGATGCCTCTGTTCTGGAAAAGCTTACTTAGGAATGCCTGTCTTTAAAGGAAAAGAAACATTCTAAAGGAAAACCAGCAAATCTTTTTTTAATAAAAAGGCAATAAAATGACCCTCCGAATTATGACTGTGATTACTTCCTTATACCCTTGTACTATGTTAGATGCTGGAATATCGAATTCGTATACCAAGAATCTCGTTAGTACTCCGAGGTAATTTATTATACACTAAATTCATGAATATGAAATAGCTCTTAAAATTTTAAATATCTTACATGGCAATGACAGTAGATGAAACCCCAAAACAAAGTAACTGAGCCCCAAAGTGGCAAACTTTCACTTTCTTTCACCTTTTCCACCAAGTGTTTCTTTTGGAAATAAACTGACTTTAAAATCAAATATTCCGATAGGTTTCGCTACTTCTCTAAAATCTGAAAATTGGACTCTCCCCAGACAGAAGAAATTCACGGGTAAAAGGTGCGTGGAACCCCCAGGCAGCGAGGAGGCGTGGGTGTGGGCACCGTGGCTTCCAGCTCTCAGAGGCAGCCCAACTCTAAACGAAGGGACGTGAGCAGGTTCCCACTCTTTCCTCGGTCAGCCCACAAAGCTCTGTAACAGAACAGATTCCGACCCCAAAAATATTTAGCAAGCGGACCTCTTCCGGCACTACTGAATAACAAAAGGGATTGCCAGGAAGACGTGGATCTCCCTAACTACATACTGCACGTGCCTCTAACTGCATCCACCTGCCACCAACAATCCTCAGGAAGAGCGCTTCGTAAACCAGAAAACAAAGCGCGAGGGAGTCCCGCTAAGTTTGCCCTTTCACTCGTATCACCTGGGGACAGAACTTGGGCGTCTTTCTGCCTCGACCGGTCACTTCACTTCCTGGAGCTTAAGAAGCTCGCTCTGCACCTGGACAACTGCGACACTCACCCTCGGGCGGAAGACCCTGCTGGGGTCTCAGTCCCGCCGGCGGCAAGAACACGACGGCATCCCCGCCAGGCTGGTGATGTCGGGACGCGATCCCCCCTCGACAGTGGCCGAGAGCCCGCGCAGGGCTGAGCGCCCCGGCGCTCACCCGAAACAAAGGCTGCGCTCGGCGGCCCGCGGCGCGCGCCCTCCCCGGGGAACCGGCGTCTGAGCCCCTCAAGCCCGCACTCAAGCCTCACGAGGGACTGGCATCGATTCCGCGCTGCCCGAGGGGCGCGGTCGGGCACTAGCACGAAGCCGGTGTCAGCTGCTGCCGCGCACCGGGGGGCCCACCAGAAAGGGCCGGCACACAGGGCGAGCACCGGCGGACGGGCGGGGGCGACCGCCCAGGCAGCCGCTGAGGAGGCGGGTCCTAGCAGCCCCGCGGACGCCGACCCGGACCTCCCGCTCCCGCGCGGACCCACCGAGCACGGGCACCTGCTGCCTGCGCTCCCGGGCGGGCGCCGCGCCGAGCCCCGCTTGGGTCGGAGACCCAGGCTTCCGGGACGGCGGGCTGAGGGGCTGCGAGCTCGCACCGGCGCTGGCTGGAAGATCTTCGCGGTCACTCACCGGCGGAGGGAGAAGCCGCTCAGGCGGCCGCCCGGCTGCGCGGAGCCCGCCTCCCAGGGCGCAGGCATCCTCCCATCCTTTGTCAGCAGCGGGCGGAGCGCTCCTCTCCGGCAGGCGGACGGCCGGCCGGCGGCAGGCAACCGGCTCCGGTTCCGCTTCCCAGCCTCTCCCCTCCTCTCCCCCCTCCCCTTCTCCGTCCCCCCGGCAGAGCCGGCACTCACCCGCTCCCATGATGTCATCCGGCGGAAATCTGCCATGCTCAAAGACTGGATAAGCCGGCGCGCACGCGGGGACGCAGCGCGGGCGGAGGCGGCACGGGGCCCGAGGCGCACCCGGAGCCCTCCCGGACAGGGCCGCCGGAGTCAAGGGCAGTACAGGGAGGGGTCTGCCGCGCGGCGGCTCCGAGGGTGAGTGCGCGCAGAGTGAGGGTGGGTGGAGCCCAGGAGGAGAAGTGCGGTCGCAGCTGCGAAGATTCCTATCTCGGTGCTTGGATTGACGGCAGATGCTTAGGGTGAGGAGAAAGTTTTTCGGCGTCTCAGCAGTTTATGCGCCCTAGCACGCGGACGGACACCTATGTTGCAGTCTGGAAAACCCTAGCACGCGGACGGACACCTATGTTGCAGTCTGGAGAATGACCAGAATCCCCGGGACACCGGAGCCCCAACCTCAGCGAGAGAGTTTAGGATGTCTGGCCGGCGGCAGCCTCAGCGACGAGCCGCTGAAAGGATGAAGAAAGGCGTGTCCTGTTTGTGGGTGAAAGAATCTGAAGCAAAGCATTGGGAAACTAGGGGGGCGCGATGACCCAGGAAACTAACACGGAAAAACCTCGGCTCCCCAGAGAGAAGCTAATGGCAGACATTCACCCGCGGTCTTAGTTTGTTGCTCCTTTCCTCCCCACCACTGTTGGGCACTCTAGAGGTGACTTCCTCGTGGCCTCGCCCAGGGACTGCCCTAGCTGATAAAACCATTTAAATCACAAGAGGTTCTTTAAGAGCCATAAAAGATGTAATATCAATTCTTTTTACTTAATATTCTTTATAAAATCAATAAATGTTTTATTAGAGGAGTAAGCAAACAGTACTTCTGAAGATTTCCCTGTATTAAGGGAAACACACACGCGCGCGCGCGCGCGCCAGCCAAATCTGAGACCCAGCCCTACATCAATCTAGGGCAGCTTCATGTTAAAAACTCTGGCTGTTCAGAGAACAGAGTCTGACATGTGAGAGTTTGTGCTCTTATTAATCAGCGCTTCGGGGAGTCTATCGAGACCCTCAAGATTATCCACCACTCTCACCCCTGGAAGAAACTAAGGTTGCAGAGGAGACCACCAACGGCCAGTGCTAGTGAGGCAGGCTGTCCTGAGAGTGCCTAGGTGGGAACATGGGACTCTGCCTGCGGGTTCATCCACCATCATCCTTTAGAAGGAGAGACTAGGAACAGCATTTATTGTAAATATGGGTACAATGAGGAACTCCTTAATCTTTGTAAATACAAGGCGGAGGACTCAGTAGAATAACAACCTGAAGGCTATGTGCTGTATTCAACAGGTGTTAGGAATTATGAAATTGTGAAATTCACTGGGACTTTCCTTAAGAAAAGTTAATACACTTTGAAAGCAAGATCAGAAATTTTTTTAAAAATATATCAAAAAGGCCATGAAGTACATAGTTTGCAAATAATGTAGGAAATCTATAAGTGTTAACTTGCATTTATTTATTTTCAAGTTAAAATATTTTGGGTATCATTTATATATATATATATATATATTAGAAACATGTATTTTAACATCCTCGTTAACAATTCTTACTCTTTTTTTAGATTAAAATAAACTTTTAAGGATAATGACATTCTTTCCTGCAAATCAAAGTACAAAAGGACATAAAATGCAAACAACTTTTAGAAACAAGTATTTTTAAATAGCAAAATCATGAAGATTTTTAAAATTCAGGGCAACTAGGAAATAAACTAGATAGAAAAAACTAAGAGAGGTAAGAATTTGGTAATGTAAGCAATGACCCTCTTGGAGAATAGAAGAACGATCTAATTGCTTGAAAGAAGGTAATTAGAACTGCTAATGATGCTGTTCTAAGTATATCAGAAGGTCAAGTTGTAAACCTTCCTTCCTAGATTGCTTCTCTGATCCCCATCTGTCTTCATTGCCTCCGTTTATCTTGACGTTCTTCAGCGTTCTCTGGACTAAGACACAAGTGTGGAGACAAGAAGAAGGTCATAGGGACTTAGCAGATCTGGGAAACTGAGACAAATAACCAAAATGATCAGAAAATGTGTCCCTCAACTTTTATTTTTTTTATCACTGCTCTAAAGGGTTAAAGCAAAACCTCTATCTCTTACTTTAAGAAAAATGAAATGCATTCCTATGGGTTCATTTATCTGGTCCTATGGAAAAGTCTCCAGTTATATAATTCTGGCCTTCTTTGAGAATTAAAATTACTGTGCTGTGGCCTTCGCTGTGGCCCTTGATCTTAGCAAAGTGAATTGACTACATCTCTACGAGAACTTTTTCTGTGTGTTAACCTACCAAGATCCTTGCCTCTGTCACTGACATTTCCCACTTCTAAACATGCTTTTTTCTTTATTTATAATTTTTTAAGTCATGCTGTTTGAATATTTTAAGATATTTTTATCCAAATGGACGGCTATAAATAACTAAGATAAAAAAACATTCAATTGTTACATTGAAAAAAGTATCACAATTCTTAGAAAAAAATTACATCTGAAGTCATATCTTATAAATCTTACATTAGAATTTCATTTAAATGGTGAATATATTAAACGTTGAAACTGAAGATTCAGAGGGAAAATATTAACTTTGCCCCAATTATTGATGCTTGGCTGCACTATTTTCATATTGATAAATGATTCTCTTCACAAAAACAATGACTGTTCAGGGGGAAAATAAACACATTTTAGTATTTTCTCTTGTGGATTTCATGAAATGTAAAATTTTTACACTCTGGTTCTATCCTAATTAATAGACTCATTAATAGCTAGTGACTTTTTAAAACAAGCTTTCATAGATGTGAATTTGTTAATACATAATAAGCAAAACTAATATTATTAAGCCCTTATTATATGTCAAATACTGTGCTAAATGCTTACATGCATATGCCCCTTTGATTGTTAAAATTGCCCCATGACATGAATGTCTTATTAACCTCTCTTGAAGATGAGGGAACAGATACCTAACGGGGTTACAAAAGTTGTCCAGGTAACTAAACCAGTAACTAGTCAAAGTTAAGATTTTATTATATCAGCCTAAACGCATAAAGCCTGCCCTCATAATGGTACACTAGCAACTTTTAGATAATTTTTCCTCTGAAAAAGTAAAAGCATGCTGATTTTCTATATACGTATCCTATTTAGTGAGGTGGACAATATGCCTTTGTGAACTTTGCCGTCAGTTACTAAATCCATCACAAAATTTATTTCCATTATCCCTGTTAATGAAATGCTTCCAAAGTTATTTACAAAGAAAAGGAATCTCAGGATACCAAATACATTTTAGTTTCTAATGTATCCTTAAAGAGTTTCAGACAGAAAGCAAGGTGCAGTGATTTTATACTTGGAGACAGATCACTGTAAAATGAAATAAAAAAGAAAAAAAAACATTAACAATTTAAATAATGACAAAGACTACCTCAGCAACTATCTTCTCTATATAGTTAGTCCACTAGTGGATCTGAGAAGGCAAACTGCATCACCCATCCAAACAAAGGCTTCCCTCCCTATTGTGGATATTAAGAAGGAAAACAGATCATTTTACACATTGTATCTCAAAGGACCCATATGTTTTTTATCATAGAAAATAATATTCCCTGGGCACAGATGTATAACCAAGCTTCTTTAAATAGAAAGTTTTAGTATATAGATTTTTCCAAAATCCTGTTTTATCTCAACTTTTTGATAATTGGGTGATATTCAGCAACTCTGCTAACAAGGATTATTTGAATGGATTTGTGGAAAGTTTAAAAGGTACACATCACAGATTATCATTCTTTGAAGGTACGCTGCTAACCTAGCTTTTTGTATTAATTTCTCATTTATGAAATAAAAATGTAAACAAATAATGGGACTCCTTACATTCATAACATATGTTAGCAGACCAACTAATCTATTGCACACATGTGATATAAATATTAATGTTATCTTGACTCTGGCTTCAGAATGTTCTTCTGTCATTAAACATGCTTTTTTACAGGACAGGAGGCTTGTCCCATTCTTATGCTCATTTTCCAGGTGCTCTGTCTATGGTGTCTGTAGCAGGTCACTGGCACTAACATGACATAGAAATGGTCATAGAGGAACCACTTTTGCTTAAGGGTGGATGAAAGGATGAGGGAAAGTTCTCTTGAAATGGGCATACTGCTTGTGAAAGGAAAGGGAAGTTATGTGTAACAGCGGCAGGCTTTGAAAAAGTGTATGTATACAATCTCTTCTTTAAAAAAAAGTATTTGAAAAGTAGAGAGGCTGATTTATCCATGCATATGTTAGTTCTTCATCATAATAAGTGGGAATTTTTCTTAATCAAATGCTCATGGTATTCAGCTGTCATAATAGCATGAATGATCTGCCTTCAATATTTCCACCCATATCCCATGATCATGTATATATCTTCAAATGACTTCAATTACCTTGGCTGACTCCATTTATAAGCATGGAATTAAGGACAACACAGAATGAAATATTCACAACAGGGAGATAGTTCTCTGATTTTTGAGTCATAGTTCTTAATCTTTATAGCATACTGCTTTTCTAAGGCTATATCTTTTTTAACTATCATGGGAGAAAACACTAACAAACATATTTCCTAAGGAAAGACCCTAATAGGCATTCCTGATTTTCCAAGTCAACTTTAATTCCTGAAGTACACCATACACTGAGAGGCATATGGAAAGGGCTCAGAGTGCTATGACCTTGCGTCTGGACCTGACTCTCTTATTGATGTCTTTTATGATTTAAGCAATTTATTTAACCTAGCTACCTTATCTTTCTCATTTGGGAAAGGAAGTTAATGACATCTGTCGTACTTGAGAGGATTTTATAAGAAAAGAAAGTAGAGTTGGAAGTGTGATATAAAGGTAGGGTAATAGTTTTAATAAATCTAAATGGGCTTCCCGAGCTGTGTCTTGTACAGATAGAATGAACATTCAGTCATGTGTGGTTGATTCTGGTGACTAGAACAAGAAGTAGGAGAAGGTAGAGGAAGAGAGAAGAAAGGAAGATCTAGTCTGTTGGCGAGCCTTCCAACAGATGTAAAAATAGAGCAGTGAAAAGAGAGTGGCTTTCAAAAAGGTTCTAACTCCAGTTTTGCCATTTAACTAGATTAATATCTTAATCTCTCTGAACCTCACTTTCTCCTGTAAAACGCAACCAAAGTTATTTTTTCTTAATTTATTGCAACGTTTCTGAAATCAAGATATGTGTGTACTTCTAGAGTAATTTTAATACACTGTTATTTCTCACCACTCCTACAAAGTTATTAACTATAACAAGAATTGGTGATAAAGTCTCAAAGAAATAAGATGCTATCTCAAAGAAGGAAGGAGAAGTTAATTTGTTTTATTAATACTACACCCAAACACCCTGAACAGGATCTGGAAACTCTCGGTTGAATGAATGAATATATGACTGGATCATCATGATGATTAAGTAAAAATAACAGAATGATAATACCTAGGATGGTGTCTGGCATTTAGCAGCTGATCAGTAACTGATATAGCCCCAAATCCTGGATTCGGAGACTAACTGCATTCTAAAAGTTTTTATTCATTTATCCTTTTAGAAAGAAAAGAGTATATAATGTATTTTGTGTAATATCCCCACAGTGGTCGAGGTAAGCACCCTGAAATCAAACACAGCAATATGTCTGCAGTAAAATATTGAAGGTTCACATCCAGCTTGATAAAAGAAGCCATGAGTCAGTTCAGGTCATGTTGTACCAAATGAGTCATGAAAATGTTTTCAATATTCAGAGATTTCTAGATTTTAGAATTTAGTAAATTAATTGTGAATGATAATGGGTAACATTTATTAAGTACCTACAATGTGTCAGGTCCTGCTTTAAGCACCTCACATGAATTAACTTAATTAAACCCCACAACAAATTTCTAAGGTAGGTACAATTATTATTCCCATTTTATAGAAGAGAAAACTGATGCACTGAGAGGTTAAATCACTTGCTCTATTTGGTTTATGAACCAAATAAGTCTGGAAGGATTTGTGTTAAACATTATAAAAATAAATTTTAAATTAAATTAAGAGGAATATATAGGTAGCCATTTATCTCAGTAGGAAAGGACTTTCTAAGATATAAGCAATGAAGGAAATAAAAAATTAAAAGAGGGACTTCCCTGGTGGCGCAGTCATTGAGAGTCCGCCTGCCGGTGCAGGGGACACGGGTTTGAGCCCTGGTCCGGGGGGATCCCACATGCCGTGGAGCGGCTAGGCCCGTGTGCCACAACTACTGAGCCTGCGCTCTAGAGCCCACAAGCCACGGCTACTGAAGCCTGCGTGCCTGGGGCCAGTGCTTGCAACGGGAGAGGCCACCACGGTGAGGGGCCTGCGCGCCGCGGCGAAGAGTGGACCCTGCTCGCCACAGTTAAAAAAGAGGGCCCACGCACAGCAACGAAGACCCAATGCAGCCAATAAATAAATAAACAAATTAAAAAAAAAAAAAAAAAATTAAAAGAGTAATGTATTTTATTAAATAACAAAATTTGTTGAATATCAAAAATACCAAAAGTATTTTTGAATATCAAAAATTTAAAGTTTAATAAACGATTAAATATTTATAACAAATTGTTGATATATTAAAAATACAAAGAGTTCATACAAATCAGCAAAAAGCACTAAGAGCTCAGTAGATGATAAGGAAAGACATAAAGAAATTACAAAAAAAGAAATGCCAATGGCAAAACAAGTGTGAAAATTCAAGTCTAAAGTTCAAAGTTAGAAACTGAGGTAAAAATTTTCAAGTATCAAGTAAAGATTCTTATAACTTATAATATATGCCAAATGCTTTAAAAATTTCCACAGCCTTTGAGGCAGTGAGTTGATTTTTTTTTAATCTACCATAGAGAAATAACCAGAAATAGAGGGGAAAATTTTTATCTGCCAAAATGTTCATTAAAGAGTGATTTATAGGGGCTTCCCTGCTGGTGCAGTGGTTGAGAGTCCGCCTGCCGATGCAGGGGACACGGGTTCGTGCCCCGGTCCGGGAAGATCCCACATGCCGCCGAGCGGCTGGGCCCGTGAGCCATGGCCGCTGAGCCTGCGCATCCAGAGCCTGTGCTCCGCAACGGGAGAGGCCGCAACAGTGAGAGGCCCACGTACCGCAAAAAAAAAAAAAAAAAAAAAAAAAAAAAAAGAGTGATTTATAATATAAAAAAAGGAAACAAGTGCTTTTAAGGCCGAGAGTCATGTTGTCGATAAAATAACTTCTAATCAATGAAAAACTGTTTGGGGCAACCAATATGCCATTTTTCAAGACACTGCTGAGCCTAACAGAATTGCCAATGCTGTAAAATCATAGTTTAGTTCCTGATATCACATTAATAAGCGCTCTGGAGTTGTTGCCAGGGAACCTGAGACCCTGAAGCCATATATCTAAGTGGGAGAGTTTTCTCTGAAGTTGTCGTGATCAGGTGGGAGCGTAATTTTTAGTGCAGACACATTTTTTCCACAGTAAGTGATGACTAGCTGTAAAATTCTTATATTCCACTGTGGACTTGTATGCTGTCCCTCTTTCCAAAAAAGTTAGTACTGCAACTTTAGAGCAGTATTAACTTTGAAGCCTTTGAGAACTAAATTAACCCAACTAGAGTATAATAAAATAGCAATTTTAACCGTTAAGAATGAATCTCATGCATCTTCCTTTTCTTAACTCCAACTCCAGCCCTTCTTCCTTCCTGCTCTGCCTTCTGTAATTCTTTTCTTGGTAAACAATTCCACCATTCATCCAAGTTTTCAAGCAAGAAATCTAAATATCCCTGCAAGATCTCTCCTCTCACTGCACCTCATTGGAGTAATCAATATTTCATATATACGCATACAACTATTATTTAACAGATTATTCTATTTTCATTAATTAAATGCCAGTCCTTTTAAACATGTCTGACATCATATGATTCAGTCATTATATGTTTTCCAATCAAATGCTATCATGTGAATTAGTAGAGTCTTAAGGGATGGGACATAGTCGTCAAGTCCTATGGATCCTACTTCACAAAAATCTCTTCTGGGTGTTCTTCTTCTCCCCCTTGCCATTGCCTTCATTTAGACCCTTTTCATCTTGTGCTGGCTATTCTCTCTGTCTCCCCTCCTACATCTATTCTATATTCTTCTTTGCCTTTCTCAGTTCCCCAGAGAGTTGACTCCCATGGAGTTTTTTTTGCCCCCTGCCTTCTGGTTGGGTTGGGTTTGGAGAGTGGGAAGAGAGAGAGCTGAGTTGATGTTTTCCCCACTCCCTCTCTGTTTCAGTGTGGTTCTGATGGATATGACTTTACTTCATGATTTCAGCTTCCCCCAGGATTTCAGCCCTCAAACAGCCTCCCATGATAGCTTAAGAGTAGAAGGGTAGTAAGGCTTAAGGGTGGTAGTGGCTTCTATTCTTGCTAGTCCTACCTGCTGGTTTCTTTAACTCTACTCACCTATCACTAAGTATTTCCTTTACTAAAAAGTCTTGTAATAAACCCTAGCAGATTGTGCCCTTTGTTTCCTATCAAGACACACACAGGTACATAGCCCTTTTCCAAACCACTGAAATGGCCTCTAACTGATTTCATGCCTACAGCCTCACCCTCTCCCCAGCCCTTTTACTGCACATCCTTCAACCATGCAGAGTACCCTTTCTCAAATGCAAACCTAATCATGTCATTTCCCTGAACAATACCTTCAGTGTTTGACATCATCATTGGCAGTAGTTTCCAACCAGCCGTGCTGCAAATGATCTACAAATCCTTATACACCCAAGAATTTTCTGTGAAATAATCAGTCTCATTTATACACAAACTACTATTTTTTTAAACATCTTTATTGTAGTATAACTCCTTTAAAATGGTGTGTTACTTTCTAACAAAGTGAATCAGCTATACTTATACATATATCCCCATATCTCTTCCCTCTTGCGTCTCCCTCCCACCCTCCCTATCCCACCCTTCTAGGTGGTCACAAAGCTGATCTCCCTGTGCTATGTGGCTGCTTCCAACTAACTATCGATTTTACATTTGCAAACTACTATTTTCTAAAAATTAGGCTACTGTGATTAATTAAATGCCAGCTCATTTAAAACATGACTGACTTCATACTGACCTTGTCATTATATGTTTACCCAGGCCATTTAATCTTCCTTTATGTGTATTTTTAAAAGTTCACATTCAAAATAAAGTCTAGACTCTTTCTAATTTTCTAGTTTATTCTTCTATCGCTTGCCCACATGTACTTACATTTTACTTAAGTGCCACACTCTCTGCATCTCTGCTTTAGGTTATTTCCTTCCCATTTCTGAAAGGAACTCACTTACACTCCATAAACTTTTCATGGCAAATTCTTTCTCATTTTTCATAATAGAAACATTATATTGAAAACCAGTAGGCTAGAGTTTAAGTACTTTGTATGCATTATCTCATTTAATACTCATTATAATAGCTGAGATGAAGCTTAAGGGGTTTGTACAAGTTCACCCAAACATAATGTGTAAAATTAAGACTTAAACCTGACTTCAAACCCACAGATTTAAAACTATACATTTAAACTATACTTTCTCATAAGATGCTAGTCCAGAAGGTCAAAAAATTACATACTCTTTGAAATCTCCCTCACATGCCTCTCCTTGTGTTTATTCCCATGCCACTTTATACATACCTCTTCAGTTTATTGCCCTGACTTGTTTATCTCTCCCGCCAGTTTCAAATATTTTAGGGATGAAAACTTCATCTTGCATTCTGTTTGTTCATTTTTTTTACTTTGCATATTAAAATTTAATAGAGTATCTAGTTATCAAACCTAGAATAATTTCTTAATCAAGTTAATGCTTGATAAATTAATGACACTGCTTTTAATATTAAAATGAAACAATTTGTATGAGGAATTGTTGCATTGCAACATTTCCAAAAGTGCTTATTTTATTTAAATCCCTGATTCAATACTGGCTTGATATTTATATAGGGTGTCTCTTCTGACCATCTTATTGTGGCAACTGACCACTTTTTCCTTGGTTGCCCAATAATGATTAACTAATCATACGTGCTAAGAAACATCAATTTTTCTGTTAACTTAATTGACTTGGTTCACATATGAATGCTGATAGTAATTACTTTTCTGTTATCAATATTATATATTGTAAATCAGCTGCAGAGTGAAAAACACTGTGTATCAGGATGTCTTCATTTGTAATTTATGTTGTTTCTTGTTTAGCCAGTCACATATACCAAATTTAGAAGATGTGTATGAGGGTGGAAGAGCAGCCAAACTTCTATATTTAAATCATAAAAAAGCAATGCGTAAGAAAGAAAATAAATATTTAAACCACGTCCTTTTGCCACAAGATTTCTGTGAACAAGATAAGGTTTATCAAATATCTGATTGCAATGTAATTAATGCCATGAAGACATGCAAAAATGATAGCTGACATTTATTGAGGTTTGTTATGTGCCAGGTATTTTTCTAAATACCTTACTTTCATTAATTAATTTAACCTTCACAATAACTTTATGCAACAGGTATTAATAGTTCCCATTTTGTAGATGAGAAAACTGAGGTGCAGAAATGGAAAGCAACTTGCAAAGTCATGGAACTACTGATGTTCCAGGTGGTATTTAGAACCCAGGGAGTCTATCCTCTGGGATAGACTTAATCTTAATCACTATGTAATATTGCCTTTACTTAAAGAAATAGCTAGTTGAATCAATTATTATTAGTGATCACACACACATAAAAGCATTAGAAATAAGGGCCCTGGCCCATATTCCTGACCCTGGCCTATATTCCTGACCTGACTGGTTCCTGAGGCAGGATTCTGGTTCCATCATTTTCTATCTCTGTACTTCAAGTTTTTTACTTATAAAACAAAAACTATGGGTATTTATTTTATAGGTTTGTTGTGATGATTTTATCACCTAATATATATATGAAGCACTTTAAACAGTGCCTAGCACAGACTAAATGCTGGTTATTAATCATTTCTGACTAAAATGAGCATTTATCCTCTTGGTAAGCATTCATTTAGTTACTTTTTAATATGAAAATTAATAAATTATTATTCCAATTTATAGATCAGTCTATTGTATACTTATTAAAGTGAATTTTCTTCCACAAGTTCTGAAGTACATGCAAGGACGGGACATAATATTAGACATGGATTGGCTGATAGGTTTTAATTTGTAAGCCATCTATAAGAAATTGATGGCCGTTTCTTGGGTAGGCAGTTGAGATTCCTGTAGTCACATAAGTGTACAGCAGGAACAAGTGCTTTGCTGGATTCATGATGAAGCTGTGCACTTGGTACAGGGAGGCTGGGTTCAGCACCATGGACAGCACTTTGCAGGGACACACTATGCTGACACTGCTCAATCACTCACGGTCTTCAGCAAAGAGGCACGATGAGAAGAAACCTGGTATTTTTCAGAAATTTGACCAAGAATACCCACATGCGTATATAATTTCATTAATCTTTTGTATATATAGCACCATTAATTATTCTATTCCCAAGAAATCCAGACCATTTTAGTTGCCAAATATCTCAAGCAAAAGCTAAACAAGGAAGAAAAGAGTAGCTAAAATTTCAGCAGTGGTATATTATTCCCATATTTCTAGTTGCACCTAAAGAAGGCATATTGGTATTTTCCTAAGTTTTTTTTTAAAGCATTAATTTATATATTTTTATTGCAGTGGAACTTATAATACTTAAAGTGGCAGAATTCATGAGATTGGTAAGATATGACAATAATGTTTTATAAATCTTATTTTAGTCAATAGCAATGTTTGTACTGTATGAAGTTCATACTTAAAGATGTTTTAATATATGCCAAAAAATTGAACAACCTAGAAGAAATTAATAACTTCTTATTATCAACAATCTTCCAAGATGGAATCAGAAAGAAATAGAAAATCTGAATAGAAAGATTACTAGTAAGGAGATTAAGTCAGTAATCAAAAACCCTCCAACAAACAAAAGTCCAAGACCAGATGGCTTCACTGGTGAATTCTACCAAACACTTAAAGAAGATTAATACCTATTCTTCTCAAACTATTCAAAAGAATTTAAGAAGAGAGAATGCTTCCAAATTAATTTTACAAGGCCAGCATTACCTGGACATCAAAGCCTGATAAGAACATCAAAAAAAAAAAAAAGAAAGAAAAGAAAAAGACAATTAAAACCAATATACCAGGGCTTCCCTGGTGGCGCAGTGGTTGAGGGTCCGCCTGCTGATGCAGGGGATGCGGGTTTGTGCCCCGGTCCAGGAAGATCCCACATGCCATGGAGCGGCTGGGCCCGTGAGCCATGGCCGCTGAGCCTGCGCGTCCGGAGCCTGTGCTCCACAACGGGAGAGGTCACAACAGTGAGAGGCCTGCATACAGCAAAAAAAAAAAAAAAAAACCCAATATACCTGATGAACACAGATGCAAAACAAAATATTAATAAACCAAGTTCAACAATACATTAAAAGGATCATACACCATGATCAAGTGGGATTTATTCCAGGGATGGGATGCAAGGATGGTTCAACATCTGGAAATCAATCGGTGTGACAAACCACATTAACGAAATGAAGGATAAAAATCATATGATTATCTCAATATATGCAGAAAAAGTATTTGACAAAATTCAACTTCCATTTATGCTAAACATGGAACAAAGTAGGTATAGAGGGAACCTACCTCAACATAATAAAGGCCATATATGAGAAGTCCACAGCTAACATCATACTTAATGGTGGAAAACTGAAAGATTTCCTCTAAGATCAGGAAAAAAAGACAAGGATGCCCATTCTCCCCACTTTTATTCAGCATAGTACTGGAAGTCCTTTCCAGAGCAATTAAGCAAGGGGAAAAAAGAAAAAAAGAAAGAAAGAAAAAAAGAAAGAAAGAAAGAAAAAGAAAGGGCATCCAAATTGGAAAGGAAGAAGTAAAACTGTCATTAATTTGCAGATGACATGATTTTATATATAGAAAACCCTAAAGACTCTACCAAAAAAAGCAAAACTGTTAGAACCAATAAGCAAATTCAGTACAGTAGCAGGGTACAAAATCAATATACAAAACTTGGTATACATTAGCAACAAACTATCAGAAAGAGAAACTGAGAAAACAATTCCATTTAAAATTGCATCAAAAAGAATAAAACACCTAAGAATAAATTTAACCTAGGAGGTGAAAGACCTCTACACTGAAAACTGTAAGTCACTGATGAAAGAAACTGAAGAAGGCACAAAGAAATGAAAAGATATTTCATGTTCATGAATTGGAAGAATTAATATTTTTTATATGTTCAAAATTGTTATATACTCAAAGCAGTATATAGAGTCAATGCAATCCCTATAAAAATTCCAATAACATATTTACAGAAAGAAAGCAAACAATCCTAAAATTTGTATGGAACCACAAAAGACCCCAACTAGCCAAAACAATCTTGAGAAAGAAAAACAAATCTGAAGGCATCAGGCTTCCTGATTTCAAACTCTATTACAAAGCTATAAAAATCAAAACAGGGGCTTCCCTGTTGGTGCAGTGATTGAGAGTCCGCCTGCCGATGCGGGGGACACGGGTTCGTGCCCCGGTCCGGGAAAATCCCACATGCCGCAGAGCGGCTGGGTCCGTGAGCCATGGCCGCTGAGCCTGCGCGTCCGGAGCCTGTGTTCCGCAACGGGAGAGGCCACAACAGTGAGAGGCCCGCATACCACAAAAAAAAATAATAAATAAAATAAAATAATAAAATAAAATACGAGGAGGACCTCCCCTCTTGCGTAAAACAGGGACAATACTATTAATAAGGTCCACACTCTTGGGTTTGTTTTGTGTATATTTTATTTTATATTTTTGTGTAATACGAATCCGACCCTTCAAGAAAAGAAGTGTGCGTTTTATTCTGGGGCAAGCAGTCCTCGGAGAAGCCAGTGTCTGATTTCTGACCCAAGCAAGAAGAGGCTGAGAAAGCGCCAGCCCCACTTCTGAGGATGAGCGAATGAAGCTGCGGACCTCCACGTGGCCCAGCTTGGGAAAGCCTGGCACTGCGTTTCCTGTCTCACCTCCCCGTTGCACAGGCGGGGCCGTGCACACACCAGCGAGTGGGAAGAGGAGTGCGGGATTCCTAGTAAGTCCTTAGAAAGTGCACTATGCCTCTCTCTCCATTTCTCTCTTCTTCTGTAAGTTAGAAATGGTAATCTGGGCACTGCAACTCTCACTAACACGTTGTGAGTATCAAATGTGTACATGCATTTGAAAGGCATCTGAAACTGTTAAGAGCTGGTTTTGTCATTAATAACCTGTTTATTTTGGACATGGAAAACTTATGGTTACCAAAGGAGAAGGGGGGGGATTGGGAATTTGGTATTAAAAGTTATACACTATTATATATAAAATAGATAAACAGCAAGGACCTACTGCATAGCACAGGGAACTATATTCAATATCTTGTAATAATCTATTACGGAAAAGAATCTGAAAAAGAATATATGCATATATATGTAAAAATGAATCATTTTGCTGTATACTTGAAAGTGTAATCAACTATATTTCAATTAAAAAATGTTTATCGTGAATATTTAAATTAGGTAGTCAATTTATATTTACAGGGTTTTTTAAAAAAATAAGTTATTTCTAGGGGAAATTTATATTTACATCATTCTTTTTAAAAGAAGTCATTTTCTGGGGCTTCCCTGGTGGCTCAGTGGTTGAGAGTCCGCCTGCCGATGCAGGGGACACGGGTTTGTGCTCCGGTCCGGGAAGATCCCACATGCCGCGGAGCGGCTGGGCCCGTGAGCCATGGCCGCTGAGCCTGCGCGTCCGGAGCCTGTGCTCCGCAACGGGAGAGGCCACAACAGTGAGAGGCCCACGTACCGCAAAAAAAAAAAAAAAAAAAAAAAACAAGTCATTTTCTAATCTCATATATTCATTATGTATTTTATCCTTCAAGTAATCATATGTTGTGTAAGCATATTTCTTTGGGATTTCCTTTTGTAGCAAGCTCTCCCACCTGTGGATTTAAGAACATGAGAGGGTTTATTTTAAAAATTAAATCCTCTTAAGAGGAAAACATAACACTAACTTTTTGGTGGTCAGCACACCAGTCATTAAACAAACTTCTGCTGATAAATGTTTATACTTTATTATTACAGCTTTTCATAACATACCAACATAGCACTGTAATTACATTGTTATCTATTTTCATAAAAATCTCAACACAGCTTGACAATTTCATAGAATTTTAGAATATTAAGCTCAAAAGGATCTCAGAAATCATTTAGACCATATTTAGATAAAATAACCAAGGCCCCAAAAGGTTAAGAGGCTTTTATAAGATTCTGTGGTTACCCCTGGCACAATTGTGACTCTGACTTAGAGTCACTTTACTAAATACTGAATTTTCAAAACCTTTATAAAGAAGCCTTCTCAATTTTATTTAGTAGAGAGAACATATACTATGGTGATATGTGGCTAGAAGGAAAAATATTTTACTTCAAAACTAAATAATACATTAAATTGAAACAATATACCCATAATTAAGTGGTGTTGCATTGAGCTTTAAACAATTAATTCCACAATATGTTAAAAAACACACTATTTTAAAAAATAAAACATGAAGAGTATGCAGTGTAGCAAATACTACCTAAAGCAGCTAAACATACTGCATAGAATGTTTATCTTCCAAATCAGATATTCATTCAAGAAGGAAATTAATGAAAATTGGCCACTAGCAGGTTTCTGTGTCCAAAAATCATCAATTATATAAAAATTTGTGTGCACACACACACACTCTGTAAAATAGCTGAGTCATCTTATGTCTAAGGTTTCTTTTAAAAGAGAACTACATGAAAAAATCAAAATATAAACATAATTTTTTATTATTTGAAATGTAACTATATTTGGGAGTATTATATTTTTTATAGCCAAATTCTTTGGTTCTTAACTTGTCTCATATCTATTCAATGCTTTTGGTAAATAAGAGTAATTTTTTTCTTATTTTGGAAAGCAGTCATTACTCATCTGCCACAATATCAAGCTGGTGGAAAAAGAAAAGTATAGTATGAGATTTAATAAAACACAGTCTTAATAGAATTTGAGTTCCATGACACCAAAATAGAAATTAGGCATTCTATGTAACGAATTATACAGGATAAAACTCATATAATATATAAGCAACAGAGGGCAAAAAGGGGGAAATATTTTTATTTAATTTTATTCTTTGGCATAGAATACATAAGAAAACCCTTTATAGGAGCAACTCACAATATGTGAATCAATTTTATGTTGATCTATGTAGCCATGAAATACTGAGTTCAAATTTATCAGGTTCTACTATGCAAGGAACTCATCATTAAGCACTGCATTGATGGACAGAGAAACAGAAAATTACATGAGAGTTACGACTCCACTGGAGGGACTGGTGTGAGCAGCGTGGATGAGGCCCCCTCTTCCAAGGCTAAGTGGAGGCCTTCACAGAGCTGCGGCAATAGCCACCTTACATGGCTGGACCATGTGATGCCACATCTACTATCTCATCCATCTTCCCTCCTGTTGGGAATCTGATCACCAGGCTTTGCTGCGATCATAAGTGTAAAATATCTGACTCTTAGGATCTCTCATAGGATTTGAACCCATGAATGAACTCCAACACCTGCACAAAACTCATTTATGATACTTGATATCTGAGAGCTGTTTCATAACGAGTGTTAATTACTCACTCAAGAGAGAGGCATCAGTTCTGACATTGCTTCAAGCTTGACCATCAGGAACAAAGTTTCTGCACAACTTCATCTTCACGCCTCACAGCTTGGACTCTGCTTAGTTACAATTCAGTGTTGAACCCTCCATCTTTACAGAGGATTGATTGATTTAAAAAAAAAAAAAGATTGCACAGGCTTTCCTTACTGATTGTAAAACTGTGCTTCAGGATATTGTGCCTTCTGTCATTAAATGCACTCCATCCAAGGACACACATGATCAATTTATGCTTTGGTTTAGTTAACAAAAAAAAAAAAAAAAAAAATCGTCTGTATAGATGGATGTGCCTGCTTTCTGTTGTCACAAGATAAAAGTTGTGTTAATTTCTTTAGTCTTTAAATCTGAATGAAAACAACATCACATTTACTCATCAAACAGTGTAATTCAATTCTGGTCCTGAAAACATTTCACTTTTTCTGGTAAATTTAAAGGTACCATTCAGGTTTGTTTTGTTTTGTTTTTTCATACATTTATTTATTTATTTTTGGCTGCTTTGGGTCTTCGTTGCGGTGCACGGGCTTCTCATTGAGGTGACTTCTCTTGTTGCAGAGCACAAGCTCTAGGTGCGCGGGCCTCAATAGGTACAGCACGCGAGCTCAGTAGCTGTGGTGCGTGGACTCTAGAGCGCAGGCTCAGTAGTTGTGGCGCAGGGGCTTAGTTGCTCCGCGGCATGTGGGATCTTCCTGGACCTGGGCTCAAACCTGGCGAATTCTTAACCACTGTGCCACCAGGGAAGCCCACCATTCAGTTTTATATTTCCAATACACATTCTTGAACTCTTATCAGATCTGTAAACTTCCCATGGCTAACTCCAGCCACACTGGCCTCTGGCATTTCTCCAATCAGCCAAGCATGCTCTTACCTCAAAAGCCTTTGCATTGAATGTTTTCTCTTCTTATGATATTCTTTCCCCAGGTATCTTCTTCCTGATTTTATTCAGGACTCAGTTCAGATGTTACCTCTAAGAAACCTTCACTGGTAAAACCATTGAAAATAATGCCTCAAGTCACAATCTATTTCCTTGAATTCTTTATTTATTCCATGTTAGTTATCATTACCCACCACTGAAACAACCAGTAAATCCAGTCAATTTTGCCATAAAACTATCAGCCAATTTCATGAAACATCTAACCTTTCACTCCTGGCATCATAAAAACAGAAAAGAAAACAATGGATTACCTTTTAAAGTTTATTTTGACCTTGGGAAGACAGAATGTGATCGGCATTACCTCCAAACTCTCTCTTTGAAAGAACATTTTGTGAAAACGTTATCAAGCATAGTATGTGAAATTCACAGTTGTATTATGTGGGAAACTCAGGGAGATAATTTTCAGAGAGAAATACATGCCCTTCTCACATATTTTGACACAGAACTGTTTTTTCTAATGCTAAATATGCTTATACCACATCTAAAAATCTCATTTCTAACATACTCATCCCGCTCATATCATTCAGAGATAATTTGTTGGAAAATCTTGCTCTTTTTGGTTGAACTCATAAACAATTTGGACAGTATATTGAAATGTTCATATCCTCTTTTTGACATGAGTGTTAACAGAGGAATATGTGGAGTCCAAAACCCAGAGCTTGAGTCTTGGTCCCATCCTTTACTGTGTCTGTGATTTTGAGTTAGTTATTCAGTGCTATATCTTCAGTGCTCTTATCGTTACAAAAAAGAAAAAAAAAGAGCAGACATTTTTGAGATACTTTATAAAATGAAATTATCTGAAAACTGGGAATTTATTAGTAATCTAAAATAAATCTTGAACAAATTTTATACTACGGTTGATGGATAGAAATGATTTGGATACAAATGATGACCTATAATTGGCAACAACTATTTATTTAGGCGCAAAGTCATATACTGGGTATTTTGCCACAATATAAGACCGTAAGATTTTTGGAGGGGTTAATATGTTTCTCAAGTCCCTATGTTACTACCATATACAGAGGTGTAATATAAAAGGAAGAATCTGTTGCATATCCAAAGAATATTGGCTGATACAATAAAATAAATATATATGGTTATTTATTTACATAAGACTTTCCTTAAAATAGCTTCAAAACCCCAATATTCATGTAGCAGTTACACCAGGGACATTCCAAACAAGTAAGGGAATTATTTTTGTTTTATAAGTTTTGTCACTTATAGTCCAGCTGATGTCTGTCAACTTGCCTAAAATCACCTGATAGATCAGTGACAGATTAAAAATAAAAATAACTAAAAAGAAAACAATTGATGCTTAGCATAAGTTTTAGGACAGAAATTTAATTTTTCAATCACATTTAACACTAATTCTCTTTACAAATATACTTACGATGTAAGTATATTTGTAAATGCCTACCTTCTAGCATGACCCTTTCCAGTGTCCAGTGTCACACATGGCATAGCGTATCATCTGTGAGATGACACTCCCCTGCTTCCTTCCTCCTCTTCAGAGCATACTCGAACCATTACAAAGTCACTCTCAGCACTTTTGGTGCTGTTGTGGTGAGATAATGAGCTTTTCTCTTTGGATATAAGAATTTTACTCACATACAGATTATGCTGTGGCTTTCAGGCATGCAAAGCTGACTGCTTCTCTAATTGGGATAATTTCAAGGAAACTCATACATTAAAGAGAAGATGTGATCTTTTGGTGGACACATCTAGCTTAAAGAATGGTCTCATGATGCAATTTATTAACCTCTTTTCACCTTTTTCAATATACTCCTGTTAGGAGTCTTCAGAATATTAGCATTTGCCCAAGGGTAATCACTTTTCGAGTTTGGCTTGATAATCAATTCTACCACGAACAATATTAAGATTAAAATAATTGAAATTCAGTTTCATATGTACCTTGTGCATTGGTACTTTTTCCATGCTATTTAATGTTGTGATTTTCCATTTTCATCTCTTACACTAAAAGAGAATGAGCTGATGTAACGTGAAACAATTAAGATATTTTCTTACATGAGGGCTAACTACCTCATAATTTTCTTATAGCTATAGCTTCCTCTATTTGGGTAACCTATGGAAAACCATCTTCTGCTATTTGCTTGCCTTTGCCTTTATCCAAGCTATGAAGGAGGCAAAGCTGATGTTCCAAATCTGATCAGATGTCACTATCAAACCTCTCCCTTCCAGAACTCCATGACAGGTAGCTGATTTAGTCATGTTGCCTCCCCATTACTGAGGACTACCAACATCAAGGCAAGCAAAACTTCAAGATTTCAGTCTTTTCTGTCTCCGTCTCTCACCATTGCAAGTTACCTTGCCCTGTGTTCCATTTTCTCCAGATCCTTCTTCATCTTAAGAAATTGAGAAATTCATTGCTCCAAGGTAACAAAAACTAATGATACCCCACCCAAGAAACACATATTACTAGATGCCTTTAATGTGACAACTAAAATAAAGTTCAAAAATAGAACCGCAAGAGTAGGAGAAGTTCGGGAAGGGAAATGTGTGTGTGGTGGTTACGGGGGGCTCCTCAGTTGTCTTTGAACCACACTGTGTATGGCTGACTAACCTGCTGGAACATAGATTGGCCTAATTTATTTAGCTTGAACTCTGAAGATAGTTCACCAGAATATAGGAAAGCAGTAAGACCTTTTATGATTACCACATGGCATAAATTTTCCAATATCCCCTTTTGATTTTGAATAATCTCGTCTATGAGCCCAATGAACTTAACTCATAAGTTGATGTATTTCCATTCTTGTTTCAGAACAGATATTATGGAAAACATTACTAAACTGATGATTCACCACCAGATTCCTGCATTACATTATTACTGGAAAATATCAATGGCCATTTTCTCATTTGGAATCATAAAAATGTTGGAAGTGAAAAGACCTCAGATCACTTAAAGATTCATTGACCCCCTTAGAAAAAAAATATTTGCTTGATTTACACTTCCTTGAAAGAGTCTTAGTTAATATGTTCTTAAAAATTTTAATAATCTGTCTAGTCATTTAGTAATGTGTTTATAAATTAAGCTGGCTCAGCTTTTTGAGTTCAGTTACTTGCCTTTTTTTCATTTTATTTTATTTTATCTTATTTTTTTATTGGAGTATAGTTGCTTTACAATGTTGTGTTAGGGTTACTTGCCTTTTAATAAAATCTATCTCAGACTGAAAGAAGGAAGGAAATATTGAAAGCTAAAAATGCAGATAAAATAAAAATGTCTTGAAATCTATTTAATAGAGTCAAATAAATTAATAATCTAATGGTTAATATGATCATTTTCAGTACTGATCATCTTACAAAATCAATAATATATTAAGTGAAATTAAAGCATACACACTTTTTTGTTGTTTTTGTTGAGTCAGTCCATAAATATTTAGTGAACAGTCCCTGATATTGTTTTAGGTGTGGGGGAATATAGCAGTATAAAAAATACCCTGTCCTTGAAGGTTACCTTTATTCAGCAGGATATACCAAAAGTGAACTAGCAAACTAAATAAATAAAATTAATAGAATGTTAAATGATCAAGCCATGGGCAAAAATAAGGCAGGGAAGGTGGGTAGGATGTACCAAGGAATGAGAACTTAGTTGCAATTTTAAGCACTGTGGTGTGGTAAGTTCTTAATAAAGAAGATGACGTCTGAGAAAGACCTGAAGGGTATAGGGGACAAATGATGTAGATGTGTTGGCAAAAAGCAGTTCCTTGTACAAGCAGCTGAAACAGAGGGTGAGAGTTGGGAGATGAAGTCAGAAAAGCAACTAAGGACTGGATGTTGTTAGGCTCTGGGGCATTGTAAGGTCTTTGGTTTGATGAGTAAGATGGGAACACAGAATTTTGAGCAAAGGAGTAACATGGTCTGACTTGTGTATTAACAGGATAACTCTACCTGCTGTTTTGAGAATATATGACATGCAGCAAGGGTAGAAGCAGGAAGACCAGGTAGGAGGCTAGCACATTAATCCAGGAGAGAGATGGTGGTAACTTCTATAAGGAAGAGTCAATGATGTCTCCAACACTTCCGACTGAACAACTGAAAGAATATATTTGCCATTTACAAGACTAGAAAAAGGGAACAGGAGTGACAGGTTTGAGGTTGGAAGATCAGGATTTCAGTTTGGGATGTCCTAATTTTGAGCTTCTTAGAAATCTAAGTGGAGGTGTAGACTATCACATATTCAGGTGACGGCAGATGGATGCAGGTGCTGGAAACTGGGAGAGGTGCCAAGCAGGAGGGTCATAGGCAAATAGATGATATTTCAACCTGTAAGGCATGACACAATCACCAAGAGTTGAGTTTAGATAGAAAAAAGGAGCTAGAATTCTGAGTCTCAGGACTCCCTGCAGTCTAGAGATCTGAAAGATTCAAAGAAACCAGGCGAGGGGAGGGAGAAGGAACTTCCAGTAAGGTAGGAGAAAAACTAGGAGAGTGATGTCCTGGAAATCAAGTAAAGAAAGTGCTTCAAAGAAGAAGAGATGACCCACTGTGTCAAATACTAAGTATATGTCCAGTAAAAGGAGAACTGAAAATTGGCCACTGGATTTTGAAACGTGACATTTTTGGCTCTGACTAGAGAAGCATTGGATTTTGGGGGGTGGATTCAAAAGCACTCAAAAGCACACAGGAAGATTTAATTATAATTATAATTGTTATAATAAAAACACTTAATTTTTTGGTTATTCTGCTATTAGACAAGTTGAATATGAAATTTATTTGAGAGAAAAAATAAGCGAGAATAGCCAGGAAAATACTAAAAACAAAATTAGGTCTTGACATTGGTCTTAGTAATGATTATTTAAAATTGATACCAAACGCAAAAATAAGTAAGCGGAACTACATCAATAAAAAGCTTCTGCACAGCAAAGGAAATCACCAACATACTGATGGGAGAAACTATTTGCAAATCATGTATCTGTAAGGGGTTAATATCCAAAATATATAAAGAACTCATACAAATCAATAACAACAACAACAAAAAACCCAATTTAAAGATGGGCAGAAGACCTGAATAGGCATTTTTCTAAAAAAGACACAGATGGTCAACAGGTACGTGAAAAGATGCTCAGCTTCACTTGTCATCAGGAAAATGCAAATCAAAACCACAATGAGGGGCTTCCCTGGTGGCACAGTGGTTGAGAGTCTGCCTGCCGATGCAGGGGACACGGGTTCATGCCCTGGTCCAGGAGGATCCCACATGCTGCGGAGCGGCTGGGTCCGTGAGCCATGGCTGCTGAGCCTGCGCGTCCAGAGCCTGTGCTCCGCAACGGGAGAGGCCACAGCAGTGAGAGGCCCACGTACCGCAAAAAAAAAAAACAAAAACAAAAAAACACCACAATGAGATCTCACCTCACAGCTGTTAAAATGGCTACTATTAAAAAGACCAGAAATAGCAAGTGCTGGAGAGGATGTGGAGAAAAGGGAACACTTGTGCACTGCTGGTGGGAATATAAATTGGTGCAGCCACTATGGAAAACAGTATGAAGGTTCCTCAAAAAATTGAGAGTAGAGCTACCATATGATTCAACAACTCCACTTCTGGGTATTTATCCAAAGAAAATGAAAGCATTAATTTGAAAGGATATACACACCCCCATGTTCATTGCAGCATTATTTACAATAGTCAAGATATGGAAATAACCTAAGTGTCTATTGATAGATGAATGGATAAAGAAGACGTGATATGTATATATATGGTATATATACTATATATATCAATATATAATATTCCATATATACACACACAATGAAATATTATCCAGCCATAAAAATAAGGACCCCAAGGTCATTATGCTAAGTGAAATAAGTCAGACAGAGAAAGACAAATACCATATGATCTCTTTAATATGTAGAAGGAATCAAAAAAAAAAAAAGTTCATAGATACAGAGAACAAATTGGTGGTTGCCAGGCCAGATGGGGTGGGGAATGGGCAAAATGAGAGAAGGGTGTCAAAAGATACAAACTTTGATTTTTTATAAATTAAATAAGTCCTGGGGATGTAATGTATAGCATGGCAACTATAGTTAATAACACTGTATTGCATGTTTGGAAGTTGCTAAGAGGGTAGCTCTTAAAAGTTCTCATCACAGGGCCTCCCTGGTGGCGCAGTGGTTGAGAGTCCGCCTGCCGATGCAGGGGATACGGGTTCGTGCCCCGGTCTGGGAGGATCCCATATGCCGCGGAGCGGCTGGGCCCGTGAGCCATGGCTGCTGAGCCTGCGCATCCGGAGCCTGTGCTCCGCAACGGGAGAGGCCACAACAGTGAGAGGCCCGCGTACCACAAAAAAAAAAAAAAAAAAAAAAAAAAAAAAAAAAAAAAAAAAAAAAGTTCTCATCACAAGAAAACCATTCTGTAACTATGTGTGGTGATGGGTGTTAACTAGACTTATTATGGCAACCATTTCCCAATATATACAAATATTGAATCATTATGTTGTACACCTGAAACTGATATAATCTTCTATGTTAATTATATCTCCATTAAAAAAAAAAAGCAATTGGGGGTTAGGAAGTAGCTGGCTGTGTCAAATATTAAAACATATTATATAGCTTCTGTAATTAAAATGGTGTGGCATTAGAGCATGAATAAGCGAGTAGACCAATGGAAGCAAATTGAAAAAACAGAAATAAAATCAATACCATATAAAAAGTTAGCACATGATAAAGGCTGCATCTTAAATCAGTGGGGAAAATATGGACATTTTAATAATAGGTATCGAAATAACTGGACAGCAAAATAATAGAACATAAAATTGAATCTGTTCCTGTATACTATGATAGATTCTAAATAGATGGAATATTTAAATGTAAAAAATATAATTATTCAAGTATTACAAGAAAACATGGCTAAATTCTTCTATAACTTGGGGCTGGAAAGAACTTTTCTAACTCTACAAGATGCAATAAGAGAATGATTCATAAGTTGGACTAAATAAAATGTTAAATGTTAAATAAATTTTAAATTCCATACTCTTGTGTATGGAAACATTTTATATTATCATGATCAAGATTAAAAAAAATGAAAACCCAGAAAAATATTTTTAACTTTTTTTAACTTATGTGTCATATATTCAACTTACAGGATATTTTATCATTGATAAGCATTTTTTAAAATATTTATTTATTTATTTATTTGGCTGTGTTGGGTCGTAGTTGCAGCATGCAGGATCTTCACTGTGGCATGTGGGATATTTTCATTGTGGCACACAGCCTTCTCTAGTTGTGGCGCAGGTTCCAGAGTGAGTGAGTTCCAGAGTGAGTGAGTGTAGTTGCAGCGCGTGGGCTTAGTTGCCCAGCGGCATGTGGGATCTTAGTTCCCTGACCAGGGACTGAACCTGTGTCCTCTGCATTGGAAGGTAGATTCTTAACAACCCAACCACCAGGGAAATCCCTGATAAGGTATTAATAATCCTAATATTTAAGTAGCTTAAAACAGAAGGAACAACCAACAATCAGGTAGAAAAATGGGCATGATATGTGAACAATTTGTGGAAAGAGAAACGCAAATGGTCCTTAAACATGTAATAAGATGTGCAATTGATCTTGAGCAATCATAATGGAAAATGAAATTTTAAAACTGCTCTGAGATATCATTTCTCCTCTATCAGTCTGGAAACAGTTTGAAAGTCGGACAACAGATTTTTGTTAAAAAGAGCTCAGTATAGCATTGCAGGTAGCGGCAAAAACTTGGAGGCTATACAAATGTCCTCCAGTCAAATTTTGTCCTTTAGTTAAATTTTGATTCATTTATTCAATTGAATAGAATGTGACCATTCAAAGGACAAAAAAAAATATAAGCAAAATATCTGGATTTCTACCTTTAAGTGCTATTTTAGCCAGAATTTTCTGTTTGATTACCTGACCCAGGAAAGGGCATAATTTTTTAAAGAGTGTTTTAAATAAAATCAAAAATCACCACTAAAAGCCAATATATGCTTTTTTTTTTAGGCTTTTTAAACACCACTTATCACTCTAAAATCTCCTAAATAACTGCTGCACTTAAGCTTCAGTGAGGTATACAAAGCCATGTGTGGAGCCTCTAAACAAAGTTAACCAAACACAGTGAAAGTGCAAAGTGACAGAGTTATTCATGATGTGGAAATTTAAATCAGATGAAGAAGAACCTTGATTAGGTTAGAGACCTGAATCTATAATTTACATTCAACAAGATGAAAATCAACATCGCCAGGAGTATTATAATCAGTAACCCAGGGATTCAGTAACTAGCTCGGGGTGGGGGGGTGGGGGGGAGAAGAGAGAAGTAGTCAAGTCATCAACATTTGCCTTCTTAATGTCAATCTTACCAGCACATTTTCTTGAAAGGAAACACTAACTAAGAAACATTCATATTACAAAGTCATGTGTTTTTAGTTCAGCTTGAAAGTCTGCGTTAGAAGTATGACAAGGAACGTGAGAGTCTGGCATAAAAAAAATCAAGTGCTATCACTCATTCATTAATAAACCATCTGATTGGTTTATCTATCATACCAACGGTCAAGCTTTGCACTAGGGACTGGGTATTTGAAGTTCCCTGTTGTTGACAAATGATTATAAATCAGTGTGATAAGGTCTATATAAAAGTACATTTAAAAGACTAGGAAGAAGGGGGCTTCCCTGGTGGCGCAGTGGTTGAGAGTCCGCCTGCCGATGCAGGGGACACGGGTTCGTGCCCCGGTCCGGGAAGATCCCACATGCTGCGGAGCGGCTGGGCCCGTGAGCCACGGCTGCTGAGCCTGCATGTCCAGAGCCTGTGCTCCACAACGGGAGAGGCCACAACAGTGAGAGGCCCTCATACCGCAAAAAAAAAAAAAGACTAGGAAGAAAAATTGAGACTGTTAAGAATGACTTCATAAGGCAAAGAGTGTGTGAGCTGTCTTAAGGAATGTTTCCTTCCTTAATCTATTCCATAACCAGATGGAAGAGAGGAAGAATGTCCATGCAAATAGATTAGCAAGTACAAGGGTATAGAGCATGATATTACATGCTCTATTCAGGAAATGCAAAATAGTTCTGTGCTAGCAGCATTAACTGCAGTGAAAGTGGGTGCAAATGAGGCTGAAGTGTACCATGAAGCCACCGGTGAAGGCTTTCACTTCTACCAGGCTAAAAAAATTGTGAGCTATCTGGAGGAGGATGAGAGACCACCTAAGGTTCTTTAGCAGGATGATAATTTATTTGAGTTTTACGAAGAGAACTCTAAGGCAGTATTATAATTGGATTGGAGAAGTGAGACACTAAAGGTTTTTTCCTAATTATCTGTTAGTCAACAGATCTTGGTAACTAATTGGGTGTTTAAGGTAAAGAAGAGGGAAAAGTCAAGGATGACTCAAGTTTCTTGTAAATTAGTGTTAGATGCCAGGAACATCCAGGAGATGCTCAGATGACAGTTGAATATAGGAGTTTTAAGCTTGAGATAGAAGTAAAGGCTAAAGACACAAATCTTGGAGTAAACAACTTGCTGGTGATAAAAAAACTATGGGGGAAGAGGGTCAACTGTATAGTGATGGATGGTAACTAGACTTGTGATGGTGATCATTTTGTAGGGTATACACATACCCTACAAATCATAATGCTGTACACCTGAAACATATAATAAAAAATGTTTTTTAATTATGGGTGAGGATAGATAATATTGACAAGAAAAACTATGGCAAATACAAAAGTAAAGAGTTCCAACAGCAGAATAGAACTTCGGGTCACTGGTGTTTAAAGGACAAAGGGAGGTAATCTAGAGAGAGGTGGAGAATCTGTGTCATAGATACCAAGGGAAGAGAGAATTTTATGAAGTACACATTACTGTCAACTGCTTTACCCTAGTCATGAAAATAGAGACTAAAATGTTTCCATTGCAAACTTGGGGACCTTTTAAGAAGAGTCAGTGGTTGACGGGGGAGTAAAACTTTATTTCAGTGAGTTAAAAGTAAGTGGAAGAAAAGCAAGTGAAGATAGTGTATGATACATTTCTTGATAAATTGCATTATGAGGAAATGAGAGGGCTTCGTCTATATTTTAAGGTTGAGTTCTCCTCTAGTTTTACAACAAAATATTGTCATACTAAAACACAGTTGAAATATTTAACTTGCTTGCTTCATGTGAATAGGTTGACGTAGTGGAAAATAGAAACAAAATGGTCTTTAACTACCCTCTTCTTCAAAGTGAGATGAGAATTAGAATCGATTAGTCACTTAACATGAGCCCAAATACGTTTACCAGAAAAATCAACTTACTACACTGTAATATCCACAAAGATTCTGAGACCTTTGAGAAGCCCTTCTCTGGTTTTCTCCCAAGAACTTTCCTTACCCTGATCTGTAAGAAGCTTAATTCTTCCACTAATGTGCTCCTTTTAAGCTCTGGCACAGACTTTAGGAAAATTCCCAATTTGACCACAAAAACTTCCTCACTCCTTCCCTCCCTCCCTCCCTCCTTTTTTTTTTTTTTTTCCTTTTTTCAGACTTTAGGCTGAACCACATTTATTTTAAACATCAATCTTTTACCCTTTCTCAAAGTCCTCAACCCTTGAAATTCCTACACCTTCTCCTTTTCCTGTTTTCTTTCATTTCTGTTTTCAAGGAAATGGCTTATCACTGGACTGTTCCCTAAGTTCCTGCATCTAGCCTGGGTTTACTTCTGGTTCCCATGTCATTTGCAAAGCAGAGATGATTGATATTTCCTGAGACCAAGCATGGTTAAGCCTTTCTTGTTTCAGGTCCCAATTTCCCTCATTCCTTAAATGCTTCAAGCGCCTTGCTAAGGAAAATAGCCCTTGAGAATTCTAATTATTAAAATGTTACCACATATTCTACTTAACTTTTTCAACATCAGTGCAAAGTATTTGTCTCACTAGATTTCAAGCAGAAATTATAAAAAATATAAAATTGTCCTGCTCTTTCTTAGATCATATGATTTACTCTCTGTATCTTGAAGCCTCCCTCCTTTCCAAGTAAAATCTCTCCATTTGAAGGGTGAGCCACAACTACTGAGCCTGCGCATCTGGAGCCTGTGGTCCACAACAAGAGAGGCCGTGACAGTAAGAGGCCCACACACCACGATGAAGAGCGGCCCCTGCTCGACGCAAGTAGAGAAAGCCCTCGCACAGAAATGAAGACCCAACACAGCCAAAAATGAAAAAAAAAAAAAATTAAATTAAATTCTCCCCAAATTGACCTATAAATTGAATGCAAACACAATCAAAATCTCAATTGGATGTTTAAATGGATCTTAAGGTGATTCTGAAGTTCATCTGGAAAATTAAATGTACAAGAATACTCCCTAAAATGTGAGAAAAAGGATGATGAGTAGCAACTTGTCCTTTAGTACACCAAAATATATTATAAAATATATTAATTAAAATAATGTGCTATTAGCACAGAAATTATAACAAATATACATAATAAAACAAAATACCCAATTATATATGTGTATATATTCATATACTCTATATGAATATAAGCAGGTAGCATATATATATGTACATATATATACACACACATGCATGGGACAATATATATATATATGTGTTTATATTTATATATGTGCAAACTGCTAACATTCATGTGTAGTATGTGTATAAATATATAGTACATGTAAAGATATATAAACATATGAAAATATCTATATGTTAGTACTTTTAAAGCAGAAATGTCAAATGAGTGATGTTGAAGAAATTAGATGTACTTTGGAGGAAAAAATTGATTTATATTTTATTTCATATAATTTTCAAAAATAAATTCCAGGTAGATTTAAATATACAAATGTAAAAAAACCAAAACACAAAAAGCTAAAAAAACAAATTAGTAGGGAATACAGGGTATTATTTTTTAATATAATTCTAGGTTGGAAGAAATTTTCTAAACAATTCTCAGAAGTCATAAGAGAAAATTAAATTATTTCATTGTATATAAATTTAAATTTTTTTTCAGTAAATGGTATAGTAAAATTAAAATACAAGCAAAAAATTTGGGGAAAATATTTTCAACATATAGTTTGTGTAACAGATAAATGGTAAATTTTCATAATATATGAAGAGTTCTTACAAATCCAATAAAATGGGTGAAATTTCCAAAGAATTAGCAGAAAAAAATGCAAATAACCTGTAAATATAAAAATATACAACTATATTTAACATTTTAGTAATCAAAGGAATTAAAAACAACAAAAAAATAAGATACCAACTTTTGGAGTATTTAATTGCAAAATTTTAAAAGATACATAAAATTTGGTGTTCAAATGGGTGTAGTATACAGGAACTCTTATACACTACGGATGGAATTAAAAAAAGACAACCTGTAATATCTTTCAATATTTAGAATATGCATAACTTTTGGCCCAAGAGTTCCACTTCTAGGAAGGTATCTTACAAAAAGCATAGCCCATGCATAGAGATAAAGAAGGATCATAAAACTACAAACTAAAGTGTAGCATCTACTCCTGGAAACAAGCTGGTGTGTGAGCAGTCCCAGTGGCCTGTGACGGTAAGGATCACCAAGATCTCCCTATCTCAGGCTCTTCCCTGAAGGTCCAAATCCATTTTCCTCCAAATCCAAAGTTTATTTATTTTTATTCTCCTAGGGGATGTCATCTCAACAAGAGAAAGATTCCCAGCCCTAACCATGTTTTGAATTTAAAGGAAAAGCTTGGTTATTATTGTGAACTATCTTAGTATTAAAATAAATCTAAATGACAGCAAAATTATATTCACAGTTTTAATTGTATAAAGTATTGTCAGGGTATTTATCAGTGGGTTAGAGATCAGAAAAACTGCAAATTCTACTATAAATGTCCTAGTAATGTATACTAATAATGTACATTGGAGAAATGGTTTAATTTATTCATATGTAACAAAATATCACTTATTTTATATATCAGAAAATTATAGAACAGAAAGGTCTAGAAGCTTTTAGTTAAAGTTTCAAGATACCAGGCTTCCCTGGTGGCGCAGTGGTTGACAGTCCGCCTGCCGATGCAGGGGACACGGGTTCGTGCCCCGGTCTGGGAGGATCCCGCATGCCGCGGAGTGGCTGGGCCCGTGAGCCATGGCCGCTGGGCCTGCGCGTCCAGAGCCTGTGCTCCGCAACGGGAGAGGCCACAATAGTGAGAGGCCCGCGTATCACAAAAAAAAAAAGTTTCAAGATACCTTAACTAAAAAAAGAAAAAATATCCAATTATTTTTATTACTACAATAAATATTGATCTTATTTTAGACTGCCTTATCAAATTGCCCTATTGATCACTGAAATATTTGCCACCTGTTATTTAAGAGTCTTACAAATATTTTACCTTATTTAACCATTGAGTTCCAATTACTCAAAAAGATATTCACTTTCTTACTATATAAACAAGGAAATGAATGCTTGAAAAAGAAAGTGCTTATCCAGTTAATTGTTATCCATGTAAGAATCCAATATGACTTCAGAGAAATAGCATGATACAATGGATAAGAATCAGTATCCTGACTCTGTCTACCAGCTATGTGAACATATACTGCTTACCTAACCTCTTTGACAACTAGTTAAATTTTTAAAAATGCGAGTGAATTGCTGTGTATGCAGTTGGCCTTTGCAAAATATCATGCTTTCTTTCCACTAAATGTGCCAATGGGATTTGGGAAGATGGGGCTTAAGTCATAGTTTATAGAACCCTTTTTTGATCATTTATAGAAGCAATAATTTAGAAATTCTATTTGATTTAATAATCATAAAATAATCTAGATTGAAATTTCTATACCCTGACACAATGTTACTAAATTAGAATTATAAGGGATAATTACCAAAACTCTATACAAACATCTTCCCAGGTAATTCTGATCATCAGCCACTGAGGTAAATACTATCTTAAATGTTTTAGTAAATACAAAGAAGCAAGTTTAAAATAAATGGCAATAAAATTCAGCAAAGTTCAAATGAGAAGAATAAACTATGAGAAATGGTACACTTTTATTTGGATCTTAAGTCTAAAGTCTCTTCATTTTAGCCATATGTCTATGTTCTAATTTTTTACAGTGTATACTAATATCCATATATTAAGAGTAAATAAATGTCATTCTTGGCAAGTATTGACAACATTTTACTTTTATTCAAAGAGACAATCTTTGCAACATTTTACTTTTATTCAAAGAGACAATCTTTGCAATCTAGTATGATCATTACAAACTCCTAAAGAGCAATCTACTTTTCTATCTGGTCAAAAATATTGCTTGCTGAATAAATCTACATTTTGCATTACAAGTTGCTTTGCTATTTGCTTCATCTTGCTTAGAACTCCCTGTATCATTCATGACATATGACATTGTGATGGAAAGAAACACACACATACACACACACAGCCACACTGCTCTATTAATTTTATTTGTTTAGTGAAAGCTCTAGTCACTGCATCCACATAGCTTCTCCTTTTTCTGGGTCAAGAACATGAAATGACAAATGGAGTGTGTTGTTACTAGAAATTATTCCAAAAGTTATGTCTTCTCCTTATCTCAGGTTGCTATGTAACCTAAGAATTAGGGTTCTGGAAGGGTTCTCCTGAGGTATTTTACTCCATGCTCCTGCCTCCAAGCTAAGTCTTATATCCAAATACCCAGTAAAGTGCACAACTCAAAGCCAACCTTTGAGACTGTCTATATGTGAAGTGGATTTGTGCATGTGTGAATGTGAGTGTGCAAAATGGAATATGACCAAAAAGTACTAATTATTTTTAAACCAACTGTAACACATTTAAGAGACTTTTATTAGTATAGAGGAATTACTACTGGACTTACTGACTTGGTGCCTATAAAGTAAATTTGATGCAATGGTTTGGAATCATCAGATTGGCTAGTCCACTCTGTTTCCCAACTTATTAACACCAGGACTTTGACTACCCAGGGGAAGAGCAGAAAGTAACTTAAATGATATGATTTTAAGAGTACCAAAATCTAAGGTACCTCATAACTTCTCCCCCATTTACACAACTGTAGGTCTATCTCCTCCCCTTATTAACAGACTTCCTGTATTCAAATCTGGTCTCCACACCACTTCCTAGCAGTCACCTGAAGCAAGTTCCTTAATCCCATTGTGTCTCTCAACTATCTACTTAACTATGTTTTTAAAAAATAAAATAAAACACCTCTTAGGATTGTTGTGATACAGTGAGATCACATATGTACATAAAGCACATAGAACAATGCCTGGCCCCGTGTAAGTGCTCTGTGTTGATTATAATTAGTATCATTAGAAACCACTATGAAAGTATGTGGCCAAGACAGCAGAGCAGGAAGACCCTGAACTCACCTCCTCCCATAGGCACACCTAAATTACAACCATTTATAGAGCAACTACTGATGAGAATGACTTGAAGACCAGCAGAAAATATCTTCTGTGACTAAAGAAAAGAAGAAGACAAGGAGTAAAACCACAGCAAGATAAGTAGGAGGGTTAGACACAAGGTCTAGTCAGACTAAGACCCACACTCCCAGTTAGGTGACCCACACTCCCAGTTAGGTGACCCACAAAGGGGAAGATAATCATAGTTGCAGAGATTCTCCCCAAGGAATGAGGAGTCCAAGCACCACCTCAGCCTCCCCAGCCAAGGCATCCTGCACCTGGAACATGAGCCCTGAGAGTGTTTGGCTTTGAAAGCCAGTGATGCTCAAATATATGAGAGCTAGAGGGCCATGGGAGACAGAGACTCTGCTCTTAAACGGTGCATGAAAAATCTCACATGCTCCAAGACCTAGCACAGAGGCAGTAACTTAAAAGGAACCTGGGTAGACCCACTTGCTGATCTTGGAGAGCCTCCAGGGAGGCAGAAGGCAACTGGGACTCTCCCTGGAAACATACATGCTGGCAGCCGCCATTTTGGGGAGCTCATTCTACACTGGTGTTAGCAAGTACCATTTTGGAGTCTCCCCTTCACCCTATTAGTACAGGGGCTTACCCGCTCACCAGGTGGTTGGCACTAGTCCCAGGACCCCTAAGTCAAGCAGCCAGCCATGTAGGGATGCAGTCTTACCCACCAGCAGGCTGGCACCAGCCTGAACTCATTGGACCCCACAAACAGCCATGCAGAGACATGGTCCCATGCAAAAGTGGGACATCACCAGCCCCAGAAACCCCTCACGCTACACAGCAAGCCATGCCAGGACCCAGCTCCTCTCACTAGGAGGGGGAAAACAGCCCTGAGGCCCCCTGGGCTGTGCAACCACAGCACAAGGCACAGCCTGCAAGCCAGCTGGGCCAGGGGCCAGCCTTACCTACCAGTGTACTAATACTAGTTGGCCCTGCCTCAACAGAAAGGTGTACACAGCCTACATAAGTGGCACCACTAGAGTATATACCTCTGATGACAAAAGGGGAGTGTGCTGCTGGGTAACATAAGAAGTCTCCTACATAAGACCACTTCTCCAAGATCAAGAAATATAACTGACTTATGTAATATATAGAAATAAACACAGAGACTTAGGCAAAATGAGGAGACGGGGAATGTGTCTGAACAAAGAAACAAGACAAAACCTCATGTAAAGAACCAAATGAACTGGAGATAAGAAATCTACTAAAAAGTTCAAGGTAGTGATCATAAAGATGTTCAATAAACTCAGGAGAAAATGGATAAACAGAGTGAGAATTTCAATGAACAGTTAGAAAATATAAAGAAGAACAAAATGGAGCTGAAGAGTTCAATAACTTAAATGATAAATACACTAGAAGAAATTAGCAATAGATTAGATTATGCAGAGGAATGGATGAGCAAACTGGAAGACAGACTAGTGGAAATCACTACAGAAAAAAGAAAAAAATTAAAAAATTAAAATCGTTTAAGAAACTTTTGAGACAACATCAAGTATACTAAAATTTGCATTATAGGCATTCCAAAAGGACAATAGAGAGAGAAATGTTCAGAAAACTTATTTGAAAAATAATAGCTGAAAACTTCCCTAGCCAGGAAAAGAAAACAGACATCCAGGTCCAGGAAGCACAGAGAGTCCCAAACAAGTGGAACCCAAAGAAGTCCACACCAAGACACTTGATAATTAAAATGGCAAAAATTAAATATAAAGAGAGAATCTTAAAAGCAGTAAGTGAAAAGCAACTAGTTATATACAAGAGAACTCCCAAAAGATTCTGAGCTGATTTTTCAGCAGAAACTTTGCAGGCCAGAGGAGAGTGGTATTATATATTCAAAGTGATGAAAGGAAAACACCTACAACCAAGACTACTCAACCATCAAGGCTCTCATTCCTATTTGAAGGAGAGAGAAAGAGTTTTACAGAGAAGCAAAAGCTAAATGGGTTCAGACCACTAAACTGACTTTTGAAGAAATGTTAAAAGGACTTCTCTAAACAGAAAAGACAAAAACTAGAAATATAGAAATTATAAAGGGAAAAATCACCCTGGTAAGGGCAAACATACAGTGGCAATAGAAGATCAACCACTTGTAGGAAGGTTAAAAGACAGAAGCAGTAAAATCATCTATATCCACAATAAGTTGTTAAGTGCTACACAAAACAAAAAGATGTAAATATGATGTCAAAAACATTAAACATGGGAGAAGGAGTAAAAATGCAGGGTTGTTAGAATGTGTTTGAACTTAAGAGATTATCAATTTAAAATAATCACAAAAATACATCTATATATGTGTGTGTGTATATATGTACATATACATGTTTGTGCATATGTCTGTGTGTGTTTACATATATATATATATATATATACACCTCATGGTAACCACAAAACAAAAAACTTATAATAGACAAACATACACAAAAAAGAAAGGAATCCAATCATAACACTAAAGATAATAATTAGATCACAATGGAAAAGAGGAAAAGAAGAAGAAAGGAACAAAAAAGAACTACAACGGCCCCCCAGAAAACAATGAACAAAATAGCAATAAGTAAATATCTATCAATAATTACTTTAAATATGAGTGAACTAAGTGCTCCAATCAAAAGACAGAGTGTCTGAATAGATAAAAAGAAAACAAGACCCATCTATATGCTGCCTTCAAGAGACCCACTTCAGATCTAAAGACACGCAAAAAGTGAAAGTGAGGAGATGAAAAAAGGTACTTCATGCAAATGGAAACAAAAAGAAAGCTGGGGGTAGCAATATTTATATCATGCAAAATAAATTTTAAAACAAACTGTAATAAGAAACAAAGAACATTGCATAATGATAAAGTGACAAACACAACATTAAGATATAACAGTCATAAATATATATGCATTCAAAATAGAAGAACCTATAAATAAAGCAAATATTAACAAACGTAAAAGGAGAAATTATCTATAACACAATAATAGTAGGGGACTTTAACAACCCATTTACATCAATAGATTCTCCAGGCAGAAAATCGGTAAAGGAAACAATAGCCTTAAATGATATATTAGACCAGATGGATATATGTGTGTGTGTGTGTATATATATATATATATATATATATATATACACACACACACACACACACATATATACGTATATATATATAAAATATATATATTATATATATATACATATATATATAGTTTTATATATATATATAGTTTTACATATTTAAAACAATCCACCCCAAAGCAGCAGAATACTCTTTTTTTTTTCAAGTGCAAATAGAACATTCCCCAAGATAGATCACATGCTAGGTCACAAAATAAGTCTCAGTAAATTTAAGAAAATTGAAATCACATCAAGAATCTTTTCTGACCCCAGGGGTGTGAGACTAGAAATCAACTACAAGAAAAAAACTGCAAAAAATCCACAACACATGAAGGCTAAACAAATATGCCACTAAACAACTAAGGGTCACTAAAGAAATGAAATTTAAAAATACCTGGAGACAATGAAGATAGAACCAAAATGATCCAAAATCTATGGGACTCAATGAAGAAAGTTCTAAGAGGGACAGTTATAGTGATACAATCTTACTTCAAGAAACAAAAAAAAATCTCAAATAAACAATCTAACATTACACCTAAAAGAACAAGAGGGCTTCCCTGGTGGTGCAGTGGTTTACAGTCCACCTGCCAATGCAGGGGACACGGGTTCGTGCCCCGATCCAGGAAGATCCCATGTGCTGTGGAGTGGCTAGGCCCGTGAGCCATGGCCGCTGAGCCTGTGCATCCGGAGCCTGTGCTCCGCAACAGGAGAGGCCACAGCAGTGAGAGGCCTGCGTACCACAAAAAAAAAAAAAAAAGAACAAGAAAAAGGACAACAAACAAAACCCAAAGTTAGTAGAAGAAAAGAAATAGTAAAATCAGAGCAGAAATAAATGCCTAATGAACATAAATGTAAAAATTCAACAAAATATAAGCAAATCAAATTCAAGAATACATTAAAAAGATCATACACCATGATCAAGTGGGATTTATTCCAGGAAGGCAAGGATGGTTCAATATTCACAAACAATCAACATGATATCACATTAACAAACTGAAGAATATAAATCATATGATCATCTCAATAGATAAAGAAAAAGTTTGGAATATTTCAACATCCATTCATGATAAAAACTCTCAACAAAGTGCCTCTAGAGAGAACATAACTCAATATAATAAAGGCCATCAATTACAAATCTACAGCCAACATCATACTCAATGTTGAAGAGCTGAAAGGATTTCCTCTAAGACCAGAAACAAGACATAGATGACCATCCATTTTTGCTCTTTTATTCAACATAGAATTGGAAATCCTAGCCACATCATCAGATAAGATAAAGAAATAAGGGAAATCCAAATTGGAAAGGAAGAAGTTAAACTATGACTATTTTCAGATGACAAGATACTATATATAGCTAATCCTAAAGACGCCACCAAAAAGACTATTAGAACTCACCAATAAATTCAGTAAAGTTGCAGGATACAAAATTAATACATGGAAATTTGTTGCATTTTGATACACTAACAAGAAACTATCAGAAAGAGAAATTAAGAAAGTAATTCCATTTACAATTACATTAAAAAAAACTAGGAATAAATTTAAGCAAAGAGGTAAAAGATCTGCACTTGGAAAATTATGACATTGATGAAAGAAATTCAAGATGACACAGACAAATGGAAAGATATACCATGATCATGGATTGAAAGAATAAATATTGTTAAAGTGGCCATACTACACAAGACACTCTACAGATTCAATGCAATCCCTAAGGCATTTTTCTCAGTAGAGTAAATAATTCTAAAATTTGAATGGAACACAAAAGACCTCCAATAGCCAAAAAAATCTTGAGAAAGAAGAACAAAAATGGAGATATCACATTCCCTGGCTTCAGACTAATACTACAGAGCTACAGTTAACAAAACAGTACAGTATTGGCACAAAAATAGACACATATCAATAGAAGAGAATAAACAGCATAGAAATTAACCAACACTCATATGTCAATTAATCTACTACAAAGGGGCAAGGATATACAGTGGGGAAAATCTAGCCTTTTCAATAATTGGTGTTGGAAAAACTGAACAGCTACATGTAAAAGAGTCAAATTGCTCTACTTTCTCACACATATACACAAATAAACTCAAGATGAATTAAAGACAATTGTAAGACCTGAAACCATAAAACTTCTAGAAGAAAACAGACAGTATACTCTTGTTTTAGCAATATTTTTAAGATATTTTCTTCAGGCAAAAATAAATAAATGGGCATATATTAAACTAAAAACGTTTTTCACAGTGAAGGAAACTATCAACAATATGAAAAGGCAGCCTACTGAATGGGAGAAGATACTTGCAAATGGTATACCTGATAATGGGTTAATATCCAAAATACACAAAGAACTCATACAACTCAACATCAAAAAAAAACCTGATTAAAATGTGGGCAGAGGACCTGAACACACGTTTTTCCAAAGAAGACATACAGATGGCAACAGACACATGAACAGATGCTCAACATCACTAATAATCAAGGAAATGCAAATCAAAACCACAATGAGATATCATCATATCATCTCACACCTTTCAGAATGGCTATTTTCAAAAAGACAATAAATAACAAGTGTTGGCAAAAAGGTGGAGAAAAGGTAACACTTGTGCACTTTTGGTGGGAATGTAAATTGGTGCAGCCAGTATGGAAACCAATATGCAGGTGTCTCCAAAAATTAAAAATAGAACCACCATATGATCTAGCAATTCTACTTCTGGGTATTTTTCTGAAGAAAACAAAAGCACTGATTCTAAAGATGTATGCACCCCTATCTATGTTCATTGCAGCATTATTTACAACAGCCAAGTTATGGAAGCAACCCTAGTCCCACTGATGAATAAATTGATGAAGATGTGGTATACATATACAGTGGACTATTACTATGTATAAAAAAAGAAGGAAATCTTTATTTGTGACATGGATGGACCTAAGAGTATTATGCTAAGTGAAATAAGTCAGAGAGAGAAAGAAAACCACCATATGATTTCACTTTTATGTGGACTCCTTGTTTTTTAGCAAGACAGATGAACAAACAGAACAAAACAGAAACACAGTCATAGATACAGTGACCAGTTAGTTCTCAGAGAGGAGGGGCATAGGAGGATGAGTGAAATAAGTGAAGAGGATTAAGAGGTACAAACTTCCAATTACAAAATAAAGGAGTCACAAGATAGTAATATTGTAATAAATTTGTTTAGAGACAGATGGTCACTAGACTTATTATGGTGATAATTTTTTAATGTATAGAAATAATGAATTCCTATGTTGTGCACCTGAAACTAATACAATATTGTAAGTCAGCTATGCTTCAAATAATAAAAAAGGAAAATGAAAAAATAAATTAAATTTAAAAAGATAAAGAACGTACTGTGAAAATGCTTAGCTGCAATGATTCTCTAACACTTTCCCACCATTACACATTGATATTAGGTGCTAATCACTTTTAGCTGGAACCATTATTGGATGAGACACAGAAGAGACAAAATTCACTGCAGCATCACAGAAACAAACACCATACTGTTTTCACACATTCTCTTCTTTTCACACATACTGTTTAGTCTTGAGTTTGTGGGGGAGGAAAAAGCGTTCCTCTACCCTTCTAGGTTTTTCTTGCTGTTCTAAGAGTTAAATTGACATATGAGAGATTAACAGGAGAAAACTGAAGTTAACTGTGTAGGTATAGGGGTTCCACAAGAATATGGGGCCCAAGGACAAGTTAGGCAATTGATGGTTACATGCCATCTGAGAGAAGAAGTGGGGTAGGGTTTGGGTCTTCAAAGGAAAGAATGTCATTTTACAGGAAGATGAAAAGAGCAAAAGTTTGGTAAATAAATGTTTGCTGGACCATGCAAAGACAATGGGACAAGGAGGGGACTTTGATCAAACAGGCCTTTCCCCACACTTCCTTTATATTACACTGTAGTTGTCTACAGCGATATTTCTTCTTCCTAGAAAAGGCCCTTCTCTTTTTTTAAAAAAAATTTTATTTATTTATTTATTTATTTTTGGCTGTGTTGCGTCTTTGTTGCTGCACGCAGGTTTTTCTCTAGTTGCCGCGAGCGGGGGCTACTCTTCATTGCGCACGGGCTTCTCATTGCGGTGGCTTCTCTTGTTGCAGAGCATGGGCTCTAGATGTGCGGGCTTCAGTAGTTGTGGCAACACAGGCTCAGTAGGTGTGGCACGTGGGCTCAGTAGTTGTGGCTCGCGGGCTCTAGAGTGCAGGTTCAGTCGTTGTGGCACACGGGCTTAGTTGCTCCGCGGCATGTGGGATCTTCCCGGACCAGGGCTCAAACCCGTGTTCCCTGCATTGGCAGGCAGATTCTTAACCACTGAGCCACCAGGGAAGTCCTAGAAGAGGCCTTTCATCTAAGTTATTTTAGACTATTGAGGGAGGTAGTAAAAGACTCTTCCTGAGCCCTTTGTTTCTTAAAAACCACCAACCCCCAGTAATCCTCAAGGCAAAGAGACACATTCTGGGGTGACAAGGTTTGCTCCTCTGCAGTTTGAGTTCCTGCCATTCAAATACCAGTCTTTTGTCAAACCCAGTCCAAGAGATTCCCTTTTTCCTAGCAGCTCGCCTGAGCACTCCAACCTGAGGTTGTCCCTCCTTCAGGAAGCAGTGATGGTAGCTAACATATTACTCTGCTGTCAGGGACTGTTCTATACATTTTAGGTGTGTTAATTAGTCCTCACAGCATCCTATGGTTTCCCTTTTCCATGGATAGGAAAACTGAAGCCTGGGGGCACATAGGCAGCAAGTGATGGAACCAGATTGACACCGAGGTCGAGAGCTCCAGATGCTTGTTCTTGACCTCTGCTCTCCTTGTGATGCTTCTGGGACTTATTGACTTTGTGACAGTTGATCTTGTGATGGTACCTGAATTTTCCCACAGGATGCCTTTTATGACCTGGAGAGAGCCCTGCACTGTCTGCTCTCCAGCCAGTTGGTAGAGGAAAGGGGCCATTGTCTCCCTGGCCCCAGGGCCTCCTACAGTACCTTGGCTCCTGCCCTCATTCTGGGAGAGCCACTGTGTCACTGGCTGCTTCCCTTCCACCTCCCCTAGACATAGTGGGGCTCCACCTGGACAACAGTATTGGTAGCAGGTGTTCCTGCTCTTGTCGGGGGAGAAAAAATAATTTTCCCTCTACCCTTCTATGTTCCTGGTTGAGACCCCTATGTAATAAAAGACAGATTTAAAGGAGAAAAACAGAAGTTTAAAAACATGCCTAGGGCTTTCCTGGTGGCACAGTGGTTGAGAGTCCGCCTGCCGATGCATGGGACACGGGTTCGTGCCCTGGTCCGGGAAGATCCCACATGCCGCGGAGTGGCTGGGCCCGTGAGCCATGGCCGCTGAGCCTGCGCGTCCGGAGCCTGTGCTCCGCAACGGGAGAGGACACAACAGTGAGAGGCCCGCGTACCGCAAAAAAAAAAAAAAAAAAAAAAAAATGCCTACCTCTTATGAGAGACCCAGGAAAAATGAGTAACTCCCCAGAATGGCCCAAGCCATCACCTTAAATAATATCTCCGGCTAAAGAAAAAAGATGTTGGGGAAGGGAGTAGTTATGTGAGGTGACCAGAAAAAGCATAGTACACAAGGGTAAGGCTGTTATGCAGATTTAAGTCCCTGCCTGCTGCATTGATCAGAGTGTCTAGAGATTTAGTTATTCCCCTCTTCCAGGTACAGAGAGGGAGACAACTTTACAAGTGGAGATTTTTCGTACAAATGTGAATGTTGATTAAAAAGCCTAACTTCTACTCAGCCCTCAGAGCTTTTCCAGTGTCCGCTATTTAAAAAAATAATCAGCCTATAATAATCCTTTTGCCCCAAAAGACTATATTTTGGGGTGGCAAATTTCTGCTTTTCACCCTCACTGCCACGGCCCCTCTTCCTCCCACCCCAAATGTTCAAACTCAGGGGCCACAGAAAGGTACCTGTGGATCATGCCTGGCCCCGGACATCCCACTGCCCCAAAGCTGGGTGAAGCCTGCTCAGGACCATATGGGACCAGCCTGGGCAGCGGGCAGTCCTCCTCACCCTAGGCCATTCAGTGTGCCCTCCAGGTGTCCAGCACCACGGCCCCCTGGCCTGTTGGTGTCACTGCCCACAGGGTGCCACCTTGTCCACCACGTGGTCTGTCCTGCCTGTTGAGCTGCCCCATGTGGTGTTGTACCCATTCCCCCCAGGGCTGGGCTGGGCTGGGGTCGCCTCCCCTGCCATGTACTCACGCTCCAGGACATTATTATTATTATTATTATTATTATTTTGCCGATTTTTGAATGGGATTTTTAACAAGTGGAAAATGAGAACTCATTTTTTATAAAATCGTGCTCCCCCCACCAAAAAAGCTTCAGTAAATATTTTAGTGCTATTTACTTTTCCCACAAGTTTATGTATTCACTCTCCAATTAGATTATAAGTTCACTGAAGGAAAACAGCATACTTTATAAGTTTTAGGTTTTCCAGAGAATTCCCTGGTGGTCCGGTGGTTAGGACTCGGCTCTACCACTGCTGGGTGGCCTGCGTTCCCCCCTCGGTCAGAGAACTAAGAGCCCATAAGCCGTGCATCACGGCCAAAAAAGAAAAAAAAAATTAGGTTTTTCAGTAGTGATAGTTTCAAATTTTCTCTACAGGAAGGAATTAGCAGCATCTTCTGTTGAGGCGGGAGGTTGGGATGAACTGCAGGATTTCTCTTGAAACTTCATTTTCAAAGGAAACATTTTTATGTAGATTATATATTTATTTGGGGCACTTGTGATGGTGGAGAGTCTGATAGAATTTTGGGTTGATAAAGACTCCCCATTACCCCTCAGCCCCAAAGCTATATATATAATAGTGCTATGTACATGAGAGGCACTTAATGAATGTTTGATGTATAATTTTATTAATATGAGAAGATTCAAATGACAGGAAACGTCAGGTGCCTTCATAGATATTAAAGAGGACACTATTCTCATGAAAAAATGGACAGTCTGCGATTGTCTTCCCTGCTCCAGTTCCCATCTGGAATGTCCCACTATACCAGTCCAGTGATCTGTGGCCACTCTGAGCCAGTCCCAGACAGATGGCAACCTTAAAAAGGAAGTCTATTCTTAGAAATTAGAATCAAGATTTTATAACACGATAAAGTCCAACACCATATCTTCTTCCTCTATAAAACTTGCAAAAAGGAGCCAGAATTTAATTAAACTGCCATTACTCCTGAATTACGTCTTCAGGTTTCTACTTTTTTCCAAAGTTCTTCATTATCTTTTAGTTTTCAGCTTCAAACTGATCTCGGGTGGCCTCGGCCTGCAGCGGCTTGAAGCAGGATCTCAGTTCCCCAACCAGAGACTGAAGCAGGGCCGCGGCAGAGAGAGCGCTGAATCCTAAGCACTAGACCACAAGGGCCAATGGCTGGTGACAAGGCCCTGGCTTGTCTGCTTTGGAGAAACGAATTTCAACAAAGAGACAGAAAGTAGTGAAACAACTAAAGTGTTTATTAGGAGGAAAAGAGTACCTGTGAATAGACTCACACAGGTGGGCTCAGAGAGTTATGCCCTTGTGGTAGTTTGAGTGACTTATATGGGGCATTTCTTCTGGATTTCCTCTGGCCAATCCTCTTGCTCTGCCTGGCTCTGAGCCCATATTTGGTATAACTCAGGGTCCTCCCTTGTGTGCATGCGCATCTCTTAGCGAAGATGGATTCCAGAGCAGAGGCCTGTGGGAAGGTTGGCACCACCTATTATGGGTTGGCACCCCCTTCCTTTCTGATCCCTGAGGAGCTTTTCTGCACATGTGTAGCCAGGAGGTCTCCTTGACCTCAAGAATGAGAAATATGTGGCCTCTTTATCTTTTACCTGGGCTGGACTCAGCTCCTCCTATTATCTTCCTGCTATTGTCTTTATCTTGGAGTATCTGTCCACAGGGGACAGATTCCAGCTGCTCAGCCTGGGGCCCATCTGTCTCTTGCCTCAAAACAAAGCAGCATGGGAAGCGGGAACTACAAACCTGCCTCGACAAGCCGTGGCTGGAAGAAGCTCTGGATACAGATCAGGGGCACAGGGTGCTCAGGAGCGGCGCCGAGTCCATCCCGCGGAGGCGGTCGGCGGTGAAGTCCAGCATGCCCTCCCGCAGGGAAGCGCGCCCGGCGGGCAGAGGCACCGAGTCCTGCAGCGCACAGAGGTCCTCACAGCGCGAGAAGAAGTCGGCCGCGCTGTCGCGGCTCAGCTTCACCAAGTGATCATTGCCGGAGCGTGGCCTCAGGGACGGTGGCGGCGGACACGATGCCCACACTTGCCTGGGGGCCCCGGCTCGCCTCCCGGCCCCTCGGGCACAGCGTGTGCAGCACCCGCGTCGCAGGCAGAAGACGCAGGGCCACTGGCCCCAGCTATGCAGGCCCCTGGATGCCGCGCTCACGTTTGGTGCCAACCTCTTCGCTCTCCGCGCCGCGGGGTGCGTTTCAAGCCGGCCGGCGACGCAATGGGGGCGGGGCTCGAAGACGGCAGCCCGCTCGCCGTGCGTCAGCACGCAGCCCCGCCTCCCATGGGGACCCAGCCTGAGGAGCAGGAGCTGGAGCTTCGAGACTAGGGCGGCGCGAAAGGTAGGAGGTGTGGAGAGTTTGGGGTTTACAAAAAGCGTTTGCTGACTGATCCAAACAAAAGTGAGACGTGGTTGTATCAACGCATTTTAAAAGTAGTTAAACTCCCGCTAAGTGTCTGTGCTCGCCCCGCCCAGGAGAGAGCGTGCACTCCCTGAGGGACACATGAAACGCTGAGTGAACGTCTGCCTGTGGTTCGTTACCTGGTGCACGGGTGTGTGAATTTTTGCGGAGAGCTCTTAATTTCTGTAGTTTGTGCTGACTTGACACGGTGGTTGGCAAACGGTGACGTGTTCCGTGCATTCAGGACATGATCGTGGTTACTAATAATCACTTTGTTTTGTACTGACACCTCCACAGAGAATTTACTACTGAATGTCCACTTTACAGAAGAGAAACTGAGGCGTAGGAAGTGCAGTGACTGAGTAAGAGGAAGGACTCAGACAATTGGTGTTAGTAAATTAACCCTGCCCGGAGGCCGTTAGCCTGCGGTGGCTCTAGTGATGCGGCCGCCTACGTAAACCAATCAAAATCTAAGGCTGTCAACGGCTCAGGGGGACGAACACCAATGAGGACAACCAGTCACAAACCACCAACTAGGCTTTAAAGCTACAGCAAATCAGTCATTTCCTTGCTTTGCTTCTGCCCTTTTAAAAATAAACATCTCTGCGGCTCCTGTGGCTGGAGTGCTCCTCAGCACTTCCGCTTTGGTGGTGCCTGAATTGAATCTAATTTTGCTCACATAAAGTCTTAAAATTTTAAATATGCCTCAGTTTGTCTTTTAAGATTGGCCTTAAAAGTTGGATTTGTGTCCAGTTTTTAGAACAGTGGTCGTCCTCTGGTCAGGCCTTAGGCGTTACGTGTACAACGTTCCTCTTCTACCACCACCTTCTGGATGCCTCCACCCACTACCAGCTCCCGCGCATCAGATCCCCTAGATGTGGTCAGCAATGGCTTTTACATGCAGCGTGCTCACATTATAACATCGCAGACACTCCTCAGTCTTCCAGCCAGCGTGTGAAGTGAAACATTACCATTCCTGTTGAACAGTCTGGTGTGACCACTTTCCCAAACACAGCCACTCCCCAGCTGACCCTGGGTAACCACTGTTCTGAACTTGGTCTCCATCACTGCCATGGATGTCTTTATATTTATGCTACATTTTTAAGTATTCGTAAACCACATATAGTATTCTATGTTTTGTGTTGTTACTTGCTTTATTTAGCGTTATCTTTGCTAGGTTCATCCATGCTGACACGTAAAGATCTGTCTAGTTCATGTACTTTCCTCGCTATGTAGGATTCCCATGTACGGAAATACAGTAATTTATATGTGCATTTTCCTGTTGATGGATATTTAAATTGTTTCCAATTTTCAGTATGATTTCTTTTTAAAAAAATTTTATATACTTTTCAAAGGTTACTTTACATTTACAGTTATTACAAAGTATTGGCTATACTCCCTTGTTGTACAATACATCCTTGAGCCTATCGTGGACCTAGTAGTTTACATCTCTCACTTCCCCACCCCTGTATTGCCCCCTCCTCCCCCTCCGCGCTGGCAACCATTAGTTTGTTCTCTATATCTGTGACTCTCCTTCTTTTTTGTTATATTTGGTAGATGGTTGTATTTTTTAGATTCCATATATAGGTGATATCCTACAGTATTTGTTTTTGTTTGACTTATTTCACTTACCACAATGCCCTCCAAGTCCATCTATGTTGCTGCAAATGGCAAAATTTTGTTCTTTTTTAAGGCTGAGTAGTATGCCATTGGTTATATGTACCACATCTTCTTTATCCATTCATCTCTTGATGACACTTAGGTTGCTTCCATATCTTGGTAATTGTAAATAATGATGCTGCAAACATTGGGGTGCATGTATCTCTTCCAATACATGTTTTTGAAAACAAAAAAAAATAATGAATAAAAAAAAATAAAACAAAGCAGCATGAGGAGGAGAAAGAAAAGAAGAAGAGGAGGAGGAAAGGAGGCTGCCAAGGAGAAGGAAAGAGAGGAGGAGATGGAGATGGAAAGAATGACTACCAGAGGAAAGGGCACGTTCAAGAAAATATTTGTAATTATTTAAGCTATTTCCCTTTGTGAGGGAGGAAAAACAGTTTTCCCTCTATCCTTCTAGGTCCGTGGCTGAGATGTCCCTGTAAAGAAAAGATGGGTCAATAGGAGAAAAACAAACAGAAGTTTCATGACATGTATACCTCCTGTATACATTTCCTGGGAGACACCCAGGAAAACCGAGTAATTCTCCCAAGTGGCCCAAGTCACCACCTAAAAACCATTTCCAACTAAAGATAAAGGAAGATGTTGGGGGAAGAGAGAGCAGTGTGGGAATTCATCAGGCAAAGCACAGTAATCAAGGGTACTGTTGTTATACAGATTTAAGTCCTTGCCTTCTCCACTGATAAGTTTCTAGAGATTGAGTCATGCTTCTCCTCCTGGTACAGAGAGGGAGATACCCTACAAATAGGGATTTCTCTTATAAATACAAATGTCTCTTACAAAAGAGTAACTTCTGCTAATTTTCAATGCTTTTTTTTTTTACTGTGTTTGCTGTTTCTTAAAATGAATTAGCCTAAAATAATCCTTATGACTAAGAAACATATTTTAGCGTGGCAAATTCTGCTCCCGTTCACCATCTTAATGCAAGGGAATATCACAACAGGAGGGGATCCTATGAGGGGACAGGAATTTAAAGTACAGTATTTCAAATCAAGCAGACATGGTTCCCCTCCTGATTTTACTATTTACCATCTATGCAAATGGAGTTAAATTATTTAACTATTCTCAGTTTCAGTTTTCTCATCTGTTAAACAGATACTAACACCTACCTATCGCAATGAATGAAATAATGTATACAAAATGCTCAGCACAGAGTCTGGCATATTAGAACTCAGACACTAGTAGTTGTTATGATCATTAGGGCTCCCAAGGCTGATGATGCTGTTAAAAAAAAAAAAAAAATTAACTGAGTAAATTTAAAGACCTAATTACCTTTATTCAATGATTTATGAGTCAGCGTCCCATCTAGTAAATAGAAAAGGGCTCAGAGGAGCTGTACAAAATGGAAGACATTTATAGGCAGAAGGAAGTGGAACAGGAAGTTATTCTAGCAAAGAGTGGATTGTTTCAGGCAAGGTCACCTTCCTTTGGGGGAAGGTGAGGTCTAGCAGGTAGATTACCTCACTAGTGCTGAGCAGGTAATTCCAGACAGACTGGTTAAAGGTCACATTCCTGGGAGAGGCTAAAACTGCAGTTAGATTAGGTATGAAGTCAGGGTTTGCTGACGTGGGACTGAGCACAAGGGATTCCATTCAGGGCCTGTTGTTTCCTTTCTAACGCTGCCTACTGATGGCACAGGAGAACATGCAACCTAGAAAAAACTGAAATTGACATTCTGCCTTAGCATGTCCTGCTCTAAGGCAAATAGACCTAAACACTGGTCATTGTTGTGACAGAATTAAACAATATTCTTTTCTTTAACAATTTTATTGAGATATAATTCACATACTATACAATTCACCCATTGAAAGCATACAGTTCAATGATTTTTAGTATATTTAGTTGTGCAATCCTCACAACAATTTTTGAACATTTTCATCGCCTTAAAAAGAAACCCCAAACAATATACTCTTTATCAACAATAATTTTTATGCTTTTAAATAATGTCATAGAAACATTCACCTCTAGATTATAAGAAATTACCAGATATGTAATATAAAAATAGTAAACAAAGTAGATTAAGCCATATTTATGTACTATCAGCTTATTCAAACATATTATGGTGTTTAATACTATAATAACTTTATAAATAAGTTCAATGAAAGGCAATTCACATTAAAAGTGAAAATAATGCTAATAGAATTGATACAGTAATAGAGATAAAATTACCATTTTATGCACACCCCTCTGTATTTTCTTCTAATTCTTTAGGTTTGTAAATGATCAAATACACATTAAAAATTTTGAAACCTTAGAAAGTATATGATTATCATGCAGAAGTAGTGGTCAGGTGCTCAAAAATTTCAAGAAACATCAAGAAATAGAATAATTTCTATTTTTATTCTTAATGGTGTTGGTTAGGGAACCATAAGTCTACATTATTTTTATAATTGACTTTCCAGGTTGTTTTTATTAATCAGGCTCTATGGGGAAAAATAATAGTAGTAAGAGTCAACAAAATGCCTCATGGAGCTGGATGCTCCTTATCAAATCCAGCTGGACGACCTCAAGAAAATTACATGATCTCCCTATGCCTCAGTTTTCTCATCTGTAAAATAGGGTGATGGTGACAGCACATGTAGCCCATAGGATTGTAATGAGGATTAAATATATAACATGCATTAAACAGTATCCAAATAATTCCAAATATATGTAGATAACCTCTTCCAGGAATTAGAGCTTAATTTCCCTCCCCTTGAATATGGGTTGGACCTAGTGTCTTACTTTCAAAGACTAGTGTATGGAAAGGGGAAATGGTACCTTTACAGTGGAGAAACCTGGCAAACAATCTCACTCTTTAACACCATCTCCCACTGAAAAGAATAAAATTTTTTAACTGTTATCCAGACTGTCACATTATCGCTTAAAACCATCCAATGCTTCTCTTTGTACTTAGAGTAAAATTTCGATTCCTTTCCATGCTTTCTAGACCTCACATGTATCTACTTCATAATGGACCTCTATTCACCCTCTCGCTATGATCTGGCCTCACAGCATTTTCAATGTAACTCAACTGATCCAAGATGTTTCTGCCTTGCATGCTTTACCTGTGGTGTCTATGATCTTGCTTCCATGCCTCTGCTCAATAGTTGCCCCTTCACAATGCCCCTGACCATCCAGCCTAAAGTTCCTCCACTTGGCCACTCTCTGTCACTTACCTGGCTTATTTCCTTCACAGAACCTATCATATCATGAAATTTTCTTGATTTTGTATTTACTTGCTTGCTCTCTCTATCCCATCATTAGAAAGATGGCTCATTGTTTTCTTTAAGCCCCATATCCCAGTTCTTAGAACCTTGTAGGAACCAAAATATAATTTGCTGCTTGAATAAATGACAGAGTAAAGAATAGGGTTGTCTAGAACATCCAGGATTCTTATGTATTTTAGTGATGACCCATAAGGTCAACTTTTTTTTTTTTTTTTTTTTTTTTTTTTATTTTTTTTTTTTTATTTATTTTGCATTATGCGGGCCTCTCACTGTTGTGGCCTCTCCCATTGCGGAGCACAGGCTCCGGACGCGCAGGCTCAGTGGCCATGGCTCACGGGCCCAGCTGCTCCGCGGCATGTGGGATCTTCCCAGACTGGGGCACGAACCCGTGTCCCCTGCATCAGCAGGCGGACTCTCAACCACTGCGCCACCAGGGAAGCCCCATAAGGTCAACTTTTTAATGAGAACTAGATGCACCAGAAGAATGTCTATATTTTAAACATCTATTCCTATTATCTGATAATCACTAGTATTTTTCAGCCTTCATGCTTAACATCATTTGTTCCCGACCCAGTGCTGACTATAGACTCCTACATGTCAGCAGGTGAACTGTAGAATTAATCATTCTGCCAAGACTGGGACCACCTATGGGAGTGTGCTAATTATTCCCTTCCCACAGGCCACAGTTTTCTTTTAACACTTAACCATATTTTCTTAGCTCTAGTAAAAACTATCAGTGGATTTTTTTGTCCCTCACTGGGATTGTAGCCCTTTCTGACCTCAATGTAACTGATCAGGACTTTACCACATGTCTAGCTATCAAAAATCCTCTACCTAAGACACATATTCCTATGCCTCTGTGACTCTTTTTCTCGTTTCCCACATCTTGATTGTGCCACCCATCTCACTTTAGATATGACCCACCCTATTTTCTTGCAGCATCCAAAACACCAGTTTAGAGCCCCTTGGTCCATGCAGGACTGAGTTCTTATGCCTCCTTGGACATAGGACATTGAATACTAGCTATTAAACCTAGATTTTCTTCTTTTTTTCCACCAGCCTCTGCAGCTGAGGTCAGATTATTCCTCAGGGAAAAGCCCACTTAAATCATAAGCCCCACTTAATGTGTGTTGCAAAAAAATTATTAAATAGCCAGCCATAGCAGAACCTATTCCAATTTTTGAGATATTTAAAAATAATAAATAAATCATCATTATATGCAAAGTATAGAATGCAGTACTAGCAATTAGTAGACTGCACAATATTCAGCTGGAAGTTAAGAATCTTTGGCATGGTTTGATAATTGCAGCTAATCATGACATTTCCACAAAATACCTTGGACTTTTTAATCATTTTGAAGGTAATCTTATGTTAAGAAACCACATACCTAAAGAAAACATTTATCAAGTTCTTTATTTTTAAAAAGGATTTACTAATACCTTTCACAGAACCCAAAATCTTTGTATTTTAAGTAGCAGGATCTATAGAATATTGATGTTTTTATTTATTCAGATTCAACTCTCAGTAAAACCTAAAAATAAAGAATGCTGTTCCTATTAGTAGAGACTCACAAGATATAAGTATAGCAATATAATATCATAATGGTCAAGTGATCAAGGGAAATATTCTATCAGAAAGCAACAAGAATCATGTTTTAAAAATATTAAAGTAATGTATTTTCCCTTCTTATTAATCCAATTATTTCCCCTGTAATTCCTTCTGACCCTTAAGACTACATCAAGGAGGTTATTACCTAGAAAAAGTATGAGTGATGTCCCTAGGTTCATGTGTAGTATAAGAGGTATCCCAGGGCTTCCCTGGTGGCGCAGTGGTTGAGAGTCTGCCTGCCGATGCAGGGGACACGGGTTCGTGCCCCGGTCCGGGAAGATCCCACATGCTGCAGAGCAACTGGGCCCGTGAGCCATGGCCACTGAGCCTGCGCGTCCGGAGCCTGTGCTCCACAACGGGAGAGGCCACAACAGTGAGAGGCCTGCGTACTGCAAAAAAAAAAAAAGGTGTCCCAAATCCTATGTGACCTAGGAGGAACTACAGAAGAAAGCAGATATTACTTGGCTAACAGTCTTGCTAACGGGTGGGACTAGTGGTGGTCACTGTGGCAGAGGTAAAGTGTTCTTGCACAGAAAATGACTGGGTGGACCACCAAGCCTAAGACTGAATGGAAGTCACAACCAGAACTAAAGGGCTCTTTAGTGCCAGCCAGAACCAAAATGGATCTTCCTCTGTGGAGGGTAAGGTCCCAGCTTCCCAGGACTCTTGCCAATTTAGAAAGGACAGGTCATGATTTTCATTAGTGATGTACATCTGTGGCAGATTTCAACAGCATGCCCAGTGACCGAGATGGACTAGGGACACTTCCATGAGGTCAGTGAGAAGTACACAGAGACCAGAATGCAGGCCAGCCCTTCCAGTCTCCTCTCATCCATCACCATGACCTTCCTCCTACATCTGAGTAGCATATTTTGAGGAAGAGGTGGGGCAATGGTAAAATTTTTAGAGAGGAGCAAAACTGGCTGTTGAATCTTGAATTTTATTAAATTATTATCCAAAACAAACTGAGACGACATTAAAGGAACTGTTCTGAACTTGAAGAGATAGTGGGGTGGTGGTTCAGTGGCAAGAATAGGACCTTTATAAACAAAAGAGAAAACTAATTTTTTGCATATCTGGGTATAGTGTGTAAATATTTTATTCCATGTATCAATATTCCTAGAAAGATTTAACGAAAGATATTCAACAGAGATTAAGAGAAATTAAAGTATAAATGATTGCTAGTTGGTAATAAACTATTAGCTGAAGTCACATTGAAACCTACTTGTGGTAATTCTCCAGAAAAACAGAACCAATAGGATGTGTGTGTGTGTTTACTTTATTCATTTATGTATTTATTATTATTTTTATTACTTTTAAAGGAACTGGCTCAGACTGGCAAGTCCACAATTTGCAGGGCAGGCCCACAGACTGGAGGCCCAGGAGAGCCAATGTCCCAGTTTGAGTCTGAAGTCTGTCTGCTTTAGAGCCAGGAAGAGCTGATGTTGCAGATGAAAGGGAGTCTGCTGGAGAATTCTCTCTTGCTGGGGGAAGCCAGTCTTTTTATTCTATTCAAGCTTTCCACTGAGGGGATAAGGCCCACCCACATTATGGAGGTCATTTTCTTTATGAAAACTCCATTGATTTAAATGTTAATCTCATCCAAAAACACCCTTACAGAATAATGTTTGCCCAAGTATCTGGGCATCTCATGGCCCAACCAAACTGACACATGAAATTAACAATTGCACCACTGTAAAACACTTTGCTGATGTAGCTATTATACTGGAAGGGGAAAGTTAACTTGGAATAAAAGAAGGGAAATAGGCTAGTATCTGTTTTCCATATATTAAAAAACAAAATTCAACTGAGTAAATTTAAAGATCAAATTGGCTTTATTCAAGTATTCGTGAATCGAGCAGCATGCTGTCTAGCAATTAGAAAGGAGCTCCAAAGAGGTGCAGAAAAGGAAAGAGCTATAAAGGCAGGAAAGAAGTGAGACAGGGAAGTCATAAACAAAAGAAAGGGTAATTTCAGGTAGAATCACCTTCCTTGGGGGGAAGGCAGGGGCCTCGAAGAAGTAGAGTACCTCACTCGTGCTGGCCAGGAAATTCCAGACTGACTGGTTAAGATTACATTTCCAGGAAAGGCTGAAACTGTAATCAGATTAGGTATTAAGTATTAATTTGCAGGTGTAGGGTTTAGCACAGGGACTCCATTTGGGGCCTGTTGTCTCTTTTTTAACACATACTGTGGACCTCCATAATTATGGAATAGCCCTGTAGGGAAGCAGAGTAGATGGGTAGATTGGATTGAGTGACCAGACTATGTCCTGGTACAGAATGAGAGTACTTTGGGTGAAGAAATAAAAGGTACTTATTCTAGGGAGCTTTCTGCTGATATTCAACCAAGAATGATCCTTTAATCAGACATTCCTTTAAGTCTTCACTATTCTTTTCAAATCCAATGGAACTTTTAAATTAGGGAAAGATGGTGTTAATAAAATAATAGAAGTTTAGAAGAAATATTTTTATCTCATTTTTGTAGTTGACACAGTCAGGCTTCCCTTTTTTCACCTTTTCATTATTACTGCTCTTAATCTGGGTGTCTCGCACCACAGGACTTTGTTAATATCCAGCGGTCAATCAGGTAGCTCATTTGGTAAAGATTTTTGGAGGAAAAAATTTTCTCCTACTTGACAATTCTATGGTACCAAGAGGCACACTAATTAAAACGCGCTTATTTTAGGAGTCAGATCACAGGAGGTGTTAGGCTAGTAAAGTTCTGATTATTATCTAAAGTTGCACCATTAATAAAAACTTTAGGCAAAAATAGTTTGCCCTAAATCCAAAGGGAATGGAAAAGCAAGAGAAGAAAGAAAACTGGCACATCTATGATGAACAAAGGAGGAAATGATTAAGGGGGAGAGAAGACTAGAAGGAAGAATCATTCCCCAAAATGTTAGAAATTTTAGCCCCTCTTTAATATGCTCTTTAATTCTTAACATTCTATTTGAGCAATTCACAGCTTAAACTGGTTTAATCTAAAAACTGATGCATTTCTCACACTAGACGAATTGATGATACCTTAAGTTAATGACCCAGAATAGGAGAAAAGGTCCAATGTTCCCAGGGTAAGATTGACAAGGTCAGTGTGAAGTGCAGTCTGTGCCACTCATGGATTCATTGTCACTGACCATGGACAGTCCACGCTCACATATTTAGGATAACATCTGATTGTGCTATGATCATGCAGACCTACTAAGGTATTATAGAACTATGGATGTCTTTCCCTATTCCTATATTTACAATTTAAGGAAAATGAATGGCCCTTGTGAGCCATTTATAGGCAAGAGGACAATTGAAAATCAACTTACTGCTTCTGCATATTTCAGTATTTATCATGAAAGTGAAACATGACAGGAACAACTAAAACTGAATGGTTACACAAGAATAGATTATTCTCACAACCTGTTCTTAGTTCTATATAATTGAGAAGCATAATACTTTCAGGATTGATCTGGCCAGTTATTTCTCTTTCAGAGAAAAGTATAATCTGCCTAGAGGTCTGAACTTAAGAGTTTGGAGCATGGTTGTCATTTTTCCTTTTTTATACTGAGTTCAAATCCTCCACCTACCTCCATTCTATTTAAAAATGAATAAATCTAAGTCATACTAAACAGATGTGTATAAGTGTGTATAAATCAAGCCTACAAAAGCCTGGGTCATGGCAAAAGAGCATGAGGTAGGTTTGGAAACTTTATATTAAGCCCGAGGTGACAGGAAGAAAGAGGTACTGGGTAAGGCTCTAAGTGGGTGAAGACCTGGGAAGGAAGTAGGGGCTACCTGCAAATGTTAACCTTTGTCCCAAGTCTAATTCATATATCCCAGTAATGCTGTCCTCTGAAATGGTGGGCACTACACAAGCTATAGCTTATCTAAACCACAAAGTCACCATTTGGAGAAGTAAACCATCAGCCCCTTACACCTAGAAAATAGCAGCATTCCACTCATTTGAATACCAAATCCAGCATTCTTAGTTTGAGCTTACTCAGGTAAGGCCTCTTGCTATTTAAAAAGGTGTGGCAATGGAGTGACACCAACCATTCAAAAAAGGAAAAATCAACTCTCTTCATGCCTGTGTGGGCAGGAAAGAGGCTAGACCTTAGGATCAGGGACTCAGAGTTTTCTGGAGAGGATGAGCAACAACAACACTTCATGGATTCCATGCTTTTCTTTACTACAGTATTTCCCTCCATTGATCTTCAGCTACCATTTCCACAGGAGGTTTGAGTATTCCCAATGAAGGCCCGAAGGTCACCAAGGACCTCAGATGTGAGGATGCATTCCTTGCCCACTGGTGGGGTGTGAGTGAACAACTCCTGGAAGAAGGTCTGTGGAAGTTTGTAGAGCTGCAGAGCTGTTCTGCAGTCCTCAAGGGGCCCTAGCACAGGACAGGGCAAAGGAAACAGAGCCGGCCTTCTGGAATGTGCTGTGCCCACTACAGTGAGTAGCAGAGGATGCTGATTTTTTGAAGAAATTAAGTAAAGCTTGGTTGCCAATATCTGGATCCTGAATCATAAACAAACAAACAAATAAATTGTGGTGCATTAAAGGTAGCCAAAAATTTTGACAGTCTTATCAAAGGATGGGGTCTGTGTCCCCTCTTCTGAATCTGAGTGTGAATCTGTGACTGCTTGACAGATATAGTACAGGAGATGTGATGCTGGGCACATTTCTGAGCCCAGCCAGTAGGTGATCTGTAGCTTCCATTGTCTTGTGGAATGAATACTCCCTATTACAACCCAGCATTCAAACTGCAAAGAAACCCCAGCGCCCTATAGTGAGACCCAGGTGGAAAGCAAACTAGGTCCCTGGCCAACAGTCCAGCGGAGCACCCAGCCACCAGCCCACACCCACCTTGGCTGCCATATAAGTGACCCAAGATGGAAGGAGATCCACTAACCCAGCCAAGCTGCCCTGTACACGCCACACAGAGCAGAGACGCAGTAATAAGTAAGCAAATCAAATAAATACTGACTTGGCTATTTTGGAAAGAGGAGTGGGGTAAGCGCAGCTATCAAAAGAGGTTCAAAATCTATATACCCAATATGTATTGTCCAAAGTTAGAATAAAGAAAAATGTAACATTTGTCATGTGAAGAGGGGACTTAAAATTATTTGATAATAAAAGCAATTCCCATCCTTGAAATGGCTGAAAGCTACTCTTTTGTTAGAGAAATATATTTTAATGGATACAGCTAATCAAATATAAACTACTATAGCAATTAGACATATACACACGTATGTGTTATATACCACACACATTATTATAATCTTCAAATACAACAAATGTTTGCAAACTAAACTTTGAGAGAAAACAATTATGTTTAGTTTCCCCTCAGCCCTTTGAGCAAGAGGACTGCGGGAAGCCTAAAAGGCCTCATTTAAAGTCACCAGCCCGAGGAACACATAGGGTTTTAAAGATCAAAGTAACGCATGCAAACTCCACTGACGTCAGATGTTAAATCAAAACATGAAAGCCTTTTTAGTCTTGAAAAACTCTATTAGATTTTGTCAGAGAATTTGTGTATGGCTTTCCTATTTCTGTTTTAATTATTAGAGGTATTTGCACGAAAACAGGATCTTTATTTTTAAGGATTCATCTGTTCCTGTTTTTCCCTCATTTGAAGGCTAATCCAGTGTAAGATAAATAGCAGCAGGAGGAGATAAACTCTTAAAAGACAAAGATCTTGTTTTTATGCAAATGATTCCAGAAGTGTTTTTGAATCAAAAATAAGATTGATGGTATGCATAACATTGTCTGTAATGTATTTTTCTGTATATTCTAGGATATTTTTTCCTTAGTGCTTGCTGTACAAAGGAAGAAAACAGTGTTCAGAGGAAGTGATAAACATTTTACTTATCAAATGCTGAGAATTATTAGGGAATTAATATGTAACTGAAATGTATCAAGTTAGATCAAATGTCACTTTGAATAAAGTTCACATCATCCTTAACCAACACTTTCAAAAGCCAAATAATTCTATTGTGATTTTGGAAAGTTCTCTTACAAAAATGTGCTATTTTCTCATGCTTTTATTTTTCCAGATTTAAGTTTTTTTGTTTGCTCAATAATATTCTCTCAAATGCATTGAGAGAATGTTTATTTCTTAGCCCACTATCCATAGGACTACCATCAGTGTACAGTGCCAAAACCTGATAATGCATAAATACTTAAGAACTATCAAGAAGGTTTATTATTATTATTATTATTATTATTTTATTTTTTGGCTGTGTTGGGTCTTCGTTTCTGTGCGAGGGCTTCCTCTAGTTGCGGCGAGTGGGGGCCACTCTTCTTCGCGGTGCGCGGGCCTCTCACTATCGCGGCCTCTCTTGTTGCGGAGCACTGGCTCCAGGCGCGCAGGTTCAGTAGTTGTGGCTCACGGGCCCAGTTGCCCCGCGGCATGTGGGATCTTCCCAGACCAGGGCTCGAACCCGTGTCCCCTGCATTGGCAGGCAGATTCTCAACCACTGCGCCACCAGGGAAGCCCCAAGAAGGTTTTAAGGAAGAATTTTTCAGTTATTATTATTATTATTATTTTAATTTGTTTTATTTATTTATTTTTGGCTGCATTGGGTCCTCGTTGCTGCGCGCGGGCTTTCTCTAGTTACATGAGCGGGGGCAACTCTTCGTTGCAGTGCGCGGGCCTCTCACTGCAGTGGCCTCTCTTGTTGTGGAGCACAGGCTTCAGTAGTTGTGGCACGCGGGCTCAGCTGCTCCGCTGCATGTGGGATCTTCCCGGACCAGGGCTCGAACCCGTGTCCCCTGCACTGGCAGGCAGATTCTTAACCACTGCGCCACCAGGGAAGTCCCTCAGTTATTATTTAAGATATTTTATTATTACTCTAAATTGTAAGATGTCATTAATATTAATTAATACCTTCACATATGTGATCTTTTGTTCTTTAAAAATCTTTTGAAGAGAACAGAGAGGATATTACTAAGCCCATGTTTTAAAGTAAAAACAAATTAAATTGCTTGCTTGTAAGTCATGTGACTAGACAATGTTACATCTGGTCTAGAATTCAGGAATTCTGGCTTTCAGACACAGTATTTACCCGCAATATTACACATATAAAAAAAGATCCTTGGGATACCTGTAAGAAATTAACAAAATAGCAAAATTATAATAAAATATATGCTTTTATTATGTGTCTGACTTATCATAAGACTGAATCAAGGGGAAAGACATTCATTAGGAGTGAGTTCATTTGTTTTGCAAATGATGCAAACAGTTTATTGCTGGGAAGGGGATTTTGAAATTATGGAACAAATACCACCTAAATATAAATGATACTTTGTTTCTATATGCCCTAAAATACTTCAAGATATAACATTTAGAAAATATTGGTCCAGAAAGCAGATTATCATGATGGAAAAGCAAATGTGAACTCAATTCTGCCTGGTTTGCAAATTAATTCCATCTACTGGTAGCCTCCAACTACTGTCTTTCGCTAATGGAATAAACACATTGTGGGGAGGAAAAATAATGTTCCCTCTGTACTCCTGGGTTCTTGGCTGAGACACTCTGTAATAAAAAGACAGATTAACAAGGGAAAAACAAACAGAAGTTTAATAATATGTGTATCTCTTGTATACATAAAAGATACCCAGGAAAGCTGAATTACTCCCCCAAATGACCCAAGCCACCACCTTAAATATTATTTCCAGCTACAGACAAAAGATGCTGGCAGGAGGAAAGCCCGTGTTGGGAGGTTACCAGAAAAACCATAGTGAACAAGGGTCAGGTTTCAGCCATTGCCTTCTCCATTGGTAAAGCGTCTCTAGAAGTTTAAAGTCGTCCTTCTCTTCCTTGTACAGAGAGGAAAACACCCCCACAAATGGAGATTTCCCTTATAAATGTAAATGTTGCTTACAAAAGGGTAACTTCTACCCAATTTTCAGAGCTTCACCTATGTCTGCTATTTCAAAAAAAACAGCTTATAATAATCAGTATGCCAAAGAGACACATTCTGGGGTGACAAATCGTGATTCCCTTAAGTCCTGCCTTTGGAACTACCCCTAGAAGTTTTATAATCCAGAAGTTGAGCTACTCCAGCTTACCGAAACACTCTCCTAGTCCAGAAAATTGGTAAATTCAGTTAAACTGTTGCATCTCATTTCAGGAGGCCATGATGCAGATGGGCTCCCAAAGTTAGGCCTATATTATTCAAGAAACCAGGTATTTAGTAAAAGGAATTTCTATAGAAATAAAAGAAAAACAAAGGTTAACGTTTGGAGTAAATTAGAAACCAGTTTCTGATTCAGGGGCAGCCAGTCAAAAAGATTTCTAGATATCAGGGTCCAAGTATCCTTTGCAATTTGGATGTTTCTGATGATGTAATTGGGTGTTCAGCGAAACTTTGAGTGGCCACAGAGCAGCAGGCACAAAGAAAACCTGAAAGAACCATTAAAGAACGATCAGTGTTTCAAACAAAAGTCATACACATTACAGTCAGCCTCATCAGTTCATTCAGTCCCACGTTATTTACTCCTGAATTCACTTTTCCCATCAGTTCTGGAAATTCTTACCTAGTTCATCTTTATGATCTTAAAGTTATCAGAAACTTCTGTTTGCTAGAGTGCTTTCCATGAATTTCGTTGAAGATGAAGCACTTTTGCAGGAACATTTTTTGCAAAGGCATCAGAGTATAATAATAACTATAAATGACAAAAGACTTAAAAATTGTCATGGTTAAAAATTTAATGAGAGTTCATTACAATGCAGTTGACAAAGAAATTGTTCATTTCCATTACATATTAAGATAATAGCTGGAATTATAACTGATTAACAGTATACCAGCACATATCAGAATTTTAGGTATTTCACATAACTTCTGAAACACTTATATTCAAATACAAACACAACATAAAGAAGGCTTAGTATTTCTTCTCTTTTGACAATGCATCTCATTTAACATATCAAATAAACCCGATTAGTTTAATATCTCTCTTTTATAAGGAAAAAGAACAAAGTTTTTGAGATGTTACAGAGTCCCTTTGGAAAATCTCAAAGTTACTTCCAGGTCAAAAGGACTTCATTTAGAATTTGATTTTCAGAAGTTTGTTAAGAACATCAAAAGATTTGGACACTTGACTAAATAAGATTCAGGGATCATTATGAAACAATACTTTAACCAATGTAACAATAAAAGATTTCAAAGACAAATACAGAAGGTTACATAGTTGTAAGCAAAATTTAGCTCTTTTAATAATGAGAAGATTTAAATTTCTTAAGTAATCAAAGACATAATTAAGCCAACATAAAGCTTAGGAAATTATTTTTATAAAACAGAATCTTTTCTTTCTAAGCAGATTACTTAAAGGGTAAAGAAAAACTTTTCACAGACTCTTATTAAAGCAGACAATAGTCCAATATAACTTTACCTTTATAGAACTTGTAAGAAAATTAAGTTCCAGTTTTACCTAAGTACACTATTGATATTAAAGCTTAATTTTAAAACCCTTATAATAATTCAATTTTTGCCAGCTTGATTACACAAGGTAACTCTTCAAATGTCTATATTTAGTTTGTCCTTCATTTTCCTCTTTCCTGTTCTGAAATACCCAGCTTTACTTTAGGAAAAAAATCACTTTCATTTCCCTCAACAAAAATGCACTTTTGTACTTCATGCCTTTTCTAACCAAAAAAAGGAAAAAACAAAAAAAAGCCAAACAACCCCCCCCAGACACATCCTACCTTCTTTTCACAGTTATTTCCCTTACTATTTCTAATAACTTTAATTACATATATTAATTGGAATTCTTAACCCTTAGAAACCTTAATTTCTAGTGAAAACTAAGAAATACACAATGTGAACTTGTTACCGAGTCCAAGCTCGCCCGGCTTGCTGAACAACAGGCCGATAAATTGGGAGATGAGGTCCTGACGCAAGGAATACAACTTTATTCAGAAAGCTGGCAGACAGTGAAGACGGCAGACTAAACTCTCAAAATAACCATCTTATCGGGGTTTGGATGCCAGTTTCTTTTATAGCACAGAGAGGCGGAGGAGATGAGGAAGTAAAGTAAAAAGGCCACAAGTTTTGCAAATATCCCCTGGAATGGCCAGCCTCGGGGAGTGGATGTGTTAATTTCTTCTTTCCTGTAGCCATCCACAGGTGGACAGAGTCCGGATGTTTCCCTGAACAAAGGCACTTTGGTTTAACATTCAGGCAGAGGGGCAGGGTTCCCCGAGGCAGGCCATTATGCATAGACAGTATCCTTTTAGTGAACAAAAGCAGCGGAAAGCAAAGGTTAAAGTAGAAGAAACAGATCCAACATCGAGTCCGATTTGGCTCTTCCCTGTTACAAACTGTGTATTACACCAACATTCTGAAGACTGGCAAATTTATGAATATATTTAATAATTTATAGAAGCATGTGCCCTTTTTAAATATTACAGTCTTTCAATGTGGCCAAGACATGTTTAATAATAAACCCAATTATCTTTAGTTCCTCTGTAATAAGACAAAAGTAGGTAAACCTATGTTCAGTAATTAATGTTCAATATATAATCTTATTTAGAAATGATCTAGATATTCAATGAATTTCCATTATTTAACTTAACAAAACTAACAGTGGAAGTTACCAAAAGATTTGGAAAACTGTTTTTAAGTAGACACAACATAAAACATAATTGCAGGTGAAAAGTTCACCATAAAATTCATATCCCAGTTGCATCTATCCAAATCACTTGTTCTTAACAATTGTGTTTAGACTACACTTGAAAACTTCATGAGACATTAGATGAAGTTAGCCATCATGTCAAGGTATTTTTCTTGCTGACAGATTTCATAACAGAGGTAACAAATTTTAATAGCAAACCCAGATTGAATAACTCTGAAGACATGCCTATTTCAATTAAATAAACAAACTTCAACTAGCTTGTATACCAAAGATCATCCCAGTTCACAAGAACTTGAGAAACATTTGGATTAATTCCATATTTCTGAGAGTTTTAGAATACCCAATCCTTGCAAGTGCTTGTCCTTCAACTCAACTAAACAGAGCTCTTTTACAAATTAATTTTGGCAATACCATCCAGAGGTAGAAAAATAAGACAAATACAACATACATATATAGACACACATAAACATAAACATACTGACAGATGCAAACAGAGACATAACTATTGTTTCTAAAATTTTAGTTATGAGTCAAGTACAATAGTACAACGTTTATAAAAGAACAGTTGGATCCAAATTTTGTTTTGGCAGTTTAAATAAGTTAAATTCACCTACTTATATGGCTAAAGCTTTTTACTAATATTTATGAAGAGGACATTTAAGATTTTTTTATTAGCCCGATTTCCAAATAGTTCATTTTTCTCTTTCTAATGAGAAACATCTCCCTAAAGTTTGCGTTTCAAACTTGGGTCCTAGAGAAGATGGGAGTAGAAAATCTACATCACAAAGACACAACTGTTTAGGGGTATATTTGCATATTATCAGAGATCTAGAGTGATTACTATTGAAATGTTTTCTTCTTAAGTGCAGAACAGTTCTATTTCCAATGTCCTAATCTTTGGCAATACCTGTAAGCATTTTGAGATGAATTGGCAAGGTTTTGAGATTGGTAAGGGTAGATGGATGTTGAATTGCTCCTAGAGCTGCAATTCTGGTTTTGTAGAGATTTGCAAGACAAAAGCATTTGTTTCCAAAGTCTCAAAGCATTGAGTTGTAGACTAAATGATATCAAAAAGCTGATCAGCCCATATAACTATATTCTCTTTAATCTTTAAATTTTTAGTTTATTTCTTTATCAAATCAGGAAGATTTCTAACTAAGATGTAAATCAAAAGATTTCTATGTTCCGGAACTTCAGAGTCTGATGTAGTATACCTTTCAAAAATCTGTATGAAGCATTCAACAAAGGCTTTCTTTCTAAGTGCACAAATCAAAGTGGGACCAATTCCCTTTAGAGGGAAAAACCTCTACTATTGTTTTTGTCAGCCCCTGAATATCAGCCTTCAGCTGATATTTTTAGGAAGGCCTAGGAAAAATTCCAGTCATCTGTGTTCTCTGTGTGTGTGTGTGTGGGGGGGCAGGGGGCTGTTTGGCTTATCTGATGAAGTATAGTATCATGGGAGGAAAGATCAGCCTTTAGCAGCCAATCAAGGTCCCTATGAGTGGGAGTTGTGAATTACCAATAATCTTTTAGCACCTCTCTAAATTTTGTAGAATCTTCTAAAAGTGGAGGCAAAAAGAGCTTTGTAATTTCATCTTTTTAAGGCAGTCCCTAAGACTAACCACCATACTCTTTCATGGCCTTTTTTCAACTCTGTCTTCCCATATAGGAACCAATAAAACAATTGTTTTAGATGAAAACACTCTGTTTTCTCAAAGATAGAAGGTTTTCTAACTCACAGGATCCATCATCTGGCCACTGACCACCAGGATCTTATATTCATCGCAATGGTCACTCAAACCACTAAGGCTTTTTAGGACTTAAACATGGACACAAGAGGCATCCCAAGAGAGAGTGTAAAAGATGTGGTCCCCACAAGATCCAGAAAGTTTACACCCAAAGTTTGCCCAAGAAAGCAAAGATCTTTGTTGCCACAGGTGGTAAGAATGGTGTGGTGAAAACAGTGTCTCTGGTTTCCCACAAAAATGTGAGACACCTTTAGTCACAAGCCCAATACTCTGTGACACTGGGCAGATTCTGCTGGAAAGGGACGTTTCCGGCAGTAATGAGACAGTGAGAGAACAGAGATCCCTCATGTACCAGGACTTCTCCTGACAAACTCCTGAGAGAGCACACAAGTTGGGACAAAGAGATTGCTACTCCTCGGATCCTCAGCCTGTTTGACTGTCTGCCAGATGCTTGCCCGTACATGCATCCTTCAGCTGGCAGAGCCCACACAGACTATTCTCACTGATCACAAAGCCACACTCTGAAGATATAGAATGAGATGAAAGGAAAACCCCATTACACCTATGATTCCCCTCCTTACGACAAGCGACACAAAAGACAAAGACAAAAGAAAACCATGACCATCTCTGTCAGAAAATGGATCAGTAGAAAACAAGAGCACGCGGAACAAATTTTTACCAAAGTTACTATACCCAGGGAACTAATTCACACAAATATTGTCTCTTGATGGTTTAAGTTTGGGATGAAAGGAACAAGAAAATTTTACCTTCCTCTTGAAACTGAGCAGGACCCTGTGGGGCTCCTGGGCACAAAAGCCTTTCTGTGTCCCCCGTTTCTCATTTGCAGGAAATGGGCTTCATTCAGCCTCCATGACCTTCCCTGAGTTCCAAAGGGCAGGTTCAAACAGTTGCTAATTAGGGAAGGGAGGGAATGCAGAGACAAGGGAGGATCAGTTAAGAAAAAATAATGCAAACTTTGGGTAGGGTCCTGGTTCCTCCTCTAGGAATATACATACAAATATCTTTGAGCTCTTTTGCAGAACTAAAAACCCACCGAATGGAAGATGTTAACTACCTGATGAAGCATTCTTCATTCTGGAGAGAAGGTCATAGTTTGATAAACCCAAGAACAACAAAAGCCCATCATGAAACCACTTGATGCCAGATGACCTCTGGATTGAAGGAATGCAGGCACTGCAGGCACCTAATCCTTATCAGCAACCCTTGCCCCTTGATTCTAAAACTCCTCACAGGCCCCCTCAGGTTGGAACACACAGTTTTGAGGGCATTGGCCTGCTATGGCCCCCTCTGCTTGGGAAAGCAATAAAGTTATTCTTCTCTACTTCACCCAAAACTCTGTCTCTGAGATCCAATTTGGTGCCAGTGTACAGAGGATGAATTTCGGCTACACTGTCTTGACTGGGCTCTACAGAGTGAGATCGAGGAGGTCTGACTTTGGTAAGAATTCTCACCCTTCGTCAGCTTCTGCTGACTTTCCAGGATCCTGGCCGTGGTCTTCAGAGAGAATATGGTGTCTCAGAAAGTCCCTACATATGTTGCCAAATTGTAGGAGAGAAAAAATAATTTTTCCTCTACTTTTCTAGTTTCTTGGCTGAGATGCCCCTATAATAAAAAGACAGATTAACAGTAAAAACAAAACAAACGTAAGTGTAATAACATGTATACCTACTGTAAACATAGGAGAGACCCAGGAAAAATAACTTCCTGAAATGGCCCAAGTCATCACCTTAAATATCATCTACAACTAAAGACAAAAGATGTCTGGGGACACAGGGGGAGAGAGGGAGCCAGTTGTGAAAGGTTACCTGGAAAAGCGTAGTAAACTAGGGTAAAGTTGTTAATGCAGATTTTAGTCATTGCCTGCTCCACTGAGCAAATGTTTCTAGAGTCATCCTTTTCTTCCTGGTTCAGAGAGGGAAATACCTTACAAATGGAGATTTCCCTTAAAAATGCAAATGTCTCTTACAAAAGGGTAACTTCTACTCAGTTTTCAGAGCTTCAACTGTGTGCTCTCACTCAAAAACAACCAGGTTAAAATAATCAATATGCAAAAGAGGGATATCTTGTGGTGACAAATTCTGCTTCCTTTCAACCCAAACGGGACTCTTAGGGAATAGCCTGGTGAGTTATATGATTGATTCCTCAGTTCTTTGCTTCCTAAAAATATGCGTAGAATGACAATCTCAGTCTCCTCTCTCCCTCCCTCCCTCCCTCCCATCTTTGGCTTTAGCTTTCACTAAAGTTTCTGAAATTTAACTATAAAATACTTAAAATTTATTATAATACATTTATTTATTATAACACATTTACTAAAATGTGTTATCATGCGGATAGGCTCCTAATGCAACTAAAAGCGGGGTAGATTTCATTCAGGTCAGGAAAAAACCCTATTTTACTACTTTATAATGATATTTATAACAAAAATAAGTAGCAAGAGCTTTACAAAGGAAACAGAGTACTTTATTTAGAAGGAAGAGAGTATAATTATTACTGCACTCACTAGGTACTTGGTACTCTATCAGGTGACCTGTATTTGTTCTCATTTAATTTAATCTGACGACACAATAATTTTTTATTAAATAGAGTTAATGCAAAATATGATCCTGAATGCTCGCTTATTAAGTATTGTGCTTAACTATTTCATCGTTTTGACTAATATTCTGAAGACATAATTTCTACATAAAACTAATGGTTTTATTAACAGTCTTTGGAACATTCACGTTTTTGCCTTATAAATCAGTTAGGATTGGTTCACTTTTGAGTAACAAAGACCAGAAGTAACAGTGGTTTAAACAAGACAGGGGTTAATCCCTTTCTCTCAGAGAAATCTGCATTTAGGCGGTGCAGGGTTGAGTTTTCCTGCTCTGAAGCTTCAGGTACTCAGGCTCTTTCCAGCTTATCACCTCCATCCCTACAGTATATCTTTGGACACATGACCACACTTTGCTCCAAGGGAAGCTGGGAAATGCTGTCCTAGGCTTTTTTCCTTTGTGTTTATTCACTCTGACTAAAGTCAAAGCAGAATGGATATCAGGAGTCAAAGGCAGTCTTGGCTTCACCTTGTATGCATGGCATGCTCCATCCCTGGGGTCAGAGATATAATCCTTAATGGTACACTTAGAACAGAAGATTTCTCTGAGTAATGCTAATTTACCTGTAAGAGGATAAGCACACTTACCCTTAACACCATATTCTAACCATCACCTTCCATGATTTGGAGAAAGTTGATACATTTGTAACTACAGAACTAGCTGAACTGTTAAAATATGCAGTCACTGTGACTCATTGAAATTCACATGAAGAGGCAAGAAGGTGTCAGGTGGAAAGTCAGTCTGTCAAACAGTATCTCGGGATGAGAATGCATTAAGAAAATGGGGGAGGGTGAGTAATCAGCAGAGGAAGTTGGCTTGTAAAGGAAAGGGCTGCCTTAAATTTGTGTATTATGAAGGAGATATTTTTTAAAAAAAGAAAGAGGAAACTTTCTAGTAAATTAAAACTAAGGGAAAATGTTATTACTCTACCTTTGAGGTAAAGGTGGTTCATTGGTTTTTAGGTATTCATTTTCCATTGACTAAATTACTGCATGATTTATTAACTTTTCTCACTGCTTTTCCTTATGTATTTCTTCGGAAACTCGTACTAACTTGTACACGTTGGGCTCCCCTTGACACTAATCCAGGTCCAGCTCAGCGGCAGCATTCTTTCTAGGCATCCAGGATATACCCATGCCACCAAAGGAGAGAGGCTGGCACTGACCCAGGCCACTCAAGGGCCTACCTCAGGGAGGGAAGCCAAAGATTCTGAGGGTTAAGACAGACCATCTCTTCAAGGAGTATCAGCCACAAATTACAGCTGTAGCATTTTCCCAATTCATCTTAGCTATTTCTAGACTTTCCTAGGTAAATTTGATTTATTCAATACACTTTATTGGATCAAAATAGTTTTACCATGGGAACTAATTTACTCAAACTTTATCCATAGCATTATGAATACTGAATACTGGTCTCTGTCTAAATAACATCACTTGGCCAGTTAGTGACATAGCTGCACCCCTGAATAAAGGAAATTTAGCTGCTGACTCCTGATACACGCAATGACTGATTCTAAAGAAAACGCTTAGTTCCTACACTAAATCTCAGTTCTTCTGCCAACTACAATGGCTGAAACTCTTGTACATTTATCCAAAGCAGCCCTGCCACGCTCCCTGCTACGCTGATTGTTACAAATTAGAGATCTGCAGCTTCCCTGTGGGCATCCTGTTGGAATATATAGATTTCCTGTTGAGCTGCTAGAGCTTCACTTCAGGTTTGCACAGGAGCCAATTTAAGCAGATTGGAGCAATATATGCAGTCCTGCTGCATAGTAAGCATTGGAGCTGTCTTATCAGAATGAATACGAAGAGGAAGAAGGAACACCCTCTGTCACACAGAGTGAAGAGTATGACCTGGCACAAGGCGTGCAGGCGAGGGGAGTTACTACGTTACCTTCCCATTCTAACTCTGACTTTTCTCATCTATAGAATTGGGGGATAACACCTAACTTTCATGGTAACATGAATTAGAGATAATACATGTGAAATACCTACCATACTATCTGAGATGCAATATTTCTCAGTTTTTATTATCCTAAAAACTGAAAGAAACTTGGTTTAGAAAATGTAGAAAATCAAGTATTTTTCTTTAACACTAATATTCAAAATTGAGTCCTGTTAAGACCTTTAACGATTCTAATATTATTGTGCCCTCTTGTCTAATTAAAAGTAACAACAATAATTAACATCAAGATGAGTTTTAGGAAATTTAATAAATTCCTGTTTTTTCTATTAGGATTACCTTTTTTCTTTTCAAGAAATGTCAATATTCAAAATCTTTTGCCTGAAACACATTTTTAATTTGCCTTAGGATAATCCAGCACTATTTAAAATATACTTTAATCATGTTAACTCAGAAATGTCCATTCTTCTCTGATCTTTTTGCTAATGATTTCAAAAAGAGCCTTGAGATCTTTATTATTAAGAAAAACTGAGATACTGGCTAAGTAGAAAACAAAATGTAAATGTCTATATTGAATATATTGGGTGATCCTCTTGGAGCCCTGAGGCAAATACTAACTTTTTATAACATGAATATTAAATCAAAATGTGTCTAAAAGCAGAATGGCATAGCGTAAAGGGGCCAGGCTTAGAAGTTCATTCAAAAAACATTTATGAAATCTTACCTTATGCCAAAGAATATAAATATTGTGGTGAGCATGACTGTATTTCCTGCCTTCATGCAGCTGTTGTCCTGTGGAGAAGATAGGCAGTATAAACATAATTATGAAGAGTTAAAAAATAAAAATAAGATGTACTGTGGACTCATGATAGATAAACCAAAACAGTTGTAAGAAATCAAGGACATGTTTTGAAGAAGTGCCTTCTAAACTAAGACCTGAATGTTCAGAAGTGCTAAAGTATGGGGTAAGGGAGGGGGCAGTAGATGCGACAGAATGGGGAAGTAAATGTTTCTTCTATAGAAGGGTGTTTCATAAGGAAGTGACATGAATATGTTGGCTTTTGAAACCATGTTTCTAGCTACAGAGTGGAGCATAGGTCAGAGGGCAGCAAGGATGGATATATGAAGATCCATTAAGAGCCCCTTGCAATGGGACAGTTAGGGTATAAGCCAGGTGACAGGCATGGAGATGAAGAAAGATAGGCTGCTTAGCAAGGCTAGAATTGACAACTTTATAAACAAGGGCTTGATATTTCATCCATTAAGATGGAGAGAGAGGACAACAGCCAAATATGATGTCCAGATCCAAGATTGAGGAGCTGAGTAATAGGGATGCAATTTACTAACCCAGACAACACAGAAGAATAGAAAGTTTGGGGTTGAAGATTATAATAGACCTTAAAAATACCCAAAGGAAGATGTCTGGTAGGCAGGTATACGGGTTTGGATTTCTGTTCAGGAGTCTGGGCTGAGAAAAAGTCTTAAAAAGTGTTTAACAAAATACATAGCACATAGTAAACATTCAATAAGAGTCAGCTATATTTGTTAGTAATAGTATTATGAGTAATATCGTATCAGCACTTAGAAATGTAACCATTACCCAACACAGAAAGGACTCTAAGAGAACTAAAGCCAATCAGACATTAAAAAGTCATTATATTCATTCTGAAATGGTGGTAAATTTACACCCAATGGAAATACAAACATAATCCAATTGTGTAATAAAGAAAAATCCTATACTCTTATGCCTCGTGAGGGAGCATCCTAGTCAAGCTTTCCATTAATTGCTTAACCTCTGGTAACATACATTTCTCCCCTGTAATTAATGAATTGCTTTTCAGAGTTTTCCAGGCTTTAGCTTAAATCTCTTTGAGTAATGGAGAGTGATGTCATCAACAGGGCAGAACAAGAGTTTCCTGCCATCTTCCCCTTGAAGAACACTGATTTAGGCACTCACCCTAAGACAAGAGAGCCTTTGTGGAAGTCCAGGAGTCCAACACAGAAACTCCAGCACACTGTTAGAGAAAAATAAATCCAAAATTAGATGCCTTGAGGAGGGTAAGAGGACCAGTTTCACTTTACACTCCCTCAAGGCAGCATTATCCTGACAGCAAAGCCAGATAAGGACACTACCCAAAAGAAGGAAACTAGAGGCAATTATCCCTAGTAAATATAGATTAAAAATTTTCAACAAAATTCTAGCAAACAGAACTCAACAGCACATTAAAAGGATCATATGCCATGATCAAGTGGGATTTATCCCTGAGATGCAAGGATAGTTCAACATCTACAGATTAATCAATGTAATATACCACATTAATAAGTGAAAGATACAAATGATATGATCATCTCCTTATATGCAGAAAAATAATTTATAAAATTCAACATCCTTTCATGATAAATACCCTCAACAAATTGGGTTGAAGGAATATACCTTAACATAATAAAAGCCGTGTATGAAAATCTCACAGCTAACAACATACTCAGTGGTTAAAAGTTGAAATCTTTTCCTCTGAGATCAGGAACAAGACAAGGAAGCCCACTCTCACCACTCCTATTTAACATAGTACTGGAAGCTCTGGTCAGAGCAATTAGTCAAAAAAAAAAAAAAAAAAAAAACACATCCAAATCAGAATGGAAGAAGTAAAATTGTCTCTGTTTGCAGATGATATCATTTATATGTAGAAAATTCTAAAGATTCCACCAAACAACTGTTGGAACTAATACTGGCATACTTGGGAGATATTGTGGGTTCAGTTCCAGACAACTGCAATAAAGTGAATATCCAATGAAACAAGTAACACAATTTTGGGGGGCTCCCAGTGCATATAAATGGTATGTTTATGCTATAATGTACTCTATTAAGTGTGCAATGGCATTACATTTAAAAAAACAATGAAACATTAAAAACAGCATGGATATGAAATGTACAGTGTGAGGAATATAGTCATTAACTACATAATATCTGTTGTATGGTGACATATTGTAACTAGACATCATGAAGATCAGTTTGAAATGTATAGAAATATTGAGTAACTATATTGTGTAACAGGAACTAACATAGTGTTGTAGGTCAATTATATTTCCAAAACAAACAAAATCATAGAAAATGAGATCAGATTTGTGGTACCAGAGGTGTAGGGCAAGGGTAGTAATTAGGTGAAGGGAGGTCAAAAGATACAAGCTTCCAGTTATAAGCTAAATAAGCACTAAGAATATAATATACAACATGATAAATATGATTAACACTGCTGTATGTTGTATATGAAAATAAAAATTTTTTCTATTTCTTTAATTTTGTACCCATATGAGATGATGTATGTTCACTAAACTTGTGATAATCACTTCATGACGTATGCTAATCAAATCATTATGCTGTGTATCTTAAATTTATGCAGTGCTGTATGTCAGTTATTGTGTCAAGAAAACTGGAAGAAAAAAACATTAATTTTAAAATAATGCTCTTGGAAAAATGGCCCTGATAGCCTTGCTTGATGCAGGTGTTGGCAAGGGTGTGCACTGTTGGTGGGACTTTAAACTGGTGCAGCCATTATGGAAAACATTATGGAGGTTCCTCAAAAAATTGAAAAAAGAACTGCCATGTGATCTAGCAATCCTTCTGGATGTTTTTTTGAAAGAAATGAAATCAGTATCTTGAAAAGATATCTGCACTCTCATGTTAATTGCAGCATTATTCATGAAATAGCCAAGACATGGAAGCAAACTAAATGCCCACTGATGGATTAATGGATAAAGAAAATGTGTTATATATATGTATAATATTAATAATAATAATATTGGAAATGTGATATTATATAATATATATACACAATGGGATATTACTCCATTAAATTAAATCCTGCTATTTGCGACAACATGGATGGACCTAGCAGATATTATTCTTTTTTTTTTTTTTTTTTTTGGTGGTACGTGGGCCTCTCACTGCCGCGGCCTCTCCCACCGCGGAGCACAGACTCCGGATGTGCAGGCCCAGCAGCCATGGCCCACGGGCCCAGCCGCTCCGCAGCACGCGGGATCCTCCTGGACCGGGGCATGAACCCGCGTCCCCTGCATTGGCAGGCGGACTCTCAACCACTGCGCCACCAGGGAAGCCCAGATATTATTCTTAGTGAAATAAGTTAGACAGAGAAAGACAAATACTGTATGATCTCATATGTGGAATCTAAGAACATTGAACTCATAGAAACAGAGAATAGAATGGTGGTTTCCAAGGGCTGGGGGCAAGAGTAGGGAAATAGGGAGATGTTGGCCCCAAAGTAAAAATTTTCAGTTATAAGATGAATATATTCTGGGGATCTAATGTACAGCAATGGTGACTTTAGTTAACAATACTCTATGATAAGGAAACTTCATATTGTGCTTCACTTTACTGAACTTCACAGATATTACATTTTTAAAAAATTGATGGTTTGTGGCAGTCCTGCATTTTTAGATACTGGTTAGCATTTTGGTTTTTTAGGCATAATGCTATTGCACATTTAATAGACTACAGTGCAGTACAAACATAACTTTTATGTGCACTGGGAAACCAAAAAATTCATGAGACTCACTTTACTGACATATTTGCTTTATTGCATGGATCTGTTGCCAGACTTGCAGTATCTCTGAGGTATGCCTGTACGTACTTGAAAGCTGCTATGAGAGTAGATCTTAAATGTTCACCACACACACACGGTAATTATGTGAGGTGATGGATGCCTTAACTCACTTATCGCAATAGTCCTTTTGCAATAAGTACGTGTATCAAATCATCACATTGTACACTTTAAATTTACACAATGTTATATGTCAATTATATCTCAATAAAGCTGAAAGAAAATAAAATTAAAAAAATCTCTTCCATTAATGACAGCCATAAGATGACCAAAAAAAATTTTAATCACCCGAAAGGGATAGAATCAATCTAACATTTGGAAGTGTTGGTTACTCTAGCCAGGGTTAAATCATGTACACTTTTCTAAGGTCAGTGATCAAAAAAAGTCTCTCCATGGTTTCAGACACTGAGGATAAGGTGGGATGCATCTAAAGCACTGACGTGAGTTGACATGAAGGATTTCAGCTTGCAGATGTTTTTCTGCTGTTGGAATTTGTGTTTATTTTCCTAACTGAACTCCTTTTCCAATAATCTTGTTAAGAGTGCTAGCAAGAAGACTGATAGATCATACCAGCTCCATATTTCGGACATTACCCAAAGTGCCAAGAGAAGAGATATAGACCAGCAGAGACAACAATCCTGGAACTAATGACTCAGGGAACTTGTAAAGTGCATTGATGTGGCAGTTACATTGTTATCAGATCATTTAGAAAAAGTGATACTGTGGGCATCTACCATTTGTTTTCTCCACAAAGTAAGACCCTCGGCAGAAAATTCTGGACTGGAGGATAGACCAGATTAGTAGTTCAATGTAGAATGTCTTTCCCTCCTATATAGTAACATCAAGGATTTATTTTTAAGCAGCAATTATAATGGATGATTTTATTTTCATTATCCTTCAATTATATAACTAACTCACAAAAATCATACCCTAGTATTTGGTAAAAACTCAGCATTTTCAAATGCCTTATTACAAAATTCAGTATTTGATATGCATTGTTGGAAAGGGATTCAATATCCCTTGTAAAATATTTGAACTACTGGGAACACTGTAGTATAACTTGGGTTTTTTTTGCCAAATAGTATCCATTCCTCTTTATATGATAATAATTTGCTGAATTTAATTTGAAAAACTACTAATGTCCATCATTAGTCCACGTGGATTGCACAGGGCTGCCCATGCCCTCAACTCCAGTTACAGGAGTAAATATATGACCCGGACTTGGACAAGGAAAGCATAACATTCCCCTCGGACAATGATAGCTTAAGAATGGCCACATGACAAAGAGTCAACAGAATTTGTTCTGGGACGTGGGGGGATCTGCTGAAGAAAAATAAGCAAGTTTTCTTTTACGTTTGTCCTCAGAGCACAGAAACCTGATACTGATGGCAGCCAGGTTACCACCACATAAAGAGAAATACGGTCCTGATAGCGTCGCTAATCATGCCACCCCTGGACCTTTTAGTCACATAAGCCAGTATTTTACTACTGTTCTTTCTGCTTAAGCCAGTTTAAGTGCTTTCATCTCCTGTAACTAAAAAGAACCCTAACCGATACTGTGTAATTTAATCTTAAGAGAGACATGAGTTAATTTTAGAGAGCTAAGCAACTTCAATAACATGTTCCTCTGCTGTAAAAACACACACACATCCACACACATACCATCTATTTACAGTAAATATACTCATAATTTTGTACATATTTCTGTGAAAATCAGTGACAGATGATAGAGAGATAGGTAATAGATAGAAGATAGACGATAGATGATAGATGGTAGATGGATAGATAGATAGGTAGATATTGATAGAGACAGCTAGATTAATTATTCACTGACTCGCTGCCTGGATTGCCTCATATGTGGCAATCCTGATTTCTTCTGGATTTTGAAAAGTCTGATTTCTAACCTTAGCTCTACCACTGCTGAGCCTCAGTTTTCTCATATGTGAAATAAATGTGACAAAAATAGAACCTACCTCCTAAGCTTTCACGAGTTTATGTAAGATAGTGCTTGTAAAACTCTATCCAAAGTGGGTTTTCAGTAAACATTAGCTTTTAGGTATTACTTACTCATAGATGACTCTTAGGTAAAGAATACATTTATTTTCACTGGAGCTAAAGAAAAATAGAAAGTCATAAATAGGCAAATTTCAGTTAGATTTCTGGTCTTGTATCTTTCTGATTGGACAAAGAACCAAATCTTACTAGATAAATATAAGGTTTTTTAATGAAATATAATCTAGTTCAACCTAGCTATATATCTGGCCTTAAATATTTGAATTTGTTATTACCTCTACAGGATGAATTACTTTTAGCATTTGGTCAAACTAAGAATGACTAGAAATGTCTGGAGAATTCTGGGCAGTTTCCATATTCTCTGTGATTTAACTTGTTTGTTGCACTAAATAGCCAACCTCTATCTGCAGCAAGATTACATTTTTTGCTATTGAGATGGGAAAGATAACAATGACATAATCATTTGCATTTTAACTGGAGCTAGTATTTTGGGACAGGCAAAGGGGAGATGGTTTAGAATGTGAGTCTTCTCACTGTCATCCTGATAAGTTTCACCCCACACCTACCAGCACCTATAAAAAAGGAAGTCACTCCATATGTTCTCCTTACCTAATATAAGAGCCAATATTCATCATAGTTCATCTCACATAAAACTCACTTAGATCTGTAAAGCTCACTTGATACTTTTTAAAAGATATATACCAAATAAAATGAAAATTATATTCTGTCACTTTAAACATGAAATAATCCATTATTAAAATTCTGAGATTTTAACAAATGCAATAAAATTTTGTTTCAGTGCGAAAGTACTCTCAACTCACGTCCAGTTGATTTCCACTTTCAGACAACTTATAACCAAGGGAACATTTAAATCCTGATGATACAAAAGAAAAAGGTCCCCATTTAACACATTAGCATGAATGGAGGCTTGATGGTTTGATCTTCACAACTACGAATTACATGAATTATAATAGAAATAAAAACTAAAGTAGCAGCTAAGAAATGCAGAGATATTTCACTAAAATGAAAGAAAATGAGAGCTTTTTGTTGGATTTACTTTCATTCTTACTGCACCTATAATTTGCATCTCTCCATGTTTCCAATTCTTTCCAGGAGCAAGTTGAAAATCTTAGATATGGAGCTTTATGAAGAAATCTGATCAGTCAGAGGAAAATGTTCTGCTCACTTTTTTCCCCAAGTCCAATCCATTTTTAGTCCTTATTTCTCCAGGAGAATGAAAATAAGACTTTCTTCCTTTCACCTTCAACTAGAATCTCACGGCTGGTTCTGCCAGTGTTTTTGCCATAAAAATTCTTAACGATGAATTAACTACAACTCTGCTCTCCTTGATTTTTCCTCTCATTATCTGCTTCTTTGCTAAGCCCAGAATCTTTCTGACCATCAGTCTGAAAGAGAGTGCTGTATATTTGCCTCTAAGTATATATAATGAGACCTGGTTTCTGGAGCAGCTAGTGATGGGGCAACAGCAGGAAAACTCTCTGGTTCATCTGGTCAGATCAACGCACTCACTGAAGAACTGACTTAAGTTTGTACCCTTTCCTGTGCATCAGACATGGCAGGCATGGTGGAGCTTCCATTCTGTTATTAGGCAAAGGGGGACAGGGGAGAGATGAGTTAAAGTTAATATGAAATGTAAATGGGAAAAAGCAAACCATGGGTGCTTTCAGTGCCAGTATTCTGTGGGCGGAGGACCTCAGAAAGGAAAGATTTCCCCTTGTAGTTTTTGAATTAAACTTGCAATTCATTATTACAAATGTTGTAATAATGAATATTATTAAATATAGTAAAGTTTATTTGAACAGAACATATATAAGTAACACCTTTATATAAAATAAAAAGCAATGATTTTTATTATTGATGTATAATTGACGTATTATATTAGTTTCAGATGTACGACATAATGATTTAATACTTGTATATATTGCAAAATGATCATCACAGTAAGACTAGTTAACATCTGTCACCATAGTTAGTTACATAATTTTTTTTTCTGACGGGAACTTTTCAGATCTGCTCTCTTAGCAACTTTCAGATATGCAATACAGTATTATTAGCTGTCATGACCATGCTGTGCATTATATTCCCAGGACTTATTAATCCCTTAACTGGAAGTTTGCTTGTACCTTTGGATCCCCTTCACTCATCTCACCCATCCTCCACCCCTCACCTCTGGCAACCACCAATCTGTACGTATGAGGTTTTTTTTTTGTTATTTTTTGGGGTTTTATTTTTAGATTCCCTGTATAAGTGACATCATACGGTATTTGTCTTTCGCCGTCTGACTTATTTGACTTAGCAAAATATCTTCTAGATCTACCCATGTTGTCACAAATGGCAAGATTTCATTCCTTTTTATGGCTAATATTCCATTTTATATATACACCACATCTTCTTTATCCATTCATCCACTGATGGTTCTGAGGTTGCTTTCATAACTTGGCTATTGTGAATAATGCTGCAGTGAACACAGAGATACATAAATCTTTTAGAATTAATGCTTTTGTTTTCTTCAGAAATACCAAGAAGTGGAATACCTTGATCATATGGTAGTTCTATTTTTAATTTTTGAAGAAACTCCATACTGTTTTCCATAGTGGCTATATAACATTCTCACCAACAGTGTACAAGAGTTCTCTTTTCTCTATAACCTTGCCTCACAAGTTCAAAAACAGGCAAAAACCAATGTAAGGTGACAGAAATCAAGATTGTTATTGTCTCTGGGGAGCAGGTAGTAGTAGTGACTGAGAAAGGTCCCAAGGGGGAACTTCTGGGGTGCTTGCCATATTCCATTTCTTTATTTGGGTATTGGTTCCATGAATGAGTTTCCTTTGTGATAATTCATCAAGCTATACATGTTACATCTGACACTTTCCTGTATTTATATCATACTTCAATAAAGATTTATTTTAAACAAAATATTACTAAAATAAAATAAATTCTAATTAGGACTTTATTTTTAAGAATTAGATTTTTGAAGCCCTTCCTTCCAAAGGAAGCATTTCTAGTAGCTCACAGAGATTGCACCAATAAAGAGTACAAATTGGGAATCAGGGTGCCTATGTTCTAGTTCCGTTCTGACATAACTAGTTCTCTCACTAGAACAAATCATGTCAAATGCCTGGTCCTCATCTCTCCTTTAGTAAAAGAAGGTATTTAAGCTAATATTTAACATTCTTCTCAACTCTAAAGTCTCGAGGTTCCAAACATCTCCCTAATTAGATGGGTATCAATTGCTGAGCCATGTGAGGGATACTCTTTCCTTCTAACCAAGTTACAGTAAAATCCAGACTACAGAGGGGGAAAGGTTAGCATTAATAAGAACATATTATATGGTATGTTGGCAAAGGACTCATTTACAAAAGCACATGATATGTCTGAGACATGCAAAGTACAAAGATGAATTTTTTCTTCCTTCTCATCTGACCTTTTAAAATCCGAAATAGTATTTATAGATGCCCCCTTCCCAATGCCATTTCTGTTCAAAACATTTCTGACCTTTGCAAATGCAAGGCGTGGAACTCTGAATGTGACTTTAAAAATCAATTAGTAAAGACTACAATGATATTTACCCATGTAGTTAAAAAGAAAATATTCTGAAAAAACTTTTTAAAGCAACCAGATAAACAACCTAATAAATGATGAAGGTCATGTTGACTGTAGAACAGACGTCCTTTCTAACTCTCCTAAGTAATCATTGCAGTCTGGCTGTTGTCTGATAAGAGAGTTAATTATCCCATATTTCATTTTTTAAATTAATTAATTAATTTAATTTGGGCCACGTTTGGTCTTCGCTGCTGCGAGTGGGCTTTTCTCTAGTTGCGGCGAGCGGAGCCTACTCTTCGTTGCGGTGCTCGGGCTTCTCATTGCAGTGGCTTCTCTTGTTGCGGATCACAGGCTCTAGGTGCGCGGGCTTCAGTAGTTGTGGTGCGTGGGCTCAGTAGTTGTGCAGACTCTAGAGCGCAGGATCAGTAGTTGTGGCGCATGGGCTTAGTTGCTCCATGGCATGTGGGATCTTCCTGGACCAGGGCTCGAACCTGAGTCTCCTGCACTGGCAGGCGGATTCTTAATCACTGCGCCACCATATTTCATTTTTAAAAGCAACCTAAGATTTCAATTAAATGCTCAAGATGGGGAAAAAAAGTGTGTTTTTTCTGTTGTTTTCATCCATTTTCTTTGTGACATGAACGTGACAATTCGATGAGAGAAAAGTACCCCCCTTCCTAGTGCCCCGTGAAGTGCGTGCCCACTGCTGGGGGCTCCTCTGAGTTCTAACTCTTGCTGTAGCCTCACACGGTTGGAGAAGACAGCTAATTAATTTCACAGCTGTCCTAAATTTTCACAATGAGGTTACTGTCTGCCAAGGCAGTGTCTTCAAGACTGGGTCCTTGCTTCTCACACATACAGTGATTTGCCCTTTCAAATCTTTGAGCCAGTTTCTCAAGACCCAGTAATGGGTGTGAAATGAATTTTACACGTTGCCAACTTACCTTACACATTTTTCTTTCAGCCTAATTATTTTAAAAATAATAATAATAAAAAAAGCTATTCAAAGAAGAACAGACTTTCAGCAACTGGCTTACCTGTCTCTCAAGCTGCAGGACACAGAGCATGTTCATACAGCCCTAAACTTAGGAAACTACAGCTCTATTGTTCCTTGTTCTTCATACAAATTCCTCATTAATTTTCTGTTCCTCCCTTTTCTTTCTAATCCCAGTTTTCTTTGCCTCCTTACCATGTCCTGTCATGAATGTTTTCAGTCTAAGTATTGCAAAAATATTGCCAGAAAATTTGGAGCAACTGCCACGGTTACACCAAATTTCCTTACTAGGGTCATTCCAACACTTAGAGGCTGATTGTGGCAGTTTCAGTTAATGGGGTGAGGGAGATTCAATATTTAATATTTCAGTTTTCAAGTGCACCTTTTTGGGAAACCTGAATAGGATTTGAGAACTGGAAAGAGCAGTATTAAGCCCACTCAGGCAATTGCAATATCCAAAGATTGTCTGACTAGAAGTTTTTCATGGTTTCTTTTTCCTGTTTCTATGGGAAAGAAAACTCCCTGGGAGACACTGAATTTAAAAGAAATGTTTAATATATAGGTGCTTCAAAAGTTGTATTAAAATTCATATTGTTAAATAATACAAAAGCACTCTGGCCAAACATTTCTTAATACTGTTTCTAAACAAAAACTTAGTTACACACAATTCAGCTGACTGTACCCCACTCTTAGTTCTCATGCTAATGAGAAGTTAAAGCAGACTTACTTGAAAATCCACAGACATCTATAGTTTCACAACCAAATCTGTGTTAACAAAATATAACACTAAGATAACTATAGATGGTGTAACTGGTTGTAATGAACTGAATTTTTACGTTTTGGAAAACAAGTCAGTTTTTGTCAAGGTTATATTTTTGGCAAAGACTACGTCATTTATAGAATAACAAACTCTCAGGAAAAAATTGAAGATTATTGATGGCCAAGCCTTACACAGAATACATCATTCAAGAATGTAAACCAATCCTACCTTAATTTCAGCCTGAAAAGTGAGTGAAGTCAGTTCATTCTAGGTCCTAGAAGTCACTAGCTATATTGGCTCCCAGGATATCAGTGTGTCTGGCAGGTTCCTGCTAAATTTGAAGTTGTTATGAGATGCAAAGCCCTAACAGGAAGATGTGAATCAGCACACAGACCAGGATGAGGCTGAAAGCTCTGTGAAGACACCTGCCCACTGATCAAAGACCAAGACACTTAGTCAGCATGCTGGATGGCCTGGGTGCCTGAGGGATATCATTGTAGTAATGAGTACCAATAAACCAGTTTAAGGATTGTGAGAACATCGAGTTTAGTAGCCAACCTGCACTGTGTGAATAACAGTCTGAAATCAAATAGTAAGCATAATTCCGTCATTAAGACCTCCACAGACGACCTGGTGGGTTTTCTTTCATCCCCGAAGGTCCGTTTTATGTTGCATAGGTGCTGCCTGAGTTTGAGTTTCATCTTTTATTTCCATTTCCCATCCTCTGATGGAGGCACTAATGAGCTATAAAAATAGCCAAGGGGCAGACAAGATAAGGGCAGAGAAATCAAGGACAAGGATAATCTACAAATGAAAATATTACTCCCATAAAAACCAAGAGTTGGTTAGTGATGCCATGAAATAATGAAATTATCTCCAAAAATTCTGTTGCTGTTGTTTTTAAGGTACTGGAGAATACAAAGAATTCCTTAAGGTCTTTGGCACAGAAAACTCTCATGTTTCAGGAAACTTTGATTTTGGCTTCTCTTATAAAGGAAAATTGTCCATAAAAGAATGAATGAGTCTAGCTTGGCTATGGGACCTTGCAATGACGGGCTTTATTTTCTGAAGGACCTAAATACTCTAAAGATTAAGCTGTGAAGGAAACTGTGTACTAGGCTAGAGAAAAAAACATTGCAGAGACTTAGCTAAATGTCAACTGGAATATGGGAAACCTCGACAGGAAGGGTATAAATTCGACTGGAAAAGGGGTTTCACTTTCAAGACCATATTGTATACTTAGCTAATGTTGGGCACTGTCACATGTTATCTAATTTAATCCTCCAAACAATCCAGTGAGGTCACTGTTGTTGCTATCTTTATGCAGATGACAAATTGAGACTGAGAAAGCCACCAACTTGCTCAGGATCACAATTAGGGAGTGTTAGAAAGAGCCTTTCTGACACCAGAGCCCTTACTCCTTTCTACTTAAGAGGAATCTCTCAGATTTAAGAACAAATCAAGAGTAGCTGAGGAGGTGGATGACAGGGAAAAATGAGTTTCCCTGTGTATTTTAGTTATTTGATCTAACAAAGTAAGTTGGAAAATCCTTTGCACAATAAATTAGGGTTCATTAAAAATAAATTTAAAGAAAGTAATAACTGGATTTAGAAATAGGCTAAGGGGGACTTCCCTGGTGACACAGTGGTTAAGAATCCGCCTGCCAATGCAGGAGACATGGGTTCAATCCCTGGTCTGGGAAGATACCACATGCCGCGGAGCAACTAAGCCCGTATGCCACAACTACTGAGCTTGTGCTCTAGAGCCCATGAGCCACAACTACTGAGCCCACACGCCACAACTAGTGAAGACCATGCACCTAGAGCCTATGCTTCACAACAAGAGAAGCCACCACAATGAGAATCCTGCACACTGCAATGAAGAGTAACCCCCGCTCACTGCAACTAGAGAAAGCCCATGTGCAGCAATGAAGATCCAATGCAGCCAAAAACAAACAAATAAAACCCCCCAAAAAACCAAAAAAAAAAAAAATAGTCTAAGGACTTGTATAGATGTTTCTCCTAAAAAGACATAAAATGGCCAACAGATACATGAAAAAATGCTCAACATCACTAATTATCAGGGAAATGCAAATCAAAACCATGATGCAGTTATCATACCTGTTAGGATGGCTATCATCAAAAAAAAAAAGATAGCAAGTGAGAATATGGGAAAATTTGAATTGTTACATGTTTTTGATGGGAGGTAAAATGATGCAGCTGCTATGGAAAAGACTATGGAGGGTTTTCCAAAAATTAAAAATAGAATTATCCTATGATCCAGTAATTGCACTTCTAGGTATTTATCTAAAAGAACTGAAATCAAGATCTCAAAATATCAGCACTCGTACGTCATTGCAGCATTATTCACTATTCAAAATTATATTGTGGAAATAGTTTAGATGCCCATTGACAAATGTATGGATAAGGAAAAACATGGTATATACCTATAATGGAATACTATTTAGCCTTAAAAAAGAAGAAAATTCTGCAATATGTGACAACACGGATGAAACTGGAGGACATTATTCTAAGTTAAATAAGCCAGTCACAGAAAGACAAATACTGCATGATTCCACCTATATGAGGTATCTAAAGTAGTCACATTTATAAACTGAGAGTGTGGAGTAGTGATTGCCAGGGGCTGGGGGTTGGGGGGGAAATGAGGAGTATCTAATCAACAAATGTAAAGTTTCAGTTATGCAGGATAAATAGAGCTTACTTATTGTACAACATAGTCAACAATAATGTGTTGTACACTTAAAAACTTAACAGAGGAAATATCATATTGTGTTCTTACCACAAAAAAATAAATATATGCTTGCATCCAGAAAAAAAAACTTTCTGAAAAGTGGAAATTATATTAAGTTTTTGTCACACCTAAGGAATATTTTGGTATTTGTGTGTATTATTATTATTATTATTCTCACACTGCCTTATAGAGTACCTGCACAAAGTAAGTATTATTGATTGCTGAGAAGACAGAAACTAGATAGTGTCAGTAAGAAAAGATCTTTCTTATGATCTCCTGAGGAATTAGCCAGACTACTCATTTGTGTCCTGGTGCTCTATCATGGTTAGAACTTCCACAGAATTCTGCTGACTTGCATTCTGGATACGGCACTATAGTACTACATCTTCTGTACTTCAGAAGCTCAAATTATTCTCCTAATAAAGGAGCTCAATGTGTAAATATATTAAGTAGGATACTATTCTATTTAGAGTGGTTATACATCACCACAGTTTATATTAATGAACTTGCACACATAGACCTGA